>NC_134486.1:69419610-70168664 GCF_040206685.1 Ascaphus truei
CCTCTCTTCCTCTCTTCCTCTCTTCCTCTCTCTCCCTCTCTCCCCCTCTCTTCCTCTCTCTCCCTCTCTTCCTCTCTCTCCTCTCTTCCTCTCTCTTCCTCTCTCCCTCTCTTCCTCTCTTCCTCTCTCTCCCTCTCTTCCTCTTTCTCCATCTCTTCCTCTCTCTCACTCTCCCCCCTCTCTTCCTCTCTCCCCTCTCTCCCTCTCTTCCTCTCTCTTCCTCTCTCTCCCTCTCTTCCTCTCTCTTCCTCTCTCTCCCTTTCTCCCTCTCTTCCTCTCTCTCCCTCTCTTCCTCTCTCTCCCTCTCTTACTCTCTCCCTCTCTTCCTCTCTCTCTCCCCCTCTCTTCTTCTCTCTTCCTCTCCCTCCCTCTCTTCCTCTCCCTCTCTTCCTCTCTCTCCCCCTCTCTGTATCTGGATATCTTATTTACCCTATATATCTTAACTGTCCTATACTACACCAAAATAACTTACACTGCTTTCTTCCAGATCTGACTCAAGCTTCACATGGAAGACATCGGAACACCCCCTAACCCAGAAGACAGGTAGGGAACACATCCCCTCCAATGTATAACATTGCGGGAATGAGGGTACCTGGACATTGAGGGACTGCGGATCAGGTAAGATCCCAGGCGGGATTGCTGCTTTAGATATTGTGAAGCGGGGACGTCCAGACACTGCTTAATGGGTTCAGGAAACTAGTCATTCACCTGTGGCTTTTATTTCTAGATCCGACATTTATACACTTACACTCACACACACACAGACACACACACAGACACACAAACACACGTAACAAGGACTAATTGTAGTATAATGTAATAAATACATTTGCCAAAACAAAACGAATGTTCTGACTAGTAATTTATTAAATGTATTTTATTTATATATTTTATTTTAAAGCGGGGTTGGGGGCGGGACTAGGGGCGGAGTTGGGGGCAGGACTAGGGGCGGGGTTGGGGGCGGGACTAGGTGGCGAGTAGATTTTTTGGTTGGGCGAGTAGATTTTTGGGTGATTTGTCGAACACTGTATATATATATATATATATATATATATATTCCAATGCACAGCCGGCACACCTTATGCAAGTAAATAAGTTTTGGTGCTTTCCACATAAAGCAATAACAGACCATACGATACCGGTTGCAACACGACATCAAGGGACAGAACGCAGGTAAGTAAATCATACATTTTCTATATTTGATAGAAGACACAAAAACCGACGTTTCGGTCCCCCAGTGGGACCTTTCTCAAGGTGGTGCACCTTTCGCAAAGGGCAGGGAGGGGCAGGGGGGCAAAGGGCAGGGAGGGGCGGGGGGGGGCAAATGGCAGGGAGGGGCAGGGGGGGCAAAGGGCAGGGAGGGGCAGGGGGGCCAAAGGGCAGGGAGGGGTGGGTAAATGGCAGGGAGGGGCGGGCAGGGGGGCAAAGGGCAGGGAGGGGGGGGGGAAAGGGCAGGAAGGGGTGGGGGGCAAAGGGCAGGGAGGTGCAGGGGGGCAAAGGGCAGGGAGGTGCGGGGGGTAAAGGGCAGGGAGGGGCGGGGGGGGCAAAGGGAAGGGAGGGAAGGGGGGCAAATGGCAGGGAGTGGAGGGGGGCAAAGGGCAAGGAGGGGCGGGTGGGGGGCAAAGGAAAGGGAGGGACGGGTGGGGGGCAAAGGAAAGGGAGGGACGGGAGGCAGGAGGGGGCAAAGGACAGGGAGGGGTGGGGGGGCAAAGGACAGGGAAGGGTGGGGGGGCAAAGGGCAGGGAGGGGCAAGGGGGGCAAAGGGCAGCGAGGGGCAAGGGGGGCAAAGGGCAGGGAGGGGGGAGGCAAAGGGAAGGGAGGGGTGGGAGGGCAAAAAGGGCAGGGAGGGGTGGGGGGGCAAAGGGCAGGGAGGGGCGGTGGGGCACAGGGCAGGGAGGAGCGGGGGGGCAAAGGGCAGGGAGGGGCGGGGGGGCAAAGGGCAGGGAGGGGCAGGGGGGCAAAGGGCATGGAGGGGCAGGGGGCAAAGGGCAGGGAGGGGTGTGGGGGCAAAGGGAAAGGAGCGGCATGGGGGCAAAGGACTGGGAGTGGTGGGGGGCAAAGGGAGGGGTGGGGGCAAAGGGCAGGGAGGGGTGTGGGGGCAAAGGGCAGGGAGCGGCGTGGGGGCTAAGGGCCGGGAGTGGTGGGGGGCAAAGGGAGGGGTGGGGGCAAAGAGCAGGGAGGGGTGGGGGGGGGCAAAGGGAGGGGCGGGGGGGCAAAGGGAGGGGCGGCAGGGCAAAGGGCAGGGAGGGGCGGGGGGCAAAAGCAGGGAGGGGTGGGGGGGGCAAAGGGCAGGGAGGAGCGGGGGGCAAAGGGCAGGGAGGGGCGCGGGGGCAAATGGAGGGGCGGCAGGGCAAAGGGCAGGGAGGGGCGGGGGGGCAAGGGGCAGGGAGGGGTGGGGGGGGGCAAAGGGCAGGGAGGAGCGGGGGGAAAAGGGCTGGGAGGGGCAGGGGGCAAAGGGCAGGGGGTGGGGGGCAAAGGGCAAGGGGTGGGGGGCAAATGGCAGGGAGGGCAAAGGGCAGGGAGGCAAAGGGCAGGGAGGGGCAGGGGGCAAAGAGCAGGGGGTGGGGGGCAAAGGGCAGGGAGGGCAAAGGGCAGGGGGGCAAAGGGCAGAGGGGGCAAAGGGCAGGGGGCAAAGGGCAGGGGGGGCAAAGGGCAGGGAGGGGAGGAAAAGGGCATTGAGGGAGGGGGGGCAAAGGGCAGGGAGGGAGGGGGGAAAAGAGCAGGGAGGGGAGGGGGGCCAAAGAGCAGGAGCAGGGAGGGGGTCAAAGGGCAGGGAGGGGGGCAAAGGGCAGGGAGGGGCGTGGGGGCAAATGGAAGGGAGGATCAGGGGGGCAGGGAGGGGCAGGGGGGTAAACTGCAGGGAGGGGCGTGGGGGCAAAAGGCAGGGGGGGGCGGGGGGCAAAGGGCAGGGGCAAAGGGCAGGGAGGGGTTGGGGGAAAAGGGCAGGGGGGCGGGGGGAAAAGGGGGTGGGGGGGCAAAGGGCAGGGAGGGCAAAGGGCAGGGGGTGCAAAGGGCAGGATGGGCAAAGGGCGGGGGGGCAAAGTGCAGGGAGGGAGGGGGGGCAAAGCACAGGGAGGGAGGGGGGGCAAAGGGCAGGGAGGGAGGGGGGGCAAAGGGCAGGGTGAAGGAGGGCAGGGGGGCAGGGGGGCAGGGGGGCAGGGGGCAAAGGGCAGGGGGCAGTCATGGATGCGTGAAAGAACCCATTCCCCTGCGTTTCCTCACCCTTCACACGGCCGCGCTCCTCTTCCTCCGGGTACCGGCCACCCTCCTCCACCTCGGGCTCCTCAGCGGTGTCCATGACCCCCGGCGAGGCTGAGACGTTCCGGTGAGGAGGTGCTGTGCCTTTCACGGGAGAGGCGGAGAGAGCCAGAGGAGCGCTCTCGGGGATGGGGAGCGGCCTGTGTGAGTGAGAGCCGCAGAGAGCGTGCTCTGCATGGGGGGGGGAGTGGGAGCGGTGTGTGTGAGAGAAAGCGCTGGGTGAGGGAGAGTGCCAGGTGAGGGTGAGCGCCTGGGAAGGTTGAGAGCCGGTGGGAGGGTGAAAGCCAGGGGAAGGGAGTGGCCTATGGGAGGTGAGAGCCATGGGGAGGTGACAGCCATGGGGAGGGTGAGAGCCGGGGGAGGGTGACAGCGCCGGGGGAGGGTGAGAGCTGTTGGGAGGGTGAGAGCCAGGGGAGGATGAGAGCCGGGGGAGGGTGAGAGCCAGAGGAGGGTGAGAGCTGGGGGATGGCAGTGGCCTATGGGAGGTGAGAGCCATGGGGAGGGTGAGAGCCGGGGGTAGGGTGAGAGTCGGGGGGATGTGAGAGCCGGGGAGGGTGAGAGCCGGGGGAGGGTGAGAGCCGTGGGGAGGTGAAAGCCGGGGGGAGGGTGAGAGCTGGGGGAGGGTGAGAGCCGGGGGAGGGTGAGAGCCGTGGGGAGGTGAGAGCCGGGGGAGGGTGAGAGCCGGGGGAGGGTGAGAGCCGGGGGAGGGTGAGAGCCATGGGGAGGTGAGAGTTGGGGGGAGGGTGAGAGTCATGGGGAGGGTGAGAGTCGGGGGGATGTGAGAGCCGGGGATGGGAGCAGCCTGTGGGAGGAGAGAGCAGGAGAGAGCGTGCTCTGTGGGGCCAATGAGAGCCGTGGGGGGGCGGGACACAGGGGGGGGGGCAGACACACCGGCCAATGAGAGCCGTGGGAGGGCGGGCGGACCGACGGACCAAGCAAATGGTCTCCAGACACTCACAAGATTTTAAAAATAAATAAATATATATATAGCAAACAAAAATGGGTGCCCAGTGCTAAATCCAAATGACAGAACATACATGATAATAATTACAATAAATCATGCTTCAGTACTAATAATAATGCTAATATTAATAATAATAAAATATGTTTTTTTAGTTAGATATTTTGGCCAAAGCATCACAAGCCTGCACACCAAATGTCAAGGTAAACCATAATAAGTGCAAGTGCTACACTACACTGCATCTGTTCCCTATACCTCTGTATGAGGGGGAAGAACCATAGTAGATTCCTTACCTGCAGCAAAATGAGATCCACCATTTGAAAGGGGGAGGTGACTGGAATCAGTTGTATGGAGGTTGTGGTACCTCCCCCAGAGCTCACGTCACCTCCCCCTTTTTAATGGTGGATCTCATTTTGCTGCAGGTAAGGAATCTACTATGGTTCTTCCCCCTCATACAGAGGTATAGGGAACAGATGCAGTGTAGTGTAGGACTTGCACTTATTATGGTTTACCTTGACGTTTGGTGTGCAGGCTTGTGATGCTTGGGCCAAAATATCTAACTAAAAAAACATATTTTATTATTAGTATTAGCATTATTATTAGTACTGAAGCATTATTTCTTGTAATTATTACCATGTACAGTGGCGGCCGCCTTTATTCTCCTGCGGCCTTTTCCCTGCGATTTTAAAAATTGCGGGCAAATCGCGGGCTGATGTGGGCTGATGGGGGCCGTTTTTGGCCATTTTGGGCGCCTGCGGGCATTTCTATTGTTTACCGCTAAGCGCTTTCATTGTCTAGCGCTATTAGCGCTATCAGCTGATTTCGGGCCACGCGATGAAGGCCTGTGACAGTCAGAAAACATCCCCGCATTTTTCCGGGTAAGTGGGAGGATAGGAGGGGCCGCAGCAGCTTGTTCTGTCATTTGGATGTAGCACTGGGCACCCCCTGTCATTTGCTATATTCACTTGCCACAGCCCTCTGGCACTCTATGTGACATTACATATAGTCAAGATTAGGTGGGTGTGGGCGGTTGAGCTTGCTGGGCTTGTGTGTTTATATATATATATATATATATATATAATGTATACCCTGTTTACTTATGTAATTGTATTTGTAACCAAGTATTATTTGTCATCTTAACTCTATGCCCAGGACATACTTGAAAACGAGAGGTAACTCTCACTGATAAAACATTTTATAAATAAATAAATAGCCATGGGGTCTTCGCGGTATGGCAGTGGACACGCAGCAATTTAACTGCAGTTTCCTTGCGGAATACTGCTAAATAAATCTGTCTGCATCTGTATCATTGCACAAATGTTGCACATAGAATAATGTACCTAACAAAACAATGTAATTCTTACTTGTACAATGGGGCCTTTTCATTAAACTGTAAAATAGCTTTCCATGCAAAAATTGTTGGTTTTTCACAGAAATGGATCTTGCTATATTCAATAAGCAGTTATCACATGTCCAAACTGTGTTCAGTAAACTGTTATTGTAGACACTGGGTCCTGTGAAGGGGTTATCCGGTGCTGTCAAGATCCCTCACAGGTGGAGGCGCTGTCACCAGACGCTCCAGGTACACACCAGGCTCCCAGCAGTGGAGGTTCAGGCCTCTTGTGAGCCGGAGGTAAAGCACGCACACACTCAGTAGCTGCCACATCTCCCATAGGGTGGGAAAACAGTGCTACACATATAATTCCCATTAGTTCATTTTAATCCTCAGTTTGCCCCCCATTTCAATAATAGAATATCATATTCTGTGAATAAGTAAGAATTTGAAATTGTGCTTATATAATATACCTGTTTTTCCTGATTATAAGAAAATGTTTTTTTAAATAAAGTTAAGTTAAAGAGTACATAATCGCCATATAATTGGGCCCGCCCACTTTGCGAGTCATTAAGCATTTGGATGTATTAGGTAGGAGGGTAAAACAGAGGGAGCTCCACCTTGTGGGCCTGAAGCAGCCATGTTGATTGTGGCAGCAAGGAGAGAGTGAGAGAGGAGAGAGAGGAGAGAGAGGAGAGAGAGGAGAGAGAGGAGAGAGAGGAGAGAGAGGAGAGAGAGGAGAGAGAGGAGAGAGAGGAGAGAGAGGAGAGAGAGGAGAGAGAGGAGAGAGAGGAGAGAGACTCTATTTGTGTGTGTGTGTTTTCTTTTCACCTGCTACTAAAATTGTAACATTGTTTTTAACACTAGTATATAGAAAAAAGTCTAAATGATAAAAATTAGTTAGGTTGATTCCTGTACAATTTGATTTTTTGGCCATTCTCAAAATCTCTGACTTAGGCTAGATGAGGGACAGACGTGAAACATGAGATGCTTGGTGGATCATACAGAAAAAGAGAGGGCTTTTTGGAGAAAAAAATGTTTGATACTGAAAATAGGGACATTGGTACATAGAAAAACATGAAACAGGAAGTTCATTTTACGTTCCTCTGTCTGTGGGAAACCCTTTATCTCTTTGGTTCGCACTCAGTCTTTTTCTTCCCCTTCAGTCATGGTGCTGGTGTCTCATGGTTTTCTGATCAAACAGAAAAATATAGAAAAAGATGCTGCACATGTATCTTTTCACAATGCAGTATATTACTGCATTTATTTCATTTTACTGACTACTAAAGTACACAACGTTTTAGGGGACGACGACCCTGCCTCTCGTCAGATGATCCACTCTTCGTCAGTTGCCACCTGACGAGGTATGGGCCCTCCTACCCTAAACATTGTGTACTTTTTATGGTCAGTAAAAGAGAAAGTAAATGCAGTAACATACTGCATTGTGAAAAGATACACGTGCGGCATTTTTTCCTATATTTTCTGGTTACTCATACTTTGATGACCACTTCAGCTACTATGGTGTTAATCTGATTCTTGCGAGTGTCACAGGACCGGAGCGATTGTACGTGCCTTCGTGACCTCTCTGACTAATAAAGGTTTGTTCATTGTAAGTGTACTGTGCCAATAATGACGTTTGTGTAACCACAACGATATAATTCTGTCTATATGATGTATCTGTATCAATTTCATATAAACTGTATGGTAATAGAAAATTTCTCAAACTGCGGGTATTACATATTGTATGTGTATATTTGCCATGAAGATGCCATCACATACAGCCTCTTGATTATACCTTGTGAAATGATGCTTGGAAAATAAATAAAGGAAGCAATAATGCTGCACTGCCAAACCCCAGACCACAGAAGTCACTAGATGGACCATACAGTTACAGTGTTATTTCTATAAATATCTGTGCCAATAGGCAAGTGGTTTTACTGTGTTCCTGTGCACCTTACAGGGTGGGATCCGAATATGATTTTTATATGTTGTAAATCGCTAAGTTTTTATATCCGGCCAGCACATGTGCCCAGGTGTCACATTTATTTTGAGTCATAGCATTTAAAGGAGGATACAATTTTTAATATACGGGTGCCAGAACTTTCAAAAAGTTTTTGGACATTAAACAAAAAGAAAGGTTTGGGAATTGGAGTACCATAGCTGCATTTAGCAGTTGGAACAGATGTGTATACATAGCTTGTATAAAGAATGTACAGTAACTGCTTTGTCTATTATATTTTCCTTTATACTTCTGTTAGACATACATTTCTAACAATTGAATCTGAGAAAATAATTTTGTAAAGACTTAGGAATTATAATCAAGTATTAGTATAATCGAGCATTTTAGGGGTTAATTCAGTTTGCAATTCTATTTTGGAAATCTCACAGTCTAACAAACCTTTGCACAAATAAATGTACCTAATATCCACCCATATTGTAACCAATGGCAGAATCAGAAAAATCCGCTCAGATTTTTTAGTACCAAATCCGCGAATTTTGGTAAAGGGGACAGATTTGGTCTAAAAAAACAGTGAAATTACGGGAATCTGATTTGGAATGGTTCACCCATCTCAGTAGATATTGAAGTTCCTGGTTTGGCAATCTATATTTTAAAAAAGGGAACAGGGGTACAGAGTATACTGAAGAAAATGTAATCATTGATATGTGATATTTGTAATTGTACAGTAATAGGTATAGTAACATTTAGCTTCAACATATATAAATGTACACATCTTTGGTTAATTATTCTGTATAACTCTTTTTGTCAACATATAAAATTTACAGGATGTATTAGGACCCATATCATGTTAGAACGTCTTCCCCTGACAAAACATATGTGGTAAACATCCTGCGGCTAAATCCTGGAAGACTAGCTTGGTTCATGGATATAGATTGCAGAAGGGGCTTTGTGAAGCTACCACTGAAGTTATTATTCCTACTGTATGTCACTGCAGTATTCTTCATCTTGTCACGCTGACTTGTGCACCACTCCCAAGCATTGAACAGCCTTCTGTTGGCAAGGACCCAATGGTAAAAAATGTGACAAATATTTAAATGATCTAATTTGCATATTTAAATTAGCTGATTTCCTAGGTAGCTTAAGTGTGTTCACAGGCCTTTCTCAACATGTGTAGATGCATTTTTGGGGGCGGTATATAAGTCAATGTGTACTCCACTAACTAGGTCTCTCAAATGTAGTTTGTTTCAAAAGCACATTCATCATTTTAAAGTTGGTCCAAAAAAAGTTAATCTAGATGTCTGACGTCTGGAGGCAGAAAGAAAATTAATAGTCTATTAACAATACAGTATTTACAACCTTTAAACTGAAACTCCAACTCTGGTAAATGGGATCATTCTCATACAGGGTTGTTCAGCATCCCAGGTAATGACATAGCATCTCAAAGATGTAAGATCCATCATGTCCTAATCACATAATAGTCACTACTCTGAAAACGGTTGTGTTAAATGTCACCAGCTTCACATTTAGTTGCACTGAATAAGTGATTTACCCCTTACAGTAAACTGATAACCCCTGCCTATTAGGGCGAGAGCTTTCCTAATTCCCAGTACAGAGCCATCCCCATGAGTTCAGTTTTCTGTCAACAAAGTAAATTTGACATGCTTAAGTACTACAGGAATGCTAACAACACAGATCTGAGAGAGTTAATTTGGTCAAAATGCACTCTAGCCATGTTTATGTTTCAGATAAGAGGCCTACAATGTTGCAGTTTGCCCTTTTGACCCTTATTTCCTTGTTCGTGTGCAGCTCAGAGAAAGTGATACTTAATTCCAAATCTTTCGTTTTTTTAGGTCCCAGAGTGGAATAGGATTTCATCCCAGCCTTATCTCAGCTATAAACATCCTGCGAACATTCATATCTTGTAGATATCTTTGGAAAAATGATTAAATACACACCACCAGATGCAAACCTAAATCTTTTGGTATTTGAACAGCAGGGCATGTTCACAATTTTTTTCATGTTCTCAATATTTCTTCTTGAATAAATGTATTTGTCCAAGGTTGCACAATTGAGTAAAGTTTAAACAATGTTTAGAAGTCTAAACATTCAATGCCAAGCTGGAACAATCTATTGTTGTGCCGATGTAATACCTGTTATATATAAATTTAGAATTTAGAAAATTAATTAACTTGATATATATTGTCATTTAAACGGGGTTATTCATTAAAATACGATAGTGTTGGTCAGGGCACTATCGAAAGGAAATGCCCATTTAATTCAATAGAAGTTTTTCGATTGGCATTTCAAATAATAACAATAACAATGTTGCTAAAGGAAGCTTGTTATGGCTTTAACTAATCCCATATGTATATACATACAGTATAAGTCGCAGATATGAAAAAAGAAAGAACAAGATTTTTTTTATAAAGTGACACATTTTATTAATTCATCTTTGGCTCTTGTTAAACGCAGTAACCAAACTACGTTTTTTGAGACAACATTTCAAAATTGGTTGGATCATGTATGTTATATAGTAGGGTATATTTATGTACATATGTATGCAAGGTACTAGGATTTATGTATGAAGGCAAAATATGGGTAAAACTGTTGTACCAGATGGATCAAATACAAATATCCTATTGATTTTCTTGGTCCAGAATTGCATTATGTTTTGCTGGATATATATCCCTATATATCTATCAATTTTACAGTATTTTACCAAGAGGTGTATGCTATTTTTTGAAGCGTCTTAAAAATTGTTAATTGCAATGCTATTTAGCAATACTTTTTATAGTTTCAAATATTATTATTAAATTATTCAACTATGTAACATACTCTCTGGCACGCTTAATATTTGCATAATATTTTATTCAACATTTGTTTTATTTTAATTTTATTTGAACCAAAAAGCCTATCTATAAAGAATACAAATGATGTACAGTATTGAAATATACAATGTATTACTGTTTTTTATTTTCTTAGCAGTTAAATAGGATACCTACCAGTATTCTAGCCACAAGTGATAGAAATAGACAATTTCCAAGTTAAATATCCGGACAATATGTTTTATAAACCTATCCTATTATCAGTCTCTTGGCTGCAAAACTAGAATCAACAAAAGGTGGGTACTTCCACTTGATTTGGTTCTGGCTTTGGATGTACACATTTTTCGTGTTTTGCTGTTAACATCGTTTTGGTTTGAAATTATTTTTTGTGTTTTGGTTTTTGCCAAAACTATTTGTTCAATTGAATTTTTGTTTTTACCAAATTATGAAAAAAAAACAAAAATAAGCAGGAAAATGTTAAAATAGCATAATAAAGCATGACACGCTCTAACAATAAGTATAATAACAATAAGTATAAATAATACAAAATTAGAAAAAATATTGTGAAAACCACAAGTTTTCATTGGAGATGGACACTCAGCCTGGTGTTCTGGTTCTAATTTGAGGTTTTGGCTCTAAAAATCTTTGGGTTTTGTATTTGTTTTTTTTAAATGAGAGGT
Organism: Ascaphus truei; assembly: GCF_040206685.1. Lineage (NCBI taxonomy): Eukaryota > Metazoa > Chordata > Amphibia > Anura > Ascaphidae > Ascaphus > Ascaphus truei. The sequence continues at coordinate 69,430,628 of NC_134486.1, forward strand.
TCTGGTAGGTTCTTACGTTACACACTCAGTTTTAGCCATGTTTACAGTAGTAGCAATTCTCATGTTTAGGACTGCCGATGGGGGAAAGGAGTGCCAGGACAACTCTAGCGGGTCCACCCGGCCTAGACATAAAGTTGGGCCTGACTGTCTTAGCCCATCTTCTACTATCTGACTGGGCCTGGCTCCCCCCGCTGGACGCTGCAGATAAATTTAACCCCCCCTCTCACTCAACAACCAACTAACCAATACTCTGTCCTGGGCGCAGTGAAAAGCTGTCGGCAGGTGCAACTACTGACAACTGATTTTGAACAGTTTGGTATCCGGTAGACATTGATAACTGAACCCGAATATGATTAACTGATTCATTTTTACGCTTTGTTACAAGCTTTTTTTCTATTCCATTCAATGTGGATTTAGCTCATTTTCAGGCACCAAAATCATAGATTGTAAGCTCCTATGAAGCTAAGATCATGGGCGTAACAGTGGAGGACTTCCTCTTCCATTCCTGAGGTTAAAAGGCAGCTCTGGACCATGTGTTCGCTTCACAAAGAATCACATGACACAGAAGCTTGAAGGTACTGTACATGGCACACATATGTACCACTGTGCCAATCAATGGGTGGGCATAGTGGGTATAGGATCGGTGGTTAGGCCTCCCGGGTCGGTAGCTGGGTATGTGGGTTAGTTAACCCCTTAATTTCTATAGTGGTTATTAATCACTAAGGTGATTAAGAGGTTAGGGGCCATTAGATTTTATTTTTTTATGTACTCTTGCTGGCTACGGAGGACATGGCCCTGCGGTATGCTGATGAGGATGACCTTCATGATGGCAGGGGTAAGTAGAAAGTTTTATTTACTTTATTATGCTGGCTGGCTAATGTTTTATTTTGAATGGGCAAATGGGCTGTTATCCATATCTGGATAATAGTTATTTTGCCCATTACTGTGGTATGCGTTGGGGGCGGGTTGTTGGGGGTAGAGGAGGTGGGTAGTATGGCTCTTGTGTGTATATTTGTTTAATCTGGGTACAGGGATTGGGTGAAGGGGGTAGTAGCCCCAAGGATGGATGTTAAGGCCTACCGGTTGGTAGCGGGAGGGGTTAACTCTACCCGCAAACCCTCGCAAGGCCTAAACACCCACCAAGGGCCAAATAACACCTTCATCCACCCCCGCTACCCAGAATAAACATGGTACTGTTAGTTAACCCCTTCATTGCCTTAGCAATTAGTCGCTAAGGTAATGAAGTTGTCTGTAAATGCATTTTTATTGCATGGGAGTCATGTTGGGGACCTCTGGTGCTGATATTAATGGGTATCCACTCCGGAGTCTCCCGGCATCAATCCAATATAGAAAAAAAGCATTTTTTCTAAGTCCTCTCTCGCCGCCTCTCAGCAGTTCTTACCAGCCTCACGCCAACTTTTCCTGGCGTGAGGATTTTGGGAGAAACTCGCCATTCTAGAGCCGCGATTAACCTCGATAAACTAATCGAGGCTAATAGAATTGCATGAGTTTCAGAACCTGCCAATAAGGGGCTTTTCGCGGCTCACCTGGCGATTTGTTTTTGACGGCTGCAAAAATTGGCCATTTATGCCTTTATCGCCCACTTATCGAGACTTAAAGAATAGCAGTAGACATTTTGGGAGAAAAGGCCTTGATAAGTGGGTTATGAAGGCTTATAGAATAGGCCCCTTGGTGTCTTTACTCACTGAGCCACTTCTTCACACGACTTTAAATTCACGTCATACAACCCATTGAATACTTTAATTAAAAAAAAAATACTGTAGGTAACTTTTGAACAATTCAATGTTTCATATATTTCTTTAAAAAATGCATAATGTAATCGAAGACTTCTCAAGCCAACATTAAAGACATTCACACATCTCTACTTTATACAATGTTAACAGTTTAGCAAGTTTACAAGATAAAATACAGCGCTTTAATACGGTCAGTATGACAATATAATAACTGTTTTCAAACAACATGTTGACAGGAAATGAATAATCAGTAATAAGTGACATCAAAAACAGAAACTCAGTGGTTTATTTTATAGAGCATCTGCCTACCAATTTGGCCATGATCTGACCAGTTGTTTTACATTTTATTTCATCTCATGAGATTAATAATGTTTTCCTTATGCAAAGTAATTATAATAATTACTTAAACTCTTTTGTACACTGTGTTCAGGCAGTCATGCCACAAGGGACATCCGTCTCCTCAAAGTGACATTAGTCAATGAGCCTGCAGCTACAGTAGTTTGATGTTCCCTGTATTGTACTTTTATACCTTTTTACTTGTATCGCCATTTGTTTGAAGGGCACAACCTCTCCACTGACAAAACACAATGCAAATCCATGTGTTGCTGGCCTTTCTTGCAGCAATGGCTATCAGAGATGTGGAAATACCTTCACAGGTGCATCGCAAAAGGTTTTGCAAATTGCTCACATTGACATTTCTCGAAAATAAGCAATATTTTGCCAATTTCTCAATTTTGTGCCAGCATTTTGGCAAAATGTTACCATGATTTTATGAAAGTTCATTAATATGGCAGCATAAAAAGGACAAGGCGACCTTGCACATTCAAATTTAATTCTTGCCAATTTTGTTTAGACGCAGCTTGCCAATTTATGAGAAAATGTTTGCAAAACAAAGACAAATATTAGCTAATTTCACACATCCCTAATAGGGGTTTAAAGTTCGCCCCTCCCCACTGTCCAGGTAAGCAGGTTTTCTTTTCATGCAGCTGGTTGCGACAGGTTCAATACCAGGATCATCTTTCCTTTAATTATAGAGGTAAATAAGGATTTTAATCAGTTAGTGTTAGGACCTGCGATATTATGGTCATGCCTTTAAAGTGGCTCGCAGGCTTATACGCTTTGGCCAAAGGGTTAACTAAATGACCCATTTTTCAAAAGATATATAGGTATTTCACTGTGTATTTTTGTCACATTGGATGTTGTTCTGGACTTCTTTGTTTCTTGTTTTATACAATTAGCCACGCCCAGTAGCACTCCTTTTGACACACACACACACACACACACACACACACACACACACACACACACACACACACACACACACACACACACACACACACACACACACACACACACACACACACACACACACACATATATATATATATATATATATATATATATATATTCCTGTATATTCATTTGCATGTCTTAGACAGGTCTGCAACCCTGTCTTTCACCATTATCGCCCAGCACACAGCACTTCCACTGCAGCAAGGGATTCTGGGAAATGACATGCAAATGAGCACACAGTGCCACCTTTTATCTCAAGCTCACATTACATGAACAACCCTTAGCCAATGCATGCTGCTTTAAACACAGCTTTTAAGCAAGGACTTGGGAGATGCAAAGTCAGTTAACCCACTCACAGACATGTTTCAACCTTGATGGTTGGGGGGATTTTGGGGGGTTTCTGAGAGCTTGCTGGGTATCTGTGTGTTTGTTATCTTTGTCCAGCTGGTCTCAGCTGTTTTGGAGGTTAGTGGCTCCTCCCATCCAGGGTTTAAAGCTCGCCCCTCCCCACTGTCCAAGGGAGCAGGTTCTCTTTTCATGCGGCTGGTTGCGACAGGTTGAATGCCAAGACCATCCTTCCTCTAACTATAGAGGTAAATAAGGATTTTAATCAGTTAGTGTTAAGACCTGCAATATTATGGTCATGCCTTGAAAGTGGCTCGCAGGCTTACACGCTTTGGCCAAAGGGTTAACTTTGTGTGATTGAAAGAATGAAATCAAAGTACTTATGCACATATGAAAACAATATCACACATTAGTAGAGAATCTAGTAACCTTACAACTCTGCATGCTAATCTAATCTGCTGTGCAGTGTGTCAAAAAAAGTAATATCAATAATATAAATATAACTTGCTAAATTATAATGGCCAGAAATGAATCTACTTTCCATGAATATGATAATATTGGGAGAAGACCAAGCACATTTTTTTATTTCTGAAAATGATTTACCAGGAAGTAATACATTGAGAGTACCTCTCGTTTTCAAGTTTCAGAAGACATCTAGTGTAAAAATCTATCTTTCTCGATTAAACTTCTAAATTTAAATCCATGGAAATCAGACATTAAATGTTTAAATGTTTGCGTAATGCTGAATCTAAATAATTATAAATGCACCTAAAATAACTTAGGAAACTTAGCCAACAAACAGAAATCTTGGTTTGCCCATACTTATCTTGATCTTCAGTACATCGTAATTGGCAGCATAATACACTTTGTTCTGTACAGTGTTAAAATGTCTACTTTGTTTTGCCAACCTTCGTGAACTTCCTTTCGCTTCAATGAATGAGTGCAGCATTTCTGTGAGAAAAAAATATTGTCCTCAATGGGAAATCTATTCCATGTGTGTTATAATTTATATCATGACAGATCTTTCATAGCATACAATATTCTTATTCACATGGTGGAAATGTTATCAACTTTTATATGTTCTTTAAGGCAACCATAACTTTTTCTTGCAGAAAAATGTGCTAAATTTAAATAATACATTTATATTAAAAATCCCATTTGTATTGAATTTCCTCAATAAATCTGGAAAAAATGTCAGTTCAACTGTTCATATATAAAACATAAGAATAAACACTGTCATTCTAATTGAAAAATCTCTCCTTAGCAAGCACAGGGAACTTAGTGCAAGACTGAAAGATGAAGTGCTTGTTTAGTGCAGTTCAACCACACCTGTCAAAATGCTATTTTGTCTTAATTCCCAAAGTGGTTTTAAAGATATCATGCATCATAAAAGTGTGTCATTGGTTCCCGTGCAAAGGGTTTAGTGTACATTTTGGGGTGATAATCCCAGTGCACTCAAGTGATTGGAGTTTGATTCCCAAATGTATAATACTGGCCAAGATACAACATTTGTAGTTAATGTTTAAAAAGAGAGCACAGGCAACCTTTCAAGAGCTCTGTTTGTACAGTACCGTCAGCATCATGCCAAACTTCCATACATGGTCTATACTTTAAACTAAACCCTTTCGAAAGTGGAGAATACAGTATAGTGCATTTAAAACACAGGTGTAAAGTTAACCTGAACCTTAATTAAAAAATTATAACCCACGTGATTGTAGGTTAGACACAACTTGTCACTAGGCCTCAACTTCCAAGAATAGAAACGAGAGCTGAGAAAGTAAGCTGTATAAATATATTTTCTATCATTACTTTTATTTCTCATTATTTTAGAGTTTGTATCTAATGTTAACTATATCTCTTTTTTACCAGTTTGTAACAAAAGCAACTGGTTAGCGACCAAGGAAATCATGTGAAGGAAATTTACTTTTCAAATATCTCGACTGCACATAGTTTAGAATGTACACAAGGACACAACTTCAACTCACCTATTTTCTTTATTACCTTATTTCAAGGCTGCTGCTTTTGTCAATGAGACTTACGTATACAGTATGTCATCTTTCATTATTCATCATTGACAAATTCCATTTTTATGGTTTATGGAGAATCTAGGTTCCTGGTAAAAAAATAAATAAAAGAAAGACAACAAAAATCTATTCCATCTGAAATGTTTCCAATCTTATTATATATTTTTGAAAGCACTTTATGCCTGTCTGCATCTCCTGTGTCCCTACGGGAAATCTCATTGGTCCCTTGGGCCGCCCGCCCCCGCACCTCTCATTGGCCTGAGGGAGAGTGACGACACACACACACACACACAAACACACGGCGCGGTGCTCATCGGGACCCGCGCGCACCTCCTCCCCTCCCCGGTTTCCCACGGTCTCCCGGTTTCCCACGCTTTTTCCTCCCCTTCCCCCCCCCCCCGGCGCCGCTACAGTCAGCGGGGGAGCGGAGCGAGCGCCTGGGACACAGCGGGTGATTCTCATACCCCCAAAAAACACACACAGAGCACAGAGCGGCTCTCCCCTCACCCGGTACTCCCCCCCCCCCCGGCTCACCCCCCACCGGCTCACCCCCCACCGGCTCACCCCCCCACCCACACAGAGCACTGAGCGGCTCTCCCCTCACCCGGCGCTCCCCCCCTGGCTCACCCCCCCCCACCCACACACGCAGAGCACTGAGCGGCTCTCCCCCCTCCTGGCGCTCTCCCCCCCCACACACACACAGAGCACGCGGCTCTCCCCTCACCCGGCACTCCCCGTCCCAGAGGCCTCTCCTCCGGCTGTCTCCGCCTCTCCTCCGGCTGTCTCCGCCTCTCCCCGCGAGAGGCAAAGCACCTCCTCACCGGAGCGTCTCAGCCTCTCCGCGGAGGAGCCCGAGGTGGAGGAGGAGGGCGGCCGGCACCCGTAGGAAGAGGAGCGCGGCCGTGTGCAAGGTGAGGAAATGCAGGGGAATGGGTTATTTAACATGTCCAACACTCACCCTGATCTTTGCCCCCCCCGCCCCCCTGCCCTTTGCTCCCCCTGCCCTTTGCCCCCCCTGCCCTCCTGCCCTTTGCCCCCCTGCCCTTTTCCCCCCTGCCCTCCCTCCCCCTGCCCTTTGCCCCCCCTGCCCTCCCTGCCCTCCCTGCCCTTTGCCCCCCCTGCCCTTTGCCCCCCTGCCCTTTGCCCCCCCTGCCCTCCCTCCCCCTGCCCTTTGCCCCCCCTGCCCTCCCTCCCCCTGACCTTTTCCAACCCTGCCCTTTGCCCCCCCTGCCCTCCCTCCCCCTGCCCTTTGCCCCCCCCTGCCCTCCCTCCCCCTGCCCTTTGCCCCCCTGCCCTCCCTCCCCCTGGCCTTTGCCCCCCCTGCCCTCCCTCCCAATGCCCTTTGCCCCCCCTGCCCTCCCTCCCAATGCCCTTGCCCCCCCTGCCCTCCCTCCCAATGCCCTTTGCCCCCTGCCCTCCCTCCCCCTGCCCTTTGCCCCCTGCCCTCCCTCCCCCTGCCCTCCCTCCCCCTGCCCTTGCCCCCTGCCCTCCCTCCCCCTGCCCTTGCCCCTGCCCTTTGCCCCCTGCCCTTTGACCCCTGCCCTTTGACCCCTGCCCTTTTCCCCCCTGACGTCCCTCCCACTGCCCCTTTCCCCTTTGCCCCCCTGCCCTTTGCCTCCCTGCCCTTTGCCCCCTGCCCTTTGCCCCCCTGCCCTTTGGCCTCTTGCCCCCTGCCCTCTTGCCCACCTCCCTCCCTGGCCACTTTCCCCAATGCCCTGCCCTTTGCCCCCTGCCCTTCCCTGCCCTTTGCCCCCCACCCTTCCCTGCCCTTTGCCCCCCACCCCTCCCTGCCCTTTGCCCCCCCACCCCTCCCTGCCCTTTGCCCCCCGCCCCTCCCTGCCCTTTGCCCCCCCCCACCCCTCCCTGCCCTTTGCCCCCCCTCCCCTCCCTGCCCTTTGCCCCCCCGCCCCTCCCTGCCCTTTGCCCCCCACCCCTCCCTGCCCTTTGCCCCCCCCCCCCGCCCCTCCCTGCCCTTTGCCCCCCCCACCCCTCCCTGCCCTTTGCCCCCCCGCCCCTCCCTGCCCTTTGCCCCCCCCCACCCCTCCCTGCCCTTTGCCCCCCCCTCCCTGCCCTTTGCCCCCCCCCCGCCCCTCCCTGCCCTTTGCCCCCCGCCCCTCCCTGCCCTTTGCCCCCCACCCCTCCCTGCCCTTTGCCCCCCTGCCCCTCCCTGCCTTTTGCCCCCCCGCCCTCCCAGCCCATTGCCCTCCCCGCCCTTCCACGCCCCTCCCCCCCTGCCCTTCCACTCCATGCCCCCTGCCCTTCCACGCCCGGGCAATTCCGGGTATATCAGCTAGTTTAATCTAAAATCCTTCACATATTTGGGGTTTCTTCTCTTCTTGCTTCTTTTACTAACAGTATTAATTTAACATATTGGATCATATTGTAACAAGAAGAAAGGAAGTGGCTTGCAATTTGGTTTGAAATATTTAGCTTGTACAGTACTATATGTCTCTTTTGCATTTACTTAGAAGCAGACTACACGCCAAAGTTTAAATCGTCTCTTTTTGTCCATTTTTTAACAAACATTGTTAGTTGTTTATTTATTTTAATAATTTATCATTTTTAATTTTTTTTAAGCATATTTAAGTTTTTTTTTTTTTTTTTTTTAACTGACAGGGGGCTGCCATTTTGCCTCTTTGGTTATGTTGCATACTGTATGATACAGGAAGTTCCAGGTACCCTAGACAACAATGTAATTGTGCATCCTTTTCAGCTCTCAATAGTGGCCAGAAAGATACACTGTTGTTAAAGTTTGTAGCAGCATAAATATGGAAAGGGTACCTATCACCGCTGTCACTCCGCCATTGCCTTTCAGTCACTGCCAATCAGCCGCCAAGGACAGTCTGCCGTCGGCTGTTTCACCACTAAGATAAGTGATTACTGTTAGCATTAGGAGTTAACTTTAGGGGTTGAGGGTGAGGGGTAAAGTTTTTTAGGATAAAAGTAAGGTTAGGCTGTTTGGTTAAGGGGTTAAGGTTCATTTTATTAGGGTTAAGGTAGGGTGACCAGATTTACAAAAGTAAAAACCGGGACACATTAAAAAAAATATTTATAAAACAAATTACATCACCAACTGCGCCCCTTCTCCTTTATGTTTCTCCGCCCCGCTCTGTCCCCCCTTTTTGTACACACACACACCCCATTCTCTATCTCCCCCTCATCCCTCCATTCTCTATCCCCCAATCCTCTCTCCCCCCCTCCATTATCATCCCCCCATCCCTCCACTCTCGTTCTCCCCATCCCTCCATTCTCGTTCCCCCCATCCCTCCATTCTCGTTCTCCCATCCCTCCATTCTCATTCTCCCCCCATCCCTCCATTCTCATTCTCCCCCCATCCCTCTATTCCCTTTCTCCCCATCCCTACATTCTTGTTCTCCCCCCATTCTCTACATTCTTGTTCTCCCTCCATCCCCATAAATTCTCGTTCTCCCCCATTCCCTACATTCTCGTTCCACCCTTCCCATTCTGTCTCTCTCCAAATTCTATGTCTCTCTTCCGTTTCTCTCTGTCTCTCGCCACAATTCTCTGTGTCTCTCTCCCCAATTCTCTCTGTCTCTCTCTCTCTCCGCAATTCTCTGTCTCTCTCTCTCCCCCCAATTATCTGTGTCTCTCTATACCCAATTCTCTGTGTGTCTCTCAATCCCCCATTCTCTGTGTCTCTCTCTCCCCCATTCTCTGTGTCTCTCTCTCTCTCCCCATTCTGTCCCATGCCATGCTGTGTCATGTCTCTCTCCCCATGCCATGCTGTATCTGTTTCTCTCCCCATGCCATGCTGTGTCTCTCTCCCGATGCCATGCTGTGTCTCTCTCTCTCCTCATGCCATGCTGTCTCTCTCTCTCCATGCCATGCTGTCTCTCTCTCTGTCTCTCTCCCCATGCCATGCTGTGCCTGTGTCTCTCTCCCATGCCATGCTGTCTGTCTCTCTCCCCATGCCATGCTGTGCTCTCTCCCCATGCCATGCTGTCTCTCCCCCGATGCTATGCTGTGTCTGTGTCTCTCTCCCCATGCCATGCTGTGTCTGTCTCTCTCCCCATGTCATGCTGTCTCTCTCTCTCTCTCTCCATGCCATGCTGTCTCTCTCTCTGTCTCTCTCCCCATGCCATGCTGTGTCTGTGTCTCTCTCCCATGCCATGCTGTCTGTCTCTCTCCCCATGCCATGCTGTGCTCTTTCCCCATGCCATGCTGTCTCTCTCTCCCCAAGCCATGCTGTCTCTCTCCCCATGCCATGCTGTCTCTCTCGCGATGCTATGCTGTGTCTGTGTTTCTCTCTCCATGCCATGCTGTGTTTGTCTCTCTCCCCATGTCATGCTGTGTCTCTCTCCCCATGCAATACTGTATCTTTCTCCCCATGCCATGTTGTGTCTCCCTCTCTCCTCATGCCATGCTGTCTCTCTCTCTCTCTCTCTCCATGCCATGCTGTCTCTCTCTCTCTCTCTCTCCCCATGCCATGCTGTCTGTCTCTCTCCCCATGCCATGCTGTGCTCTCTCCCCATGCCATGCTGTCTCTCTCTCCCCATGCCATGCTGTCTCTCTCTCCCCATGCCATGCTGTCTCTCTCCCGATGCCATGCTGTCTCTCTCTCCCCATGCCATGCTGTCTCTCTCCCCATGCCATGCTGTGTCTGTGTCTCTCTCCCCATGCCATGCTGTGTCTCTCTCCCCATGCCATGCTCTCTCTCTCCCCATGCTGTGTCTGTCTCTCTCCCCATGCCATGCTGTGTCTATCTCTCTCCCCATGCTATGCTGTGTCTGTCTCTCTCCCCATGCCATGCTGTGTCTGTCTCTCTCCCCATGCCATGCTGTGTCTCTCTCCCCATGCCATGCTCTCTCTCGTCCCATGCTGTGTCTGTCTCTCTCCCCATGCCATGCTGTGTCTGTCTCTCTCCCCATGCTATGCTGTGTCTGTCTCTCTCCCCATGCCATGCTGTCTCTCCCCCGATGCTATGCTGTGTCTGTGTCTCTCTCCCCATGCCATGCTGTGTCTGTCTCTCTCCCCATGCCATGCTGTCTGTCTCCCCAAGCCATGCTGTGTCTCTCTCCCCATGCTATGCTGTCTCTCTCCCTGTGTGCTCAGACGCAGAAGCTTCACAGACGGACTGAGCGGTTACTGAGATTATCAGCCCCTTTGATGCAGCGATCTGAAAGCATTTTACTGATGTGCCTATTATTTCTGCTACATTGTAAGTAGCCTCTGTTGCTTGCGCAATAATTTTATTCATATGGGTATCTTTTTCATCTATAGGTACATCTCGTTGTGGAATTCAAATATAGGACTTGTTCACGTATTTATCCTTCAAGTGTTGTATATCCATGCACCGGTGTCTCTGATTTGCGCCTTTTGTGGTTTTTTGTACTTTGTATTTCCTTTGGGGTGGTGTACACCCATTATATTGTGGCAGCACTCATAGACATCATTGCAACACTATTTTAAATCAGTTTTGCGCACCTTATACTTTTATAAGCAGTTGTATGAAAAATATATATATGCAGTTGTATGAAAAAGAAAGTACACCCTCTTTGAATTCTATGGGTTTACATATCAGGACATAAAATCATCTGTCCTTAGCAGGACTTAAAATTAGGTAAATACAGCTTCAGATGAACAACAACACATGACATATTACACCGTGTCATGATTTATTTAACAAAAATAAAGCCAAAATGGAGACGCCATGTGTGAAAAACTAAGTGCACCCTTACTGCTTCCATAGGAATTAAGATGCTAAGTAGCAGACAGGTGCTGCTAATCAAATGCCCTTTATTAACTGATCATCAGCAAGTGTGACCACCTCTATAAAAGCCGAAGTTTTAGCAGTTTGCTGGTCTGGAGCATTCATGTGTGTGTTAACACAATGCCAAGGAGAAAAGACATCAGCTATGATGTTAGAAAAGCAATTGTTGCTGCCCATCAATCTGGGAAGGGTTTTGTGCCGGTATCTCTTATGTATTTAAAAAATTGAAATTGATTCTTCCCTGTAAACACAGAGGCAAAGAATTTGTTTCATACCTCTGCTTTTCCCTTATCTCCAATAATCTGCCTGCCCCTCTCACACTGATAGGGTCCTATATTTTCTTTTCTCATTTTTTTTGTTATTAAGGTACTTAAAGAACTTTTCAGGGTTGTTCTTACTTTCAATTGCAATCGTTTTTTTATTATCCATTTTTGCTAATTTAATTGCCCTTTTGCAATTTTTGTTACATTCCTTATAATTTTGATACGATGTCTCTGTCCCTTCTGACTTAAAGGATCTAAATGCCTTCCTCTTCTTTTCCATTTCCTCCTCTACCTGTTTATTTAGCCACATTGGTTTTGACTTATTTATTTTATACTTATTACCCAAGGGTGTGCACTGATTTTTTGCTTTTCTGACAATGTTTTAAAGACTGCCCATTTATCATTTACCATTTACATTTTTCCCTGCAAAAGCATCATCTCAATGTATTATTTGTAGATTAGTCCTCAGTTTATTAAAATCTGCCTGTCTAGAGCTTAAGATCTTTGTTGAACCCAAGTAATCTGTTTTTTGATCATTTATTTCAAATGAGATCATGTTATGATCACTGCTACCCAACTGTTCCAGGACTTGAATATTTGCTCTTACTTCTACATTGTTTGATATGACCAAATCCAGTATTGCCCCTCTCCTGGTTGGTTCCTCAATAATTTGGGTCAAATAATTGTCTTTAAGCACCCCCAAAAACCTGTTTCCTTTTGTTATAATGCTAATCTCATTGCCCCAGTCTGTCTGGATAATTAAAATCACCCATTATGCAAATATGACCTAGTTTTGATGCCTTCTCCATTTGCAAAAGTATTTTTGCTTCCTCAATCCCACTGATATTTGGTGGTTTATAGCATATCCCTACAAACATTTTCTTTATACTTTTACCTCCACTGCTAATTTCTATCCACAAGGTCTCTACATTTTCATCATTCCCTTCATAAACATCTTCCCTTATAATAGGTTTTAGATCTGGTTTAACATATAAGCATACTCCACCTCTCTTCTATTTGCTCGCTCCTTCCGAAAAAGAGAATAATCCTCTAAATTAACTGCCCAATCATGATATGATATGATATCATACTGTTCCCTTGTAGCTATTAATTCAAGTTCCCCCATTTTATCTGTCAAGATTCTTGCATTAGCAAGCATGCATTTAAGTTTCTTTTCAGCCTGTACTATTATCTTATCATGTCCTTCATTTCTGCGCCAACTTGGTTTAGTCTTTAGAATTTTTTTAGTATTATCTGTATTTACTATGGGTATTTCGCTGCTTGTCAAACTTGCACTTGCTCCCATTCTACCTCCATAACCATTTGTTTCCTCATCTATTCTATTTAGTTCATTATATGTTTCATTCCCCCTCCCCCGCCCCCCCCCCCTCCCCTGGTTTAAAATCTCCTTCAACCTTTTTAACATTCTTCCCCCTAGCACAGAAAATCTCTCTTCATTGAGGTGCAATCCGTCCCTAGATTAAAGATGGCACCTCTCAAAAAAGGAATCCCAATGCTCTAAAAACCCAAAACAACCCTTCCTACACCACTTTCTTAGCGTTGCCTTAACCTCACTAATCTCTGACTGTCTCCCTGCGGTAGCGCATGGCACTGGTAGTATTTCAGAAAACTCTACCTTGGAGGTCCTTGCCTTAAACTTTTGGCCTACATTAGATCCCTGAAATCCTTTTTTAGGACCCTTCATCTTTCTCTAATTTTGTCATTGGTGCCAACATGTATCAAGACCCCCGGATCAATCCCAGCCCCTCCCAACAATCTGTCTACCCGATCCGCAATCATCCTTGTAATTAGCGCGTTGCTGAGTAAAATACTCAAGTATTGCTGTCCTCTTGGAGGATACAATCTACCCAGCCATCACCATCTTTGATGAAGACGTTCCTGGATCCACTTCTGGCGTCTGGCATCTTTGGCAATGAAAACCTGCAGGTGAGTCATAGAGTGTGTTACCTCTTGTTCTTGTGGTTTTCATCAGTAAAAGAAAGAATCAGGGCGCTAACTGACGTGAGATGTAGTAATGATTGTGTAAATAAATGCACAACACTACCTTACAGGTTGCTGCCACTTAAGGCCACTCGTGGGGTATCAGAATCCTGCTGCTCACCCAGAAGGATCTACCTTGATCTTTAGAGACAATTAATACAAAGAGGAGGGGAGCACTGGTGAAAACAACAAAATCTAAAAACCACACTATAAAAATAAAAATAATATTAGGATAACACGGGTCCTGTTAACAAAATCTTGGGATTTGAGGAATGGAAATAGAGTAACACTACTCACTCGGCCATGTGTGATCACACATAAGAAAATGGTATCTTTCAGTTCTCTGCCGGTGCGTGCGAAGTGTGTCCACTGTCAGCCACCGTACTCCCAATGAGCTCTCCGCAAGCGGTCCTGCTGTCGGACGCATATGCTGGAGCATACCGCGAACCGGAGGACTCAACGTGAGAACCGGAGCTGACTAGTGCTTTCCCAAGTGTGAGTGTTTGATTTGTTTGTCTGTTCAATAAACCGTGTATACATTTGACTTGCGTCTCTTCCTCATTGGAACCATGGGAGAGACGTCAGCCACTCACCACCATAGTGTTCTGTCCAATCTGAGGATGGTTTCATCTCAAACCCTAAAACCAGTACTGATGTGAAGGAGATCCATCCGTGGCTGTCTTGCGATCCCTGGGGCACACTGCAGACGGTGGAGAACACTGGGCTTAGGACCCCAGAAAGATACAATTTTCTTATTCGTGCTCATACATGTCCATGTGAGTAGTGTTACTCTATTTCCATTCCTCACATCCCAAGAATTTTTAACAGGACCTGTGTTATCCTAATATTATTTTAATTTTATTTTTATAGTGTGGTTTTTAGATTTTGTTGTTTTCACCAGCGCTCCCCTCCTCTGTATTCCTTGTGTTTTCATGTTTGTGAATTAAACAATGAACTAGATTTAGCGCTTTTTTCCCCCCAGAGCGTTTTCCCACTATGGAGGCTTACTGAGCCTTCCCTAAGCAGCAGCATCTGATTTTGCACCACAGTGGAATTAATTTCTTCCCCTGGGAAAACTTTGTGATACACCTTTACTGGTCAGGACTTCACCTGGAATTTTACAGTTCATTCACAAGTTTGTAATGTGCTATTTAAGCTTTCACTTCACTATATTGTGTATTAATCAGTATTCTAGTTATAGTACTGCATATGTTATTTCATTTGGTCCACTTAATGTTTTTTCACGTCATTACTAGTTTGTGTGACACCTCTGTGTAATTAATTAGCTGTTTTGTATTTGTGCAACTAAGTGAGTAGTAGAGTTGTGCAAAACTTTTGCATGAGGTCACGAACGATGCATATTTTTCACTTTTTGAGTTTATAAAAAAGACGCGGCTATGCCATGTTTCTCTCATTGGCGATATTTTGCTTAAAGTTTACTAATTTCACAACATTATTAGCCCTTTGAGGCTTGGTAAAATGCATTTTGGACAGTTTGACACATCTGTATATGTGAGTGTAAATACTGTTGATGTCTTTTGCTCTTTTCTTTTTTTTCTCTAGGCAACTATTGGAGCATGATGACGGAAGCACCTCAGTTGAAAAGCAGCATTTGCAGAGGCTTTTGAATTTGAAATAAGACCAAGCAGAAAACTGAAGGATTGTTAATGATTTGCACACCTGGCACTTTCAACCCATTTCAATAAGACGTTTCACATCAAGGATAAGAGGAGCATTTTTGTAGACAATTGTGAAAGGTTTTTTTTAAGGTTTTTTTGCACGCTCTGGAGCAGCAGAGACTTTCATATTATATATATATATATATATATATATTTGTTTTTTAGTAGATTTGAACTGCAATAATATATATTATTCATAAACATAATTGGTCTTCAATTCATTAATAGAACACAGCTCCTTTACACTTTTTGATGGTGTTTTTTTCACCAATGGCTGTTACCAGCAGTGCACTCTTTTTATTGACCAACATTATTGACCCCGCCAGTGCGCTCCTGCAAATGAAGTAGTGCAGTAGCTCCTCCTCCTCCTCCCACATGGGTGATTAAAAACAAATTACGTTTCTTTACAGCACACCAGCAGTTGCAATAAACATGGCTACATCTGTATAATTATATTAAAAATGGTGGCGTGTTATTAAAAAAAATACTGCACTTTTTCTCTGGGTTCCACGTGCGGCTGAATGAAATTCCAAAAAATTGATAATAACGTTTTCAGTCCAATCAAGTGTTAGAAGTAATTGAATTGGGAGTTTAGCTTGAAACTGCTTTCTCCATAACTACGTCTGCATGACTGCATAGAAATGGTATGTGTGTGTGTGTGCGTGCGTGTGCGTGTGTGTGTCCTGAAGTCACCCAGTTTGGAAGACACCACAGGGAATTTAAAATAACACTATTTTAGGATTGAAAAAAGGATGAAGTTGCCCTCAAAGGAAATCTATGTCTTGCTCCAGGAAATAAATATGCTTTCCTATGTACTTAAATCTCAATAAAGTGTATGTGGTTTATTTGAGGGAAAGTACACAACATGTGTTAGTCCAAGAATAGGTATTACAAAACAAACACAGAGAATTCTCCCTAAAAAAAGATCTGGTTTGAAACGGTAGCGGTCACTGTCAGTAAAAATACTAGCTCTTGCTATTATTGTTTATCAGTAAAAAAACTATTATTCTGCTACTATATAATTCGCTCAGTGTTAATGATGACTGCTTTCATATTTATTCGTTTAATTCTGTGTAGCACTGTTTACCCCACCCTATTGGGGAGGTGGCGGCTACTAAGTGTTCGTGGTGCTTTACCTGCAGCTCACAGGAGGCCTGAACCTCTGCTGCTGGGAGCCTGGTGTGTACCTGGATCGTCCGGTGACAGCGCCTCCACCTGTGAAGGATCCTGATAACCCTTCACAGGACCCAATGCAATAATTACACACAACGTATATGATAACAGGTTTACTGACATGCAAATGATAACACTAAAATATTGTATAATCAGGCCTGGCATGTCTTTACCCACACACCATATCACACTGTCCACCTTCTTAGTCCACACCATGGTGAGAGTGTCCTCCCAACGTATAGCGGTGCCCTGGGCACCTACCCAACCTGGTGTCCACAGTAGCCAACCCATCTGGAAGTGTGTGACAGCGCTGACAACAGTGTTATAGTTGGTGCACTTGTAGAAGGTGTGATACCTGCTGGGTGCTCCAACACCCATTAGCGCCAATGGAATACAGGGGTCCGTCCCTGTCGTGGAACAGGATTTTACATTTCTCTGTCTCCCTTTGCAGCTCATAGGATTCATGTCTCCCTAGTTTAGCTGCCTGTTATTTTCCCTGTCCCAGCAGCTACCTGCATGTGAAAAGGCAACATTATTGTTACATGTTGTTTACACAGCCCTAGTCAGTGTTGGTTGCCTGCAATCTCCTATTCTCCTAGCTGAGAGTGGACTATTCCTACCCCCCCTGTCCTTGCTGACAGTTAGTATAGTCTCACTTCACTTCTAGTTTGACCCTTGCCCCTCACTTCCTTTTCACCCTGGACTCTGAGTGAGTACCTGCCTGCTATTTGCCTCAGCAAGACTTTTCTGTTTTTACACTGCCTTATCTTGATACTCTGCACTTCAGAGAGAGAAGCACTCTCTACCCACTACATCTTCAAGAACCTTCCTTCCTGTGATTTTCCCTCAATAAAACTAAGAAAGACAAAAGGACTTGTTGTGCTTTAGAAGAGGGAAGGCATGAGTTAAGCTAACTGGAATTATTCATACATCATTCGTGACCCTGGTTCCAGGATAGTCCCGGTCGTACGCCATCGCCGTCAGCGATGAGTCTGCCTCACGGGTGGTGTCCAGCTGGAGGTTCCCACCCTAATTGTCTCTACATGTGGTGGCGGTCTAGTACAAGACCACAGGCCGCTGATGCTGCACAGCATCTTCAGCTGTGTCCCTGACACTGATCAGCTAATGGGGCAGTGTCCCTGTCTAAGGGGCCTGTTCCTGTAGCAGCCACAAGCTTACAGGGGAATCGGGCCTATCTGGGGCCTAATAGGTGGTCTCTGGCCTAGTGCAGGGGCCACAGACACCCTGCACATACACCCTCACCCTTCAGTGTCCCAGCTCCGACTGGCATGGCTCGCAGCGCACCAAATATATCAACTATGGGAGTAGGGGAATCCGGCTGCGCGATTGGCTGCTGTGTGCCACCAGCTCCTGCATCCCTATGGCCTTCTGGGGGCTGTAGTTCCTTGCAGAGCTATTCTAACATGGCCGCCATGCACTGCGCATGCGTGCGCCTCTCCCTAATGGCCGCCGGCATCTGAGCCTCTCTGCACATGCGCAAGTCTCATTGCGCATGCGCGCGCCTTGCAAGGGGAGCAGCCGCAGACCTCTAGTGACCCAATCGCCTCTTCATAAGCGCCCGCAGGCTCCTGCACCTTTCCCCACCTTCCGCTGCCCCTGCCCTAGCCTCTGCTGCCAGCCGCAGCCGCATCCCAGGTAAAGGCAACAAGGGGAACCCAGGGGGGATCCGGCCACATCTGAAACAAAGGTTATGACAGATTCTTTAAAAATATATATTTTTTTTAATATCACTATGATTGAATTGTTGTGTAGGCATAACATAAAGATACATGTTTCAACAGTAAAGTACTTTTAAATTGTACTTGTTTTCAACACTATCACTTTTGTGCAAGTAAATCAGGTACTTTGAGATTTACATTTATTTCTTATAAATATTTTTGGGGAAGTGAATAGGCAACAGAGAAATAAGAAATGTATTTTGTATTTGTAAAAAAAAGTTATTGATAAGCACTTTAATGATGTATAATGTGGTTAAAGAGCTATGAGTATACAGTAGTACCTATACATTTGTTTAGGTTACTATCAGAATGCATAAAGCTATAGAAGATTAATTTGTGACTTTCTGATGGACAATGAATTAACCCCTTTTTGCCGTTCAGAGACTTTCTACAGTATGCATCTATTAAAATGGTATATCATTTTTTTTCAGTACAAGGTTAGCTTTATTGCAGGATCAAGAAATTCAATATTTTCATTAATACCATGAACACTCAGTGGTATTGCCCTGTGTCTCAGAGTACACTGTTACATGGAGTAAGTTTTAGGCCAATGCAGGCCCCACATTATTTTAGGAATAAATGCAAAAGGTGCACACATCATTGGCAAGGCAAAACTACCATCTGGCATTGAACTGCCTCCATAAACATGCATTTTCTTTCCAAAACTACACACCTTAAGTAATTTAGACATGGCTAACATGTCTTTCTCCAGAAACATATTTGCTGAAAACAGTGACCTTTTTATTTTTCACTATAAATGCACACCAATTTCAGAAGTACTTATGCAAGCTCTATCTAATCAAGGAAAGAAATTTGAAATGCTATTGTCTTTATCCCCTGAGTGCACACATTCTAGATATGTACTGTATACAGTAGGTTTACTGCACATACTATTTTGGCCAACACAGGCCCCAAATTTGTAAGACTGTTTAAAGATTCTCAGCTATATGTTTTTGGAATTAGTGCTGCAATTTCATTTGTTAGATAAGATAATATATTCGGAATTAGGTATTATTGTTATAACTAATATGTATTTTATATCATCGTCATAAGGGGCCCTTTGGGTTGCCATATTTGGTTTGCAAACCTTTTTGAGTCTTACTGTATGCTACATGTGTATCTGCACTTTATTGAGTAGCTAGAGTGTTTTAGCTAATGTGATGTTCACAGTATAGTGTGATTAATTTTGACCTTGCTTCTATTTGTGGTTTTATTATTATGTTATCTTTAATGTATAGACTATTTATATACAAATTAATAATAAAGGATCATTAAGAGTGCCATTTTGGGGTTTCTCTATTGGCTGTTTACAAGATCTTCATCCCTGATTTTTTCAGGGCTGAAAGCATCCCATCACTGATAATGCAAAACACCCCCCTACACAAATATATATTTCCAGAAGAACGACACCTTAAGGAATTTTAGACATTAGTAACCTGTTTCCCACCAGTTTAAAACCGCGGTCTTGATAATTTTTCCAATAAATTTGCACTAACTTTAGATATTGACATTTGTGATAAGCAAAGCACCTCCATACTATAGCATAAATACCCTTACAAAAGTATATTTTCTTCTGAAGTACACACATATATAGAAGTGCTGACATGGGTACTTTGTCTTTCCCCAAAAGAATCTCTTTATTTCCAGGAATCACCCTTTCACTGCCAAGGGTAGGTGTTGAAGAAGAAACAGGTGTGCAAATCTCATCAGGACATGGAAAATAGAAGTAGAAACACCAAATAGTGCAATATTGTCAACTACCACAAATGAAATAAATGTTGATAGCTCTATAAAGCTTGCACTCACGTGTACAACGTGATCTTAAGTCGTTGTGGTTATTAGACGTTACCAACTTTTAGTTTCCAGATAGATACTCCGGATCAACATCAATAATGTTCCATAGGAAAGTAAGAGAATCCATATACAAAAAAGAAAAAGCAAAATAGTATAATACTGCTTTTAATATTAAAAACACAAAGTATTCCACTTACATAAGTGTCTTTGTGGTGAGCATTGAGACCACCCTGGGTCATATGGACAGACAGTTATCTCCACAGAAACAGCATCTGCTCCACGGCCGTCACAGCATACACTGGGCTGCTTAATGTAGTCCTCCACTCTGGATGTCACCAAACTCTGTAGTCAATGACTCACCCAAGGCACGTTTTTACTTAATTGTCTTCCTTAGGGGCTAATCTAACATCCTGCACTGTTTCCCTTCCTTAAATAACCCACCGCATTAAATTTCAAATTGCGGATCATCACGTGTGACGTCATCACGTCCGACGTCACGCGACGTGTCACGTAACGCGTCATCACGCATATTTAGCATATTCAAATATTCAAAATTTTACAATGCCTTGACAAACAAAATCTGATACACAGCCATTCAAAGGGCACAAGGCCCTATTTCCACTCCAAATCTAAACACATTAGATCTAGATTGCAGAGCGTTGCGTATGACGTCATCACGTCCGACGTCATGCAACGCATCATCACACATATTTACATACCCAGGACTTACAAAGTCTTGGCGAAAAAAACTGTTACACAGCATAAATTGATCTTAAAGCATCCTACAGTGGCGGCTGCCTTTATCCTAATGCGGCCGGATCCGCGGCGCTCTGATAATCGCGGGCAGATGCGTTTTTTTTTTGGTCCGGAGTGAATTGCGTTATTTTAGCGCTCGTAATATTAGCATTTTATTATCGCTGTCTGCAATACTGCAATACCGTCTAAAAACTCAGGGGGGCGTTCGCGAGCTGTTGTCTTGGAAGTCTAATACAGTACTTTATTAGTTCAACCTACATCAGTACACAGTCTGCGTGTGTGCGTGCAGTAATTGTAAATTTGCATATTTATACATGCATGTGCAGTGCTGTATGTCTCATTTGAAAATTGTTGAAACGCATAGGCGTGTGGCGTGTGCTGTAACAGTGTCACATTTCGACATATACAGTACAGCGCTCTCCCCTTGCTCGCCCCTGCACACACACAGGATAATTTACTGCACTGCAGTATTTCAACTTCTTATCTTATCTACAGTACAGTACACCTCTCCCACACCATTCCTTTGAATGTGTGCCTTTCTGGTTTCAATCACACTCCTGCTTGATAGCTGATGATTACTGCGCATGCGTCTGAAAGTTCACCACTGCTTGCTTGAGTGAGTGACCAAAAAAAAAACAATTTCTCCTCATTTTTTATTTTTTTTTCTCCACACAAGCCTGCATAAACCATCTTGATATTACGATATTCAATTTGTGCTGTAGCTTTTGACTGTGACACTGTGCGTTTGACTGCACATGGTTGATTTGTGTGCTTTTTATCTACTGTATTTGGGGGTGTGGGGATCAAACTATTATGCTGACCTGCCTTTTGAAAATATGCCATTTCTTTGAACTGCAGTAGAGCTAATCATTCATGCTGCTGTACCCTGTACCCCCTCCTCCACGCACACACAAGGCTCGCTCAAGGCTTTGAAACTCTTATCTACAGAGTCATTAAGTTTCTGAAGCTTGTCGTGTTTTTAATCCGTCACTAGCCGAGCATTACCGCTCTATGCGCCTGCATATAATCCTCTTTGAGATGGGAGCTAGCTGATTACTGCGCATGACTCACCCAACCCCCCCTAACCCTTTGAGGTTTTGTTTACGGTAACGCTTTGGAAAATCCCTTCTCGAATTTGATATGTAAATCTGATTTGCACAGCACTGTGAGAATTGAGACTTAAAAAAACCATTAACTGATTCATGCTGTTGATGCAGTAAATTACCACTTTTAGTCATTCTTTCTTTTTCTTTGGTGTAGGTGTGTGTGGGGGGGGGGGGTTGTTGTCAATACGAAGTTCAAGAGTGAGTGACCAAAAAAAAATATTTTTTTTTTCTCATTTTTTATTTATTTTTTCTCCACAAGCCTGCATAAACCATCTTGATATTACGATATTCAATCTGTGCTGTAGCTTTTGACTGCGACACTGTGCGTTTGACTGCACATGGTTAATTTGTGTGCTTTTTATGTACAGTACTGTATTTGGGGGTGTAGGGATCAAATTATTATGATGACCTGCCATTTGAAAATATGCCATTTCTTTGAACTGCAGTATAGCTAATCATTCATGCTGCTGTACCCTGTACCCCCCTCCCCCACGCACACACACAAGGCTCGCTCAAGGATTTGAAACTCTTATCGACAGACACCTCTACAGAGTCATTCAGTTTCTGAAGCGTGTTTTTAATCCGTCCCTAGCCGAGCATTACCTCCCTGCGCCTGCGTGTAATCCTCTTTGGGATTGGAGCTAGTTCATTACTGCGCATGATTCACCCAACCCCCCTCCCCCAACTCTTTGAGACTTTGTTTACGGTAATGCTTTGGAAAATCCCTTCTCGAATTTGATATGTACATCTGATTTGCACAGCACTGTGAGAATTGAGAGTTAAAAAAAACATTAACTGATTCATGTTGTTTTGTCATTCTTTCTTTTTCTTTGGTGTACAGTAGGTGTGGGGGGGAGGTTGTTGTTAATGATTATGATTATCATGAATGTAAATAAATATTTATTTTATTTTATCAGGAACAAAAAAAACAAATATAAAAATAATCATGAATAATACATAATGCAGTCTTTATTAATTTCTTCTGTCAGATGGAAATTGAGGGCCGGCCGGTGGATAATCATGAATAATGCACATTGATAATAATATTAATTAATACTAACTATGCAGTTACTACTGTCAAACTAGTCTATACTGGAACTACTGTATACTCTGACTACTGTTAAATACTTTGTAACCAGATGGCTGGTGCTGCTCTTTATGGAAAGAAAATAATTGAGCAGTTAGGTGCATACTGTA
The DNA here is from genome assembly GCF_040206685.1 of Ascaphus truei. Lineage (NCBI taxonomy): Eukaryota > Metazoa > Chordata > Amphibia > Anura > Ascaphidae > Ascaphus > Ascaphus truei. The sequence continues at coordinate 69,453,483 of NC_134486.1, forward strand.
TTATGGCATTGTGTACTGAATAGCTTCTCCATATTGGACTACAGTATTCAGTTAGTACTGTCAAACTAGTCTATACTGGAACTACTGTATACTCTGACTACTAGGAAAGAAAAAATCTGTGCCATACTTACCTGTATCATACTGTACTTACATTACTACAGTACAGTACTATACCATACTACCTTCCTGATGCTTGCCCATTACGCGCGAGCACAATGGACAACACAGTCGCAATATGGTCAATATATTTATTGTATCGTTCCACAGTGAGTACATCGTTCCAAAAACTCAGTATGCCTTGCGCCAACTCATCCTTTTTGGAGGGTTTCACGACTTTTCGGATATGGTCCTTCAGCTGATGCCAGACCATTTCAATAGGATTGAAGTCTGGCGATCTGTCATTGGAGGAAAAAAAAAAAGGACAATTAGTTTAAGAGATACAGTACACAGTAAAAACAGTGGGAAAAAATGAGACACGGTTACCGCACTTACTCCGCTGGCATCTTCACCCAGTTGATACCGCGCTCAAGAATATGCGCTGTTGACGCGGAGTGCTTCGGATCGTTGTCCTGGTAGAAACGGTGACCATCTGGGAACTCACGTGTGATGTATTCCACAATCTCAGGCACAATTTTGTCTTGGAAGAAACCTTTATTCACGATTCCTATAACAAGAAAAGTGCTCAAAAAACTGCACACTAGTACAGTACAGTGCGTAAGGCAAAAGCGTGTGACATACATTTTACTGTACCTTCAAAGATGACGATGCATCCTGGTCCACGCCTAGAGATGGCACCCCACACATGCATCTTCACTGGGTGTTTTGGACGCAGTTTCATAGATATGCAACCTTTTTTGTGGAATGCAAAGGTGGCAAATCTCTCCAGCAAAACAGCAGACTCGTCAGTGAAGATGCAATCCTGGAAAGTTTCTCCACTGTCGATCCATGCCTGGGCCTGGACCACTCTCTTGATTTTGTTAACGTCCCTTATCATAGGGTACGCTCTGTAATGACAAGGAATCAATACATTTAGAGGTACAGTACAGTACAGTTTCTTAAACAACACGTTTACCTCCTGTACTGTTTGCGGCCCTCGAGGACTGGAGTTGTGCAGGCCTGACTGACTGTTCTGTACACCATCCTACTGTAAATGTTTTGACTTGCTGTACTTTAATAAAGGAGATGTTGCGTTTTGTATATTTTATGAATAAATAATTTTTTTTAATAACACCATGTGACTGTAAACCATACTGACTTTCTGTACATAAATGTTTTCAGTAGCAGTAAACCATACACCTGTTGATGTTTTGAATTGCTGTACAGTACACTTAAAATGTTTTTACATTGTACAGTATTTGTAAATAAATGTTTTTGTACTTCACCAATAAAAGAAAATGTTGATTTGTTTTAAATTGTTCCATTGTCTCCTTTTATACTGTAACAAAATACAGTGTTTCTAGAATGTACAGTACTGTCCAGGCATACTGTACTGTATACTGGAGGCATGCTCAGTACTGTACATCACAAGAGTATTAAAACAATACATGCTGTAGGGTATAGAATATACATATGTACTGGAATACATGTAGAATAAACGCATACTTTTTATTTTCTCTGGTTTATTATACAGTATATATAAAAAAGTGTTGTATACGGTCTGAAAACATCAGCATACTGTTTCAGGTATTCTATCCCAATCAATAACAACGGCCACTAAACTGTAGACTCCAGTACGTGGTTTTTTAAATCCGATTCAGCAATGTGCAGGCATTGTTACACAAAGCGATATTATCCATCGGAATCCCTCCATTTGCCGTTTTCCGCATGAGATGACAAAGTTTTCATTTCTGAGGATAAACAAAAGTAAAAGTTTTACTGTAATGGTCAGTCAGTCCCCTAAAGAAGTTCCCACAGTCAGTCCCACCAATAATTTTCTTGGGGGGCGTCTTCTGTTCACATGCGCATGCGCATACCGCCGATGTAATGACACACAGCACCCGCCCGCAGCTCATCACCACAACACCCCGTCGCCTCACAACCCGCCTGCCACCTGACCTCAACACCCGCCGCCGCCTCGCCTTAACCACCGCTCCTCACCTCAACGCCCCACTGATGACACGCACCCTGCCGCCTGAACACCCGACCACAGCTCCTCACCTCCACACGCCTCCCTGCCGCACAAGCTACACACCACCTGCCCCACCACCGCTCCTTACCTCAACACCCAGCCGCCTCTCCCTTCAGCGGGGACCGCCAGGGAGGGGGGGGGAAGGAGCAGCCACCGCTTCTCCTCCTGACCACACGCCACCTCAGCAGGGACCGCCGGGAGCGCCTGGGGGGGGGGAAAGCGCCAGTGACAGGGTGCCCCAGCGCCGGAGAGGGGGGGGAACAAGTGCAGGGGACAGGGGGGGGGGGAAACACTGCCAGGGACGGGGGAAAACAAACGCCTTGGACGTGTGGGGGGATGCATGGGGGAAGAATTATGAGGGCCGCAGGGGGGGAAAAGTGATGAGGCCCACAGGGAGGGGGGAAAGAGTGATGTGGGCTACAGGGGGGGGGCAGTGATGAGAGCTGCGGGGGGAGAGTGATGTGGGGTGCAGGGGGGAGAGTGATGTGGGGTGCAGGGGGGGCAGTGTTGTGGGGTGCAGTGGGGGAGAGTGATGGGGGTGCAGGGAGGAGAGTGATGTGGGATGCAGGGGGGAGTGTGATGTTGGGTGCAGGAGGGTGAGAGTGATGAGGGCTGCAGGGGGTAGAGTAATGTGGGGTGCAGGGGGAGAGTGATGTGGGGTGCAGGGGAGGGAGAGTGATGTGGGGTGCAGGGGGGGCAGTGTTGTGGGGTGCAGTGGGGGAGAGTGATGGGGCTGCAGGGGGTAGAGTAATGTGGGGTGCAGGGGGAGAGTGATGTGGGGTGCAGGGGAGGGAGAGTGATGTGGGGTGCAGGGGGGGCAGTGTTGTGGGGTGCAGTGGGGGAGAGTGATGGGGGGTGCAGGGGGGGAGAGTGATGTGGGGTGCAGGGGGGGAGTGACGTAGGGTGCAGGGGGGAGAGTGATGTGGGGTGCAAGGGGGGAGAGTGATGTGGGGTGCAGGGGGGAGAGTGATGTGGGGTGCATGGGGGAGACTGATGTGGGGTGCAGCGGGGGAGAGTCATGTGGGGTGGAGGGCCGGAGAGTGCTGTTAAGTGTAGGGGGTTGAGAGTGCAGTCCGGTGCAGGAGGGGGGAACAGTGATTTGAGGTGTCCCAGGGGGGGAAACTGAGCTTAATGTGGGGGGGGGAACTGAGCTTTAAACGGAGGAGGGGAGCGGAGACAGAGGGGGTGCAGGAAAATTTACTCTCGGGCAACGCCGGGTATATCAGCTAGTATAATAATATTAGCTTGTTCTTGTATAGCGCTGCTAGTTTTACGTAGGACTTTACAGAGACTTTTGCAGGCATAGGTCCCTGCCCCTAAGAGCTTACAATCTATTTTTTGGTGCCTGAGGCACAGGGAGATAAAGTGACTTGCCCAAGGTCACAAGGAGCCGACACCGGGAATTGAGCCAGGTTCCCCAGAACTGCACTGCCAGTCAGTGGCTTTACTCACTGAGCCTTTTTCAAGGCATTTGCACATTTCAAATTACAAGATTATAAATTATGAATCCCACCACATTCCATTATAACGTTTTAAGTCATCCTTGTTGTGGTTTGGTTTAATGGGAACTGAACTGACAAGTTAAGTGATTCATAATAACCTATCATACTAAACCTTTGTCCATGTGCTCAGGCCACTTCCACCATCTACTTATACCCACTATGCAGTTTTCATGTGGTCATGAGTAACAAGTGACATAGCTTCTATTTCAATGTCATGCCAGGAGCTAAACACTTGTCTAAATAAGCATAACTCTAGTAATATGATTTCCACTTGACTTTGAACTTTTGGTACATTTTTCTTAAAAACAATAGAACTAGAGAATTTTTAGAAGAAGTAGCGGCTGTTTAAAGCATTTATTTACATACTATTAATATTTACCCTTGATTAATACCAAAGGCTAACACAGTAAGCTTATATTAAAAATGACAGAAATGGGATGACATAAAATAGTGCTCAGACTAAAAGATTATCAAGGACAGGCAAGACAGTGAAATATACAAATGAATAACCAGATAGTTATTTATATAACTGTTAGTAGAGTGGTACTACCAAATTTACCCTGGACAAATAGCAAATGTTATCCCACCTCATCTACAGCAGTCAAATAGATGTGAGGGAAATTGGCTACAATATGTTAGCAAAGTCATTTAAGTATCACCTGTGTAACAGGTACGAGATTTGGACTACAGAGGGTGAGATTTCAAACAAATGACTGATAGACTGCTGACAGTGGAGGTATACACCAAACAACCCTGAGCGAGCAAAGGTGAGATGCACTATCTAATAGTCGTTATTGAGACTAAAAGCTCATAATAACTGCCCTATCCCTTGCCAATCGGTGAAACTAAGCCCTCAAATCTTATTTTGACGGTCTGCCTTTTACTTCCTGAATTACGTCACCTTATGATGCCCTATGCATTCTCTCACCCAGGAGCTTCATCAGGGGCGGTGAAATAGATGGAGCTCGATTCATGCCTCAAATAGCATCCCGTCATCATGAGAACCTGAAGAGGCAATGAACTTAGCTTATCGAGTAGACAACCAAAATAGGGGAAAAAACAGCATGCGAGTATGTATCCACAATGATAGTCTAAAATGGCTGTGAAATAATATAGACGTAAGGATTCTCAATCAGGCAGGATATATAAATATTCTTCTTGAGTGAGTACATTTGTAGATATAAATGCTGGGCAACACTAAATGTTTTGTGCTGGTATTTGTGGAGAAAAGGGGAGAGGGACTAGGGGATAGGGGGATGTAATCTCCCTCCACTCCCCCCCCTCACACATGATGATCCTGCTCTGATGTTAATGTCCCGACCCTATATCAGCCTCCATATGGCTCCCGCCTCCACAAATGTAGCAACATTTTTGGAAAAATCACTTTTGTTTGGGAATGAATGATGTACTCACTCAGTCCCTGCTGTGATGATTCAAATAAGCATATAGATTGCGGTTTTCTCGTAGGGGTGCAGGGACTCTCCGTCAGTTGTGAGTTCTTTCTCAGGTTATGAATCCGTATTCTCCCTAGAGCATGGATTCTTGCTGAGTGTCAGCTCAGCAGTCCCTTCTGGGTTCCAGCTGACAGAGGGATTTTCAGACACTCAAACTTTGGCATGTCATGTCACAGATCTCCTCTACGAGTTCTCCTGTGGTACCAACAAGGGTAGAAGATCCATGCTGCATCATGGACCGACTGACGGAGAGTCCCTACACCCCCATGAGAAAACTATGACCTATATACATATTTGAGGCTGATGTTTGCTTTCGCACATCTATATATTGGATTGTTGGACTTTTATTCTAGCCCGTTGGAAGGCAGGTCAGATGAACTGGACCTGTTAATAGATATGTAACACTGATATATGTGTAGATATTTCTATAATTATTAGTTAGATATTTTGTTGCACACAGCAGTTTTTGGCACTTTGCTTAATTGTATTTTTGCAAATGTACTATATACATACAATATATGTCTTGACACATTTAACTCTATTCACTGGATGCTATTATAGCGAAGAATTTAAAAGTTTCATTTTATAGTTATTGATATCTCTACAGAGTAGCACCAGGATATATGTATATACACCTACACTTCCAATATTATACTGTCTTATGTATTTCTTCCACTGCATACAGAAAGGAAACAAAATGCTGTAGCACACAGCATGGGGTGCGTGACATATAGGCAGTGCCTAAAGGGATTACATTTAAGAAGCATTTAAGAAGCACTATATGTGCTATGTACAGTACGTATGAACTATAGTGCAGTTAAAACTGGATAAAATCCAGACGTGCCCTAATAATTTTAGTGAAAGAAATCTAAAAGAAGAGTGCAAAAAAAAAACATATATACACTTCCCATTCTTCTAACAGCAGAAGATACATCTCCACTCCTCCCCTGGGGGATGACAAGATCTCTTAATAAGCTATTCATTCACATATGTGTGCCAGGACCCACAGATTAAGTGGGATGGGCGAGCTTAAACTAAGGAGGAGGGGTCACAAGACCTCCCAAAATTGTTACCAATTTGCAGTTAGACATGCACAGTCTTTACAAAACCAAAACCCAAACCCACTATATTGTATATATATATGTGTGTCTTTTGGAGTGCTACTGGGTTGCACTCCAAATGACCTAATGTATACAAGAGACAAAAAGGCCCTAATGCTACATCCAATATGACAAATTATTTAGTACATGAATATGTATTTGATCTATATTCGTTATTCATAAATATAGGTCATTTAGTTCAATACTTTGGCTAAAATATTTTAAGCGTACAACCACATCACGGTAAACCTATTTCAGCAGGTGCTACACTACCATATCATACTGTCTTATGTATTTCTTCCACTGCATAGAGAAAAGAGGGAAACAAAACACTGAAACTGATGTGCTATGAACGGCAGTGACGTCTAAAGTAGCTGTCTCCTCAGGCAGTTCTTCCTCCATGGTGACCTCCATGGTTCATTCCTTCCATCCAGATGGGTTTCAACGCAATTGTCCTTAAGAAAAAGTACATAATATGATCAAATACAGTAATTACATGTTAAGATACCTCTAGTAAGATGAAGAATATGCTGTTCTATTAATTATTTGACATAGTGTAAGTCTGTTTTACAGTTTATTATTGGGGTGTCATAGTGATTTAATAATACCGGAAATGGTGTCCCAAGGGGGAAGAGTAAGGCGGTGCACTGCGTTACAAATGAAAAACAACTGACGGAGGCTGGATCGCTAAAAAAGTTGCTTTATTGGAAATGTATAGAAAAACCGAGTATAAGCTCAGGACCAAAAGCTCAAAAATGAATATAAAGTATATACTTGCATCAAAAATGGAGCATAGGTCAGGTTGAGAGGGTGTCATCATATACACAGGAGGATAGGAGGAAACACGTAGATGGGGATTAGTAGAATTATAGAAGTTAGAACCGGTACGCCCGGTGTGGGCTCTGTTAGGGCTCACATGCTGGTCAGCTGTTTGTGGTACCTCAGTTACCCCCGACAGCGTCTCTTCAAAGGTTAGTATCAGAAAAGTAGTGGGTGAATTAAGGAGGCAGCGGCTCCTTAAAAATTGAAACTCACCAGCAAGTAGAAAAATAAAAAATGTTTATTGAACTACATAAAATAACAAAAACACGAACAAAACTGGAAACTATCCGCCCACGCGTTTCACACCCCCTATGGCGCTCTTTCAAGGAGTGAAAAAGCACCACAGGGGTTGTGAAACGCGAGGGAGGAGAGTTTCCAGTTTTATTCGTGTTTTTGTTTAATAGAAAACGGCAGATTTCTCATTTTTCACAAATGCGGGCAAAACTTTTGCAGATCTTGTGGACTATGCTACAAATCCACATGCATGGAAAATCAGCAAACAAATAGTCATACTTGGAAATACTGTATACAGAGGGAGGTAAACAGTTTGAGAAACTACCAGCAACCCATAATTTCTTTTAAAATGGGCCAGCGCGGGGAAGCTGTGCGCTGTACAGGCTTTAAAACGATAGACCATCATCACAGTGGAGATCAGGTAGAAAAACTACCATGATAAACTAAGCATCACAAGATTGATGTTTAAAATGCCTTAAAAAGTACACGATTGACGGTATCATGCTTCCTGGATGAAAGATAAGAATTGTGTAGCACCAACCAGAATGGTACGACATTGGGGATAATCTGTAAATTGTAACATTTTCCATTTTCCTATATGAAATAATTTGGTGGTTTCTAGGAAAGCTGAAAAAAAAACCACACTGTGCATGATCACAGTGTTTGTGTTTCATTTACAAGAAAGAAAACAAGCTACAATGAAAAAGAAAAGAACAAAAGGCACCACAGAGAGATAATTCAATGACCACAAAATTTGGAACAAATGTGTTCAGCCACATTTTTCAGCAGTAGCCCTATATCACCAGATATCAACATTTTGTGATTAGCATGTGTACAGTATAAGTAGCTAAAAGTTGATTACTAATGTGCTTGCTCATTTGCATATGCCACTTAAAAAAATATATCAGGCCTATCGCCATGATAAAAAGACTTATTGCTGCTTTACAGCTGGTGATATGACTTTATTGAATACTGTAGGTCTATAAATAAAATGTGCATTAAATATTGATAACATAATTGTTTCCATTTATGGACCTTTATCCATTCTACTGTAGGCTACAGTTTTCATAGACTGATATTACTAGCAACTTCTGTGGCTGTTTCTTAAGAATCAGAAGATAGCCACCATGAAAGCATTTCACAAAATCAAGCTTTGCTTTGATGTGGTTTGCCTTACATGACTAAAAAGAAATAGTTCCTAAAATAGTGCTAGAAACTTTGCTATTTTGAGTGTTCCCAAAAAAGATTTGGCATTCATATTTTAAGCAATACACTTATAATTCCGCTGCATGATTCTTTGGTGATCTTTCTTTACCGTATTTTGTAGGTATAAATTGCATTTAACAGCCACTTAAAGGCCCATTGAAAAAAAACCTGGATCACAAGGGTTTTCGTTTTGTTATACATTACATTAAATTGTTACATATTATAGACTATATTAGTTTCCATCATTTGACTATATTTATTACTGTACACTTTTCCATGAGGACAATGCTTAAAATGATGCAATATTTTTGCACATAAAAGTGATACAGTACTTAGCATATAGTACATATGGCATATTGTATAGATGCATTGCAACTAACTTTCACCGGCCAGGCGTTGCTGGAGGAAGATGATCGCGGCAAGTCCCGCCGGCAATAAACATTTCAGGCAGGTGTAACAGTGTTTTCCCCACCTTCTGGGAGATTCCCCTGTTACCAGGTGTATGGTTCGTGCTACCTGTTCGCTCACAGGATGCTGATGGTAGTGGGAACGTCTGGACAAGCTTTTCGGGTACATTACCGTTGTTTATCCATCTGCTGCAGGCTCCAGATGTATGGAGGCAATCTCCCACAGAAGAACAAAACTCCACTCCCCCTGAAAGATTTCACACTAGGCAGGAGGTATAGTTAACTGGAACCGGTTTATTGATCCTCTGCATACACTGTATCACGCAGGCTTTTGCATAATGCAGTTCACTGCAGGTCTCCAGCTTCTGAATGGTCCCTGGACATACACTCCAGGTCAAGTACCCCTGAAGAAGTCCTTACTCTTCCCTTCCCCTCCAGCAGGGCCATGGGAATGGTAATCACTCACTCTCCCCAAAGGGGAAGAGAAACAGGGGATGCCAATGTGCAGGCAATCCTGTGTGATCCCTGTCTCTCTCAATGGTAGAGACAACTGAGTTAAATTTAGTGGTGCAGCCCCTTAAGTACAGTGGGAAGAAGGTACAAGGTCTGAACCCAGGATTGGGCAGAACACAGGCCTTGTCCCACCTCCTCACTTGTCACTCAAGGGAGCTTCCTCTGTGGGGAAAACCCATGATTGGTCCCGTCACTGCCTGCACTGTTACCAGGGCTTGCATGACAGGGAGGACAGACTGGTAGCCAAACCAGGCATGACTACAAAGGCTATATTAAAGAGAAAGAAAAAAGACAGTGCACAAAATGCACACGGTGTAATAAAATGTAATTAAAAATGTCATCTAAAAACAAGTTGTATCCAACTCACAATATCTCCCTAGAAAAAAAGCATTCAACCTTTTAAAAGGAAGTGTGGCACCCGCTGCAAAAGTCCTGCAGATCTGATGGTGTCCATCTGCCAGCCATTGTGTGTTTGTGTGGTGCTGTCGCCTCCGTGATGTCACCCACAGTGTGCTTCGTGTCGGCGGTTTTGTGATGCAGTTAGACAGCAAGGAGAGCCTGGATTCTGCAAGGGAGTTTAGCACACAAATGATTAACGGCTAATCAGTTGTATGTTAAACTCCCTTGGAGAGTCCAGGTTCCCCTGTGAGTTGGATACCACATTTTTTTAATGATATTTTTTTGTATTCAATTGTATTACACCTTGGGCAGTGTGCGCGCTTACTTTTTTCTCTCTCTTTACATGTACTTACAGTATTCAGTGGAAAACCTCCAACGGAGAGCAGCACACACCTTGAAGTCCTTACTTTCATGGAAGAATTGAAACATTTCTTTTTTCACTTAAATAAGATTTTTCAGTTTTTTAATTGGTTTTGTGTTTTTTTTATGGACTTTTTTATGCACTTTTAGAATATTAACAGCGCCTATTGTTGTCACTTTATGAATGCTTACCACATTTAATTTATATACTTAAGTAATAATCCCCTCAGGACAGGGCATTATTGGCCAGTAATGCCCTGTTCTGAGTGGATTATTGCTATTATAGGCGAAATGCAGGCTTTTGTTCATAAAATAGACACCTTTGTATAGATATATAAATCGGAACTACGCTGATGCACCTGTGTAGAAAAAGAAGTAAAGTAGCAAATGAGAGGGGAGATAGGTGAGGGGAGGGGGGGGAAAGAGAGTGAGTGAGGGAGGGAAAGAGAGAGGGGAAGGGAGTGGGGGATAGAGGGGGGAAGAGAGGGGGAACCAAAGTGAGGGTGAAAGAAAGAGGGAGGGAAAGAGAGAGGTGGAAGAGAGTGGGGGGAGAGAGTGGGGGGGAAGAGGGGGGAAGAGAGGGGGAAACAAATTGAGGGTGAATAGAAAGAGGGAGGGAAAGAGAGAGGGGAAGAGAGAGGGGGAAGAGAGGTGAGGGGAAGAGAGAGGGGAGAGGGGGGAAGAGAGAGGGGGAGATAGAGAGAGGGAGAGGGGGGAGAGAGAGAGGGGGAGAAAGAGGGGGGAGAGAGAGAGGGGGAGGGGAGAGAGAGGAGGAGAGAGATAGATGGGAGAGAGAGGGGGGAGAGAGAGGGAGAGAGGGAGAGAGAGAGAGAGAGAGAGAGAGAGAGAGAGAGAGAGAGAGAGAGAGAGAGAGAGAGGGGGGGGGGGGGAGGGAGGAGGGGGGGAGAGGGAGGGGATAGAGGGGAAAAAGAGTGAGGGAGGGAAAGAGAGAGGGGGAAGAGAGAGGGAGAGAGAGAGGGGGAGATAGGGGAAAGAGAGTGAGGGAAGAAAAAAGAGAGAGGGAAGGGAGTGGGGGGAGAGAGGGGGGAAGAGAGGGGGAAACAAAGTGAGGGTGAACAGAAAGAGGGAGGGAAAGAGAGAGGGGAAGAGAGAGGGGAAGAGAGTGGGGAAAAGAGAGGGGGAAAGAGAGAGAGGGAGGGGGGAGAGAGAGGGGTGAGAGATAGGGTGGAAAGAGAGAGGTGAGGGAGAAAATATGTGAGGGGGAGAAGACAGAGAAGGGAGGGGGAGGAGAGTGGTGAGGGGAGGAGAGAGGTGAGGGGGAAGAGAGAGGTGAAGGGGAAGATTGAGATGAGGGGGAGAGAGGTGATGGGGGATAGAGGGGTGAAGGGGGGAAGAGAGAGGTGAAGGGGCAGAGAGAGGTGATGGGGGAAGAGAGAGATGTGAGAAAAGGGGTGAGGGGGAGAAATGGGGGGTGGGGGAGTGGAGGGGGAGAGGTTGGTGGAGGGGAGATGGAGGAGAGAAGTGGGGGGGGGCAGTGATATTAACTATAACTAAATAAAAAGCAAATACAAATTACCTTAGCACAAACAACTGGTATAGAAGTTGTGAGAAATATTACTTTGTTAGTAAAGTTACCAGTTGGGACACACCAGCTTCTGACAGCACTAGCAGCTGTGAGAGAGAGGGACTGCATATGCTGCCATGCTGTGACGTGCTGCTGGAGCGTGGACCAGAAGAGGTATTTACAGTTAACAGTTTTTAAATTGGCAGTTTTTTTATTTCAAATTTTCAGCGTGCTCCCCCTGCATCTCTGAAAGGTGAATTGGCAAGTTGCCAAAAATTCCGGGTATTACTGAATGAATAATGGCCGGAATTCTAACCAATCAGAGAGCAGGGATTTCAATAATGCCTGGAATGTTACAGCTTTAGCCTATAATTAAGTAATAATCCCCTCAGAACAGGCCTGAGGCGAAGCCGAGTTACTTTAACCCAGCCAGGGCATTATTGGCCAGAAATGCCCTGTTCTGAGTGGATTATTACTATTATAGGCTAAATTTAGGCTTTTTCATAAATAAGACACTTTTGTATAGTTATATAGAGTTTTTTATTAAAATAAAATGGTAAATACATGAAACCACCTCTATATACTATTCTGGAAGCTAGAGGATCACGTGGTTATGTCTTAGCTCAGATAGTGCCAACTCGCCCTCTTTCCTAAGCACGACAAGATCTGTTTCTTTTCTTGGTTTTATTGAGGGAAAACAGGATAAGGTACAGTCTCTTGTGTAGAGGTGTAGGTGTCTCTGTGTGTGCTCAGTGATCAAGGGAGGTGAAAAGATTCTCCTTCAGCACCATTACAGGGTTTTACAGAGAGGTACTCACGAGTCCTGGCAAATGGTGGAAAGGATGAAGCAGTGTATGCTGGGTGTCAGATAGTCTGGGGACAGACCATCTGTGGGCAGAACAGAGGGGGAGACAGCAGACTAACCCATTTGGGAGAAAGGCTGGGGCTGCCATGGCAACTCACAGGAGTGCCTGGAGAAGCTGCAACATGTAGCAAAATGTAGCATCTTAATGCAGCAGACTGCTGGAAAGGGGGAAATGGCTCTGTATTATCACACAAGCATTGGAGTTGCATGTAGAACCAAATACATAGAGCTGCCACTAAGCATGCTGACAAGCAGGGCTGCAAGGACAAGGGGGGGGTGAGACAGAAATGCAGACAGGGGTATTCCTGTTCCATGACACTCCCCGTCTGGTATCTGTAGATACCACTATATGGTAGGTTATGTGGAACATATGTGCAATGCATACAACATAACAACATAATAATGCAAAGTCCATGTCCACATAACGAGGTGATACCGGCCGGCACCACTGGTATTGAAATCCCTTGGCAAAGTCTTTTAGCAAAGGATATTGGATGGATGAACCGCTCCAGGTTTGCTGGTTTCACCACAATGTCTTTCTGTGAAAGTCTCTGGCACTGTTTCCTTTCGACTTTGTGAGAGAACAGTCCCTTTGACTCTGTAGCTTTCTCTACAGAGTGCATCACCTCGTGGATGTGCCATTCATGGTAGTTTGTCATCCCATCACCTGGCGTTTGGCGGGAGGAGATGGCTTTAGGTTCCTTGCGGAAGCGGATTAATGTCCCTGGAGGACTTGTCGTCAAGTCTTGTCCAGTGAGGAGGGTGTCGTTCAGGGAGACTCCCTGGAGTTGAGCGCTAGGGTTGAACACTACCCGGATTTGATCGGGTTCCTGAGGGTGGTAGGCCCCAGGTGATTGGAGGTACCGACATTCTTCGCCTTCCCCCATTAGAGGTGCTGGCTTTGCGTGGCCGGTAAAGAATATCTTCTGGATGAAGACCACAAAGTTGTTTTTGGTCTCTGGTTCCCTTTGTAGGCCGCAGAGGTGCGAGGTGAACCTAGAGATGGCATGTTCTCCATTGTTTGGGAAGCGCCTCCTTGGTGAACGGAATGGTAGCGGAGCCACCCGACTGCTTAGTCCGTCTTTAGAGAGCTCCTTGACAGTTAACCTCGGGAATCCTCTATCTTCCCTCGATGGTGTTTGTTTGTCATCGTTCCTTGTTGTCTGGAACGCTCTGCACCGTAGTTCATCGGTACATTTCTCTTGCACGAGAACATCTCCGCGTAGTTTGGTGAAACGCTTTTGTGTTTCTTTGTTGACTGCCATCGGGAGGTTGTTTTCTCCCTGGACATAACGAAGAACAGTCTCTTTTGTCCTTGTAAACCCTTTTGGGAAATGTCTCTGCAACTGTCCCCTCTTGCGTGTTTGAACGAACAGTCTTTTTGACACTGTGGCTTCGCCTGTGGGGCGCAATCTTTTGCGGCTATGCCAGCCGTGGCAATTGGTTGCTCTGTTGCTTGATACTCTGTGGAGAGGAACAACTGTACGTCTTAATTGTGCCCTTGCTCGCGGGAGTATTGTCTGATTGTTTGTTGTTTTTAGGACGATCCTTTTGTCGGTCACCTTTGGGAGGTTACTCTCTTCCTTCGGTGGAGTCGACTCATCATCCTTGGCTGTCTGGACTGCTGAGCATCCTAAGCCATTGTCGCATCCCATCGGCGTGGGGATGTCTTTGTTGGTCTCAGGGGTATGACCTTGTCTTTTCTCTTCACTTGGCCCTTCGGTCACTTGGAGATGGCCAAGACATGGTTCGGAGAAAGATGTGTGTCCACATTCTGTCACCTCCGTTCTGCGTGCATCGACGTAGTCTTGCCCGTGCTCTTTGTTAGTGCACGAGTTGCCCACTATCACCCATCCTAGGTCGAGTCTTTGGGCGTATGGCGCGTTGTGGGGTCCGTTGTGCTGTTTACGGACTTTATGTACTCTCATGATGTCCCTACCGAGCAGCAGCAGGATCTTGGCGTCTTGTTCCACCGGCCGGATGTGGTTGGCTATTCCTTTGAGGTGGGGGTAATGGAGTGCCACGTCTGGTGTGGGTATCTCGTCCCTGTTTGTGGCCATGTGGTTGCACTCGATGAGTGTGGGAAGGGGCATGTTCACTTTGCCGTCTATTGAGCATATGGTGTAGCCATTCACTCTTCTCCCTGTGGTCTCCATTTGCCCTGCGCACGTTCTGAGAGTGTAAGGAGAAGCACCATCTTGTATGTTAAACATGTCGAAGAACTCTGACCTGACCAGTGATCGGTTGCTCTGGTCGTCGAGGATTGTGTACATCCGAATAGCCTTCTCAGGTTGTCCCTGGGGGTGCACTGCGACAAGGCATATTTTGGAGCAGGACATTTTGTCACCTTCTTTTCCGCAAACTTCAGTGCGCTGAGATGTGACGGATGTTGACTCTCCTTCTTCTTTCTCCCCGCCATGCTCCGCTATGGAGGATGGGTTCTTGAGTTGGTGGAGTGTCATCGCCTCTGGGTGTAACGCTGTCACGTGCTTGTCACACTGTGCATTTGATCTCTTCCTTACAGTCCCTGGCTAGATGGGTAGTGGAACCGCAGCACTTGAAGCAGACTCCGAATTCTCCAAGTAACCTCTTGCGTTCCTCTAGGGACTTCATCCTGAACCCAAAGCACTTGTTGAGTGGGTGTGGCTTCTTGTGTATGGGACATTCCCTGTTTGGGTCCCTTGGTTCCTTGTCTCCGGCGACTGACTGATCGGGAGTAGTTTGGGTCGTGGGAGGCACGTCCGTCCTGCGGGCCGAGACGGGTGTTTGGGGGTTACCATATCTCGTCGCTGGTCTCTCGTTCTTCAGGCTGCTCGCACTGTATGTGGTTTGCGCACCTAAGATGAAACTGGGATCGTTTCTTGTCCTTGCCACTTCGCGGATGAAGCTCACGAAGAATGAGAATGGGGGGAAGACGACTTGCTTCTCCCTTTTGTATTTGGAGCCTTGTGAAAGCCACCTTTCTTGGAGGTTGAAGGGTAGCTTCTCCAGGATGGGTCTCACTCCACGAGCTGAATCTAGGGCGTTGAGACCTATTAAAGAATGGTCTTTCCTTGCGAACTCCAGTTCTTGCAGCAGGTCTCCAAGATCCCATAACTTCGAGTAGTCTTTATTCGTGATCTTGGGGAAGCTCTCGATTCTTTTGAAGAGTGAATCCTCGACTGCTTCAGGGCTGCCATAGGTCTCTTCTAGCCTTTCCCACACTAGGTCCAGACCTACTTGGGGTTGATGTGCGTTTGCCGTCCGAAGTCTCTGCGCTTGCTCCCTGGATACGTTCCCCAGGAACTTGACTAACAGGTTGAGCTCTTCCCTTGCTGAGAAGTCCAAGCTGTCGATTGCATCTTTGAACGTGAACTTCCACGTCCGGTAGTTCTCAGGGCGGTCGTCGAAGCTGATGAGTCCTGCGTGCACCAAGTCGCGCCGGATCATGTACTTGGCTATGTCTGTCAGACCTGAGACATCGGCGCGTTTGCCCCGTTCCGAGGTAGTTGCTGGGACGGTCTGTGCGGTCGCCTCTTCCTTGGCGTGGACGCGTGATGGCTGCTGGCCAGTGTGAGGGGCTGTTTTCTCCCGCGTGGGTGTACCTGGATTACGAGCCTGTGGTGGTGCATCCGTGTGCGCCCTGGCGTGTGGATCACTGTTGCGGCTGTGGCTATCCCAGGCAGCGTGTGCCATTGACGGAGCAGCGTCTTCTCCTCGTGGTCCTAGCGAGTCTTCGTTGTCTGTGGTGTCGCTCCCTCCGTGTTGAGATGGTGCGCTGGTGTTTACACTGAAGAGGCTCCTTACGTAGTCTTCAGTGCGTTGGGCTGGATCCTCTGAAGCTGTCCGTCTGTACGGTAGCTCCCCGCCGTCCTGTCTCGCAGCTGCTTCTAGGACTTCGGCTTGGGCTATGGCGGCAGCGGCGTCCTCTTCTTTGCTTAGAGCCTCTAGATCCGCGTCTAATTCGGCCTTTCTACGCGCATTGGCAGCGGCGGTGGTAGCCGCGGCGGCATTGGCAGCAGCGGTGGTAGCAGCGGCGGCGGCATTGGCAGCGGCGGTGGTAGCAGCGGCGGCGGCGGCATTGGCAGCGGCGGCAGTAGCAGCGGCGGCGGCATTGGCAGCGGCGGCAGTAGCAGCGGCGGCGGCATTGGCAGCGGAGGCGGCCTGCTCCTCCTCTTCTATGCGCGCCTTTTCTGCCCTTACGGCTGCCTCTCTCCGACCATATTCGGCCCTGGCACGTGCGGCCTCTGCTGTGGCTCGCGCCTTGGTAGCGCTCGCGCTTGCGCTAGACGCGTGAGATTGCACTGATCTTGCTGACCTTGATGAGTGTCTGGATGTGCTTGAGCGCTGCGATGCAGTTTCCAGCAAAAGGTCTTTTCTCACGCTTTGAGCGTCTGTGATGGCGGCCCGCACGCGGCTGTCACGTGCAAGATCAATGTTATTTTGTAAGTCTCTTTCTTGCAGGCTTTCGCCGGTGTTGGTTCTGGTCAAGTAGGTGATGTATGTTTCTGACAGCCCTTGATAGCACGAGTGATCAGACTTTATTTGAATAATTGCCTGCGCGAGCTGTTGTGCATTATCGCCAATACTAACGACATTGCGTAAGTCCAATGCGGTTGTTTCCCAGGCGAACTCTAATTTAGCGCGGTGCGCTTCAATGTCGCTCTCATATTTTTCGCGGCCCTTTTGTGTCAGTGTGACTGTCCGTTTGGGCCTTGCGCCTGCCTGCGCCTGTTGCAGATGCGCAGCGGTCTCTGTGTCTGAGAGATCGCTTTCCTGCGTGATGTCTGGTGAGGCTCTGAGTTCTGCCATGCTGTAGGTGTGTGTAGGCCTTTGCCAGTGCGTGTGGCGTGCGGTCTTTTACCTTGTCAGCGATGGGCGTCTGTCTCAGATGATGCCGAGCGGTGTCCTGCAGCGTGCAGCGTTGGGGTAGCTGTACTTACAGGTGTCCGTTGGCTCCTCACTGTGGGGCTGGGCAGCGGGTGGACTCAGACAGAGAAAAAGGCAGTTAGTAATTGTGAGAGGAGCACTGTTTGTTGCAACTGCTGTGCAGTTTGAGCTACAGGTAGTCTGTGAAAGCTGCAGACTGTGTGCAGTTGCAGAGGCTGCTCTGTGTAATGGAGTCTGGAGTAGCAGCTCCTGTAAGTGTCTGTAAGGCACACGATTATCTTTTCACTATTCTGGAAGCTAGAGGATCACGTGGTTATGTCTTAGCTCAGATAGTGCCAACTCGCCCTCTTTCCTAAGCACGACAAGATCTGTTTCTTTTCTTGGTTTTATTGAGGGAAAACAGGATAAGGTACAGTCTCTTGTGTAGAGGTGTAGGTGTCTCTGTGTGTGCTCAGTGATCAAGGGAGGTGAAAAGATTCTCCTTCAGCACCATTACAGGGTTTTACAGAGAGGTACTCACGAGTCCTGGCAAATGGTGGAAAGGATGAAGCAGTGTATGCTGGGTGTCAGATAGTCTGGGGACAGACCATCTGTGGGCAGAACAGAGGGGGAGACAGCAGACTAACCCATTTGGGAGAAAGGCTGGGGCTGCCATGGCAACTCACAGGAGTGCCTGGAGAAGCTGCAACATGTAGCAAAATGTAGCATCTTAATGCAGCAGACTGCTGGAAAGGGGGAAATGGCTCTGTATTATCACACAAGCATTGGAGTTGCATGTAGAACCAAATACATACAGCTGCCACTAAGCATGCTGACAAGCAGGGCTGCAAGGACAAGGGGGGGGTGAGACAGAAATGCAGACAGGGGTATTCCTGTTCCATGACATATACACTTACACTGCAGCTATCTATATCCACACACTGCCGCCCCCTCTGTGTACAAACACAGCAGCTCCACACACAACACAACAGCTCCACACACACACAAACTGCTGCTACACAAACTCTGTAGCTACACCCAAACTCTGCTACTGCTACACACACATTGAACACAACAACACCACACACACTGCAGCTACACACACACACACACACACACACACAAGCTGCTGCTACAACAAACGCTGCTGGTGCTACTGTACACACAGACACACAAGCTGTTGCTACACACAAACTCTGCAGCTACACTCACAAACACTGCTGCTGACAAACACACACACACACACACACACACTGCAACTACAAACAAACTCTGCAAACCGACACTTAATTTGCATCTACAAATAAACTCTCTCCCTCTCACTGTGTCCATGGAGCTCTGTTCACGGAGGGAGGGGGAGGAGTCACTGCCTGGCTGCTGCCTCCTGCCAATCCCCTGCCCTGTGTGAGAGCTGTTCCTGCTTCCTGACCAATTCCATGCCCTGTCTCAGAGCTGTTCTGACAAACGAAAAGGGGATTGGCTAGAAATAAAAACTTGGCAAGCTGCCAAAAACTCCAGGCATTACTGAATGAATAATGCCCGGACTTTTAATCAATCAGAGAGCAGGGATTTCAATAATGCCCGTAATTTTACAGCTTTAGCCTATAATTCCTGGTAAAACATTTTATAAGTAAATAAATAGATCACACAATAACTTAGTAGCACACTATGCTTTTCCTTCACAGACTATATTAAAGCAGCCTTGGCTGTCCCCAGCTGCTGCTTTACCATAACAGAGGGTAAGATCTGTACAATTAGCTACTTTATAAGTGTCAATATATAAAAATATATATGTTTACCTATTTTTGCTAGTGTTTTGGTTTGGAGAGCTAGAGAGGGAGTAATCTGATGTATATATTGATGTGAGATAAAATTATATTTTATTTCATTTTGTAAATCTCATTTTTATATGTAAAGCATGTCACAATATATAATTCTACATTTTTACTGAGCTGGCAATTGTTTAGTGCTAGTGTTATTTTTAAATCTGCAAAAATCCTGATTGTATGCCTAACAAAATATCTGTCTTCTAACTTTGTGCTGCAGTTTGTGAAATGCTGCAGCAGATATGTAATATTATGTTACTAAGTGTAACACATTAATGTTACAGCATTAAGAGTAATAGACAGTCAGCTGTTTGGAACACAGCAACAGATCTGTTTGTGATACTTTGTTGATAAAGGGAAGAGCTCAAAAACGTGTGTTTGAGAGCCTGTTTCAAAATTGGAAGTGGACATGGCTTTCTAAATGCAGAAAAAAAAACACAAAAAACAGCACACAACGCTCATAGTGCATTAAATAAAATATTATTTGATCAACACAATGCACCTTAGGTAATCTGCGTACATCAGAAAAGATTTATGCCAGCATTTCAAGGGATATCGTTACCCAAGCACCAGACAGCAGGACCAGGTCTCTCCAGCATGGTGTCATCTGGTGAACCCACAGGTGGAGTGGGTCAGGGGTCATCACGATAAAGCCCAAGGTAGGTTTCCAAAGATATAACAGTATACTAACTGTTGATTGAAAGTCCCAAGGAGTGCAGATATACTGCTGATAAACCGCAAGAGAGTCCTTTCATAGGAAGGTGTACAGAATCAGGAGCTCTGCGGATAGATCTCTCATTGTTACACCGTCCGGCCGTCAGTGACGTTACCACGCTGCGACTCTGGAAGTCGTGGGCCGCGCGTCTCAGGTTTACCCGATCTCGGGTCCCGGCAGTGTCAAAGAGGAGCAGTATGTCTTTAGATTATAGATCTTCAAGTAGCGGTATCTTTATCCAACGTGTTTCAAAACCAGGAGTGGTTTCTTCATCAGGCATAATTAGCCAACTAAATTAGTGGCATTGAAATACCCCCCGCTACTTCCTGATTGGACCGTGACTCGGGTCCTCCGGCCAGTCGTAGGAGGAGCGGGGAGGAGTCAGTACCACTAACAACAATACAAACGGTGTTTGAGCTTTAATACAAATAGTACATAAAATTGGCGCATCACAATTAATCGACAAAGACTAGAAAGCACATATAATGCGGGATGCGCTAGAGTGGAAAAGGAAATAAAAATTAAAACCATATACAAGGTTATACTGGAAATGGTTAGAGAGACACAGACATGTCACAAAAAATATATATTGAAAAATGTTAATAATAAAAACATGTTTATAATAAAAAAATAAATGTTTGCTGTAGAAACCAAAGGAAGATCGGTACATTAAAAAAAGAGAAAAAATTGCATTAGGAGTTTTAAAAAATGCACACAGTATTATCTAATACTACAGAACTGGTTTATGTCAAAAAAAACATACTGTATTGGATTTTTCAAGTATTTCTGCTTTAATTGTTTAGAATCATTTGATGTACAAATTGATTATCGGCCTTATATGTAGAGAAAGTTCAGGAAATAATTGTACAGGTCTGCGGATATATCATTGTTAATTATAAATGCCTATAAACATGTGATCTTATACTTGTAGAAGCATCAATCAGATTGAGTTGTAGAGACTGTAGTGCGAAGAAAATGTGCTCACGTTTGCTTAGTCATGCTTTCATTTAGCTTCTGATGATTTTTTGCGGAAATCAGCTTTCTATGCCCTTTAACTATATTTGCTCTTGTGTTACTTCCTTTACATTGGCAGCCATTAATTGATATTCTGGGGTTGAATCCCAGAGAAGGGAGCTTGAATAACTGAAGTACTTGTCATTCACTTTGCATTTCATGGCAAGAGAATCCTTCGTAGCCTCGGTAAAAACGTTCTAACTGCTTCTGCTTGACATGCCTCATTAAGTTGTGTTCCAATGGGTGTAACAGAAAATGACAAAATAACATAAGAAATGTAATGTTTTAGTACACATTTCGAATGTGTATGCAATAAATAATTTATTGGTGATGGTTCCCATACACATTCCTATTGCTTTTAGCCTCTTTATAACCTGATAACAAAAGATGCTGTTTCGTCACACAGTAACTAACCAGTGTCTATCAATTGCTGATACTCTCTTCTGTCAGTAGATTTGGAGTGCTGAACAATTTATATCCTTTGGTATTAAGGGCCGTCAACAGGGGGGGATAACTGGGAGAAGTGTACCGGGCCCGGCGCTGTGGGGGACACGGAGAGAAGTCGGCCCAACTTCTGCGTCTTGCTGCTGGGTCCCTGGTGTGAATGAGAGGCCCGCAGCAGCTGAGGGTAGCTGGGGCCTGGTGTGGGAGAGAGGGACAGGTCTGGCAGGAGGCCTTTAGCATCTGGGGAGACCCGGGGTACCAGAAAACCAAAGACCATCCCCAGGATAAGTATGTATTGTATGTAATTGGGGAGGGAATGTTGTGTGAATTTGGGGGATGGGTAGTGTTGTTTGTATTTGGGGGAGGGGGGGTGTTATATGTATTTTGGGGAAGTAGTGTCCAATGTATTTGGGGAGGTAGTGTTTTATGTATTGGGGGTAGTGTTATATGTATTTTGGGGGTAATGTTGTATATAATTGGGGGCAGTATTGTGTGTATTTGGGGGTAGTTTTGTATGTACAGTATTCCACCGGCTGATAGTCGAATAGCTGTCTCTGCCTCTGATCGTGTTTTCCAGCACTCAGAGCTTCCTCTCGTCCTCTTGATGGCTCTATGCTGGCTGTTCGCTGTTACAGCCACTGCGCATCCTCCGAATGCACGAGCAGGGGAACCTAGAAGTGATGTCACTCCGACATCACGCAGGCACAAGGATGCCGGTGGAACTGACATTGCCCAGGCAATGAACTGCGTGGAGCAGGACGTTGTTCCTAGGAGACCAGACTGACACCGAACGCCACAGGTCCTGCTGGGGCAACCCCAATTCCTCATCCCTCTACATGCTGATTTTAATCATCCATCTGGTAATTGCATTATTTGTTACCTTGCTATTGCTTCTCATTAAAAGGTTTTACACTATTAGAGTTTGTGGGCTCTTCTACTCCCCTGTTCTACAGTATCCAAAAAGACAAGAGAAAGATAGTAAAAATGTATTTCTAGTGTTTCCTTATGTTATTGGTTTAGCTTAGGCTTATAATGTGCGCGACGGCGTGACGCACGACGGGTGACGTCATGCGTTGCCGTCGCCGCTAGCAAAAGTTGTAATTCGCTTTGCGGGGATGTCGCGGGCGACCAGGTCATTGATTGGTTCAGAGGCTGTCACATGTGGCGACAGCCTCTTAAAAATCTAATTTGACAGGTTCCATTATTTCACGTCGCTGCCGTTGCTCCCGTCGCTCCATGGCGGCAATACATTTGTTTTTGGGTGACGTCGCATCGCTGTCGCTGGCACTATAAGCGCAGCCTTAGTCATTAGCCATTGTAACAATTTCAGTTTTTAGTGTAACATAAACATATTTTGTTACTTTTTTTTAATGAGAGTTTATGTAAAGCAGTTCATTCAACCATTAAATTAACCCACTGATCAATATTGGGGAAAGATTTAGATTGTAATTTCTGTAACAAACGTTTCTGAGCTATAATTATTGCTCTAAATAAACAAATGAGGGAAGCAAGTGACTATCCGGCACCTCCGAAAAATAGAAGGATAAATCCAGAGCTTAAATCCAAACCAGTTAGAAACTCAGCAAATATGTAAAAAGTCAAACCCTATGAAAATGTCCTGACCAGCGTGTCCGGGATGATGGAAAACTCCAGATGGCAAAAGATGGACATCAGGACATATTAGGGGGAAATAACAGGAACAACATAGTCTGATATTGTAATATATATGTGATAAATAGACAAAAAATGGAGAACGACAAATGATAATCAAACAACCGATGGGGAAAAAACATGGAAGAAGACAAACACACTGTAGGACTTACAAATCACGCTGACTAACACATGATAAAGAGACTAACAGACAATGCTATATTAAGAATACAAAATATATAATATATATAATAACAATTTATTCTAATCAAATGAACAATAAAAATCGATAATAAGATGCCATAGCGCAAAGGGTCTTCAAGTGGAAAAATTGCAGTCCCTCTTACAAGAAGCAGGACAAAAACAGGTATTGAGTACTAATAGTACTTTATGATGCTCAGCATTGGCAGGGAGATGACTGCTGCAGATGTAGATCCCTCGAACCAGATGGTGATGGTAAAGCATTGCACCCATCAGGTAAGTCGATTCCCATTTCTCTATTTCACGTTACTGGCACATTTGCGTGTGTGCCTCTGGTATGGAGCTGGTGCGCTAGAATTGTGACCTCTAACCCTACACATCTTGTGACTTGCATCACTTCCTCAGGGGTATCAGTTTGGTCACCTAAATTACCAAATACTTCTTGGATTTTTAACATGTTCTGTTTTAACTTTAGCCCAATACCATAATCTATATAGAAGTGTACCAGTTGATTGATTGCAGTTCCAGAAGTTGACATACTGTACCTGATTTATATAATTTATAATTTATATGATGTTTAAAAGATTCCATTAATCATTTTCTAACATTGATTCATAACACAGGCTGGAGATGGCCAATTGATTTAAACACAACCAATTTTATAAAATGAAACATTCAAGTCTTTTCCCCATTTACATTTAGGTTTGCACATTATAATCTTTGGTAAACCGTAAAAAACTAATTCGAAATAAGAGATAGCATATCTAGAGATAGATACATACTGTATTAGATAAATAAGTATTTTGTGTTGCGGGATTGTTCCAATTTAATATAGAAGGGGTGTCAATAGCATATTTAACTTTATAATATTTTCCATTTATGAATCCAGTAGTCCAAATACTTTTCATAATTCCGAAAAAAAAATGATTGCAACCTTAAGAATGTCTTTAAACAATTAATATTAAGTTTAGACCACATACAGTAGAACATAATATTTTGGAACGTCCAAGTTTAATAATTGGGTTAAACCATATAGATGACCTTTGATTTAGATATGGATTCATACTAATTCGATTTCCAGATAATCCCAATATTTTCAGTAACCGGATTGGTCTTTCCTTCTGCAATGTCTGAAAATGCACAAAGTGGTTGTATTTTATGTGTCTGCTGGCACAGTATAGCTAAGTGCATTATGTCCAATCATCCTTTGTCAGACAGGTTCATCGGTGTCTGGCAAAATAGTAGACCTGTTTCTTGAATATGCATTAAGGATGTATTACCACAGTTGTCCACCGGGGAAGCCAAAAGACTACATCTCCCAGAGGCATTGCTGCCTAGGACTCGCCCGCTCCTCCTCAGTCCCTTACTTAAAGTCCAGGAAGTTGCTCCTTCCTGGTGTTTCAACCCTTTGTTTTTTCACCAGCCTATGTACCGTTACCTGTCCTTGTCCATGCCCTAGTCCTGTTCCTGTTTCCATGTTCCTGTTTCCATGTTCCTGTTTCCATATTCCTGTTTACCAGTCCCTGTCTCTGTTTCATAGTTCTGTTTATTTGACCTTGCTTGCTATCCTGTTTACCCAGGATTCTTTGTATCTGCCATTATTAAACCCTGTTTTGCTATCATTTTCCTTCCTGAGTTCTGTCATCCTTCCCAGTATTCTCAGATAACTATACTGCAATACCAGATATGCACACTAGGTGATTACAAGAGCTATATTGTAGAGTTGTATGAAGGTCACTCAGTTATGTAATGTAACTTACATGTGCATGTGACTCGTGCAACTGCACATTACATCTCAAGTGGAACACAAATGTGTTCCATGTGCACATATACTAAGCATACACCATGTGCACTGCAATTCTATTGTACATATTTAGAACAAGTACATTACTTGCACATTAGTACAGTATGGTTAAGGCAGGTATTTTTTTTTTAATTTGTTGTTTTCCTTTGTACATAATGTTCCAAAGTCAGCATGACTTAAATCTTGGAGCACAGTGTTTCAATAAGGCAAGTGCAGCCAGGGGCGGGAGCATTCATTATACTAGTAGTAAGTTGGTGATATATTTAGCATTGATTGACTGACAGTACTGTATTACAGTTTTGTACAGTGTATATACAGTACTTGTATTTACAAAATATATGCATATCAATATGCATACAATCCAAAAGTCATATATTTTACAACTTGTTTATTACAAAAATGTTTGGCTGTGTTGTATAATATCTTATTTATTTCACATATTAAATTTAAGTACTGAAGCCATGTTAGAAGCCTGCCTCTCTTTCTTGCCTTTAGCCCCCTTCCAACACCTACCCCACTACTCCTACACTCACTGCAATCCTTTTGTAAAAGTATTCTAACTATTATTGGTCTGAATCTTCAATGTTATCAGAATAACCCCCTTGTGTATGAGGGTCTGTATGGTTTTAAAGTGTTTAGTTTGATTATCGACATTAGTTTAAATGTACAATTGATGTCTTTCATGTTTTTTTTATAAACATGTACAGTATTAAACTTTATGTACAGGTGATGTAGATTACTTACAAATGTTTCCTTTTATCCCTACACAACACCACTTCACCCCCTCATATAATGTACATTATAATAAACACATTAAACAACTGTGTGGAAATGTTTTATTTTTTTTTATTTTTCTTGACAAAATTTAAAAGAAAACCACCCCGCACACTCACCAACTCCTTCCCCCCCACTTACCCTTAACACCCTCTCCAACCCTCCCCCCCTTACCACCAGGAGGCTTTTACTGTACACTTGTCTGATTAGCCAGGTGGTCTAGCAGCAATTAACCAGCTCCCTGATGGATTACTCAAACCACTGAGACTTTCTAGTAAAGCCTCATTGAGACAGGGTTAATTCTCTGTTACAAGTCCATTTCTTGCTATTCCATTCCCTCAAAGGTCTTTATGACCTGAGTGGTGTTCGGTATGTAGTGCTATGTTTTTTCCTAAAAATTTCCTTCCGAAAACTGTACTCATATTATATGTGCAGCCTAACACCTTTAATTTTTTACGTAGAACACCTTCAAAACTTTAGGGTCTTATTATGTGCTGGGCCGTTCTATATTCGGGCCAATACAGTATGACGTTAATAGCTTGACGTATTTCTGTAAAGATTGGTCAATGTAATGGGATAGATTTGCAGTGAGTGAATTAATCTCAGAGATAATTGATCTTCCGGACGCTGCTGGTAGCCTGGGGTGTACCTGATCCATCTGGTGACAGCGCCTCCATCTGTTAGGGATCCTGACAGCGCCAGATAACCCCTTCACAGGACGCAATGCAATAAGATCACACACTTGTATTTAATAACAGTTTACTGAACACAGGTACAACTAGATATATCATTAACTCACATACAATCTAGGCCTCGCACAGCCGTAGCCCCACCATGCCCTCCAACCGTAGTGTCCAGCCTTGATGGGATTTCCCCAATGTACTGAGGGGCCCCTGGGCACCCAACCTCCCTGGTGTCCACAAGAGCCAACCCACCCAATGTGTAAGATAGTGCTGCCCACAGTAACTGTTATAGTTGGTGCACGTTGTGAGGTACCTGCCCAGGTGCTCCAGTACCTGGGTATGGCTGAAAAGCAAAAGGGATCCACTGATAAAACGATGTCAGCGAAGCCTTCGCCTCTGCGTGGGGTGAACTCCGGTAGGAGGGTCTCACCTTTGATAGCCTATTATTGTGCAGTGGTGGTCCTGCCCCAGAACAAGTCCGCAAATCACTGTGCGGCATCTTAAAATGGCACTATACACTAACTGTATACAGCTACAGGGGAAATGTCCCTAGCTAAGGGTTTCTCTGTAGAAGCCACAATCTGATTAGGTGAGTGGGGCCTATCTTGGACCTAAAGGGTTAATTTGGCCTAATCTGGATGCCACTGACACCCAGACCCAACCTTCACTTTCTCTGTCCTGGCTCCAACTGTCAGAATTCTAACTGCCATGCATCCCTCAGCCCTATTGGTTGCTTGGCAACATGTGGTCTTAGCCCATGAGGCTGCTGGGACTTGTACTTCCCCTGCTATGCTATACTCCTAATGGCCGCCGCTTGCGCTTTCTACTGCGCATCCCCCACCCGCACTCTCCCCAGCCTCCGCTGCCTATGGAAAGATAAGGGGACAAACAGGGGACCAGGGAGGACCCAGGCTATATATCTTTTTGTTAAAGGACTCAATCTTGGCATAAGAGTAGTAATTTAAAGGGCCTATCAATTAACATGCTATCACAGAGGGATGTAATTAAGTGATACAGGAGACTCCCTACCTGTATACAACTAATTTGTTTGGCTTGCATGACAGTTCAGGTGCTCTCCCAATATATTATTTAAAGTGTAAATATTGTTTGCCACTCTAAGTCTTAGACGTAAACAATATTTGTAATACTTGATACACACAATATTTGTTACAAGATGTTGCTTGGAATCATTTTTTTTTACACTGCAGCTGGAAGTTATGTATTGACATCGCTTTCACCTTACAATGTGAAATACCAAGTATTGGCAGACTAAACCTTACCTTTGGTGAGTGTATATAAAGCAAGATACTTTGCAATAAGATCAATCTTCACAAATGTTCATGGATTCTTTATTCATCACATTGCCCACCTTCTCATGTGAACTCAAATCAAATAAGCTTTATTGGCATGACGAAAGAACATGTCAGTATTGCCAAAGCGTGAATAATAAGGGTTGGGGTACAATGATTACACAGTACATGAATAATAGGGGTTGGGGTACAATGATTACACAGTACATGAATAATAGGGGTTGGGGTACAATGATTACACAGTACATGAATAATAGGGGGTAGGGTATAATGATTGCACGTTACATGGGTAACAGTTGCACACAGGGATGTGGGGGTTAGTGGGCGTCTCTCAGTCTGTGGCAGGTGAGCTAAAAAAATATACAGTATATAGTGGTACAATATTGTTATTCTGTGTAGCAGTGAATGTAAAGTGTACTTTAATCTTAAATTATGTAAGAATCATCAGAAATTCTAGGGAATTACTAGTTATTACACACCCAGCATATGGAGGTTTAGGTGTAATGCACTTTCCAAGTATATACCTGAAGATGACATGCACATCCTAGTGTATATTTTGGGATAATATTAAAATATATATTTTTATATAGGAAATCAAGAATGCCTCCATAATAACCAAAGAAAAAACAAAATATATAGATATACAACTATAGAAGAGTATGTTAATCTGTGGTTGCTGCAAGGTTTTATTTTATTTTTAATACCAATACTCACAATGTGATCATTTTTTCCTTTTTATCATTTGAAGTTACAGCCAAGTGATCAAAAGGGCAGGCAAAAATGTAATATTCAAATAATATTGCACTTATACTGTTATTAATTTTACAATTCGTGTATTTTATATTTGAAGCAACTATGTGTTATCTCAATAAATATTCTACCCTGCAGTTAGTTGGAAAAGTTCCTATTCAATATGCTGAGATGCCGCCTCTCTATGTCTGTAATGGATTTTAGAGCCTTCCTTGACATAAGGAAGCATCTTACAGTAACTGCATATCGAACAACGTTTGAAGCCTTACAAAAACACACATATTTATTTGTGATATTTTTGTGGCCTGGGATAAGAAAGGGATTAATAAAGAAAACTGACTTGAGAATCATTTTCAAATGAAGCGGTGTGGGAATTAGTGGAATGTTCATGGAATTTCCATATTGTTAAGGACGTTTATGAAGATTTAGCGAGAAAAAAAATGAATGCCACTGCTTTATTACAAGGGTCTCTGTACTAGTCTATGAAACATACAGTATTCAAGGGATGAAAATGTTAGTTACAGAACAGGAAAAACTGCATATAGAGTTGTACAAGGGTTCAGTTCACATATGGGGTATTATATTTATTTTCCAGCTGCTTTGCAAGTGCAACAATTATTAGCAATTTTGTTATTTGCCGCCCTCTTTTAACTATTGTATTTTTACAATAAATGAAAAGTAGAACAATGAGTTCATTTAGGTGACTATTTTATAAGTTATTTTTACAAAACAATATAAGGGCAAACTACAAAACAACCTACAGGAAACTGGTCCCAAGGTTGAAGTAATGTTTAGTTAAAACTGCCAGCAAAGCGTTACTTTAGTAACTAATTTAGACTTCTGTACTTTTGATGAATGAAGAATTTCCTTTTGGGACAAAATTACAGGCTTTGTCAAAGTAGCTGTTTTGTGATCTGTTATTTGGAGGTAATCTTCCAAAAAGGCCGGTGAGAATAGCCATGAGCTAGAATAGTATTTGCTGCAAACAGCTGCCACACACAGTCCGTTCAGATCTCACACCAAGTACTTTTTCACTACCCCTCCTCCTTACTGTGCCTACTGGCCATAGCTTGTGTTATGCTTGGAAAATCTTCACTTAAACCTACACACTATAGATTTGCTAAGCTTTGTAAATCAGGGCAAATAACATGATATTACCAAAAGGAAGAACCTGCTATTTTCCCTGAGTTAAAGCCTGATTAACTAAGGTAATGATATGCAAAATAAAGTCAATAAATGAGCACATTAGGGTTAATTATATGTTATATCAGGATAACGCAGTGTTATCTTCATATGACATACAGGTAACGTTATTTATGTCATTCAGGAAATGGGGCCCCTACTCTTCTCAGTGTTCATCAATGATCTTCCTACAGCTTGTAAGGGAGCTTCAATACACATGTATGCAGATCATACAATCTTATATGCACACAGCCATAGCCTCTCCGACTTTGAACACATACTTCAATCTGACATTTTGAGACTTGAAAATTGGATTTCCCCAAACAAACTGTTTTTAAACACTGACAAGACTGTAACAATGATATTTGGGACCTAGGCTACATTTTTAATGCTTAAAATGACCGTGCTCCAGATCAGAACCAACGCTAATAGTCCCTGTCACTAGTATGGTTTGATTCCCATTTAATATTTGGGATGCACATTGATACCCTGACACCCAAAACCTATGTCAAACTAGGTGTTTTTTATAGGAACAAATCCTCCCTAAGTCTACTGGTCAAAAAGCGTATAGCACAGCAGATGCTAATGCCAATTATAGTCTATGGGGACATAGTGTACGGCTCGGCATCCCAAAACCATCTTGGCAAACTTGATACCCGCTACATTTCAATATGCCGTTTTGTTATCCAATGTAAGTACAACACATACCACTGCAAAATGCTCAAAGAACTAGATTGGTCATCACTTGAGTCTAGGCGCAAAGTTAATCTTTTCTGTCTTGCCTTCAAATACTTTCAGGCTACCCGTCTACCTGAACAAGCACCTCACCCCTACCACATGCAGCACTTATCATCTGAAATCTGACTCCAAAAGACTGTTCATGGTTCCAAGGTTCAGCAAAGAATCTGGCCGCTCCTCCTTCTCTTACCGTGCACCCCAAAACTGGAACAATCTACCGGAGACTCTCACAGCCACCACTTGTCTAAGTACTTTCAAAACTAAAGCTGTCTCACATTTTAATCTGGTCTGTAACTGTTACATATGCCTATAATATTTATTATCTTTAACTGTGCATGCAATGTCTTATAATGTATGTAATGTATACCCTGTTCACTTATGTAACTATGTATTTGTAACTGTATTATTTGTCATCTTAACCCTATGCCCAAGACATACTTGAAAACGAGAGGTAACTCTCAATGTATTACTTCCTGGTAAAACATTTTATAAATAAATAAATAGTATCTGAATATATCCAAATTAAAATTGCATATTGTTTTTTCAGGATATGGTATCTCAGGTGTGTTCACCAGTGCCTCACCACGTGAAGTATAGGTTGATGCAGGGGTGCACAAACTTTTGGAAATTCGCCCCCCTGCCTGCTCCCCCCTGTGCTCGCGACCCCTTATCTTTTTTGCCGGCGTCAAATGACGCGGCGTCACATGACCGGACGGCATCATTTCATGCCGTGTTGCCATGGCGACGCGTCACACCAAGCCTCTGAATCTCGGTAAGTTGAGTTGCATAGGCCTCGCGGGGTCCCCTGGGATTTAATTTAAATGCCTTGAGGAAGAGCGCTGGGCCTCTGCAACCACCGTGCCCCCCACAGAAAAAACTTGCGCCCCCCTCCCCAGTTTGCACACCCCTGGGTTAATGTAATTGGACATAAAAAAGTCAATGAGATTTCTCTCTCTCTCCACTCATCTCTCCCCCCCGCCTCACTATCTCTTTCTCTCTTAGAATAACAGGCGTTAAATATAACGCCATGCTCCTTAATGGAGCAAAACATGGTTAATATCACGTTATTTGTTTTAGTGAGCACTGCATTATGATTAACGGGTGTTAGCTTTGGTTAACGTCATGTTAAATAGGCTAACAGAGCTTAGTAAATCTGAGTCTTAGATCCTTAATTAAACCATAAAATGACACTTTCCAACCCCTCCTGCTGTTCGGTAACAAGAAATGTAACATCTCGTTTGAACATGTTAATAAAAGATGAGAAGGCTTTTTCAGACACTGGTGATTATAGCTTTCTGTCAACAATGTTTGCCCTTTGGCTAGAAAATGTGTCTGTGATCCTCCCTGGTCTTTTTGAACTAATGGAAATTGTGTAAATACTCTATAAGCTACAAAGATATGATGTCTAGTAAGTACTGTAGCATAGCGGCTACTAACTATGGCAATTATATTAAAAATATACGCATATTGTTTCATACCGTATAACCCAATTTGGGATCAATACAGTAGTTATAGTAGGAAAACAGTAGTTCCACATGTCATATTAGAAAGCATTTATTGGAGAAATATTGGGGTTTATTTAGCAAACTCTCCTATACCAGCTATAACAAGGAAAATTCCCATTGAAACCAATGGGATTTTCTGTTTTCATAAATCTGATGCTGGATTACTGCATCAGTTTTATCACAGTTTTGCAGCTGAGAAACTTTGATAAATCACCCACTTTGATTTATAAATGTTAGGCAATAATAGGTGAAAAAATGCTTTTTCCCCCCTGTATATATATGATGTTCTAAACAAATATGACTAAGCAATGATTTGGGAATGTTATAATTAAAAATATCATACTGTATTCAAATAGTACATGTGTACTGTATACAGTATAATATCGATATTATTTTAATTTGTCTCAACTCAAGTTGAAAAGGCTAACGACTGTTAGTGCTACATAAGTAAATATATATATATAAGGACAATCATGTTATAATATTATGATATTGAGGCTCTCTCCCCCAACCACATTCATTGAACAGCTACACTATTTTCTAAACTAAACACTTTATAGATGATCAGAAGTGCATTGCTATACTCAATACCAGTTTAGATCACAACTTGTTAATATCCAGGAGGCAAACACAATTTGCAGCTTCAGTTTTAGTTACATTTTGTACTTCTAACACAGCCCTTTGATATTTAATTTAAAAAAATGCTTCACATCTAATTGTTTAATGATGTTTAAAGTCGATGCAAGTTTTAAAGAAGCTGCAGTTACAGTATGAGTTAGTTACCTCACTGGGAAATGCCACGGTGCAGTCCATATGTTACACTTTTGTTATCATTGCCGTTTCCTAGAAAATGACATGGGGCACTTCTGCATTATTAAAAGGCCATGCACTATTGCCAGGAATCACTATGCACCGATGGGGTGCATCACACCCCATATTCTTTTATACTGTTATATTCTGTTATACTGTCATTGACTTGAATGGCAGTTTACGATGGATCAGGGTTTGCAACCCCACATCAGCACTTGGTGAATTTCCCCCTATATTAACCACTGAATGGTTAATTACTGTATACACTGTAACCTCAACTGCTCATTAAGGCCTATTCTGCAGATTTGGATATTTCTTTTCTGTAAAACTGCAATAGACATTTTTTTCCCTGATGCTTAATTATGATCTCTACCAACATCTTCTTCATAGGATCTGCTATCTTTTTTTTTCAGTTTTTTCCTCAATTTCCTAGCATTAAAAACTACCAGAGAGATGTTTTTCCTCTAAGGATACCCAAATCTCATGGCTAAATACAATCTATGGGTGCTTTCATTCAAGGTAATATTTTTTCATGTCATCTCTGAATCATTTAACTGCCACTGTTCCATATATTGTACAGTATTTTGGGGGTCTATATATTAAATCCAACTTTGATGCAAAAATGTGGATTTTAGATGCATTTTTAATAGGTGGCATTGGTATCATCGTAACAAACAGTTTTTTTTCTCTATTTTAACCCCTTTGGCTGGAGTATGAAAGAAGAAGAGACAAAAAAAGAGATTCAATAAGGAAACAAGTAGTTCATGCCAAGAGTTAATATAATTGACAGAAACCTGATCATAGGTTGCAAGCATATATTGAGAAGGAGTATGATTGAAGCAGAGACAAAAGGAGATAAGGAAACAAGTTTTCGGCGAGCGTTATTGGTTGACATAATCATAAAGATAACTTACAATCATATTTTGAAACTTCTGGCTATAGATTTGTAACCGCAGCTGATTATGGAAACTAAGGGTGGGCACTATAACTGGTATTATTGTTTTTAAACAATGCTGTTTTTTGGTTTTGCAAAAACTTTTAGTTTTAGTTTTGGATTTAAAAAAAATTCTGATATTTTTTTTTATTATTTTTGCTTAATTTTGGTCACTTTTTAAAACAAAAATGTGTCATTTCAAAATTGACTCCACTTGTTGAACAGGGCAACAAGACATGCTGTGTCAGTAAAACACAGACAAGCAAAGGAGAAGGGGCAGCTAACTAGTTGGTGGGGAAGAATCCTATCTGTAACGCCAACCTTGGTCACTCTAATTACTGGACCTTGTGACCCTTCTGTTACTGGTCTAGATCCCTGGACTGGGATTTACTGTATACTTTGTCTTACTTCTATCAGGCTCTCTATCTGTAACCCCAACTTTGGGCACAGGATTTTCTGCATATCTACCTACCTTGGGTCTATCCTATTCCCCACTGGGACCTGCCTCTCTCAGGTGTGGGAAAGGTGAAGGGATCCTGCTTTTCTAACACTTTCCATGTCCTACTTCCTGTCCTACCCTTTCCATGTCCTACTTCTTTCTCCTGAGATATGCCTTTGTTCTCAGCAGAGGCAGTTTAGACTCTCTGCTGTGCTTCCAGAATTGCTTGTGTAACCCTCAGACCCACCCCGGTCGCAGATCGGACCCCCTAGGGTGTACTAAGGTCTGGCTACATATGTCTAGGTGGTGCAGACCTGCTGGCAACAGGAGGGCCTGAGTCTCCTGCGATGGTATGGGGGACAACAGGGACAGGTTTCTGGGGTACATGCCTTCATCTGGTTCTAGTGGTAAGCGCCTCCATCTCTGGCAAGCCCTATCAGGGTAGGGTGAAATCCTTCCAGAGAACCCCTCTCTGGGGCGAGAGATTTCAGTCTCACACAGTCTCTTATAAAACAGCAGCAGCTTCTTTATTGCTCACAGCACACAGCAGAGTAGCAACAGCAACAACAGCAGCATAGGGTACAGCAGGTCTTCTCTCTCTCCAGACTGCACTCCCTCAGGATGGTCTGTGGGTTCTCACTGTTCCCTGCCCCCGCACCATGTCGCGGGCACTCAGGGTGGGGATAGCTCTTCCCTCACCCCCTAAGCAGGGTGAGGGGCACTGGTCCACCGTAGTTCTATCCACTCTACTCAGGGCATGCCTGAGCTCCTCCAAATGTAATACATAACTCCACTCTCCAGCTCATTACTCAGAATTCACTGCAACTCCTCCTCCTCTGAACCCAGGACAGAACTGCTGGTCACTGACAGGAACAGGCAAGACTAACTTTAGGCAGCCCTGCCCCTCATGATGTCAGCAGACCCCCCCCCCTGTGTCTCTTGCCTTAGACACAGAGTCAGGTGCCCTACCTTCACCACTCAAGGCAGGGCTTGAGGTGGGGGAAACCCATGATAACTACTGGCAGCCTGCTCTTAGCAGGGCTTACACCAGTGGGAGGATAGACGTATAGCCCATTTTCTTACCAGGGCTACACATATAATATTGAATAATCTTCTAGTATTATCGGAGGCCGGGTGTTCCTGTATGAAGCCCACATGATCCAAATCTACCAGGTCTGGTAGAAATTCATGTGGTTAGCCAACATTTTACTAAAAAATGTAATATGTATGTTAATAAAATAGATTGGACTGTAGCTACTACAAAGATTATAATTATTTCCCTCTTTGTGTCTGACTGATATTATATATGAGGAGTGGGTATAGTAACAATTGGGAGTGCTTCTAGCAGTAAGGAGGTTGTGACAGCAATAAACCCACATGGGTCAGAGGGTGTGTCTTTCAAATTGGACAGGGTGAAGGTTATGATAATGGTAGTGATGATGACTCTTCTGATGAGCTTAAAGGGGAGCATCATGAAGAAGGTGAGGTGGAGGATCCTGGACGTGATGTGAAAGTGGTAGCCCCAAGGTTTGCAATTGTGTAATCCAGTCTCCTCTCCTAGATCACTGGCATCACAATGAACCACCTTCTTTGTGTGTGATTCGGTATGTGACTCTGCGGTGGTACACTGCATCCTTTGTGGGGCAGTAGTGTGAAGAGGCAGGAATACATGGTGCCTGGCTTCTATGTAGAAACATATCCAGAGCAATCATTGTGACCTCTGGGAGAGGTGACGTCAGCAAACCTCTGCATCCTCACATGTCTCCAGATGTGATGATCCAGCTATGGGTCATGATAGAATAGCCACCCCTGAAAGAGACAGTGACCCACTCATTCTCCTCGATGGCACACCAGGCCCAGGTGGGCTCCATGGTCAACTAATTGTGACCAGGATATCTGTTGCTTCTCCACCCATCACCTCACTTGA
Organism: Ascaphus truei; assembly: GCF_040206685.1. Classification (NCBI taxonomy): domain Eukaryota; kingdom Metazoa; phylum Chordata; class Amphibia; order Anura; family Ascaphidae; genus Ascaphus; species Ascaphus truei. Next base: position 69,489,552 of record NC_134486.1, read on the forward strand.
GGAACCTTCCTCCTCACATTCACCCACCTCATCGACAACAGAGCTACATAATGTGCATTGTATCCCTTCACGTTGCATTTTGTGAGAGTGCAATGTGTGTACTGTGCATATGTTGTTAGTAGTGGTGAGATTGTTGATGAGACGCAGACATGGAGCATCAGCAAGCATCTGAGGCTGTACCAGCCCTGCCATTTCCATTATTTGGAGTGGTTGTGGTCAAACTCAGTGCGCGTGGATGATCCTGTCCCTGTAGTGCCTCCTCAAATAATTGGCGATGGAGATCCTTTGTCTTCTCCAGCATCACCTTGAAAGCCAGTGGCTTAGTTCCAATTCAATTAATCTGGCCTTCTTTTTCTTACTCTCACTCCTTGACATCATCCTTCACTGTGGGGGTTTGTCATTGTACAGAACACAGAATTATTTGACATTCATCATGACAAGGATGTTTTCTAGCTACTGACACTTGTTGCATCTTGGCCATTTTTAAAGTTTGGGATTGTGTTGTGGTACACTATCACTTAATTGTAATGATGGTGTTGGATGTTGCATAATCACTTACTATCATTCATCCCCAAAAAGTAAATCCTCATTCTACAGTATTTTCTTCTGAGGCTTCCTACAGGGCCTCTTTCTCTGACATGTTTTGAACACTGCTGTTCTGCAGTGTTGCTGTTACTGAGCCTACACTCCTCACAGTCTCTTTTTTAAATTGTTACATTTTTTCTTTGACATTTTGTTTACAGTAAAAAAAAAAATGGAAATACACCATTAAAAAAAGTTTGTTGAAAAAATAATAACAATGTTTAAAAATATATAGTTTAATCATGTTTATAAAAGTTTGTTACATTTACATTTTTTAAGGAAGATTAATCATGTTTTTCTAATACAAGGCTGTGTATGCCTTTTTTCAAATGAATATGTAATGTATACAAATTGCCATTAATTACATTCAGCAATTATATACATATTTAATAATTACTACTAGTTACATATTACATAGATACTGTAGTACTAGTATATACTGTAAGGTTGAAAGAAAAAAAAAGCCAGCAAGTTATGTTAAATATGTTAAATTTAATTCATGAATGATTTAAAGGGATGATTGATGATGAATTGGATGATCAAATTATATAGGATTCTGACATCAGATTTCTCATAAAGGATTACATTGGATTTTGATATTATTTACTATCTCTTTCCCTGTGCTGAGACTGAGTTCTCTTAGGGTACAGTGCTGCTGCTGACGAGCTGCTGTTTTAAGGTTTTCACAAGTTAACCATGGGGTGTGCCTGCCATCCACATGGCTGAACTTTTACAAGTCAAGCTTAGTCATTCTGCTGCTTTCTCAGCGTCGCCTCTTTGAATTATAGCGGATCATGTCCATCCAATCTACACATTACTGATAGATGAAACAGTAGTTACTGGTTGTTGTACACTGGAATTGGCCGTAAAAGCAATTTGTGTACTGAGACTGACTTGTTTGGGCCCCACAAGATGTTTGAAGAAGAACATAAATTATAACTATGATGCCATTTTCAAGCTTTGACAATGAGATGATGGAGGTGGTGTCAATGTGGACACACTTAACAATCCACTGGCTGTGTCACGAGTGACAGTGTCATCAGTTAGTGTAGTGTCAGTCCATGACCATATCTAATTCTGTAGCCATAGAAAATGTAGCTATATTAAGTTTATCTCAGTCAGTCAGAAAGACAGCCTAGGCTATATGGTGGTGGGTGTAACGCCTGTATGCCCGCAGACCTGGCCAGTCCCCAGTACTGAGGTGAGTAAGGTTATAACACGCACCCACAGCAGTGAGGGCATGCCTGGAGTGTGGTAGTGCGTTGCCGGGCCTGTAGAGAAAAGGTTAGCAGATACTTACAATGTCCTGGGTATGAGAGTTTGGATAGTAATGTCCGTGTGCCAGAGTTCAGCGGTAATAGAGAGCAGCGTAATCAAGTCCATAAGCCAGTGTTCGAGGATAGGAGAAGGCAGCGTAAACGTATCCGAATACAGGGTCGGAGGGCAGGAGAAAGCAGGGTTATCCAATTCAAAGCAGAGTTCAAGCCAGGGAGATCCAAAGGTAATCAGGGACAGGAACCAGCGCTGAAAGAGACAGGAGAGCCAAGCATAGAGACTGCACACAGGGGTCACAAGAAGCTACGCAGAGCAATGAGCTAGAGGACAGACAGGGATTATAAAGGAGGGAGCACCAATGGGAGAGAGAGGAGGAGCAGAGGGTAGAGTGAGGGGTTGCAGAGATAGGTCAGAAGGAGAAAGGGAGGAGATAGGTAGATCAGACAGGGAAATGGCTTGCACACTATGAGGGGCAGAACCTGGGCTCAGGGAAGAGCTACAAGTGGAGCGTGTGCGCGCGTCTTCTGTAAGGGTTGGATGCGCACGCACAATGTGTGCCAGGGAGCGTGAGGAGCGTCGTGCAGCGGGGGCGCTCGCCAAGGACGGCGATGGGACAGGAGAAGCAGCTGAAGGAGGTAACATGGCAGGACAGGGAATCGAGGGGCGCCGCGAGCGATGAGTGCCGCGGGAGGAATCGGGAGTTTGGGGATTAGCGCGCACCTTGCGGGGAGCGTGCGTGACAGCTGGATGTGCGTCCGGACAGGGAGCAGAGGAACGGGTGCGGAAGGGAGAGATGAACGAGGAGGTGGAGGAGGAAGGTCAGAGGCAGGGAGAACAGGGTTGACGGGGACACATTGGGAAGCAGGAATCCCCTGAACCGTCACAGTATCCCCCCCTTGAGGATCGATCTCTGGGCGATCCTGCCATGGCTTCTGGGGAAATTTTCGATGAAATTGCCAAAAGAGTTTGGGGGCGTAAACGTGACGAGAAGAAATCCATGAACGCTCTTCTGGACCATACCCCTTCCAATGAACGAGGAACTGTGGACCAACGGGAGTCGATTATGGAATGAACCTCATATTCCTGCTGTCTGTGAATGGTCACAGGGTTTGGTTTACGTGAACGGTACGGAAAGTGGGAGCTTTGGATGAAAGGTTTGAGCAGGGACACATGGAAAACAGATGGAATCCTCATGGTGGGAGGAAGTGCCAAACGGTAGGCGACTGGGTTAATCTTCTCCAGAATCTTGAAGGAACCCAAGAATCTCAGGGACAATTTCAGAGACGGGTCTTGAGCCTTATATTTTTTGAAGACAACCACACTCTGTCTCCGGGTTTAAAGGAAGGACCCGGTTGGCGTCGTCGATCTGCCTTAGTTTTTTGTCTTGAGACGGCAGTTTGTAAAGTCTTCAGAATCTTCCTCCAAGAGTTTTGAAGAGTAGAGACATGAGAATCCGTTGCCGGAACACCAGAAGGTGAAGAGGAGAGGGGAAGACTGCTAGGGTGGAATCCAAAATTAACGAAGAAAGGGGACTCCTGCGTAGATTCATTTTTAAGAGAATTAATTGCAAATTCGGCCAAAGGTAAAAGATCCACCCAGTTGTCTTGAGATTCGGAAATGAAACATCTGAGATACTGCTCTAAGGTCTGATTCATTCTTTCCATTTGACCGTTGGTCTGCGGATGATATCCAGAAGAAAATAGAAGGGAAATCCCAAGAAAACGCACACCAAAATTTAGAGATGAATTGAGAACCTCTGTCAGAAACAATTGAAATAGGCACACTGTGTAATCTGAATATTTCTTAAGAAAAAATATCAGCCAAAGTAGCAGAATTAGGAAGGCCCTTGAGGGGACAAAAGTGTGAATGCTTGGAAAATCTATCTACAACAACAAGAATGGTATTCATTCCTTTAGAATTGGGGAGCTCAACAATAAAGTCCATAGAGATATGTTTCCAATGTTTCTCCAGAATGGGAAGAGGCAAGAGAAGACCAGAAGGTTTGTGATGAGCGGATTTACTCTGGGCACAGACCGGACAAGCTTTGGTAAAATAAAAAAATGCCACCAAAAGGACCGTTTAATAAGATCCGCTGTTCTTTTGAAGCCTGGATGGCCGACAGATCTAGATTTTTGTTGATTTAATCCAAAATATCAAAATTATTGGCAGAAATGATGCACTTGGCAGGGAGAATAGATTCAGCGGACTCATTGGAGTCATTCTCTGTGGCGAACTGGCGAGAGAGAGCATCTGCTTTGATATTTTTGGTACCGGGAATATAAGAAATTGTATAGTTGAAATGGGAGAAAAACAGAGACCAACGAGCCTGACGAGATCCTAATCATCGAGCCCCTTCAATACACAGTAAATTTTTGTGATCGGTGAGGATGGCCACAGGCTCCTTGGTACCTTGGAGGAGATGTCTCCATTCCTGAAGAGCCAATTTTATGGCCAATAGCTCACGATTACCAACATCATAATTCCTCTCGGCTGACGAGAATTTCCGAGAAAAAAAACCACAGGGATGGAGCTTCTCCTGGGGAGAGGATATCTGAGAGAGTACTGCACCAGCTCCTACATCAGAGGCGTCAATTTCTAACGTGAAGGGAAGCGAAGAATCAGGATGCCGTAGGATGGGTGCAAAGACGAAGGCCTTTTTGAGAAACTCGAAGGCGTCAATGGCTTCGGGAGACCAAGTTGTAGGGTCAGCACCCTTTTTAGTCAGGCCGGTGATGGGTAGAGCAATGGAAGAAAAATTACGGATGAACTTCCGGTAATTATTGTCAAAGCCAAGAAAGCGCTGCACGGCCTTGAGAGAATTTGGCAGCGGCCAGTCGAGAACAGATTTCAATTTTTATGGGTCCATAGAAAAATCCTGGTCGGAGATAATATAGCCTAGGAAGGCTGTGGACGTTTGGTGGAACAAACATTTCTCCATCTTGGCATATAAGCGATTAGCACGAAGCCTAGAGAGTACCAGTTTGGTATGGCGAATGTGCTCTTCTAAATCCTTAGAGAAAATGAGAATGTCATCCAAATATGCGATAACAAATGTTCCTAACACGTCCCGGAAGATATCGTTCATGAACTCTTGGAAAACGGCAGGAGCATTGCATAGCCCGAAGGGCATCACTAGATACTCATAATGTCCAGATCGCATATTAAACGCGGTTTTCCATTCATCCCCTTCTCTTATACTGATGAGATTATAGGCCCCTCTTAAATCGAGTTTGGAGAAGAAAGAGGCTCCTTGTAAACGGTCGAAAAGTTCAGAAATTAGGGGAAGAGGATAACGTTTTTTTACCGTAATTTTGTTGAGTCCGCGAAAGTCGATACAGGGTCTTAGGTATCCATCCTTCTTCTTCACGAAGAAGAAGCCTTTCCCGGCGGGGAGGTAGAGTTGCGGATGAATCCTTTCTCCAAATTTTCTTGGATGTAAGACGTCATAGCCTCAGTTTCAGGAACGGAATAAAGGGTATGACTTCAACTTCGGGAGGATGGTTCCTGGAATTAAATCAATCGGACAATCGTAGGGACGATGGGGAGGCAATACCTCAGCTTGAACTTTATTGAAAACATCCAGGAATTCGTGATACACCTTCGGCAGAATAGAAAGGTTGGCAGGAACGGAATCCAAACCAGCGAGCAGAGCAGCAGGAGGAGTGGTAGACGGAGGTTCAGGAGTAGAGGACCACTGGATAGGTACAATGTCGGTCCAATCTATGCGCGGATTGTGAAGCTGCAGCCAAGGCAATCCTAGAATGACCTGAACGGTGGGAGAATGGAAGATATCAAAAACTATTACTTCCTTATGGCCATCTGCTGTGGTCAACGTAAGAGGAATGGACTCCCAGATGATGAAAGCTGGCTGAAGCGGGCGTCCGTCAATAGCTTCAAGTCCAATGGGCGCTTTTCTCTTGACCACAGGGATCTGTTTATCAGAGGCGAAGGTGTGATCCAAGAAGTTGCCGCCAGACCCGGAGTCAATGAAAGCTTTTACTTCTAATAGAAGATTTGGGCCCGTCAGTGTTATAGGAAGCAAGCGTTTCTTTGGGAGATCCTTAGGGAGAGAGGGGCAAGAAGAGATTGTACCCAGCAAAATCCCCTCTACCTTTACTGGGTGTTCCCATTTCCCGGCTTCAGGGGACAGTTTTGGAGCCGATGTTCTGGGGAACCACAATAGAAACAGAGACCCTTCTGACGACGTCTCATTCTCTCTGCAGCCTGTAGTTGTTGGCTACCGATTTGCATCGGTTCAGGAGCGTCCAAAGCCAGGAAGGTCGAAGCAGGAGACCTGTGAGAGACAGAGGAGGGAGGAAGAGAACGGGAACAGTGTCGCTCGTGACGTCGTTCTTGGGTACGTTGATCCATATGTATACTGAGAGTAATCAGTTGTTCCAGGGAGGACGGCCGGGCGTGAGTTGCGAGATCATCTTTTAACGTATCAGACAGACCGTGCCAGTATGCTGCGGCAAGTGCCTCATCATTCCATTGAGTCTCTGCGGCGAGAGTGCAGAACTCTATAGCATATTTAGCAGTGGATCTTCGTGCCTGTAAGATGTGAAACAAAGAAAAGGCGGCCGTCTCCCGGCGTGCGGGAGTGTCAAACACTTGTTGGAATGGATGCCTACATTTAGGGTAATCTTGGGTCAACTCAGGTTTGTGCTCCCAGAGGGGAGAAGCCCAAGCGAGGGCGTTGCCGGTTAGTAAGGCGTAAATGTAGGCCACCTTGGTACGGCCGGTTGGAAAAAGAGAGGGGTCCATTTCAAATTGCACCTCGCATTGGTTTAGGAATCCACGGCAAACGAGAGGGTCCCCATCATACCGGTTGGGAGGTGGTATACGTGGTCCTGAAGTACCGCAGGTCACTGAGACAGGAGGTGACGGAGCCACTGGGGTTTCCTGGAGAGACAGGTTTGCAAGCTGTTGCAAAACAGTGGTTAACTGGCTACTGACAAATTGTAAATGTTCCAAGGAAACACCTTGGCCCACCTCAGGGGGGTCTGCATTTATTGGGCTCTGCATAATGTAATGCCTGTATGCCCGCAGACCTGGCCAGTCCCCAGTACTGAGGTGGGTAAGGTTATAAGACACACCCACAGCAGTGGGGCATGCCCAGAGTGTGGTAGTGCGTTGCCGGGCCTGTAGAGAAAAGGTTAGCAGATACTTGCAAAGTCCTGGGTATGAGAGTTTGGATAGTAATGTCCATGTGCCAGAGTTCAGGGGTAATAGAGAGCAGCGTAATCAAGCCCATAAGCCAGTGTTCGAGGATAGGAGAAGGCATCTTAAACGTATCCGAATGCAGGGTCCGAGGGCAGGAGAAAGCAGGGTTATCCAATTCAAAGCAGAGTTCAAGCCAGGGAGAGCCAAAGGTAATCAGGAACAGGAACCAGCGCTGAAAGAGACAGGAGAGCCAAGCATAGAGACTGCACACACAGGGGTCACAAGAAGCTATGCAGAGCAATGAGCTAGAGGACAGACAGGGATTATAAAGGAGGGAGCACCAATGGGAGAGAGAGGATGAGCAGAGGGTAGAGTGAGGGGTTGCAGAGATAGGTCAGAAGGAGAAAGGGAAGAGACAGGTAGATCAGACAGGGAAATGACTTGCACACTATGAGGGGCGGAACCAGGGCTCAGGGAAGAGTTACAAGTGGAGCGTGTGCGTGCGCCTTCTGTAAGGGCTGGATGCGCACGCACAGTGTGTGCCAGGGAGCATGAGGAGCGTCACACCACGGGGGCACTCACCAAGGACGGCGACGGGTCAGGAGGAGCAGCTGAAGGAGGTAACGTGGCAGGAGAGGGAATCAAGGGGCGCCGCGAGCGATTAGTGCCGCGGGAGGAATTGGGAGTTTGGGGATAAGCACGCACCTTGCGGGGAGCGTGAGTGACAGCTGAACGTGCGTCCGGACAGGGCGCAGTGGAGCGGGTGCGGGAGGAGGAAGGAAGAGATGAACGAGAAGGTGGAGGAGGAAGGTCAGAGGCAGGGAGAACAGGGGTGACGGGGACAGATTGGGAAGCAGGAATCCCCTGAACCGTCACAGTGGGTCAGTGATTCAAACAGATAACACTCAGAATAAGAGTGTTTTTCACAGGTTAATACAGCTCAACCCCCTTATAACGCTGTGCTTGGGGTCCAAAGAATCACATCGCGCTAAAAGCGGATCACGTTAGAAATAATGTACAATTGTATGCATTCTAGGTATATAATCTCCTAGCAAGGTCCCCTTATTCCACTTCACTTACATGTGAGTATCTGTACTGGTATATACCAGTTTTTAATTGCACTAGGTTATACAAGCATATGCTTTGATATTTTAACCCCTTCTGGGCTTATTTCACATAACACTAGTATGCATTTAGCGTAGGGACCTGCTAAAGAGATTTACCTTGACGTGGTTAGCAGGCTTGGCATTATTTGATTATTTGATCAAAGGATGTATACCAAAAGTCTCCTTTTTTCTTATAGGTTTTTACACCATAGATATATATATATATATTCCCCATTGATTGCTATCCCTATGGGAGAAGCGCAGGGATTCACTTTCTGTTTTGCACATTTGTATGGCCATTTCCTTCACTAGCTGCATGCTCTTTACATGGAGAAGCGCAGTGATTATATTTGTTTTACATTATTATGCATTGTACAATAAAGTATTTAAGATACCAATAATCGTGGTGTAAAGTATTCATAAATAAAAAATTGGGAGCCACGCTTGCATCGCGTTATAAGCGGATTCGCGTTGCAACGGATCACGCTATAACGGTTTTGAACTGTAATAATAATTATATAGAAGTGAGATCAAATAAAAAAATAAAAGGAGCACAGTATGTCCTTGGGCCTTCCCTCCCACCCATGCATTACTGTATTTATTTAGGACATACACATTTTAAACAAACCAAGACAACCTAGATGTTACTGAATGTGTGGCTGGTGGCTGGCCTGTGGTGCCCAGTGCCAATTCCAACCTAAATGTTATTGTGCGACACTGGGTGGCACAGCAGTTTGGGTGCTACATTTTTTTTAGTCAAAATAAAATATAAATACTGTAGAATGCCATATTAGCATGTTTTGGTTTTGGCGATGACGATGACGATGACGATGATGATGATGATGATGGTGGTGGTGGAACGACAAAACCATAAACAAGAAATCCACAATGCACATCCAATATGAGAAATTATGTAGTTAGTTTCCATATGTTTTTTCTTGTCATAAGTATGGGTCATTTACTGTAGTTCAATCTTTTGGCCAAAACATATTAAGCCTACAATCGTGTCAAGATAAACCCAGCATGTCGTACAATACCAATTTTATATTGCATTCTTTTTTATTTCAAAACAAACACACACAAGCGCACCACAGATTAGTAAAAGGTGTATCACAAAATGTAATAAAGGTCACTGTGACCAAAAGACAATAATCAATAAATAAAATGTACAAAACAAAAACACATAAAAATACAAAAAAATACACATATGAAGCATGTACTATGTATGGTAAATCAAACCCTATAAATGCTAAACCAAAACATAACTTCAGTGAAGTAAACAACTAGATAAGTTAAAAATACATCCACTAAGGATGTCTAATAACTTCTAGAAAGAACAAACCCAATTGAGGGGAACGAAACTAACCACAAGAAGTGGCAGCAGGGGCTCAGTGTGGACGCAATACTTTCCGGACACACGAACACACGGCGGGATAACATCTCTGCAACCACTTCCTAGGGATCTCGTTCCAGCCAAAGGGAGACTGCGCACAGCTGCCTCTCGTGACCCCTACCGGTTTCGCAATTAATCCATTGCTTTTATCTCTCTGCTCCAACTAAAGTTCCTGCTACTGGGTTCCCTGAGACTTTTGTTGAAAGAATGGCACTATTCATGAAAGAGCAGGTCAACCTTCGTGCCAGCCACTCTGCTACGAGACAGCCCCTCTGCGCTTCTAGCCCTGTTACTAAACCCTTGGGTGTAACCCCTCCTGTTCCTCAAACATTTGAAATTCCTGCCTTTGACTCTAAACCTTTTTCCTTAGAGCCTCCCATAGCAATTGGTTCTCCTTTTGCTGCTCCTCAATCTACCACTTCAGAGATCAGCTTATCTGTCTCTGATCCCTTTGCAAGGTTTCAGTTCCCTGTTACTGCATCTAAGAATTCTCCAGCAGTACCTGTGTTAACCTGTGCTACTTACAAACCTCCTGATGTGAAGGCAGCTTCCCCTGTCTCAGACTCTCCTTTAGTATGTGATATGCCTATCACTAATGCTAAACCTCCAGCTTTAAAATGTACCTTCTCTGATGTCCCTGTAATATCTGGAGTTCCCTTGACTTATTCTAAGACTCTTGCCACAAAGTTTCCCATAGTTTCTGGTATTCCTACAATGAATTCTCAGACACCGACTTAAGTGACAAGCAGACCTTTCACCAATATCCCCACATGGTTAAATATACCTAGTTCTGTTTCTCCCATGACCAATACCCCTATTGCTGGGGCCTATGCAGTGTTGGATAACCCTTTCTCTGTTTCTAAGGTTCTTGCCATAAAACCCCTCACAGGTTCTTGTATACCTATTGTTAACCCTCTGGTTCCCACTTCAGAGACAAGTACAACTTACTCTGATTCAATTGACGTACCTAGTCTAGCCCTTGTTTCACAAATACCCACTTAAGAGACAAGTGTAATGTCGTCTGATTATATTGAAGTACCTAGTCTAGCCCTCACTGTTTCTCAAAAAAACACTTCAGAGACCAGTATACCTTTCTCTGACTCCTGTGCTGTACCTAGTGTGACCACTGCTGCTTCTCAGACATCCATTCCAGGAACAAGCATATTCTTCACTAACTATTCAACTCCTCATGTAGCCTTGGAGCCTGGGATTCCCACTCCTCAGACAATATTGTCTCTCACTGACTTTTCCACAGTATTTGAGGTTTCCGCTACAGACTGCATGACTGCTATTACAAACTCAGGGTTATCTCTCATGGAACTTTCTGTAGTACCTGAAGTTTCTACAGATTCAAAGGACCCAGTATTCAAAACAGAGTTATACTTCTCTGATTCTTTCACAATATTTGGGGTACCCACTACTAACTGCTCAACTTCTGCCGCAAACTCAGGGTTACCTCCCAGAGAGGTTTATCTAGTACCTAATGTATCTACTGATTTAATGGACCCTGTGTTCAAAACAGATGTATTCTGCACTGACTCCTCTACAGTATCGCGTGAAGCCTTTGAGTCTGGGATTTCCACTCCTAAGTCAAGTTCATGTTTTCCAGATTCTTCTTCAGTTCTTGAAGTACCCAGCTCTAACTCCAAGGGCCTCATGCAGTAAGCCCCGATAAGGCTTTTTCGGCATTTTATAGCCGTTTTTTGCCCTCCTGATTCAGTAAGCCCCGATAAGTGGGAATTATCGGCAACTTTTCTTCCGAAAAAAAATTTTTCGCCACCCGGCTGCCGATAAGCCACTTATCGGGACTTTTTTTTCCCGCCTGAATTCAGTAAGCCCCGATCAGCTTTTCGGTGCTGATCGGCAGGCCAGATTGGAGATTTTATGGCCAATTCAGCCCGCCAACTAAAGTTGGCAACTTGCTGAAGGAGAAGCATCGGCAAGGGCGACACTTAGGAAAAATCAGCCCTTTTTCCTGCCTGTGATTGATGCCGGGGGTCTCCGGAGCTGATACCCACACCGGAGCCCCCCGGCATGCATCCGAGGCAGGAAAAAGGCATTTAAAAGCCACTTCATTACCTTAGCGGCTAACCGCTAAGGTAATGAAGGGGTTAACCCACCGTGCCAGAATTATTGTGGGTAGCGGGGATGGGTGAGGGGGGTATTTGGCCCTGGGTGTGAGTTTAGGACTTGCGGGGGGGATGCGGGGGCACTTAACCCCTTCACGACCGTAGCGGTTAATACCGCTACGGTCCTGAAGGGGTTAAGGCCTCCCGCTACCCACCCGCAAGCCCTAAACAACCACCGTTGGGGCTAATGCCCCCTTCACACACCCCCACTACCCACAATAATAAAAAAACACACCCCAGCCCCACAATAATGAAATAAATAAATAATTAAATAATTATATATATATATATATATATATATATATATATATATATATATATATACCCAACAACACCTATACCCCCCTAACATACAGTATAGTAATGGGCAGAATGACTATTATCCACAAATGGATAATAGTGCAGTTGTCCATTTACAATACATACACAACAATAAAGACTTTAAATACATATAGCACTCACCCATGTCCCACTGCCACGATGAAGGCCATCCTCATCTTCATCCTGCCCATGCCCCATCCGCTTCTGCAAAACAAACACAAGAATTACAACATCCAAATTAATGTCCCCTAACCCCTTAATCACCATAGTGGTTATTAACCGCTACAGTTATTAAGTGGTTAAGCCACCATCACCCACATACCCTCCCCCACAAAGCCCCCCAACCACCCTCACCCAATACCCACAGGGGAGTCCTACCAAATACCCTTGGGCCTAATACCCCCTCCCCCAGCACATACAGTACAATAATGTGCCAAATAACTATTATCCACATAGGGATAATACATTATTTGGCCATTATTAAACACATTCAATACATTTAAAATGTAAAGAAAATTGTACTAACCTCATCAATAAGAAGTCTCCGTCGCCAGCATCATCCTTGGGGTCCGTTGCCAACATTATAAATAGCCACAACATTTGAATATCATTAACATAACACTGAACCCCTTAATCACCTTATCGGGTACTAACCTGAAAGGTAATTAAGGGGTGAAGCCATCCTGCAATGCCTACAACAGTTATGCATAACATCCTCAGTGAAATAAAAACCAATTGCCTAACCAAATTCCATTTAATCATTCAATCTGTAGGCTCACATGCCTCATAAAACATTGCATTTACAGTGTATACTGCACCGACACACTTTATTCGAGCAAATACCCAGTATGTACCTGGCAGATACCTGGAATGCGCCGCTCCTCACCTCTGACAAGCCCCGTTGCGTTTGCCTTCCCAGCCTGGGTTCATGCCTGGCTGACGGGCGGCTGATCTGTTAAATGATAATGATTAGGATTTAATAGGCTGCAATGCTTCGCGTGTCTACCAGATGGCATAAATTCATGAATTGTAATGCAGTATATATATATATACTGTGCAGTATTGCAGCCAGAGGGAATAAAATGCTTCAATCCCTGCTTGGAAAATACCTCAATGCACTCGGGCAGAAAACAGTCACAAACCTCAATACACCCGGGTATACCCGAATTCGTGGGACTAGCCGAGCTCGAATAAAGTGTGTCGCCAGTGTACATGTAGCATAACATGTAAACTGCATGTACACGCTGCAAATCAATGTTAACAATACAATAATCCCACTCAAATCGCCATACATCACAAGAAGTATATTATTTAATCCAATAAACTCACCATCAATGAATTACCACACATCACTTACATCCCTAAACAATTAAAATACCATCCATACCAATTACACAATGAACTAAAGCTATCCTAACAGAGAACAACTTCAAAACATAGTCAAAAGTACACCAACAATTACAATATACTAAAGCAAGGCTTTCCATATCCTACTGTACGGCCTGGAAGCCCAAAACTTACATCTGTCTACAAATAAAATACATTTAGCACACATCAATGCATAGACACAATGATTAACAATACAGAATTAGAAGCTTTAACAACACTATCATTTCTTACCCTGTATATATATCTGTACACATACATACAGTGGGAAGAAATGATATGCATTATAAAAAATGAAAACATGAAAAAGCAAAAAAAAAACAGTTACATTAAGAACATTTCTTTATTTAACTTACCATTACTTGCCCCCACCGACTCCCGTTGATCAGCTTACTCACGTACCAATCCACGACACCATCCACGACACCATCCACGACACAATCCAGGAACAAATCCACGAACCAAACCAGGAACCAATCCAAGAACAAGTGCAGGAAACAATCCAAGAACAAGTGCAGGAACCAATCCAGGAAGCAAGCCACGAAGAAATCCACGAAACAATCCACGACACGATCCAGGAACAGGAACCCATAAAAGAAAAAAACATAACAAATTAAACATTAAAATAATAAAACATGACAATCAAGGGTTGTACTAGTTTTATTCTTAGTGAATCTGTATTAAAATACCTTGTTCCGGGGTCTTCTTGACGTCAGGTGCCACGCCCTGGTCTTCAATCTTCAGGAGGAGGTCCGTCCTCCTCGGCATCTGCCTTCAAAATGAGACGACATAGGCTTTTAAAGGCCTATGACGTCACATTAGTCGTCATATGGTTCCCACGGCCCTGATTGGGCCGTGAAAACCATGTGTTTTGGCCGATGTAAAAAAATTGATGACGTCGCTTAAAGGCAATGCCAGCACAGCCAATCAGAATGGCTTTGCTGCTATTGCCTTTAAGAAAACGTCATGAAATGACACATGGCCGGACTCACATGGTAAGCCAGCCAATCAGAGTAGGGATGGAGTTCCCACGCTCTGATTGTCTGGCTTACCATGTGAGTCCGGCCATGTGTCATTTCATGACGTTTTCTTAAAGGCAATAGCAGCAAAGCCATTCTGATTGGCTGTGCTGGCATTGCCTTTAAGTGACGTCATCAATTTTTTTACATCGGCCAAAACACATGGTTTTCACGGCCCAATCAGGGCCGTGGGAACCATATGACGACAAATGTGACGTCATAGGCCTTTAAAAGCCTATGTCGTCTCATTTTGAAGGCAGATGCCGAGGAGGACGGACCTCCTCCTGAAGATTGAAGACCAGGGCGTGGCACCGGACGTCAAGAAGACCCCGGAACAAGGTATTTTAATACAGATTCACTAAGAATAAAACTAGTACGACCCTTGATTGTCATGTTTTATTATTTTAATGTTTAATTTGTTATGTTTTTTTCTTTTATGGGTTCCTGTTCCTGGATCGTGTCGTGGATTGTTTCGTGGATTTCTTCGTGGCTTGCTTCCTGGATTGGTTCCTGCACTTGTTCTTGGATTGTTTCCTGCACTTGTTCTTGGATTGGTTCCTGGTTTGGTTCGTGGATTTGTTCCTGGATTGTGTCGTGAATGGTGTCGTGGATTGGTACGTGAGTAAGCTGATCAACGGGAGTCGGTGGGGGCAAGTAATGGTAAGTTAAATAAAGAAATGTTCTTAATGTAACTGTTTTTTTTGTTGCTTTTTCATGTTTTCATTTTTTATAATGCATATCATTTCTTCCCACTGTATGTATGTGTACAGATATATATACAGGGTAAGAAATGATAGTGTTGTTAAAGCTTCTAATTCTGTATTGTTAATCATTGTGTCTATGCATTGATGTGTGCTAAATGTATTTTATTTGTAGACAGATGTAAGTTTTGGGCTTCCAGGCCGTACAGTAGGATATGGAAAGCCTTGCTTTAGTATATTGTAATTGTTGGTGTACTTTTGACTATGTTTTGAAGTTGTTCTCTGTTAGGATAGCTTTAGTTCATTGTGTAATTGGTATGGATGGTATTTTAATTGTTTAGGGATGTAAGTGATGTGTGGTAATTCATTGATGGTGAGTTTATTGGATTAAATAATATACTTCTTGTGATGTATGGCGATTTGAGTGGGATTATTGTATTGTTAACATTGATTTGCAGCGTGTACATGCAGTTTACATGTTATGCTACATGTATACACTGTAAATGCAATGTTTTATGAGGCATGTGAGCCTACAGATTGAATGATTAAATGGAATTTGGTTAGGCAATTGGTTTTTATTTCACTGAGGATGTTATGCATAACTGTTGTAGGCATTGCAGGATGGCTTCACCCCTTAATTACCTTTCAGGTTAGTACCCGATAAGGTGATTAAGGGGTTCAGTGTTATGTTAATGATATTCAAATGTTGTGGCTATTTATAATGTTGGCAACGGACCCCAAGGATGATGCTGGCGACGGAGACTTCTTATTGATGAGGTTAGTACAATTTTCTTTACATTTTAACGGTATTGAATGTGTTTAATAATGGCCAAATAATGTATTATCCCTATGTGGATAATAGTTATTTGGCACATTATTGTACTGTATGTGCTGGGGGAGGGGGTATTAGGCCCAAGGGTATTTGGTAGGACTCCCCTGTGGGTATTGGGTGAGGGTGGTTGGGGGGCTTTGTGGGGGAGGGTATGTGGGTGATGGTGGCTTAACCCCTTAATAACTGTAGCGGTTAATAACCACTATGGTGATTAAGGGGTTAGGGGACATTAATTTGGATGTTGTAATTCTTGTGTTTGTTTTGCAGAAGCGGATGGGGCATGGGCAGGATGAAGATGAGGATGGCCTTCATCGTGGCAGTGGGACATGGGTGAGTGCTATATGTATTTAAAGTCTTTATTGTTGTGTATGTATTGTAAATGGACAACTGCACTATTATCCATTTGTGGATAATAGTCATTCTGCCCATTACTATACTGTATGTTATGTATTGCTGCTATGTTTATTGGGGGCATTTGTCCCCAATAAACATGCTACTATGCGTTAACCCCTTCATTGCCTTAGCGGCTATCCGCTATGGTAATGATGCAGCATTAATGTATTTTAATAATATTGTGCGGAAGCAGGAGGCCCCCTGAGCTGAAGCGCATTTATTTGTGGCTCAGAGACCCCCTGCCTCCCGAGTTACAGGCCCCGGTTTGGGCCATCGGTTACAGTGTGGACGCCATGTTTATTGCGGGGACGCTATAAACATGGCGGCGACACTGCCACCCGATGACACATACCGGGGCCTGTAACACGGGAAGCAGGGGGTCCCTGCTCCACAAAGCAATGCGGTTCTGCTCAGGGGACCCCCTGCTCACTGTACAGTATAATTAAAAAAACATTCATGCTGCTTCATTACCGTTGCACATAGCCGCCAAGGTAAGGAACGAGCCTTTATTGATGTGTGTGTGTTTTATTTATACTGTACATGTGCAGAGGGTCTCCGGAGCAGAACCGCGTTGGTTTGAGGTCCGGGGACCCCCTGCCCCCCGAGATACAGGCCCCTTTATGGGGTGCCGGTATCCCTCTGGTTTGTTTACAGGTCGCGGTCTGGTGATCGGGACCTTTAAACGCCGAGGGATACCGGCACCTCATAAAGGGGCCTGTATCTCGGGGGGCAGGGGGTCCCTGGACCTCAAACCAACGCGGTTCAGCTCCGAAGACCCCCTGCACATGTACACTATGAGTAAAAGTTGTTTTTAAATACTTTTTTTGGTGCCGATGTTTGCGCTGAGAGAGCGGCTTGTCTCTCTCAGCTGCAAACATCTATCGGCACCAAAGGCTTATCGGGAGCCTTATCGGGAGCCAGGCTGTATCGCCACAGGTCATCGGCAGCTTTGCTTTCGCAGTGCTTCGGCAGGGATCGGAAGGATTCGGCCCTTACTGAATACTGCGAGGGCAAATCGCCCAAAAAAAGCCTTTTTGCAATTCGTGCCGAAAATTTTGTATCGGGGCTTACTGCATGAGGCCCCAAGACCTCTGTTTCTAACTCCGTTTTACCGCTCACCCAGCTTCCTGCTGAAACGGATAAAATCTTTTTTGATCCAAGTTTTCTCACTTTACAAACAGATTCTATACCCGCGGGTTCCTGTGTTGTGCCTGAAGTGTCCTCTCTGGATTCCATGTTGCCATCATTAAAGACCGAAACACCCCTTTTGGACTTCCTTGCCTTGCCTGAGCTGTTTCTTGTGCTCCCACTATGGGCACGGGCATGCTTTTCTCTGCTTGTTCTTTGGTGCCTACTGCGTCCTCTGCAGATGCCCAGACTTCGACCTGGTGCTCTCTAAATCTCATATGCCCAGGAATGTTGGTCTCTTATCGTTTGCCAGTACCACGGCAGAAAACTACGTAAACACTCCAACCGTCACACTCAACTTGCTACGGATAACGGGCCTGGACTGTATCAAGAGAACTGTAATAGTATCTTTCAGTGGATCCTCCCACCCTCCACCCTCACTACCCAGTGACCGGATTTCTTTTCGAGTAAAAAATTCTCACAAACCTCTATGTGCTTATTTGAGCAATATCATTGCTCTTACAGGATGTTTCTCTGCTACATCCGACCAACGATCAGCCTGTCTTGTCTTGTACTCTTCGACTATTACTGAAGATCTGGCATCTGGCTTGTGCCCTTCTGCCAGTTCTGTTCTGGACTCCTCTGTTTCCCCACAGCTCTGGATCTCCAAATCTTTTTGTGATGCTTTCTATGTTTCAAGAGTTGCAGTACCACTGTTCTCTCCTCTAAAGATGGTACTCACTAATGTACTGCTGGACCACGGGTCTACTTCATGCCTAAGACACTTCAGATCTCTGTGTGATCCTGCTTCTGCTCACCCGGAGTTCTCGCCTGAAGGGGGGCGAGGAGGGAGGACTGTAAGGAATCCACTCCTGGGTTTGGCTGGAACTCATTCTTACAGAGCTATAAACTTTCCAGTCAAACCCTCTCTGAACCTGCAATCAAGAATCACCTGCTCCTTGCTGCCTTCTATGCAGCTCTGGCCTGATTGGCTTCCTGTGCTATTTAGTTGCTGCCCTTCCCCCAGGAAGTTGCAGAACATAGACTTTGCAATTCTTCTGCAAGTAACTGTGCTTACCACAGACTTCTCTGTTTGGCCTGCTGGGCCTCCTTGTGCCTTCGCCCTGTTCTCCCTCAGCCTTCCTGTCTTATCATGCTGAAGCGCTGGATCCCCAGTGCTGTGGCTTCTGGTTCTTCGCCTCCTCTAAGCAGAGATTGTTTCTGTGCTGAAGCCCCTGTGCTGAAGCTTCATGTTCATGTGTCTCCAATCGTTCCCGTCACGCTGCAGCACCTACGTTGATGCGCCTTTGCTGAAGTTTTCCCATTGCCGAATTATGCTTGTTGACCTCTACCTTAGACCCTGTGCCGCCTGACCTGACCCCAGCTTGCCTACAGATTACGCTGCTTTCTCCAATCCTGACATTGGCTACGCACGACTATGGACTACGCAACCCGGACCCGGCTTCGTGGTCTAAGGTCGGTGTTTTCACATCCCCACCTCACCCCCGCGATCCGGCCCTGGTTTGTGGTGAGCATAATCATTACACTGACAACCTGATTGGCAACCTGAAACAGAAATATAAGGAGGCTCTGCAAAAGGTTCAGACTCTCTGCACAAGGGTGCAACACTCAAGCCATGAGGTTCAGTCTCTCCACACAGAGGTCTGTGAATTGAAGGATGCTGAGGAAAAGATCCTGATTCGTTTAGAGACTGTAAAAAGTGAAAACACAAGTCTGAAACAAGAAAAGATAGAAGTGCAGGAAGCACTGCAGAATGCAGAGAAAGGGTTGCAAGAGATGCGTGCGAGTCTGCAAGAGGCCAAGGAGAAGCAGCGAGTACTACAGGAAGCAAGTGTCAAGGCTGTTAACCAAGTACAAGTGCTACAGGAACAGCTGAGTACCAAGTGTGTCCCAACAGAGCAGAATGAGGAGTTGAAGGCCACGCTGCGTGTCACCAGTGCACCGCTTAAGATGGAGCTTAGATTCTAGGTGACTCTGTATGAGAGGGAGCGGGAAAAGGTCCAAAAACTGGAGCAAGAGATGGAGAAGCAGAGAGGCTGCTTCATCCCCAAAAGTCAGTAAACCCAGGAGAAAGAGGCATGGAAAACAGAAACAGCAGCGATCCTAGCGACAAAAACTGTAGAAATCCAAAATATGAAGGATGCGCTGACGCAAACCCAGAGCATGCACCGGGAAGAGGTGCTGCCCGACAGAAAGGTGCTCAGATTAAGTTGGAGAAAAAGGTTACAAGCCAAAAACAGACACTTGGGTCACAGAAGCAGTCCATGAAAAAGATGGAATAGTCAGTTTTGTGTATGCCAAACCAAGACAGTGCATAAGAAACCAGTTACAAAAATGGTCAGAAAATGACATGTAGTGGAAGATTAAATGAATGAAAGCAGTTCCTTTGCAAAGTATTAATTAAGTGGATATTGTAGCATCTTCTTTATATATATATAATGATACAAAGTGACTTGCTTGAAGATGCAGTCTATCAACAAGGTTGAAACTTATCACATAAATATGTTGATAGTAGAGCGTTGGTAAAAGATACTCACTAAAAATTTTAATATATATGAATTAGCACATTGAGTGGATAAAAAACACTCTAACGCGTTTCGTGCCCGATGGCACTCTGTCAAAGAGATGGAGGATTCTATTACTCCCTTCCCTGTTATGTAGCACTTCCGTGCCTGCAGTCAGCATCCCCTCGGTAAATCGCAGAGCCGGAGCACAGGTGGTGCCTAATGTGTATGTGATCACCGATCACAGGGGCTAGAGTGTAGGCAGGGAGTACACACATAATACTGCAATTGGAAATGTTAAAAATAATGAATACAAAATACAAATTGCCAAGATGGTGCTTAGACATATGTTAAAAACAGGGAGAAAAACTTGATTCACGAACAAAACAGCATGAATGCAGTCTCGCTAGTTAAAAATCCTACTGTTGACACGATTCTTATTCAACTGTTAAACATTATATTTATTTAAATTGAAAAATATAATAATAAGAGATTATCATGCGATTACTATTTAGAACAAATATCTCCATTCATCCAATCATAAATATAATCATGTAAAGAATCTAATTTATCTTGTCTGGAGCTAGCAAATATTATATAGTGAGACATTGTGAATATCAGAATGGAAAGAAAAAAGAAAAGAAATAATAATAATTATAAGGACACCCATAATGTCTACATAATGTACACAAGAGATGATAAGCATATTGTAAATTACAAAAGGAACAGTACAATTATCTATTCTATCTATATCTATATTTTTTAAACCATTGTATGTCCGTGTCTAGGGGCAATCTGATTAGTCCGTCGGTCTGTCACTCAGCCTCCGGCCAATCAGATTGCTCCCTTGGCCCGCCCGCCCCCGCACACCTCTCATTGGTCACACTCACCAGCCACTGTCACCGCTACCCACGGGCATCGCCGCACGCTCCTCCGTGCCACCGCCTCACCTCTCCCCACTCCCCCTCACAGCAAACCCCAGCCTCCCCGGCGCCTCCAGCAACACTACCCATGAGCAGAGACGCCCGCTCCTCGGCGCCGCCGCCTCACCTGCAGGAGGGACCCCCCACATGCCTTCTGCAGCTCTCCGGGCTTAGGTCTCCGTGTAGCTCCCCCCCCTCTCTCCCTCCACATGCCCTCTGTGCTCTCTGTGCAGCTCCCCCCCCTCTCTCCCTCTCTCCCTCCACATGCCCTCTGTGCTCTCTGTGCAGCTCCCCCCCTCTCTCCCTCCACATGCCCTCTGTGATCTCCGTGCAGCTCCCCCCCTCTCTCCCTCCACATGCCCTCTGTTCTCTCCGTCCGGCTCCCTTCCGATCCCCACCCCTCCCTAGCAGATGACTTGAGCTGGGGTGCGACTCCTCCGGGCTGCAGGAGGAAACTGCTGCTGGCTGTATGCTGTAAGGTAAGCAGCTCCCCCACACACACATTCCCTCCTCTCCGGCCTCATCCCTCCGTCCCTCCTCCAACACACACACACACACACACACACACACACACACACACACACACACACACACACACACACACACACACACACACACACACACACACACACACACACACACACACACACACACACACACACACACACACACACACACACACACACACGTAGACACACACACACACATGTAGACACACACACACACACACACATGTAGACACACACACACATACATGTAGACACACACACACACATGTAGACACACACACACTCACACACACACACATGTAGACACACACACATAGGTAGACACACACACACACACATGTAGACACGCACACACACACACACACACACACACACACACACACACACACACACACACACACACACACATGTAGACACACACACACACACACACACATGTAGACAAACACATATGGAGACACACATATACACATGTAGACACACACACACACACACACATATGTAGACACACACACACACACAGATGTAGACACACACACACACACGTAGACACACACACATGTAGACGCACATGTAGACACACGTAGACACACACACGTATACCCACACACACGTATACACACACGTATACACACACGTATACACACACACGTATATACACACACACATATACACACACACACGTATACACACACACATGCATACACACACACACGTGTACACACACGTCTACACACATGTGTACACACACGTGTATACACACACGTGTATACACACACACGTATACACACGCACGCACGTGTATGCACACACACACATTATATATATATTTCACACATAGACACAGATATATATATATATATATATACACATATATACATATACATATACACATATACATATACACATATACATATACACATACACACACACATACACACACACAGTATTCCAAGCACCACCACATCAGCACACCGGTATCCCCTGCCCCCTCAGCACACCAGCATTCTCGGCCCCCCGCCATTCCCAGCCCCCATCAGCACCCACACATCGGCACCTTCGCACCTCCCCCATCGCCACACCACATCAGCACCCCCACATCCGCATCCCCACATCAACACCAAACCCTCCCAAATCAGCACCCCAATACAATCACCATCAGTACAGCCACAGCAGCAGTACCACCGCACACCGCCATGGGCCGCGTGGACCACTCCCCACCCAACCACCCAAATGCCACCCCCACACCACAAACATCCCGGGCAATGCCGGGGCTCTCAGCTAGTAGTATATATAATCATTATGGTTGTACAACTGATTGATACCATAATTTTCAATAATGAACCAAAAATGTACAATGATGTGCAGACATTATGACATGAATATACAGTAGAGTTCATAGTTTAGAGAGCAATTAGTATTTTTTTTTAATTGAATAACTAATTTAAATATCTATTAACTTCAATAATTCAAAGAGATAATTTGATGTAATTCAATTTTGGCTTGAGACTTCTCAAAAGCTGGTTCTTCTTGACATAGAAAAAACTCTTTAGAATACTGTGGACTCAGCGGAGTAACTGTAAATAAATAATACAGAAATTATTATCAAATGTCTTTTTACAAATAAAAAATATAATTTTATGGCTGAAAGTCAAATGATAAAAAAAGAAGGGGAAGGGGGAGAAGGGTGGGGGAGAGCACGGGAGGGGAGAGGAGGGGAGGAGTGGGAAGGAGGGGAGGGGGGATATACATACTGTATATATACAAATCAGTGTGATATCGGATCGTGCACACAGGAATAAGTGAAAGGACAGGTTGAGCATCCTGTGCTGAAGCAGGGATAACCATAGGGGGGGGGGGGGGAGGGTGTCACTTGGGGAAGCCTTTAAAAACCTTTAAAAGCAAGCAGTTCTGTGTGGTCTATCAAATTAGATTTTTAAGACACAAAAACTCGTGGTCTCTGACTTGAGTTTCCGGGCGGTATTGCGGATCGCGCCAAATTTCATTTTCTGCCTGCATTCTGTCCACTGTTAACCCAGGTTAAATCATGGATAACTCACAGAAATGTTGCTCAAAATATCGCAAAAGGCACAGGCTCGGCTCAGGAAACCGTGTGGTGTAGCAGAAAAACAAACGGACCGCATCTGTAGTAGTACTAGTGCATTAGCAGTAATATCATCATGTGTGCTTTTCTAACTGATGCTGCACAGGAGAGCACATCTAGCACCTACATCATCATCATTATCATCATTGCTATTGACTATTATCATCCCTGTTGCACGAAAATCATTTACTGTAAATTGACACGATCTAATGCATTGCCACCATGAGACAATAGTTATTGTGTTGAGGGTGAGTGTGTTAAGTCTACTGATGTCGGTGACCTACAGTACTGTCTCTATCTCCACTTGTGACATTACTGTCATGGACATGCTCGCCACAAACCGGGACCGGACTGCAGGGCTGAGGTGGGGTTACATAATCACCGACCTTAGACTACGTAGTCGGATCCGGAGTGTGAAGTTCATTGTCAAACAAGCTGGGATCAGAACTGGAGAAGGCAGCATAGTCTGTGGACAAGCCAGGGTCAGGATTGGAGAAGGCAGCATTGTCATTATTCGGGCAGGAGTTCGGCAACGGGTAGACAGGAGCTCTCCGCTTCAGCGTAGGAGCGTGAGCGCGGGAGTGGCCTCTGCGAAGGGATCGGAAATGACCCATGACGCCGGTCTCCTTAGGGGGAGACAGCAGGCTGGCTGAAGAACACCGCAGGGCAGCGCCTGGAAAAACCAGCGCTTCAGCACAGGAGTCCAAAACAGGAGAGTAGCAGCAGACCTCAGGAAATGGAAGGTAACCTCTGCTAGGGGAGAATGCAGCAGGTAACAGGAACCAGTGCTGGCATACCAGCACTTCAGCACAGGGGTCCGAAACAGGCCTCTGCGTAGAGAGTAGCAGCAGACCTCAGGAAACACAGCAACACAGACCTCTGCGTGGAGAGTAGCAGCATGTCTCAGGATACACAGGAACTAATGATGAGAACTAGAGAAAGTTAGCAAACAAACAAGCAAGCCAGGAGGCTTGTGGCAGAACACTGTAATATCCAGCAAAGGATTATGCTCGGCACTGAATCAGTGCCAGAGCCCAGCATATAAAGGGCAGCGAGCCAATCACAGGAGGGAGGTGTGTGGACATTTCTCCAATGACGGAGCACAGGGCTGAAGCTGCAGTGAGAGGCAGCACATGTGCCATTGATTGACAGAGGGAGACTTTGTAAACTGCAGAGGTCTGCAAGGCTAGAATCAAAGCCAGGAGCGGATTCCTTACAATTACACAGTGTTGCCTGATTGCTGCAACTCTCTTTTGTCTTACACTGTGGATATAGTAGGTGCGCGAGCGACAGAGCATGCGGCATCATGTGTGGCTGCCCCAGAGGTGATCCGTGGCCTTTGGGATGGGGACGGGAAGATGAGATGGGGAGGCATGTCCATGACATCATGTGAGCGGTTCATCCTCATTGGCTGAACCGCTTACATGACCCGGCCGTCGCGCGACCTAATCAAAATTATTTATAAATAAAATTATAAGTCTTCTCCAAAATCCCGAGCGCCATCTCGCTTAGTTGTGTGCGCAGTTGCACGCTCTATGGCCTGACTCATAGAGGTGCGGCCTTTTGTTCGCGCCGCAAGTGTGCAGTCGTGGGGACTATAGATGAGGCCTTATGCTGGCTGTCAATGGTTTCCTGCCACTTTGTGTGGTGGTGGCTGGTAATGTGAGCAATTAAAGAAGAGGTGCCAAGATGGGCACCCGGCTTACCCCTTTTCACAACTGTTCTAGATAAGCAACATGTAACATGTAACATGTAACATTAACATGATCCATTGAGTGGGCAAACAAAGAGAATTAAACCCTCTATAAGCGCTGACCTACGCTAATAACTAAATGATAGTGCAATAATAAATCAATGTGATATCAATTGTGATAATCAATGTGATAAACAAGCAGCCCAGGGAACAATAAACAACAGACTATTCCAAATCTGATAAAAAAATATCATTCAGTTCTCTAATGTACAGTTTTTAAGCAGGTTCTATATGCATTTCTTGTGGATCATAATGCAAATATTGCGACCTTCATTCCGAGATTTTAACTATTTTATTATCCTTTATGCAGTATTATGGTTCTTATTAGATGGTTTAGGTTGTATCATGGTCATGACCCCGTTCACGTTCAAAATCGCAATGTTGATCCACTATGTTATACCCTAATCCCAAGCACCGCCCCTAGTAGGAGGTCTCCTCCAATTGGGTTCTGTATTTAAAGGATTCACCAACTAAGCTCCAACACCCCTGATGAAGTGACCACGAGTCACGAAACGTGTAGGGAGGAGGAGCTTAGTTCTGTGAGCCGATCCGGCATCCGTAGTTCCAGACGCGAGGAGAGTTCCCTGCATCACTGACGTCACCCGCTCTGTCGACAGCGGGGCTGCGTGCAGTGATCCTCTTCGTTGCACAACGAGGAGCTTCCAAGTTGTGGACGGCATTCGTGAGTGTCCCAACATACCCCCTGACATTGTGAGTGTGGGTTTTTATATGTTTTTTAAGTTTTATTAAAAGTTGTTTCGTACTGCACCATATCTGTGTCAATACCTATTTCCATATCCGTGGGGGTGCCGCATCGGTATACTACCAATGCCATCGCTGATTGAGGAGCACTCCAACAAGCCATTCCACGTGGGGTCCGTGAGAAGAGCTGAGGAGAAGGGGAGCCATCACAGATTCTCTCCACTGAATATGCAGGCGTTCACTATGTGAGTAGGATTCTTCGTAGCTCAAGATAGGGATTAATTGTAGAAATACGCTGCGCAATCAGGTGTGCCTTGTTATCTGTTATTTCAGAAGCAGTGGAAACCCACAACAAGGACACCTTCCCATCTGGAAAATTTTCCTCAAAGCCCATTA
Source organism: Ascaphus truei (assembly GCF_040206685.1). NCBI lineage: Eukaryota > Metazoa > Chordata > Amphibia > Anura > Ascaphidae > Ascaphus > Ascaphus truei. The sequence goes on from NC_134486.1 coordinate 69,515,892, forward strand.
TCCATCCAAAAGGAGCCTAAAATCAGAGACTGCCTTCTAGATCACGGTATTTTGAACTTATTAGCGCTGGGGACTTTATACTTTGTGTGTGTTATGATCCATTGAGTGTTTAAAATAATGCCACACAATGGCTCTTGTTGCTGTATTTGCATAAGTGGCGGCGAAAGGAGACATAACTGGTGTTTGTGGACGAACTTGTGAATGCAATCGTGGTTGTTTATGTTGTTGTGCAGGTGGTGTTGGCCCTGGGGAGTCGACATCATCATCGTCATTGTCATCACAGCAACCAGAACTACGATTGGTCAATTGTTCTAGTAATGATAATGACATCTGTGTAACAGTGTATGTTGTTGTTTTTGCTAATGAGGAGGAGGAAGGAAATATCAATGTACAGTACGTGATGATGATGATGATGATGATGATGATGATGATGATGATGATGATGATGATGATGATGATGGCGGCGGCGGTGGTGCTGGTGATGATGATGATGACGACTTCTGTTTATTAAATAATGAATATACAAAGTATTATTAGTATTATTATTATTATTATTACAACCACTTGTATTGATCTCTTTACTTGTCATTGAGTCTGCATTTTCACAATCGTGAAGAAAAACCACAATATCTTCACAGCTACAGTATACACAGCTTAGGCATGTGCATATTTTCTTTAGAAATAATGTGCAGGAATTTTTAAATACCTCTACTTTTTTTTGACCGGACCCCCAGCAAATGTTCACTACCCATCTAGACACACTCTGGTACTGCCTGACCTTTACAATGTCCAGCTTGTGATATGTCCCTTACAATACCCACTATTGTTCCTCATATAGTTCTACCAGAATGTCTTAGACATAACACAGCTCCTTTGGAACACTACGCAGACATCCAGCATCCAGCTCACACTTTACAATTTACTATGGATTACAGCATAATGTCCTCTGACACTATCAGATATACATCTCTCCAGGAAAAGCACTCCTCAGGGACCTACCATCAGGGTGGCATTGCTGCTCCTACCAGCCACTGCCACAGTGGTGATAGATCCGCACTCTGACCATCCAGGATTGGGATTAAGATCAGGCACCTCAATCTGGGAAGCCACCACTCCAGATGGCCCCCATTGACCAGAGGACACCGGATTGACACACCTTTGACACCATGAACGTTGACTTGGAGATCTCCTTGTCTGGCATTATTTTGGGATCCCCTATATTGCAGATCCCAACAGGGGGAAGAAGCAGGGTTGCTCCTCCTCAACACTTCAGCAGATCTAAAGCTTCTGCCTAGTTATGAGTCTATGAAAAATAAATTTAATAACTAGGCTTTTATAACTAGGCTTTTATAACTAGGCTTAGATGCAAAGCTCAATCATTCCTAAAACAGTAGCACTGATATATTTTTTGACTACTAAAGATGCCTCTTTTTATGGTGCTCAGAGGTTGTCTTTTGCCTAAGGTTTTTCAGCAGTAAAATATAATAACACACTTAAAAAGATCACATACATATCACTGAAAGCTTCTATGTAACTTTTGATATAGAGATATTCAATAAAGCAATAACTGAAACATAATAGCTCTAATTAAAGCTTTGCAGTAGCTATCAAGATTGTTAATGATTTAACCAAATTTGGGCTATGTAACGGAGTAGTAAATATTACCTTTTGCACTTTATTTCTTTTTTTAAATATGGCATTTTAGCCATGTATCATACTGGGTATATAAGTTAGCATAAAATCATTTATTTCACTTGTTCCCACATCAATAGATTACCTTCTGAGCATTGCTTGGAAGAATGTTATTGCCACATTTTCACTTTTCTCCTGTAGTTTATTAGTTTACGATGACTTAATTACAGAATACAGTATTTACTTTGGTTGTAATGTTTGTCACAAATCACAGTTAATTGTTCTAAATTAAACATATGACTCACATGGGTGAATAGACTTCTAGATGATCCATAGGTCAGGGTTCATAGAAGATGTTTTTTTTTTTTTTTGGAGACTTCCATGAAAAAATAACTGGTTGGAAAAGTAAACTGTTTTATTTGGGAGTTTTGCAGACAGTGACTCAGATCTTTACTTTCCTTGAGCTTTTCCTTTACATATGCCTCTTGATAGACAGATATTTGACCCACACCTGCAATGGAAAGATCAGCAGGAGTTCAAGCTACCATTTTAAACAGTTACTCTCTTGTTCCAAATATGTGAATAACATTTTAGCTGAAAACAGATTTTTGATAACTTTAGATTCCAGGAGCTCAAATACAGGATGTCGCATTTTAAGATCTTACAATCACCTGTAAAATGTGCCGTAATACATAGTGTCCATTAAAAGGGCTCAGTATTTGATCTTAAAAAGGGGAAAAGCTGCCTCCTTCAGTTTTCTGGCTTTACTTGAATGAATCGATTTATTCAATTAGCAGGAACATCCAGCCCATGTTATGATTTTCTATAAAATCAGCACTGCTGATATTGAAAGTAGAGACCCTTGTGGTCTAAAAAAGGAAGCTTAACCAGTTGAGCTAATGGAAACTTTCCTTTACGAGTCTCACCTATGTTTATGGCTTTTTTTTATTTGAGAGGAGACTATAGCAACTTGTCATTTACTGACCTCTTGCTTCTAGAAAAAAAACCTGTAGTGTGGCTGAATTTGGGAATTGTGGGATGCAAATGACATGAACCACTACTCCGGACACTACAGAATAAGGCCTTCAGCTGGAAGTCTGGTCTACTCTTACCTATAGAATCTACAGTAGCAAAAGTATTCAATGTTAAATCCTAAAACAAATGACCAGATAGTTACTGTAATTGCAGTTTTCTGGAAATGGAAGTGGTATCCTTTTAAAATGCTCTAACTTCACGTTATTTATTAATGTTTGCTAAACAGGATTGATGTTACACCATTTAAAATGCATGTCGAATATTAACATTTTAGTTTATGGTTTCCAAAAATATATATTCATCCAGGTTGAATAATTCTTCTCTAAAATATAACCAGTTTTGTTTTTGTATGTTGTCTTTTTATACGTAGCAGTTTTTAATTTACTTACAGTACTGCTGCGGCCGAGTTTATTCGAGCATTTGCCCGTTCTCGGCCGCAGCAGTAAACTGGCGCGCGCCGGAGTGTGCCGGGTGCGCGCCGAAGCAGCGGAAGAGCGCCCTCCGATCGGGGCGCTCTCCCTCCCGCTGCCGGGTCCGCCGGGTCCCCCGGAACCCCCTGCCGCCGTCCCCCACATCGCGGGACACCAGGGCTCCCTCGGGGAGCCCTGGACGCGCGTGCAGGGGGCGCAGGCTCCCGATGGGCGCAGGCCGCCGAGGGGCGGCCGCTAGCAAGCCGGGAAATCTCCCGGCTTGCGGAACTGGCCGCAGTGCAATAAACTGTGTCGGTAGTGTATGTACTGTAAAACTAACTAAAGTAAAGTAGTAGTTCTCTGTCGGACGTGTGATTATTCTCAAAGACTAAACTTTATCAAGTGAAACCCCCCCCAGCAATAATGAGAAACATTTAAACAGAAACTATGTATGCTAAGCAATGCAGATGTAGCCAGGGTTATTGCAACCTACTGTATCATGAGCTGCAGTGGGACAAACATAACACACCAACTGGGGTAACACCATTGTTGGGAATCAGCTGCATGTGAGAAAGGGACTGGGTAATCACACTATTTGACCTGTAGGAGTGCCATGGGTTTACACAGATTATCCCCAAGGAGGGTCACAACAAAGTCCCTAATAATGTGCACTCACTCAAGGTAAGGGCAATAGGAATAGGTGGGCTATATTGCCTCAGGGTGTAAAGCTTGAATATACAGATGCAGCTACGAGTATCCGAACACTGCTTTGAAAAATCTGGGGCAATCTCCCAGTATAGTTGCAACATTTCTATGACATTTCTGCAGACAGACTAATGACCCATCGGATTAACACAGCAGGGATCCCTGGTCAGTTTGAGTGGGACTGCCAGGGACCCCCGCTGTGTTAATCCGATGGGCCATTAGTCTGTCTGCAGAAATGTCACAGAAATGTTGCAGCATTACTGGGAGATTGCCCCAGATTTTTCAAGGCAAGTGTTCGGATACTCGTGGCTGCACCTGTAGCAAGATACAGGAATCATAGAGCAATGGGCCCAACCTCCGACTGATAATTAACATTAAAAAGGAAAATAATAAACATATAAACAATGTGAAATGCTATAGACAGTGAAATGTTAAAATTCCCCAGTGATGAGGTATCAGATTGGCATAGGTCTATGCGTGTCTGGCGTGCAGGTAGGCGTAACTAGAGATAAAGGTACATATAAGACCCAGGAGTATATATAACACTGCCAAATGTAGCTCAAAATGTAAGTAAGGGTTAACCTCATGTGTCGGATGAATCCGTGGATGTAATGATGTTTACTATCCACAAGCTGTGTACAAATAGATATAGCAAGGACCTACATGTGTATCAATATATGACAAATATCTATCCAAAAGTGTATATACGCCAATGGATGGTAAATAATGGTACAAAGTAGCTATGCTGCCAGCTCCTCACAGGTAGTCATAAATAGTCTCCTTGTAACAACTTGTGTCCCAATATTGGAGACAAAATGTATCTCAATACAATAACAATTTCAGTGGAGAACCCTCTGTGCTGATGCCCTAAAGGCTAGCCCGTAGTCAGACCGTCCAGTGGTATTAACTAGAATACTGCTATTAGATATGAGAGCTCAGGAGGGAAGATCCTGTCTCATTTACTGGGCAAAGAAATAGGGACACGTGTAGGATATACGTATCCTATGTACAGCGGTTCAAATATTGGGAACACGAAAAATAAAGAGACATCACCATACAACCAGTTCAGCCATGGAGGTGATAGGAACGCCGCCTCATCAACTGAAACCACCGTCGTGACGTCACCTCAAAAACACAATGCACGTCACGTGAAATGCAGCAGAAAATTTCCTATAAAAAAATGCACAAGGATGCAGTCTGGCCTGTTGGTTCTTCCTCTGTGATAATATAGCTCCTGCTCCTATATCAGAGTTGTCTACCTCAAGGGTGAATGGCTGTCCAGAGTCTGGATGCAGCAAGACGGGTGCCTTAATGAAAGATCTTTTCAAGACTTCAAAGGACCTGATGGCCTCGGGTGACCAAAGTGCTGGGTTTGCGTTCTTCTGGGTGAGAGCTGTGATAGGTGCGTCTATAGAAGAATTTTTTTTAATGAACCTGCAGGAATAGTTGGCAAAGCCTAAAAACCTCTGTACCACTTTCAGAGAGAGAGGACGCGGCCAATCTATGAACGCTCGTTCTTTGGCAGGGTCCATAGCAAGGCCAGTGTCAGAGATAATGTAAACCAGGAACGAGGTAGATGACTGATGAAATTGGCACTTTTCTAGCTTTGCAAACAGATGATCCTCCTGTAACCTCTGAAGTACCTGTTTTACATGTCTTGTGTGTTCCAGAGCATTTTTGGAGAAAATTAGAATATCGTCTAGGTAGACAACCGCATGCTGATCCAGGAGATCATTGAAGATATCGTTAACAAAATCTTAGAAAACTGCGGGTGCATTACAGAGACCGAAGGGCATCACAAGGTACTCATAGTGCCCATCCCGCGTGTTGAAGGCCGTCTTCCATTCGTCCCCCTGACGAATCCTGACCAGGTTGTAAGCCCCCGGAGGTCAAGTTTAGAGAAAGGTGGTGGCGCCTTGTAACCTGTCGAATAATTCCGCAATCAAGGGTAATGGGTACCGGTTCTTAATAGTCACCTTGTTGAGGCCACGGTAATCGATGCATGGTCGTAAGGTACCATCCTTTTTCTTTACGAAGAAGAAACCCGCCCCTGCAGTGATGATGACTTGCGAATGAAGCCCCTCTGTAAATTCTCCTGTATGTATTGTCTCATGGCCTTGGTCTTGGGAGGAGACAAAGGGTAGGAGCAACCTCTGGGAGGAATGGCACCTGGGAATAGGTCGATAGGACAATCATAGGCGCTTTGAGGTGGCAACTCTTCTGCTTGGGTCTTGTCAAAGACGTCTCTGAACTCCCTGTAGATCTCCGGGAGTTCGAACCTACTTGGTTCCGGAACCGAGACCCCTGCTAGAGCCTTGGAGGAATCCAGGCAAGCCTCTCTACATTGAGTTCCCCAAGCGATGGGCTGTGACTGGACCCAGTTGATCTGAGGGTTGTGGAGCTGGAGCCAGGGGAGGCCCAGTATCATGTCTACCGAAGGCGTGTGAATTGTGTCCAGCTGTATCCATTCAGAATGGCCACTGGTCATCTTGAAAAGGAGAGGAATGGTCTGCAAGGATATAAAAGCGGGCTGTAGGGGCCTACCGTCAATGGCTTCGAGGCCAACGGGCTGGTCTTTGGGTACCAGTGGGATTCGATTCCTCTCTGCAAACCCCTGGTCGACAAAGTTTCCCCCGGAACTGGAATCCAAGAAGGCCTGTGTGGCGGTGTTACCGAAGTCTCCAGATTGTGTGACTGGAAGGAGTAATTTGGAAGGCAGTTTGGGAGAAGAAGAAGAGGTTAGAGTGCCCTGTGTTGTTCTCCCGATACTCACTAGGGGTTTGTGTTTCCCGACTTTGATGGATAAGCGATCGCCAGGTGTCCCCTGTTTCCACATTAGAGACACAGGCCTGCGCGGTGTCGGCGTTGCTTCTCTGCCGAGGATAGGTGAGTACCTGCCAACTGAATGGGATCTTCTGCAGATGCTGATGCGGCGTCCCCGGGACTTGTGTAATGGATTGGAGCCGGTTGTATATCTCTTTGACGTCTTTCCCTCACCACTCTTCGCTCCTGATGGCGCTGGTCCATGCGTATGCAGAGCACGATGAGCTCCTCCAATCCGGTGGGACAATCCAGAGTGGCCAGTTCATTCTTGAGGGATTCCGTTAAACCCTGCCAGAAGACCGCGGCCAGCGCGTCGTCATTCCATGGTGTCTCTGCTGCTACGGTGCGGAACTCGAGTGCATAATGTGCCATGGAATGATTTCCCTGTGAGATATTGATGAGAGATGATGCTGCAGTTACCTTCCTCCCTGGCGTGTCAAACACTTTGCGGAACTCCTCGCAGAATCGGTCCAGGTCGGAGGTCAGGTCCGGGCGTTGGTGCCATATTGGTGCGGCCCAGGCCAGGGCGTCGTCGGTCAGCAACGAAACTGTATAAGCAACTTTAGACCGGGGAGAGGGAAAGTGTGAGGGTAGCAACTCAAACTGTATGGCGCACTGCCCTAGGAACCCACGACAGGCTGAAGGATCACCCCCGTAGCGATTAGGAGTGGGTAATTGAGGCTCGGAGGACACAGTCAGAACCACCGGTGGAGGAGGTGGAGTGGGAGCAGCGGTAGCGGTGGCGGAAGGGGGAAGGAGTGTCTTTAATTGGTCAGAGATGGTGCCTAGGGAGCGTTGGACAAGTTCCATTCGCTGATTGTTTTGGGAGAGACAAGTCTCTACTGATTTGAACAAGCCGTCATGTTCATGTAAGCGACGACCCACCTCAGCGGGGTCCAGGTTTGTTGGGCTGAGCATAATGTCATGCGTGGTCACCACAAACCGGACTGGACCGCGAGGCCGAGGTGGGGCTGTATGAGAACCACCGCCCTACAGCCGCGAGGGCGAGTCCGGTAAACAGAGTCGGTGTGGGTATCCGGGTCAGGGTAGGAGAGAGTGGGATCGTAGAGGTACTTAGCCGTAGACAGGATTGGAGAGGTCAAGCGTAGTCAGAGTCCGAAGCCGAGGTCCAGGATAGGAGAGAGTAGAAGTCCGGAATATGAGCCGAGGTCCAAGGGTGCCAGGAGACAGGGCAAGGTTGGGGGTCTAGGTTCAAAGAGACAAGAGTACCCAGCAAGGCAGCTTGTAGCAAGCACGAAAGAACACAGTCTATGCTCAGCAATCAGCCCAGGCTGATTGAGACTAAATACCAGTGAGGGCCAATGGGAGGCCATCCCAATGATGAGGTCAGAGGTAGGTAGACCGCTGGTAGGAGGAGGCAGGGTGCAGGATAGGTGCGCATACACCAGAGTGATTGCTGGGGTCAGATGCGGGAGTGCATGCACGCGCCTGCGATGTGCGGCAGAGGCAGGCATACAGAGCAGTGTCAGCAGTGCTCAGAGAGGCGCCGGCACTCGTGGAGGTCAGCCACAGCGGCGCGTGCACCCTGGGGGTGGGGCATGCGCCTTTGCCGGTCTGGAGGCAGTGGCGGTACCGGACGGGAGTTCGCGTGCATCCTTGCCGGGAGTCACTTGTGCACGCGCGACTCTGCTGAAAGAAGGCACCATGGAAGGTAGGGAATGCAGCGAGATCCTTACACCTGCCAAACTCGTACTGCAGTGCATTTTCCCGAGCGGTCTGGCTCCTGCCCAAACACACCGAGCGGGAGCTTCAAAAAGCAAAATAGCGCCAATTTGATAAGATCACGCTATTCTAGTAGCCTCAAGAATCTCATCGGGGGCACTGTAATAGCGAGTTTATCAAAGATCTCATCTCGCCACCCTTTGGGTGGTGAGAAGGGATTTGAGAGTGGGACTTAGAAACAAATGCATTTTTCCGGCATCGGATTGATGCCGGGAGTTTCCGGAGTTAATACACATTAATACCAGCTCCGGAGACCTCCTGCTTCAATCCAATGCAATATAGTTACATAGTTACATAGTTACATAGTTACATAGTAGATGAGGTTGAAAAAAGACTTCCGTCCATCAAGTTCAACCTATGCTAAATTTAGACAACAGATATTTTATCATATATCTATACTTATTGATCCAGAGAAAGGCAAACAAAAAACCCTAGAGTCATATCATCCAATGATATCTCATAAGGGGAAAAATAAATTCCTTCCTGACTCCAAGAATTGCCAATCGGATTAATCCCTGGATCAACATCCTTCCCATATATACTTATTTGGTATATCCCTGTATACCTTTCCTATCTAAAAAGACATCCAACCTTATTTTGAACAAATCTATTGTATCTGCCATCACAGTCTCCCTGGGTAATGAGTTCCACATTTTAACTGCCCTTACGGTAAAGAACCCTTTCCTTTGTTGCTGGTGAAATCTCCTTTCCTCCAACCTTAAGGGATGCCCCCGAGTCCTTTTTACTGCCCTTGGGATGAATAGTTCTTTTGAAAGCTCCTTGTATTGTCCCCGAATATATTTGTATATAGTTATCATATCCCCTTAGACGCCTCTTTTCTAATGTAAATAAATCTAATTTAGCTAGTCTCTCCTCATAAGTTAGATTGTCCATCCCCTATATTAATTTGGTGGCTCTTCTCTGCACTCTCTCTAGTTCCATAATGTCTTTTCTTAGGATTGGTGCCCATAATTGTACTCCATATTCAAGGTGTGGTCTTACTAATGCTTTGTAAAGGGGCATGATTATTTTTACTTCCCTTCCATCCATTGCCTGTTTGATGCAAGATAAGATCTTGTTTGCCTTTGCAGCTACTGCATGACTTTGGGCACTATTGCTAAGCCTGCTGTCTGCAAGCACTCCTAAATCCTTCTCCATTAAGGATCCCCCCAATGTATCCCCATGTAATGTGTAATTCGCCTTTTTATTCTTGCATCCCAAATGCATAACATTACATTTATCTGTATTAAACCTCATCTGGAATTTACCTGCCCACGTTTCCAGTCTCTCCAAGTCCTTCTGAAGAGAAATTACATCCTGCTCTGATTCTATTACCTTACACAATTTAGTATCATCAGCAAAGATGGAGACTTTGCTCTCGATGCCAACCTCAAGGTCATTAATAAACAAGTTAAAAAGCAGGGGCCCAGTACCGATCCTTGAGGTACTCCACTCACGACTTTATCCCAACCTGAAAAAGCTCCATTTATGACAACCCTCTGTTGTCTGTCCTTTAACCAGTTTTCAATCCAGGAGCATATATTATTACTGAGTCCAATTTTCCTTATTTTGTACACCAACCTCTTGTGTGAAACCATTGCAAAATCTAAGTAGACCACATCAACTGCATTACCCTGGTCTAAATTCCTACTTACCTCCTCAAAGAAACAAATAAGGTTAGTTTGGCATGATCTATCCTTCATAAATCCATGCTGACTATTACTAATAATTTTGTTTTCCATTAGGTATTCCTGAATATTATCCCGTATTAAACTTTCAAGTTGTTTCAAGGACATAGCGCAGACTGTTCAGAATTTATATTAAAAACCAATGTAAAAAAGCACTCACATTTTACAAGTGTAATCGAGCAGATTGGGATAGGATCCCCGCCAGCTGTGTATCTGCCTCAGCAGCTCGGAAGGTATCAGACATCCGTCTTGGAGCGGCAGCGAATGGGTCCCCCTGAGTAGTTGGAAGAAGCACAATCGGTCAGCTGATGACTCTCCGTGCATCCTCCCCTCACATCACTCAGGGCCCTTGTATCTCGCATCACTCGTCGCTCGTCTGTACCGACTCTGTTGCGGTTATTGAAGCAGGGAAATGGGCGAGTTGGAATCCTCCAATGTATCCCTCTTCTGACTGGAGTAGACTGACACTCTACGCGTTTCACCACGAAGGTTTCATCAGGATGTGAGTGCTTTTTTACATTGGTTTTAATATGAATTCTGAACAGTCTGCGCTATGTCCAGTGTTTTTGTCTCATCCTGCCAAGGTCCCACCACATACATCTATAGGTGATTTGGATGTCAAGTATGAGCTAACAAAGAAACCTTTATATACACAAACCCTCTGAGAAATTTGTAAGTACAAATCTCATTGGGACCTATTGATCTGAACTATCCACCACTTGAACAGACATATTTGCACTATTTTGCTTTTGTTTGTTCTCTTTTATGTATATCTGCGCTCCCCAGTATCCGTCTTCCTGACTACTAAGGTAATGAAGGGGTAACCCTTCAGTTACCCACCCAGTAGGCATAGCCACCCACCACGGGCCAAATACCACCTTAACCACCCCCAAACCAAAATAAACATTAAAACACAACACTAGCCAATACACCCATTCAATGCCAGTGTGGTTACCTATGCCCTCAATAGGAGCAAAGATAACTCTAGACCTGGATAATATCTAATTTGCCCATTTAAAATAAAACATTATCCAGCCAGCATAAAGGAAATAAAAGTTCTACTAACCCCTGCCAGGATAAAGGTCATTCTCATCACCATCCTCCGCATCCATGTCCTCCATTGGCAACAACAGTACAATCAAAAAACAAACTTATGGCCACTAACCACGTTATCACCTTAGCGGTTAGTATCCGCTATAGTAATTAAGGGGTTAACCCCCCTCCCATGCTTCCCACTAGGAGGCCTAACCACCCTTCCGGGGCAATTACCCCAGCCCTCTACCCATTGATAGGCACAGTGCTACATCGTGCTCATATAATATGCTGGCTACTTTAAAGGTAAGATGGGCACTATCCACAATGAGATTCCTTCTGTCCATTCCTCCTCAACTCAGCTTCTACCCAAATATCCTTATTCTACTCCTAAGTCATTCTCCTGTTACAGAGTTGGAGTTTCTCAGCTATTCACCATTTTATCCTATACCACTTGCTGTCTCTATCCCATCTCCTCACACCTCATCAGAATTTTTAGTCCTGTCCTAGTACCCACTTTTACCCATATCTTAAACTTCTCCCTATCCCCTTGCACTTTCCCCTTATCCTGTTATGCAGTTTTCACACCTATTCTCAAAATCAACACCTTTTAACACTACTTTTTTTTAAATAACTACAGCCCTATTTCTCTTGTGACTTTTGCCTCAAGACTGCTAAAATGTCTGATATGCTCCTGCATTATCATTTTCTGCAGCTAGATTAATTTAACTTTTTCACAATATAGTTTATGTTTATCTCCTCTTGAAATGCTCTTAACATCTTCCCATCAAATTATGGACCACCTACTGTACAAAGCTCTACTTCTTTAAGACTCTCCACTAATCTGCTCCTCCCTACATATCAGCTTTGATTTCTCACTATGCTACTGCTCATCTCCTGCGCTCTGCATGTAATTGTCTGCTTTATAACACTTTCATCTCCACTGCCTTAAACGTTTCCCCCTCACTACCCCTTACTTGTGGAACTCCCATATACCAAGTATACACCAAGCACCTTCTTTCCTTACTTTTAAGTTGAACCTCCAAAACACACCTTCTAAATGAAACATTTCAATAACATGGATTCATGGCTACTAGCCCACACCCACAGTCACACTTTCTAACCATCATGGTCAAGCACTACTCTATACTGTAGTTCTCCGAACACCTCACTTACTGTAGATTGTAAATTATCTAGGGAAATCTCTTTCCTATTATCTGTTTTTATATTTGTTGCACCTCCCTGTAGTGTTTTGTATCTTTTGTAAAGCACAGAGTACACTGCTGGAAGTATATAAAGAAAAATATACATACATGCATACATGGGATTAAATATATTCAAATATTGTAGCAAATATACTGTATATGATGACCCATAGGCAGTTCAAGTTAGAGGTGCTGAATGTGTCTTTCATTGAGGAACAAATACAAACTGCAATATCATAAACCTGTGTTCGGAACAGTGCAGTATAAGCAAAATCTTTTCACCCTCAGGATATACTTATAAAGTTTGCCATGCTTCTTATTCTTAAAGAAAATATTAAATATGTAAAGATATTGAAACAATGAAGGACTATAAATCAAAATGACAAACTGTATACGATTAGGTTAGTTCAATAGCAAACACTGTCGTATTTTTCAAACAAGCCTGTTGTAAAAACAAAATGAGTATGGAATATAGAATTTGAAAGACTTAATAGCTGCTTCTGTCAAAATATATCAAAACAACATTTTTGAGTACAATGTATCATGATATCTATTTTCAACATGTTTATACCAATAGCTGTTGGCTGATCCTCACGGAGAACAACATTTATTACCTGTGAGTCAACTTTGGACTCCTTTAAAGCCCAGATGGTTTATGAACTACAAATAAAGACAACATGTTGAACTTACAAATGTCTAAAATATCAGTTCACAAGTTGCCTAAAGAAGAGGGGAGAAACATGCGTTGGGGAATTCCATACTTGCAATTCCTTCTTTTATTCAGTGTACAATATATTGACGTTGTAGACAATGGGGTGCTAATATAAGTTGTCTGTAGCTACAAGTAATTTCAGCATGTCTGAATAAACATTTTTATTGACATACAGTACTGGCATCCTGTGCATCTATGTTTAAGAAGTTGGGTTAAGCATGGCAATTTTTTCCTTAATGCTCTGGCTAGGGATAATCTCAGAGAAGAGCAGAAAGAGTTCAACAGTTGGGTAGGGCTCTTTTAGCCTGTTGCAGATGAGTTCCCTTACAGTACATTCTGGCCACATGAATGCAGTGGCAATAATGAGAAACTTGGAATCATCGTTGCAGTGGAAAAGACACACTTTTAATTGTTTCGTAATTTTTTTTTAGAAAACTATATATTATTTATCATGGTTTTTTTTTGTAAACTTATTCTTTATTTAAGTTTTTGTTAAGAAAAGTGGGGAGTGGGATACAGAACGTAAAAAAGGGTAACATGTTACTTTTGAATCACATACATTTGTATCATGTCTATCATCAACATTCAATGGGAAGACAATAATGACATCACTGTTATGACAGTGTTTAAAGTAATTAATACTGAACATTTACTTAAAAGACTTAGAAGGGGGAAAAGAAAACGAAGAAATGTCATTACTTTTAGAATATTCTTTTCATTTGTTGGTATATCATAACAGCTTAACAGACGTGCATTTGTGAAATATTAGATACTGAATACCCTCCAGGCTCACCTCTGTATTTTATACAGTTACGAATCATATCACACCAGGGTTACCTCAATAGTGCAGCTCTTATTAGTATTATTATTATTTTTTCCTAGCTTGTGTGTTTTTACCTCACCTATTTTTGGATTTTCAGAATTAGAGAGTACCTCTCGTAAGATATCTATTTCCTGTATAGATTCTCCATGGTTCCCATACTTGTAAATATTTCTGAACTGTATCATTTTGTATCCCAGTCACTTTTTCCATGAGACAGACCCTCCATAGCCTCGCTTTTACTGCGTCTATAGCCGGCTGCTGTTCCTGTTTCCAGGCCTTAGCTATTTCGCATCTGGCGGCTGTATATATGTGTGTCAGTTGTTTATCGTCATTTTTTTCCATATTTTCAATTGGCCTGCATAGCACCTGAGCCATATCATGTGTGACCCTCCTAGCTTTGTAACCTTTGGACACGTCCACCACATATGTACAAACGATCTCTGCTGTCCACACCCCCTTGTACACAGTGGGGACATGTTTTTAAAAACTATGGACAATCTTAGTCGAGTGTAATACCATTGGTGGAGCATTTTGTATGCATTTTCTTTTATTAGTACACATGTGGAACTTTTTGCTATTCCTTCAAATATATTGTCCCACTGCTCCTGATCTAGTTGTTCTCCCAACGCCTCTTCCCACTTTGTCATCAATTTGGGTTTTATCTCGGGTCCCATTTTACCCTCTGCAAGTATGTTGTATACTTTGGGGATCAGGCCTTTTTTGTCCTCCCCCTTGAGGCACAACTCCTCAAATGCTGTGAAGTCACTATATGGACCTATCCTCCGTAAATGATCCCTCAATTGAAGATACCTAAAAAAGGCTGATTCATGAAGCCCATTTTCTCTCTTAACTGTCTCGAACCTTTTAATTTCCTTGTTTGCCCATAGATCTTTTACCCTTGTGACTCCTGTATTTATCATGTTTTATTGTGTAAACAAATAAAATGTTGTCTCTATACTGTATGTCTTATTTCAACTAGCGGGTTAGGAATCTGCACTTTGTTGACATACAGATGTGTCCAGACTTACGTTTTTTGGTGCCACTATCGTGTGTGCGGCTGACAGATCGCAGTGCAGCACTGCTTGATCGCGGCACAGAAACAGAAAGTGATCTTGGAGGATTAACTCAGAGGGGCTCCTGGCTGAATGTTGGAAAATGATAGAAGATGTCTCAAAGCAGTGCACTGCTTAGTAAATATTGTGCTTGCCACTATCCAAAGAAGGATTTCAATAAAGCATGTATTAAATTAATAGAAACAAATTCTATATTATAATAAGGACCAGATATACTAAACTACAATAATTGAATTGCCATATTTGCTAAATCAAACACCAGGACTCGAATTTACCTAAATCAAAGCTGTTTTTAAATGTTTTGTCCTTATGTATTCATGGGATACTTAGAGCAGCAATCTCCCCAAAGGCCTATACCAATTTAATCCATACAATGTCTGTATCTTGGTCTGTAAGCATGTCCTGCCATTAAAAAAAAAAGTATTAAGAAATATGATTTTATGCATCCCTAGAGCCTGAGGTAACCATGGTAACCTCAAACTGCACTGGGCTCAGCGGACAACTCCATGTTTACCTCCTAATCTCCTTACTGCTCCTTAACAGAGCAGCAGAATTAAATAAAATTATATTTCAGTACAAAATAATTCACAAACTCTGGTGAATGTTAAGAGCTTTTTGCTAACGTTGACGCATAATTTTGTAATCAGTTTACAGCTATCAAGTTGGGTATATTTCCATGTAGTTTATAGATGTGTCAAAATATGTTTTATTATTTAAGCAATGTAAAAATTAAAGGTGAATAAAATGAATTGCTTTTTCTTTTAGGCAATTAATCTAAACGTAATGAATTTGTATTTATTGAAGTACAGTAAGAGTCAGTAAGAGTCTCAGCAACCACTTTTGGTTTAAAATGGGGTTTGGGGAAATAATACACTTTTATGGGGTTAAAATGAGATATAAATATCTTAAAACCACTAACTCGCAAACCACATTTTACGATGAACTTAAAGGCAGTAGTCAACAAGTTGTGAAAATGTTATGTTAACATACGGTAGTCAATGTCTATGGCCACATCATTTTGCCTTGTTTTTCCTTATTGTACACTACCGACACACTTTATTGAAGTGTGGTCGGTACCGCAAGCCGGGAAATCTCCCGGCTTGCTAGTGGCCGCCCCTCGGCGTGCCGCGCGTCATAGACGCGCGGTCACGCGTCATCGGGAGCGTGCGCCCCCTGCACGCGTGTCCAGGGGCTCCCCGAGGGAGCCCTGGTGTCCCGCGATCGCGGGACAGCGGCAGGGGGTTCCGGGGGACCCGGCGGACCCGGCAGCGGTAGGGAGAGCGCCCCGATCGGAGGGAGCTCTTCCGCTGCTTCGGCGCGCGCCCGTCACACTCGGGCGCGCGCCAGGCTACTGCTGAGGCACAGAACGGGCAAATGCTCGAATAAACTGTGCCGCAGCAGTACACATTATGAGATTAAATTATCAAAGTTTTTCACATTTTGCACAAATACATAAAATATTCCACTCTATTCATTAGTTCTATTCTAAAATGTTGGGATTATTTCATGGTACAGTATCCCCAAATGGCCCTTTCCATCTTACTATACTGATATACAATTCTAAATGATTGACATACATATATCTTAAATAAACCTGCATTAAAGTATCACAAGTAAAACCTGTATGTAAGATCAGTCATTTTTGGAATGTAGAAGAGGCTACTAGGGGAGTAAAGCAATCAAGTAACTTAAATGTAAGTAAAAAATGAACTGAGACCTTTATATACGAGCTGAGTGCTTCCTTGTTTTCATAATTTTAACATATTAGGAAAGATGTTGTAAGTAAATACTAAAGATCTTTTGAACATAAGTTTTACCTACTAAAAATTCAGTACGATTTGTCATTTGGAAATGTATGTAAGAAATGTAGTTTCAATAATGAATTCATTGAGGCATAGTAAGACAGCAAAATAGTTTTTTATTTTATAAGGATCTGCACCTTTCCCCCCAGTTTTGCAACAGTTAGACGATTTTATTGGTTAAAGATACAACAATTTGTAATTCACATTACAGAAATAGAATTTTTAACCTTAGTGAAATGAGGTCTGCCTTTGGTTAAAATGAGTTGGATCTTTTATTTTAATATGTAACTATAAACTATAATTTGCTCCTATTATTGAACTACTATTGTAAAAAAGTCCCCCCCCCGTCCCCCCCCGAATTTTATTACTGAATTATGTTGATTAAACAAAGGGTAATTTTAGGGATTTTTTGTTTGCTTTTTCCCTACTATAGATGAAGAAAGCCTTTGCTGAAGTTTTGAATGTGGCAAATTTGGGACATTCACAGCTGGGGACAAAAATTGTGGTTGAGTCCAAATACACCAAAACTTGCCAATGCAACCATATGAACTCAAAAGATTAATCAAGTTGGCAATTTTATTTTTCCATTGCATTTTTTATTTTGAAAAATGTTTTATGGGGTACTAAAAAGAAAAGGGTACATAGGATATGAGAGATCACAGAATACATAATACTAAATACCATATTGCAGGACAGAGGGAGTAAGTTGATGGGGAAGGGGGAAGGGCTATACAGATTCAGATAGATACGAATACATAACCAACAATACGAACATACTGTATCTATATCTATTTCAAATAGTACATTTATAAGCCAGCTATCATGAGATTCACATCGGATTAAACTTCTCCCTCCATCTTCAAAGAAAAACCCTCCATGGCTGCAAGTCTTCTACAGTGAAGTCCACCAAATCAAGGTACTGTGAAAACTATAAACATCTCAGGATCTATACTCCACATACACAGAGACAGAGACACCATACGGCTTCCTCCTTGTCCAACAAATAACCATCCTTCACTTCATGTTTACATGTTATCCAACTGGGATAAATATACAGCTGAACCTGCGGTCCTCAGGGTCCACCGAATGAGATTGCGTTATAAAATTTCACCGCGCGAGGACTTACTGGCATCTGCAGCTGTCAGCTCTCTCTCCTTGCTTCATAGGACTATGTCCACATGCGCGGCATGTAAACTTGGAATGCAGAGGAGGATTTTTTTTTTTTTTTTAAACATTCAGTTCAATGCTTTATTGCTAACGGACACATAATCACACGTGGGAATTGAACAGTAATTTATTTTATATAATACACATGTAGGAATCAAACTCAGGACCTTTCAAATACAGGTACTAATTCTTTACCTCTACACTACAGTCTTGGTGTGACAAAACAGACTCTATAAATATACTTAACCTCTACAGCACATTGCAATGGACTGCACTGTGTATGTAAAGTTTGTTTTTGGAGTCTGTGACATCACACAATCCCTGTGATGTAGAGGTAGAAAATTGGTACTAGCATATGAAAGGTCCTGGGTTCAATTCCTGTATGATATGGTATAATTTATAAATTATAAAAGAATAATTTATTATTATAGAAATTGAAGAAGAATGTTTGCAGGCTTGTACCGCACTGGATTGAAAGCATTGCATTGTTGAGGACAAGCTGAGACTGATTGACTACACGAAATACCAGTCCACAATTACTAGGAAGAAGAAAGATTTACTGTCACGTGAGATCATGGCAGTGGACAATAGACCATGTCATCTTTTCCGCACATGGAGAGGCTGTGCAAACTAGGATATCTGCAGTCTGGTGAAGCTTTTTCACATTCCCGTTGTAATGATTTTGCTCCCTTCTTCTCTGTTACAGTAACCTCCATCTGGGCTGGGGTCTCGAATGTGCTATCTTATAACTGTCAAGATTTCAGGCATGAAAATACAGGTTCTCAGGCTTTATGGACTAGCTTTAAACATCTGGATGTAGAAGACCTTATGCAAAAATCCAGGGGTTGCATCCAAGTTCCTGTGATTTGGACCCAGTTCCAACATGCTTTCTCTATGTTGATGTAATCAGCCCAGTCTTTGCCAAAAAAGTCCTGTGCTCTTTGCATACCTTGATATTTCTTGAACCGCTGAAGGAAGCAGTCATCAGATCTCTTCTAAAAAAGCCTTCATTAAACCCGGATTGCATGGCTAATTACAGGCTTGTCTCAAAGTTTCCTTTCTTAGGGAAGGTAATTAAGAAAGTGGTGGCAACCCAACTGGAAAGCCATCTATCAAGCCGTAAAACGTACTGTAGTGCAGACGAGTATTCTAAAACAAATCTGGGGCAATCACCAACAAGACCCAGGCACATGCTGGGTACATGTTGGGTACATGCTGCACATTTCAATTGACATTTCTGCAGACAGACAAATCGCCCATCGGATTAACAGCGGGGTCCCTGGCAGTCCCATTCAAACTGAATGGGACTGCCAGGGACCCCTGCTGTGTTAATCCAATGAGCTATTTGTCTCTGCCGAAATGTCAATGAAATGTTTTAGCATGTACCCAGCACGTACCTTTATCTTGTTGGTGATAGCCCCAGATTTTCCAAGGCAAGTTTAAGGCAAGTTTTAGAATAATCGTCGGCGCATTCAGTATTTAGAAGACAGAATAGTACTGAAACAGCTCTAATTCGTGTGCTAAATGATCTCCTGCTTACAAGAGACTGAGGTGAATATTCGATCGTTGTACTCTTTGACCTCTCTGCAGCATTTGATACTGTGGACCATGGACCATAGAGCACCTGAAGGATTTATGTGGACTACGTGGCAAGTTCTCAGCTGGTACAGATCTTTTCTCACTGGCAGGTTAGACAGTATCTTCAGGAGTGTGCTCCTCTGCACCAATACCCCTGTCATATGGCGTGCCAAGGGGTTCTATACTATCTCCAATGTTGTTTGCATTGTACATGCTGCCACTAGGTGACATAATCAGACAGCATGGCCTAGGTTATCACTGATACCTGTATGCAGATGACACTCAACTCTACTTCTATGTACTAGGCACTAAGGACCCATTATCAGTCTTCAATAGATGTTTATCTGAGCGTGGATGAGTTCCAGTTGGTTGAAGTTGAATTCTGAAAAGACAGAAGTGCTCAAGGTGGATGCTCACCATCGAAAGACAACAAGACAGCAGCTAGGTCAAAACTAGGTCTCAAGCAGCTCCCAGCTGCTAAACCCTGTCATGTGCAGAATATTGATATTTGTCCTAGACTGTGACTTGACCCTTGAACATCAGTTGTCAGCCATGATCAAATCTAAATGATCAGCACTTGATCCCCCCCAGAGTATCATACTATGCTTATCCATGCTTTTGTGTCCTCATACCTGGACTACTGCAAAGCACTCTACCTGGGTCTTCCGGAAAAGAGCTGCACAACCTGCAGCTGGTGCAGAATGCTGCTGCCAGGTTGTTAACTAACCAGCCTTGTTCTTGCCACATGACACCTGTTCTCCGTTCTCCGCACTGGCTGCATGTAAAATGACAAATTTATTTAAAGATTAGCTTGTTCACATTCGGCAGAGAGAAAGCGGGGCATGTAGATCAAGAGAGGAGGATAAGGCAGAGTTGTAGTTCCTGACCAGGTTGTCAGGATCTGTAGCAGAACTGAGAGAGGAGAGGGAGGACAGGGAGGAGCGTAAAGTGGAATCAAAGGCTAGGTTAATAGAGTGCAGGTTTCTGCAGAAACAAGGGGTAGATGGAGATGGAGATGGAGAAGAAAAGCGAGAGAGAGAAAATGAGATGAGGTGATGGTCAGAGAGAGGAAAGAGGGAAATGGAGAAATCAGAGAGAGAAAAGCTTTTAGTGAAAATCAGGTGTAGATAGTGGCCATCGTTGTGAGTCCTGGCAGCAGTCCACTGTTGAAGGCCAAAAGAAGAGGTTAGAGAGAGAAAGCGGGAAGCCCAAGTGAGAGAGGGGTCATCAATGTGGCAATTGATGTCACCAAGGAGAAGAACAGGGGAGTCTGAGGAGAGAAAGAAAGAGAGCCAGGATTCAAAGTGAGAGATAAAGGAAGAAGGGGGATGAGTAGAGGTAGATGGGCGATAGATGATTGCCACATGGACAGGGAGAGGAGAGAAGATCTGGACAGTGTGAGCCTCAAAGGAGGGAAAAGCAAGAGATGGAGGAATAGAAAGGGTTCGGTAACGACAGAGAGAGGAGAGCAGGAGCCCCACGCCTCCACCGTTGCCATCAGGGCACAGAGTGTGAAAGAGAGAGAAAGGCCACCATAAGAGAGGGCAGCTTCCAGAACAGAGTCAGACTGAGTGAGCCAGGTCTCAGTTATAGCAAAGAGGAGTAGAGAGTTAGAGAGAAAGAAGTCATGCACAGAGATGAACTTGTTAGAGAGGGAGCGAGCATTCCAAAATGCACAGGAGAAAGGGAGAGAGGAAGGAGGGTGGCAGGGGATGGGTATGAGGTTGGAGGGGTTGACACCAGAAGGAGTAGAAGTTGCATTTGACAGGCGATGACGAGAGCATGTAAAAATAAAGCAAGGACCTGGATTGGGAGAGATATCCCCAGAAGCAAAGAGGTGAAGCATGGATAGAAAGAGAATGTGTGAGGATGATTTGTAGGAGTCTGTTTTAGTGCAGGGAATATGCAGTAGCTGTGTAGTGTCAGAGGGTGGTCGTAAGAATGGAGTTCATGTGAACTGAGAAGTGGTGAAGGAAGGAGAGATGGAGATATACAGTATGAATAGTGTTGGAGGCATGAGGCTGTAAGAAAGAAGAACATAATTTGAAAAAAAAGTGAGGTCATAGCAAATACAAAACATGGTATCACTGCAATAGTAAACTGCTGAGATGTGCAGTATGGTGTAGATAATATAATCCTTTCCAGCGTAGATCAAAGGCAGGAATCAGGGCCAGTAGGTGTTGTCCACTCCTTTTCAACTCCCTTTTCAATTCCACTATGCTTGCTACTTAAATGGGCTACTTGAACATGGGCTACAGACAGCATAGGCTGCAATACTGGTTATATTAACACAGATTGTAATTATGGTAAATCAAGTTCAACCTATGCTAAATTTTGACGACAGATACTTTATCCTATATTTATACTTACAGTATATTGATCCAGAGGGAGGCAAACAAAAACCCCCAGTGAAATATTATCTAATAATATCTCATTAGGGGGAAAATAAATTCCTTCCTGACTCCAAATAATGGCAATCAGATATTCCCTGGATCAACATCCTCCCATGTTTACTAATTTGATATACCCTAAAAAGATATCAAACCTTTTTTTGGTGACATCTATTGTATCTGCCATCACAGACTCCATGGGCAATGAATTCCCCATTGTAACTGCCCTTACTGTTAAAACCCCTTTCTTTTGTTGCTGGTGAAATCTCCTTACCTCCAGCCATCAAAGATGACAATGAATCGTTTGTACTGCCCTTTGGATGAATACAGTAGCGACATACTTTATTAAAGTAAATGCCGGCGGCATGCCGGGATCTGCCCCAGCTGCCGCCAGTAATAAACGCGCGCCGCCGCGTTTCCCCCACTCACCCCCCCTCCTCATCGCGCGCAATTTACCCCCCCTTCCGGACCCCGAACCCGGCTTCTGCTCTGCCCCTCTGCTTCCCCGCACCCCCGCTTACCTTAATTTCATCTCCAGGGGTGTCGGGGAAGCCTGGGGAAGCCGGGGAAGACGGGGAAGCCGGGCGCGCATGTGACTGTGACGTCACAGTGCGCCGCCACGCGCCGCGGCTACCCGCTTCCCAGCCGCATACAGCCAGCGGCTTTTGCTCGAATAAGAGCTGCCGCTGCTGTAGTACTGTACCTTTTTCTTATTGTGTGCTTGTGATATTTGTGCAATAGTAGTAGAAGTGTGAGTTGACTTCATTCTGACTCTGAGAATGTAACCATCACACTTATTATTGTTTTGGTTTACCCCTTTCCAAGTCTATCCTTTAAGATATTTGGGTTCACATTAACATGCATCCAATTTTGCATACATATATGGGCCTATTCTATAAACTTCGATAACCAACGCATCGAGGTTTTTGAGCAGTTCTCGCACAATTTGGCAAGGTTGCTATTCAGAAAGCCTTGATGCGTTGCCAAACTCGTATGGGAAGTGCAAATTCATGAGTTCTCGCTTCTGGCCAAACACATCGAGCGGGAGCTTAAAAAATCAAAATAGTGCCATTTCGATCAGATCACGCTATTATAGTAGCCCCGATAATCTCATCGGGGCTCTGAAATAGCGTGTTTATCAAATATCTCAACTCGCCTTCCCAAGGGTGGCGTTATGGGATTTGCGAGAAGGACTTAGAAAAAAAAATGCATTTTTCCTGCATCGGATTGAAGCCGGAAATCTCCAGAGTTGATATGCATTAATACCATCTCCGGAGACCCCCGGCTTCAATCCAAAGTAATAAAAATACATTTACAGGCAGCTCCATTACCTTAGCGGCTAACCCCCATTCTCTCTTCCCCCCCCCCAATTCTCTCTCCCCCCATTCTCTCTTTCTTCCCCCCCCCATTATCTCTCTCCCCCCCCCCCACATTATCTCTCTCCCTCCCCCATTCTCTATCTCTCTCCCCCATTCTCTCTCGCAATAAATATTTGCCCATCTCTAGTGAGCACCTTTAATTGTGTTCTGGATTTGTTTAGATTAACATTTTAGCTAAAATATGGGGGGAAAAAAACAAAAGAAGCAGGACAATTACCCCAGCACATTAAGAGAAAATCATACAAACATTTATTAAACTAAGTAATGTAACTGATAATTTTTGCATTCTGGATTAAAAAGCTTGGGCACAAAGTGAATGGTCTTTGCCATCTTTCACCTACAACAACCTTTATGTGTCTGTACTGCAATTTCTAAAAATGTATTTCAAACACAATCTTTCACATCTGTGGAACAGTTTCATACAGCTAACACATTTCATATTAGCTTTATTATTGCTTTATTCAATCACTTTCCAATTTCATAATGTAATAAACCATACTTGCACAATACTCAGTTTTGGTATTAATGTTACAAAAAATATTCAGTTGTTTCTAAAGCAGTTACCAGACCCAGTTTTTTTTAAAACAATTTTTTTTACAATATCCAAAGCTTTTACCATATTTAGAAATTAATACAAATGTTTCTGTAAATGTCATATATTGTGTGTGTGTGTGTGTGTATATATATATATATATATATATATATGTATATATATATATATATATATATATATATATATATATATATATACTGTATGTGAATAGAACAGCGCTACAGTGAACAATCATACAGTGCTAAAAATTATAACACAAAATCAATTATGGATTGTCACATCAACAACCCATGATGACTGATTCTTTCCCTATTAATGCTGCCGATTAAGTCCTCGGACCCACAGATGCCGAGAGGATTTTCACAATTTAGAGTGACTTAGACGCACAAAATAGAAGAAAGGGGGAAGGGGTGACAAACATAGAGTAGTAGGTCCAGACTATACCAACAGTAGATGGTAAGTATTGCACTCACAATTAGATGAAGAAGATCTAATTGTGAATGCAATAGGTCACTCTTCATATATATATATGTAGCCCCCTGTAAACAGCACAGGCTATACATATCTTTCTCCTACTGTGGTAAGTCCTGTTAAGGGCAGGCGCAAGTAGAATTCATGGGTTTCCCCCTTCACGCCCTGCCCTGAATGATAGATGCAGGCCCCTGACTCTGCTGCAGGCACGAGACAGAGGGGAGGTCCTGTTGACATCATAAGGGATGGGGCTGATCCTATTTAGCAGCCAGCTCCTGTGAGTGTCAGTTAGTCTACTTCTGGAGAGTGAACTTACTCCTAGGAAGTCTGTCCTGGGAGTTGGAGGAGAGAAGTAGATTGAGCTCTCTCGTGGGAGCAGGAGAGCTACTAAGGGAACTCTGGCCTATGATAGTCAGCGAGTAAGCATAGCTCTGGTGGGACCAATGCCCCTCGCCCTGATGAGGGGGTGATGGGGAGGATCTACCCCCGCCCAGAGGGGACCCTCTGAGGTGGGCACTGGGTACTGAGGCCCCTTACAGACCATCCTGTCGGTGTACTTCTTGGAGGAAAGGAGAGGAGAGGCGAGAGGTGATACACCTTGGGATTGCTGTGTGCTACTGCTACTGCTGTTGTTGCGGCTGCATGCTGCAGGCTGCCGTGTGCAATAAAGAGAGACATTGCTGATCTTATCAAAAAGACTGTTGTGTGATTCTGGAGCGTCCACCCTGGGACCAAAGGAAATTCTTCAATACGGGTCCTACCCCATATCCCTGGGAAGGTATAGAGGATGGAGGTGCTGCACCACCACCACTAAAGAATGGAGGCATATACCCCAGAAGCCTGGTCCTGTGTCCCCAACAACATCGCTGGAAGCTCAGGCGCTCCTGTTACCGGCAGGTATGCACCACTAATACACGTGTAGCCAACCCTCACACACCCTAGATATGGTATCTGTGTCTGGGGGGGGGGAACATGGGTTACATTTGGAGGCGAGCTGCTGAGATCCAGAACAGGACAGGCTTACGGCAAGGCAGAGCAGGATGTGCACTCTCCGGTCAAGTGCTGAGGAAAGTAGGGCGCAATTGCACACCGGGGGGAGTCAGGGGAGCGTGGACCTCCGCTCCCGCACAGTACGCCCTGGGCGCCCTAAGCGGGTGGCATAAGAGGGGTGCATAGCTATAGCTGTCCTAGTCCCTTGAGGCAGATAGTGTGACACAACTGGGGGGGTTAGCCTGCTAACGTGTCCAGGGACCATTGTCCAGGGCCCGCACTATGAGTGGCCAAAAGTAGGGATGCCCATACCTTAGTGAGATCCCCGCTACACTAGCTATCACCCACAACATGCACCACAGAGCACTTGCCGGAATAGTCACCGAGTTCAGTGCACAAGAAGGAGCTCTGAATAGCCTGGGGCATGCCACCTCATATTAGTGGGTACCAGATTGAGCATGCAGAAAGAAGCAGAAAGTGTCAGCAAGTATGGTCAGCATCTAGGGACAAGTTACATTCTAGACACTGAGAGTAGTGAACAATTACATGTAGTGGGCCCATCGAAGATGGTGACCGTCTCTACATGTGCTCCGCGGAGCAAAGAAGAAGAACTCAAAATGGCGACAAATGCGCCATCCACGGCCCAGCAGATAGCAGCCGACCTAAAATGGCGTTTCCCGCCACTCCTGGAGCGAGCACGTGAATCGTGCAAAAAGACTGTACGAGAAATGTGGCGGGAAATGTGCAGGGGTTTGGCGCCAAACCCAGATCCCCTGCAACAGGAGCGGAGCGGCGCGAAAGCCGAAAGCCCACCCACCTGTGCTGTGACTGGTCAACAAACCAGGTTGCATCATACTGAAAGAAGGAGGGCCCCGCCTCTGGATTCCACCAGAGGGAGGGGGCACAAGGAGAGCCAATCAGGAGCGTCCTCCCCAGCAAAGGGAGGGACAGGAAGCGAGAGCGAAGAGCTTCACTTATGTCTGGCATTTGAGGAGCAAGGAGCTGAAACACTGAACTGTTCCACCCCTGAGCTTACAATGTCCGAGATGAGCACTACGATCTACCAACTACCGGGAGGCTTACTGGTAGTGGAGGTGGCGGAGCACGAATACCTCCTGTGTTTGTGTGTACACTGCGGGATACCCGGAGCGGTCCCAAGAACCAAGGCACGATGCCCGCAATGCGGCACGTTTTACCTGTGGCCTAACGAGCCATGGCCTCTGATCGAGACCACGAGGGGTGCTTCTCCGGGAACGTTAACGGAGGTGGCGGAGAGTAAAGACAAGGCTGCCCTAGTTCCCCATTGCCACCAAGCGGGACGAACCAAGGCCCAGCCCGCTACAGAACCGAGTGAGCAGTCGACGGAGAAGAGCGCGACCGCAGTGGAGGTACCGGAGCGAGACCGTTTTGTACCTATACCCACTGGTTGTATCGCAGAAGAACCCGGTGACTCCCTTGCGGAGGATCCGATCGTGATCTCCTCGGAGGAAGAGGTTGGCGTACCATCAGTGGCGATGCGCCTACCGGCGAACCACCCCAGCGGTGACAAAGAGAAGCAGACGAGTCCGGACACCTTCCGACGGCGAGCGCTGGTGCGGCCTGAGGCCCGTTGAAGTCCCACAGCCGTGGTGACTCCCAGTGCGGCGGAGATGGCGTCCGAGACGATCGAGGAGGACACCCAGATCACCAAAAAGCAGCGGAGCGGTAAGGAAACACCACCACCCAATTACTCCCGCCAGGCGAAGGCAGCAACCGAGGAGGACGAGAATGAGAGGCTTGCAGCCTACTTGTCCTTCCGCGAACCGGATGCTCCGCCAACGCCCATGCCGGTACTCGACGCACTTCCGGTGCGTGACCACGGAGCGGATGGAGATTCTGCGGGCACCGGTGATGACGTCACTTCAAGGCCCTACGGAAAGAGAGGCCCTGGAGCTCTGTTCTCCTCATGGAGAGTAGCCATGGCCACTGCAATGGCCACCCTGAAGAGCAAAGGCCCATCGAGAGAAGCGTGAAGTATGGCGGAGAAAGCACCCAAGAAAGCATCCCTTGGTCGTGGTATTACCCGCTTACTGGACACTGACTTGAACATTGCCCCTGCCCCAACCCCTAGCTCCATCGCCCCGGCCACTGCCCCTGCCCCGTCACAAGTGTTGTCACCGGGACATAGCGGGGATAAATTGAGCAAGTACACCAAGTACTCCAGAGATTTGCGGGACTTGGAATTGAGCGATGAGGGTTCGGATGGGGAAATGTGCCTAACCCCGTGCCATTTTCTCCTACAGCTAGAGGGAGAGCCCAAGGGTCCCACACTCCAGCAGAGGCTGGGTCGGTCAGTACGGTGGTTCACAAGATGAACCCTACCAGGTACATAAATGCCAAAGGGAGGAGAGATTGCTCGCGCTCTACAGAGGCGGGGACATCCGGTGTTTCGTCACAAGCAGAGTCTGAGGTAGAGCACACTAGCCATTCCACAGAATACGAGCACCGTGACAAGTGGTGGGCACCCCTGTTCACTGGGTACCATGCAGGTATGGACCGTACGCGGTTCCTGCTCATAAAGAACAACATAGTAGATCATTGGTGGGCGGCCGGTGCCTTTACTCCCCAGGAGGTAGAGGACGAGATAGACCACAGGTACCGGGAGATAGAACAGAAACTCATTCAGCCCAAAGGTCCCAGTATATTGTACGACGAGGTTGCTCTTGTAGAAACAGAGTTTTGGGTACTGCCAAGCAGGGCGGGTCACCGTAAGCTCACTAAGTTGAGCCGAGTCGACAGAGCCATAGTGGCTAGGTATAGGCAGTCACATGGATATGAATACCCTTATGTGCCTGAGCCCATCATGAGGGAAATAGAGGAAAGCAGAGACAGTTGGCTCAGGGAAGCCGTACAAGAATACCTTCGAACCAAATTTGGTAAAGCTGGTTATCATAACGAAGACCGTATAAGTGAGTTGGTCAGGATCTGGAGTATAGGACGTTGTATATACATGCACAGCATAATATATCGACTGGAGCATGGGTCGGTCCAGTCCTTCTTTGTGACCGTTACGGATCACAATGGCAGGAAAATTCGGAAACCGGATCCGAGCCATTATTACTAAGGTTCTCCACGTTGGGAGTAACTGTATGTTATATTGCTACCTCATGAGAGCGTATATTATGTCTATTCAACTGCATGATGTGTGTTGTTTCCCAGGTTGTTCACCGCAGGATGGTACTGCTAAAGCTAGGTCCAAGTGGGGACCATTGGATTCCACCAGAGGGAGAGTGTAGCCCCCTGTAAACAGCACAGGCTATACATATATTTCTCCTACTGTGGTAAGTCCTGTTAAGGACATGCACCAGTAGTAATCATGGGTTTTCCCCACTTACCGCCCTTTCCTGAGTGATAGATGGAGGCCCCTGACTCTGCTGCAGGCAAGATACAGAGGGGAGGTGCTGTTGACATCATAAGGGGTGGGGCTGAACCTATTTAGCAGCCAGCTCCCGTGAGTGTCAGTTAGTCTACTTCTGGAGAGTGAACCTACTCCTATGAAGTCTGTACTGGGAGTTGGAGGAGAGAAGTAGATCGAGCTCTCTCGTGGGAGCAGGAGAGCTACTAAGGGAACTCTGGCCTATGATAGTCAGCGAGTAAGCATAGCTCCGGTGGGACCAATGCCCCTCGCCCTGATGAGGGGGTGATGGGGAGGATCTACCCCCGCCCAGAGGGGACCCTCTGAGATGGGCACTGGGGTACTGAGGCCCCTTACAGACCATCCTGTCGGGGTACTTCTTGGAGGAAAGGAGAGGAGAGGCGAGAGGTGATACACCTTGGGATTGCTGTGTGCTACTGCTACTGCTATTGTTGTTGCGGCTGCATGCTGCAGGCTGCCGTGTGCAATAAAGAGAGACATTGCTGATCTTATCAAAAAGACTGTTGTGTGATTCTGGAGCATCCACCCTGGGACCAAGGGAAATTCTTCTATACGGGTCCTACCCCATATCCCTGGGAAGGTATAGAGGATGGAGGCGCTGCACCACCACCACTAAAGAATGGAGGCATATACCCCAGAAGCCTGGTCCTGTGTCCCCAACAACATCGCGGGACGCTCAGGCCCTCCTGTTACCGGCAGGTATGCACCACTCATACACGTGTAGCCAGCCCTCACACACCCTAGATATTGTATCTGTGTCTGGGGGGAGAGGGGGGGGGGGAATATGGGTTACATATATATATATTAGAAATAGAAATAAAAGCACAATCCTATATAGCAATAAAAAATAGCTGGAAAATTTTGCAATATAGGATTGCCCTTTTTTACTTTTTCTAATCCATACTGGATAGGCATATCCTAATTAGAGCTGCATCCTATAGGCACAGTATCCTTTTTCATTACTTGTTTTTCTAATACATTATATATTTTATATTTGCACATTTTCATTGATTATTCATTCACATTTCTGCTAGTCCTAGCGCTGATTTATTTTTGTATATATATATATATATATATATACAGTATACAGAGAGAGAGAGAGAGATAGACAATGCCTTCTGTGGCTAAAAAAAACTTTTATTTGTGCGAGTTTCAAGATACACTGATCTCTTCTTCTGGCGGTGTTACAATTACGGTGTAACACCCCTGTGCAGTATGCGATTTTATGACTTGAGGTGTTAAAAGGTCCCTGAATGTTGGTGATGTAAGAGTGTGTGTATGTATGTAAATATAAATGTATACAGCTAAAAGCCCTACGCAAGATTGCCAGGGAACTACAACCCATTCTCCAGGAAGATACAAGAATGAAACAGGTCTTCCCTGAAACACCCTTATTATCATACAGACAACCTCATAATCTCAAGAAAATGATGGTGAGGAGTATTCAACAGTACAACTAAATGAATGGAAGCAGCTTGGAAGCAGTGACCCCACAGATTCTTTTGAAGGAAATCGCACAGTTCTTAGAGCATAGAGGACTCCACTATACAGGGTCCTTACCGGACCAATCAATGCGTGGATTGTGACATTGCAGCCATGGAAGGCCAAGAATCACGTCCACTGAAGGGGTGTGGATCGCGTCCAGCTGGATCTCTTCTGCGTGCTCCTTAGCAGTAAGAAAGCAGAAGGGAATGGTTTGTAGGGAGATGAATGCTGGTTGAAGAGGTCGACCGTCTATGGCTTCCAATCCCACCGGACATTTCTTGCGAACGAGGGGAATATAATTTCTTTCGGTGAAACCTTGATCGCCAAAATTACTTCCCGACCCGGAATCCACGATGGCCAGTTCAGAAACGTGAAAGCCCTTGCCGATGAGCGTAACGGGAAGGAAGATCCTGGTAGGTTTTTTCGCTGTGATAGGGGATAAAAAATGTGTTCCCAATGAAATTCCCCTGGACATCATTGGCAGTTGGAGTTTCCTGACTTGTGGGGACATTGAAGTAGCAGATGACCAGAATTGCCACAGTACATACAGAGTCCGGCGTTATGTCGGTGTTGCTTCTCCGTGGCGGACAATTTATTACCACCTAGTTGCATGGGCTCAGGGGTATTGGAGTACAAGGATTCTGGAATGCTGACTTGAAGAGAAGAGGCTCCATTGCCTGCAGCCTCTGAAACTTCAGCAGGGGAACCCTCTGTTGCCTCCCATCCATCACCTCCCCAGAGACGTACACACAGGGAGTCATGGTATCAACTGCATTGCTCTGAGCAACGTCGGCAAAAGCTTTACCTCAAAATGATGATAAAGGACAATCGCTGTCTGCATGAGTTGATGGCTTTGGGCAGGCAGGTTATTAATGCCCTGAGCAGCCATGCCATCCAGCTCATCTACACATGCAGCAGGTAATAGAGGTGCTACATCTGGGGTCATGACTAACTACCCCATCAGTTTCTTAGGCCAGTTCAGGACACTCCGAGACAGCCTCTTCCCCCTTATCTGCCCATTACCACTATCATGGACTCTTTAGAAAGTGGGGAGGGTGAAGTCGCCACTCCAGTGGCTTTCAAATGCATTAGCCCAAAAATGCAACCCATTCTATGTTACTCATGTTGAGAGTTGTATTAAAAAAATATAAAACTTTCAGCACTGTTCAAAGTTTTTTTTTACATAATAAATCAGATTCCATGTTTATGAAAATGAGAACCTTTCAAAGTAGAATAAATAAGATACATTAAAATTACACTGTACTCATTCTTCCAAATCATGAAGATCCTTTGTCCGTATTCTATAGTATGCAAGGATCATTTACACAGTATCTCAGTTCATGATGGCTCCTACTTGTTCCCCATATTTAATGGGTGTATTCAACTGATTAGTGCATATCACATCAACTTACAAAAATGCAACATGGTTTGTATTCTGTCCACTAACCCTTATAATGTTGATGAAGGACTATTGTACAACGTATTTATTTATTCAAGCATTAACTCTTAATACACAAGAAAAAGTTACAATAATCTGAACATACTACAGTAGGTGCCAATGTGCATGGCAAAAAAACAAAACACAAACATACTTTACACAACACAATTGACATTCTCATCTAACGAGGGTGGCTAATGTGTGAAGTGCCATATTAAAACAGGCACTAATTCATTGTTAAGGTAAAAGGTTTCACACTTTTCTTACCATTAGTGTCCTCAAAAACTAATTTTGGTCATTTAAACAAATCCAGTGTACTTTGAAACATGCACATCATTGTTTGGAGAAGTTTAAATCTGGAGTAACGAGGTAAAAAGAGAGCAATTCAGAAATCATAATCCGGTATCGATAAAAATCTTTTCATTATTCATTTTCTCTACCACACATCACTCTCACACACCTCTTTCCCATACATCTCTGTACTCTGTAATTATTTGATTAAATGACATTGTACATTCACTCCCATACATACACCAAAGTAATCTCCCCAAATTCCCATACAGATACCAAAGTAGCCCCCACACCCTGTATACTTACAAAATAACCTTCCACACCCTAGATATACACCAAATTAGTTCCCACACACAGATATATGTTGCCTTACCCGAGGGTCAGAGAGTAGAAGGACCTGGTGCAGAGCATCCTCTAAAGTCTGGAATGTGCAGTAGCCTGTAAATTACACAGATTACCCTGTATGGGAGGAGCTGTATACACCTCCCTGCTTCTGGACCAAATATCTGCAACCTGACTGGTGGGGGAGGAATTTGCCCCACTTTTCCCCAGGCTAGCCCCTGTGTATAGTCTATTGCTTTTGGTTGGTGGATATTGTCATTGGGTGGTTAAGACATTTGTATTAGGGTGATGAATTATCACATTTTAAAGTAAGTGGGCTATGTGGTTGTACATATTGAAATTTAGGATAGTGTTTTGAATGCAATATCTAAACTCCTTTACTAATAATATTTACCTTCATACATATTGAATAGTTAGACCTCCAAACATTAGTTCCTATCAACTTTGTAAACATTGAGAAGAAAGAGTCTTGTTATACGCGTACTAAGTAGCCTATATAATCTCATGAAAACATTGATGTCCAGATCAACAAAAGGGTGTTAAACATTCATATGAATGATAGTAAAGATGTGCACAAGTTTAGCAGTCTTTGGTGAATTTGGGCATAAATCTTAGCTTTATGCCAGCCTTTTAGGTATTCAAAATAATTGATCTCACATTATAAGGGACTATATCCCTCTTTAAAAAACATGCACATGGTTGATTTTACATTTTCCGAAACTATTTTCAGTATGTAATATTACTCACATTTTGAAATAATGATATTAACAACATAATGTATCAAAAATTAGTCAAAATAAAATGTCTCTAATCAATAACTCAAATCAGTTAAATAGTACATGCAACTGCATAAAAATTAAACAAAGAAAGATATTTGAGCAAGAAGCAAAGGACAAGCATTAATAAAAAATTAACTAGCATCAAGGGATTATTTGACATATTTTATCATGTGTGATACCATCACTGTTCCTCTAGGTGCTGGAATAGGGCAGCTAGGGGGGTTTGTCAGCTCTCAAAGTGTTAATCTTCCATAGAGTAGCTAGTTCAGCTGAAAACTAATTAATCAGGCTGGACTGAGTGAATGTGGAAGTGTTTTAAAAGACACAGGAAGCTACCAGACTTAGTGACTGAAGCAGCTTTTCCCAGAGAAGAGGGACAGAGAAGAGAGTGACACAGAGGAGAGTTTCTTTGAGCTCACGTGGGGCCGAGTTCCCCTAGGAAGGGAGGACGAAAGATCATGCTGAAATGGCGACGTGTGCTCCAAAGGACTAACAGATAAGGAAAACCCTTTATTATTATGTGCAAAGACGATATACATTGTTGCCTATGCCAGGATATGTTTTAGAGGTGGGAACCAGCTTAGCTGGCCATCCAAACAGTGAGGGCGAAAGCTACGGTGTAGTTGGCTTTCCCTAAAGGGAATAGGTGTTCTTTTTATGTTTTATTTGGACTTAAAGGGACGGTGGGCCTGTTGGTGTATGATTTAATCCCTGTAAATAATTCCCATATAGAGAAATACAGTGTTTCTGGCCTAAAATTAGGATAAAAGAGACTGCAAAGTGGTGAGGGCATCACACATGTCATAAAAAAAAAACTGTTTATGTGACCCTATAAGAACATGTCATGAATGAATGTTAATAAAATGACATACATAATGAGAAAGTAAACCATAGGTAAACATACTCATTAAACAAAGGGCACATCTCTAGCCAGTGGCAGAGAGTTGGTCTCTTATAAACTAGATGGTCTAAGAGCAAATTAACCCAATTACTTAATCCATCGCCAAAATATTTATATTTGTAGTCTAGAATAAACTCAGGTACAGCCAGGGCATCAGGGAAGTTAGCATCTGAAAAATGAATAATTAAACCTGTGCAAGTAATAAAATGAGATCTAAAGCTAAGCAAATGTAGTTCTTGTATATTGGAATAGCATGCTAATAATGGTCAAATAAAGGTTGGATCAGGGGTTGCTCATGTGATCCCAGATGAAATGTACTTTAGGGAACCCAGCACCAAGTGAGTGCCAGAGGGAATGCAGGGTGATCCTACCTCAACCTATAGTACTAAATGAGAAATACAGTCACGAGAAAGTAATCCAGCTATTAGTAAGTTAGCAAAAATAATTAAACACTGTGAAGTGCAGCAAGCTCTCCTCTATTAATCGTACCTTCATAGGTGAGAAGTTCATCTTGGGCACAGGGCACAGGAAAGCATGTATAATACAGCTTTTGATCAAGAACTCTGGATGCCATGCTTCCCAGATCATGTATCCACTCTTACTTTAGCAGGACTAGAGACTCTCAACTTCTAAATATGTGTGGTTCTTAGACATGCTCAATCCACATACAATGCAAGGATGGACACAGTGTGCCAGTTTATGTGGAAATGCCTTGCCCCCAGCAGTTGTTCAGTCACTTACTTATTATGTGAATGGGCTTTTTGGGGGATTATCCAGTGCTGGAAGGTGTGTCATGACACAAGACTGTATAGTAAATAGATCTCTTTATCAAAATCCTTTTCACTTATACAGTACATTGAAATCCTCTGTCATTAATATCAATATCATCTTAGCCAAACTGTGAAAACATGGGGGGCCTGTGACACATACTGTTAAGCCATCTTCCCTTTGTCAGGGAATCTTCCAGCCATATTCTTTTAACACTTCCCTAACAAAGCTTTCTTTAAAACACTTTGAAAAGTAAAACATGACAGACAAATAAGTATATAGTATAATGTTTTA
The DNA here is from genome assembly GCF_040206685.1 of Ascaphus truei. NCBI lineage: Eukaryota > Metazoa > Chordata > Amphibia > Anura > Ascaphidae > Ascaphus > Ascaphus truei. The sequence continues at coordinate 69,550,816 of NC_134486.1, forward strand.
AGGTTATGTATCTGTAACACCCCTATCCCACCTGGCTGTATAGCGATAGGGTGTACATGAATAACAGTGTCTTGTGTGCTCTATGACAGGGTTTAGACCTGCTCCCTAGAGTAGTAGCTCAGTGGGTTACCTTTTATCTAAGGGTCTTCTCTCCGTGGTGTCAGGCCAAGGCTGATGGGAGTGGAATGGAGTGCAGGAAAAATAGAAGAAAATGCACCAGGAACTTTTCAAACTTGGTGGTGTTTATTATGCACAACATCCCTTAGAGTCCATATACCGCATTTAGTGAACAGGGCATTCCGCAGTAGCACACAGAATCACATACATTATCACCATCAGGACAGGTTTTAGGTGAACATCAGTGAACAGGGTATCCCGCCATAGTAAACTTCTTCCCCTCCAGACAGGAGTTTCATGCAGGTAATGGAGAAACTAGGCTGTCACACCTGTCATTGAATGTGGAGTATGGTGTCCACCACCGCCACGCAAGAGTAGCCTCTCTTGGTTACCTAGATCAAGGACCCTGCATCTCAAAAAACTCATCTCTTTCTGTTACAACAAGAGGGCCAAGAGGGTTTTCCATTTGTTCTAACTTGCCTGGTTTGCCCAAGTTCCATCTGGAGCTGTTTAGGTGGCTTCCCTGGGGTCCCTCTATCATAGAAAGATCCCCGACAGGGAATTCCTCGGGGGTCCCTCTCCCCCTGGATCAATATTGGACTCTTCACTACCCAGGAGCCAGAGCCCTCTAGGTAGCCAGGACAGCACCCACCCCCTTTTGATTTATGCTAGGACCTCCATTGGGGGTAGGCTAAAACAGACTATTATTCAGAGGAATCACATATTTATACAGGAGTAGGAGCCAGCAATTCTGCCCAAGTAACTGGGCAGATTTTGATCCTCATCCTGTCATGTGATTCCATCATCTTCCAGACCCAGACATGTGCCTGGAAGATGCAAAATAATTGATACACAGGGGAAGCTTATTGCACATGTACAGCCTTGTGAGTGATTAACCCTGGCACTGCCTGCTGTTACCAGGACTAACATGCCCGGCCAGAGAAATATAGCAGAGTGCTAAATACCATTATAAGAATAAGGCTTGGTATAATTTTAATATACAGGATTTTATTTTTACAATATTGTAATTTTTCTGTAGCACCTATGTTTGGGGAAACACTTGAATTCAAATTGAAAGTCTCCATCTTTGCTGATGACACTAAATTGTATAAGGTAGTAAAATCAGAGCAGCATGAAATTTCTCTTCAGAAGAACTTGAGTAGACTAGAAACTTGAGCAAGTGAGGCTTAATACAGATAAACATAAGGTTATGCATTTGGGAAACAGGAACAATCAGGCGACTTAAAATTTAAAGGGGGCAATTAGGCCAATTTGTGATGGAGAAGGATTTAGGAGTGCTTGTATTATATATAGCAGACTTAGCAATAGTGACCAATGTCAGGCAGTAGAGGCAAAAGCAAATACTGTAAGAGCATATCTTGCATTAAACGGGGTATGGATGGAAGGGAAGTAAGCATAATTATGCCACTGTATAAATCATTAGTAAAACTACACCTTCAATATTGAGTACAGTTTTGGGCACCACTCCATTAAAAAGACATTATTGAACTAGATAAAGTGCAGAGAAAAGCCACCAAATTAATAAAGGAGATGGAAAATCTGAGTTCTGAAGAGATTCTAGCTAAATTAGATTTGTTACAATTAGAAATGAGGTGTGTGAGGGGATATGATAACAATATACAAATATAAAAAAAATGGAACATTAGCCTTTATAACTAAGTGTAATGGATACAAAGAATAAACACAATGACTGCTCACTTACATGTGAGTACAACTCGACGGGTGAGTTAGGAGCGTGGGTACTGGCATCTCTGTGGTAAAAGCCTATCACCGGGTGGGTAGGATTCTCCCCTTTCTCAGGCTCTCCCTGACCGGCGGCCTGCACCGGATCTCAGGAGATCAAGTTTAGTCTAGTTGAGCACGGTTCAATATTTGTGAATATACAAATATATTCAGGGTTAATACAAGGAGCTTTAAAAAGAACTATTCATCCCAAGGGCAGTACAAACAACACAGGGTCATCCAACAAGATTGTAAGAAAAAAGAAATAACCAGCAACAAAAGAAAGGATTATTTACAGAAAGGGCAGCTAAAATGTGGAATTCGTTACCCATGGAGACTGTAATGGCAGATACAATAGATATCTTCATAGGTCGACATCGTTTTAGAAAGGATATACCAAATACGTAAACATGAGAAGGATGTTGATCCAAGAAGAAATCTGCCATTATTGGAGTCAGGCAGGAAATATTTTTTTCCCCTTATGAGACATTATTGCATAATGTTTCACTCTAATTTTTTATTTGCCCTCCTCAGGATAATTATACTGTATAAACAAATATAGGATAAGTATCTGTCATCTAAATTTATCAAGGGTTGAACTTGATGGACATACAGTATGTCTTTTTTTAACCTCATCTACTATGTAACGATGTATCCAATAAATTATTTCATTAATAACAACATACGTCTGTATACCGTGCATATTACTAAATACCAAAAGTTGTTCCAACAAATGCCCAAAACAAGTTACGTTGAAGGGCATATTTGCTTTCAATAGACATAGGAAAATGTATTTTTCTTACTTGCATCATCAAAAACAACCTGCACAAAACAGGTGGCAGACTGCTTTCAGCAAGCCAAAACATTAACTAAAAATAGAAACGGTTGCCATGGAAAACATGTTGACATGCTATTTTTCCATCTGTTTAAACAAACTTCAGAATAAAGCATATTAACATGTTTCCTTTACTAAGTTTTTGGAACAGAAATATTTTGTAATTAATTAAAATCAAATGACAGCAATTGATTAGGTCATTCGTCTACGCATAAATCAGTCACAAACCTAAACTTTTACCTTACACATCATTAGAATTACTCTTTGTCAGTAGAAAGGTCATATTGGATCATAGCCCATTCTTCTTTGAATATTTTTCACAGATCTCCTATTATAAAAAAAATACCATTACTTTATTTATGTTTTCTTTGATTCTTCTTCAGACATAGTTATGCTATTTCTTCTATTTAGTTAAAATGTAAGAGAATGTGTTACATGGCTGAGTACTTTAACTTCATTTCATTGCAACGCCAGTCTATGTTGTTTTGGGGAAACTAAACATATACAGTAATGGACAGATCTTTAAAGTGTGGCGTTTCATGTTTACTGTTATATGCATTGCTTATTTCTGGGGACAACCATGGATTTGCAGAAATATTTAGCATTTTTTCTGAAAAAACAACTCACAGGATTAGACTATACAATGTATTTTAAGAGATGCATATGCATTATATGTTTATATAGATCATCATCTTCAGCCCTTGTTGATCCATTGCTGCTGGATGAAAGCCTCCCCAATGATCTTCTGGGTATTGTGTTTGCAAGATTCTCTTCTCTACGTTGCTCCGACAATTTTTCTGATTTCATCCTCCCATCTTACTTTTGGTTGCCATCATGGTCTTTTATTAGAGATGGGCAACATTTTTCCAGATATTCTAGTCAGACGTACATTGCAAGTTCTTTTCATTCATGGATCAGTCTCAAAAAGGCAGATTTGTGTTTTTTTTCTAGCACTGAAAATCCACAGATGGATTCTTAAAAATTGAGTGCGCAAGAGGAAGCAAGATAGCGTGAGAATCCCTGTTTAAGTACACTCCCAAGCCCTATACATCCCCTCAAACCTACCTCCAAATAACATACTGTATGCTCAAAAAGGATGACACCTTAATGTATATGCAAAGTATATATAAATGACTCACACTCCAAACTTCCTAAAAGGATTTTGATATGAACTATATAGACAAGCCTTACTGGTGCCAGGCCCAAAAAGATCAAAACCCGCAACCTCTGCTATTCAGGACAGCAGCTCGAGCAGTGTGAGCTAAACACCTTCTGGGTAGCACCACTGTCACAGCATACGTTTGAGTACCTCTTATTGCTCACACCTGTATCTCCCCTCCCCCTGGCTACTTTTAAAAGCCGACCACTTCCACTTGGCCGCAATATTGCCAGTTCAATGTTTCCTGTGCACAAAAAAGAGCTGTGCAGGCAGAGGGGCCACTTCTGTCTGCTCTCACTGCGCATATTTTCCAGACCGTTAGGATTAACACAGCGGGAGTCCCATTCAGAATCAGGGAACCCTGTTGTGTTAATCCTGAAGGGAAAATCCCCCCTGCTCTGCACTTGGAAGGGATCAGGCATAACGGGCTGTGGTTCACCTGCTCCAAGTACACAGCATGGTGGAGATAAAGCTGACTGCATCTGTATGGAGCTACGCTACACACCGCCAATTAAAGGCAGCATGTCACAGATCATCCAAGGAGGCACAAAGGAGTCCCAGAAACAGTAGGTCACCTTATGATTCACACTGCCAGCCTCATGTTGGACTACATCTGTTATTTCTTAACCCAAGATCTGGATTTGTTGGACTTTCATATGTACAAGACTGAAGCAACGCAGAGCACCATGTAAAGCTGAAACAGTATCTCAGAGTTCACTCGAGGGGGCACAGAGGAGGCACAATAGTTGGAAGTATGCCATGAAATGTCAGACAGAAACGTGGGACACATATGATCGCACACTTGCAGCAACATAACACACCTTGTCATTTCAGGGCAGTATGCTGCAGCGTGCTTAAGGAGGCACAGTGAATGCACAGAAGTTGCAGATCAACTCAGGCGTTGTGCGGCACGTGCACGCGCCTTCGCACAGGCACGCGTGCGCTCATGGCCGCACAAAGTATATAACAGCCCTTAGGTTGATGCAATTCATAACTTGTTACAGATCTCTGTGTTTCTTTGTATCATGTTTCAAGACTGATTAGGAAACACTAGCGGTCTTTGGTTGGGCGTTTTATCAAGGTTTACTTTACATTTGTCCCGTGTGCTATGCTATCATGGCACCTGGAAACTTGTTTTTTTTTTTAAACATGTATTTTATTGGGGGCTTATTTTTTACACAAGTTATTTTGGGGTGGGAGGGAGAGGGTACAAAAGAAAAATAGGAGGGGGGAGGGATACATTTCCACTTTTGCTTTGTTTTCGGTACAATCAATTATACTTTGTTACACTTGTATTTACTTTTCGGCATGGCTCACATTGCAATTTTATGATATAACATTGGAGGAGGGATTGTGGAAACTTGTTTTTAATAGTTTGCTTATGTATTTTATTGATGTGGACCAGTCGCACTCTCAAATAGCTCACTTCCGGGTTCATATGAGTTCATACACCGTCAGAATGCTTGAAAAGTTAGAGTGCAGGAACCAAGTTATATCTTTATTGGTTACTCTACACTCCAGTGTACCTTTTATTACATTGGTCTCCACTCCACATACGGCACGGCTAATATGGGTGATGAGAACAAGGGACTTTCTCTATACAAGCATTCTGATGGTGTATGAACTCATATGAACCCGGAAGTGAGCTATTAGAGAGTGCGACTGGTTCAGTCCCAGCGCCCGTGACTGTCTTACATCAAAGCGGGACACCCCCCTACCTATTCCACTACATCGCCGATGCATTGAGGAGTTTGATTGACCTACTTAAGAACTGATCCTTACTTACATGTAAGTTACTATTTGTTGTTGTTGTTTATATACTAATACAATCGTCCTCACCTTGGTGCGCTCCTGTGTTCTTTTTCTTGGCTGTTTGGTCCACCAACGGAGCCTTCCAGCGGTGGACATCTTTGAAGTGAGGGGAAACACTTCATGCCACAGGAGCTGCAAGAGAAGAGGAAAATCCTACTTGTGATCACCTTAGGAAGCAAGAGCGCGGATTGAATATCCTTTGACTGGTATTTTATTGATGTATTTCACTTTATGGGCACTGGTTATATACACAGACTATTGGCTGTGAGCAGGGACGTTCCAGCAGCCCCTGCAGGTTGTTTTTGATTTCTGTTACTAGGCAACGACAAGGGGTGAATAGCAGTTTCTTTGCCCGCACTTTTTGGGTCATTACAGCGTTGGGGGAAGGGTATTTAAGGATATGTTGTGTACACATGTGGTTGTCGTGAAAAAGACCCCTGTGGTGAGCCAAAACGTTGATTATTATGTAATAAACTATTTTCATTTTCTCCAGGTCGTCCTGGAGTGCCTGCTCCCAGTCTTTTCCTGTGTTTCAGTACTTTGCGGTTTGCACCAAGTGTGAACACTATATATATATATATATATATATATATATATATATATATATATAGTCAGATAAGGCAGTTGGCACTCCAATAGGTGCTGGTAAGCCACAGGTGCACGTCCCATATAGAGAATGTAGTTATACGTTACCGTTCCAAGGATTGGTAAACAAGAGACAGCACTCAATGTTGAAAATCAAAGTGTATTAGTGAAAGCAAAAATAAAAAGGTTTCTGGATGTATTTTTGCTTTCACTAATACACTTTGATTTTCAACATTGAGTGCTGTCTCTTGTTTACCAATCCTTGGAACGGTAACGTATAACTATATATATATATATATATATATATATATATATATATATATATATATATATATATATAAAAATATATATATATATATATAAAGCAGAAAATAGCCGTGTTAGTCCAGTTGCGATAGTGCAGAATAAATGAGTTCTTCAGTATTAGGTGATACCTTTTTTATTGGATTAACAATTTATGTCATAGGACAAGCTTTCGAGAGTTCTCCTCTCTTCTTCAGGTCAAGCAATACTGATATACAATGGATTCTTTGGCTAAAACATAGAATCCTTTGTATATCAGTATTGCTTGACCTGAAGAAGAGAGGAGAACTCTCGAAAGCTTGTCCTATGACATAAATATAAATTGTTAGTCCAATAAAAAAGGTATCACCTAATACTGAAGAACTCATTTATTCTGCACTATATATATAACTGGCTTTGCGTCTCCCAAGTCGTTGCTTAAAAGCTGTGTATAAAGCAGCATGCATTGGCTAAGGGTTGTTCATGTAATGTGAGCTTGAGATAAAGGTGGCACTGTGTGCTCATTTGCATGTCATTTCCCAGAATACCTTGCTGCAGTGGAAGTGCTGTGTGCTGGGCGATAATGGTGAAAGACAGGGTTGCAGACCTGTCTAAGACATGCAAATGAATCTACAGGAATATTTACAGTTGCTATATGCTATACTGTGGAGGTTTTTTGTCACTTTTTTTACCCACCATAGCCTTAATAAATGTGGTGATTACCTTCTCTTTTAATCTCAAATGAGCAAATGCCAGCAACCAACCCCACACTGATGAGACCCATTAAGGTCGAAACAGCTGTGTAGCTGGGACTGTGCCCCTTTGGCCCTGTCAAAGTGAGTGTTTACTACAGACAGCCCTCATGTTATTTCTTTATGGTGTGACTTTATTATGACCTGATGCAGCACTATGGACTTTTTTCATTTCGTTATGAGCAAGCATTGGAACACTGCCATCATTACTAGCATGGACTGATGTCTCCTGCAACTGAGCTACAGCTGAGTATTATCTCTCCCTGCTGTCTTGGCACTATCTGTCCTTGCAGTGCTTTGCACTGCGGTGTATTTCATATATACTGCCTCTGTTTGCTCTTGTGCCTATTATAGTTACCATGTGTTTTTTTCTGCTGCATCAGTATTCATTTGTTATCTATTTTTTTGGATTACTGTTCAGGGTATGAGTTCATTATATTTTTCTCCCCTGTGTGTCTCTTCTACTTCCTTTACCTGGGCTGGTTATTGAATACATACTTTTCCCCATGCCGTGTTTTACATTTTATATCTTGTAAAGAGGCAGGCATGCCAGTAGGGATATATAGATACATGCATTTTCTTTAATTTTAGTTTCATTAAGCTTTTTTGATATCTTTATTTATATACCTATATATATTTATTGTTATTTAGATACATTTCAGCTTTTTGTTTTGCATTCAGTATTTCTTTATTAGTAGTCACCTTCCATAAACATGTAACCATGCAGTAAAATGGCTGCAGTCATCTCTCCTGCTGACAGTAAGGCCTGGTAAGTTATGGGCATGCCAGCAGTAAATATGGAGGTTTGCCCTCACACCCTGGTGAGGTGCCCTATGTATGGATGGGAGTGGTCACAGGCTCTGACTCCCTGGCTGGTGATGTCAGAGTTGTGTCAGCCCCCAGAGGATACATAGGGCACAGCACTGAGCAAAAGTTAGTTCTGTCTAGTCTAGAAGTTATCAGAGGAAGATCAGAGTTAGGGTATTATAAGGACTATGAGACTGTGACCAGGGACCTGGCACAGGTGAAGTATCCCTGCGGGGATAGGGAATCCCTACATTAGGAGGACACACCTTTCAAAGGGAAGTACGGTGAACAATGGAGGGCTGAAAACACCCCATTGTGGAGGGCAGCTGGCCCACCGTACAAATAAAGAATGTCCTTGATTACCAACACTCTCGTGTGCAAGTGTGGAGTTATTGCATGGAGAGGGGCACCACAGAGGAGTTCCTCGCCAGGACCATCCCGAGTGACCGAAGGGACCCTGATGAGGTGGAGGCGCTGCACTGGATCTAGGTAGGACTCAAGCACACTACCTCAGCTGCCTGTCTGGGTTGGCAAATCCCCATACACCATCATGCGGGAGACTCAGGAGTCCTGTAGCCAACAGGTGCACCACCAGACACTACACCGTAACGGGGACTGGTTAGAGCACAGGGGTCAATATGAGATTGGGGGGGGTCAGGCCAGTTCACAAATACCGTTACATTTGGAGGCGCTGCTGAGATGACCTGTCAACAGGACAGCCTTTAGCTAGGTCACTTGGAAACAGGGAAAGTGTCTGCTGCCACTTTGTGCTGCGTTGGGATGGACCTAGGGGCAGTCAAGGGGGCTGATGGCGTGTGTCAGTTCGCAGGGACGACCTAGGGGCCTGAAAGGAGTTGGGGGTTTGGAGCCGGGCTATAGCTGTCCTAGTCACAGTGAGGTTGTGCTAGTTGGTAGGATGCCAGAAGGGAGAGCCTGTTAACGTGGTCAGGAATCCTTGAGAGGGTTTGTGCTAGGCTAACCAAGACAGGTAGACGCCCCAGTACTGCATGGAAGCCCCAGAGTACTCTAGCCCATTCCAGACCTCTTACCGTAGGGAGCACAGACTGGGAGGAAGGAGATACAGCAGACACTGAAAGAGTGAGCCTAGCCTGAGGTAGTGCATACATGAGTCCAGCCTACATTAGGTACACATGTGGTGGTGCATCAGAGACATCTTTATTGTACTGGTGTGGTGGCTGCCCTGCAGAGAGGAGCCCCCATGTACGATAACTGTTATGCAAGAATGGAGGATAAACGCGGTGCGGATAGTCCAAAATGGCGACCGGAGGTTAATGGAGAAAGCACACGTGGCGTGCGCCCCACTGAAGAAAACGCTGTTGCTGAACTGTCTTTTTCAAGTCTGCTCTGGAGTGGAGTTGTCTACGACAACGGGGCGCCGCCCTGGAGGACATTGAAATTGTGGGGGATGGAAAGGACTTACAAAATGGCGGCTCCGCTTCTCTGGGAGACCGCGTTGGCCGATGGCAGACTATTCTGTGGATGCACAAATTACTAAGAATTGGCCCGAAGTGGCACCAATTGGGGAGCCCCGCCCGCGTGGGGGGTATGGCGCGAAAGCTGCGGCCGCGCCTTCACGGGCAGAGACTCGCTCAGCCCCCGTGCTGAGTCAACCACTTAGCCTGTGGGACCCTCCCCTAATATCTACCAGGGGGAGTGGTTTCCAGCTATGCCCCGTGGGCCCAGGAGCTGGTGCGCTGCCGGTACCACTACCAAAAGAAGTTCCGGCAGCGGAAATTGGGTGCAACAAAGAAGGATACTTTGCACGCAAGGCAGATGCAAGGAAGCGGTTGGAATTGGCGGCAAAAGCAGAGCCCCACCCTGTTGGGGAAAAACGTGCGAAAGCTGTGGTCGCGCCCTGTAGGACTGAGAGAGGCGCGGCCTTAATTAAAGGACATCCTATTCCCTTGTGGGACCCGCCCATAATTGTTACCACTGGGGGCGGATTCCAACTGTGTCAGAGGAGGGAGGAGCTAAACCAAGGAGTGGCTGACCATTCAACCTCAGTTGGTCACTCGTGCGGAACCAGCTTCCAGGACAGACCAGTATTGAGAGTAGCTCCTACCAAGAATATGGCCTGCTCCCCGGATGCAAACCGGATGGTTTCGACCCAACCCTACGCGATACCCGGCGGGGTGTTAGTGATACGAGTGGGGGGCGCGGAAACAGTAGTAGGCCTCTGCCTACAATGCCGGCTGCCCGGCGGCGCCATGGGCACGGCTGCACGCTGTCCCCAGTGTGCCACACAATATCTGTGGCCCATGCCTACCTTCGTGCCCATACAGAACAATGATCCTGGGGGGAATACTGCTATGCTGTCCGGTGAGTTTCCCGGTGGCAGTGCCCGGTGGGGGAAATGGGACCAAACGGCCACTTACCGGCAGCAACAGTGGGCGGAGTCGGGTGTCCCCGGTGGAGCCGAAACCGGAGAGGCGGAGCCCCGCTGTCATCGGGACCGGCGGGTCCAGTGGCCATGGGCGATCCACGCTCAATCTGCGGACTGGTAGGGCTAGCCCTTGTCCTTGCCAGGCTCCGATGCCATCGCCCGAGGAGGAGAGGCCATGCCAGGGCCGGACGGCGCACGTGGATGCGGAGGAACTTCCGGACCTTATCGTGGTAGAAGAGATCCCGCATGGGGGTCCATCCCAAGATGGCGACGCTTCCGGTTCCAGTGACGACGGCGTTTCCGGTAGAGGCGGCGGAACCAGTGGAAGCAGGAGACACGCATCTCAGCGATCGGGTGGTGATTCCCGATCGATCAAGAAGGACCGGAGTACGCGGAGGCCGGAGAGGGGTGAAACGCCACCGGCGGTACCACTGTCCAGTGGTACGGGACAATCTCAGGAAGGCGAACGGGTCAGAACCCCGCGGCTTCCGACTGCCTACCCCTATGCCCGACCCCATTCCCTAGCTAAGGCCCCTGTCCCAGTCACCTGTTCCCTGGGATCATCCTCTAGTTTGGGGGTGTCGGACGGGTCTTTGGGGGTTGGAGAGAACCGGACTGGGGATAGAACGAGTAGTTTCAATTCCGGGGAGGGATCCCGGGGAGGAGGACAATTGGGACGGGTATCTAAGTCCCGGTGGGTGCCGGAGGAGGAGGATATACCTTCTGGTGAGGCCCAGAAACACGAAAGGTGGTCCAGGCCCCGTTCTGCAGGGACTTCCGGGGTGTGCTCCTGGGGAGGTACCGATGAGGGGGACTCTCAGGAGTGGAATGAGAAGCCTAGGGAGACCCGTTGGTGGGCACCCTTATTCGAGGGGTATGTGGGTTGGATGGACCGCACGCGGTTTTTGCTATGCAAAGATTATGTGGTAGATTACTGGTGGGCTAGGGGAGAGTTCACGCCCGCAGAACGAAAGAAAGAAATGCAATATCGGTGGCTCATGATAGACCGAAACGAAATCGAACCCATGGGCCCCGGTATATTAGATGACCCCGTAGATCCGGACGAGCCCCTATCATGGGTGTTACCAGGGAAAGCAGGGAACGCCAACCTAACTAGGAGTAGTAGGGCGGGAAGGGCTATCATTGCGAAGTACAAGTACTCTCATGGGTTGGAATACCCATACGTTCCTGAACCCCTCATGGAGGAGATCGAGGAGAATAGGGACAAGTGTCTAAGGGAGACCATTGAGGAGTACATGGTTAACAAAGGGGGTGCCATTACTGGTAACAAGGCAGAAGAGAGGATAGAGCACCTTATAAGGGTTTGGAGCATTGGGAGGAGCGTATACAAGCATAGGGTAGTATACAGGCCTGAGAGGGGGTCACAGCGTAGCTACCATGTGACTGTCCTAGACATGGGGGGTCGAGAGGTAAAGAAGCCGGACCCAAGACACTATTATGAGGAGGTACTAGGACATTACGCGGGCTCGTGGCTGCTGGTCGGGGCGTGCTTGGCGTGATGTGTACTGTTTCATTATGTTATTATGAACCTGTGTGATGTTCTAATAATAATGTTCCATTTTAAAGTGCTTCCTGACGAAAGGTGTTCAAATTTAGGTCCCAGCCGGGGACGGTGGGATTCACCAGGGGGAGAATGTAACCATTCTGTAAAATGGCTGCAGTCATCTCTCCTGCTGACAGTAAGGCCTGGTAAGTTATGGGCATGCCAGCAGTAAATATGGAGGTTTGCCCTCACACCCTGGTGAGGTGCCCTATGTATGGATGGGAGTGGTCACAGGCTCTGACTCCCTGGTTGGTGATGTCAGAGTTGTGTCAGCCCCCAGAGGATACATAAGGCACAGCACTGAGCAAAAGTTAGTTCTGTCTAGTCTAGAAGTTATCAGAGGAAGATCAGAGTTAGGGTATTATAAGGACTATGAGACTGTGACCCGGGACCTGGCACAGGTGAAGTATCCCTGCGGGGATAGGGAATCCCTACATTAGGAGGACACACCTTTCAAAGGGAAGTACGGTGAACAATGGAGGGCTGAATACACCCCATTGTGGAGGGCAGCTGACCCACCGTACAAATAAAGAATGTCCTTGATTACCAACACTCTCGTGTGCAAGTGTGGAGTTATTGCACGGAGAGGGGCACCACAGAGGAGTTCCTCACCAGGACCATCCCCGAGTGACCGAAGGGACCCTGATGAGGTGGAGGCGCTGCACTGGATCTAGGTAGGACTCAAGCACACTACCTCAGCTGCCTGTCTGGGTTGGCAAATCCCCATACACCATCATGCGGGAGACTCAGGAGTCCTGTAGCCAACAGGTGCACCACCAGACACTACACCATAACGGGGACTGGTTAGACCACAGGGGCCAATATGAGATTGGGGGGGTCTCAGGCCAGTTCACAAATACCGTTACACACATTATTTTTGGCTGTCACTAGTATATCTATGTTTTTAAGTTAGTGTGTCTTGCTGTATTCTCAATAAAATCTTGCTCATTTGTCTATCTCGGCAGAGCATCTGGTTCTTTAGAGCTATATCTTTCTTTTTAAAATATTTTTGGTGGTGTAATTTAGAGTGCTATTTAGGGGATTGTCTTTGTCCTTTTCAACTGTGTGTTTTATATTTATACTTATCCCCCAGCACCATCAGGTACTTTCTTTAATATTTACTTCAAACTGACTTATTTTTTGATTAGTATTTTATTTTACCCAATGAGTTAGTATTATTTGAGGACCTGAGTTAACCACATATATTTGTGTTGAGCAACATACCTTTTTGTGTGTTTTATATATATATATATATATATATATATATATATATATATATATATAAAACAAAAGAACACTTCCTGCGCTCCTTCCAAATTGGGCTAAAATATACTAGTGACATGTTTACATTTAGAACCTACAGAAGTCTGTGTGATAAAGGAGTCATTTGGCTGCATCTTTTGATCAAAATATGATTCAGGTCTGCCAACCTCGTCAAGGTAGACTCTGTTTAACAGGTACCTGCACTGAATATGTGCAATTTCTTATTGTCCTATGGACTAAACTTTGTGAAATATATACACACACACACACAAATGTACGCAATTATTTTTTTTCATAGATTGTCAGATTCATTTAGCTTCGATGTGGCAAATTGCACCTGTTCGGGGGGCTATACCCGGCAACGTAGTTTATTAAATCCTGGTCATCGTGTCAAACCTTGGTAGTTGTTTGTTTTCAGTCATTTTTCCTTCATTTTACTTGCCTACTCCTATATGAAGGATGCACATTAGAAAGTTAGCTCCTTGGATTACTGTAACCAGAAATAGGTCATAAACATGAAATGTGAGTACTCTACTATTATTTTCTAAAAGCCAATCATGCTGTACAATTCTTAAGCTATTGTATTGAAATACTGTATCATGTCACATTGACAGTAAACAAGCTATTACTGCCTTCCCACAATAGGGATGATCTGCTAATCAGGATTTGCCAGCAATAAAAACTAGATTGGCATGGTTTCTCTGGCACTAGAAGGAGATGTATTGCTTTTGTTTAAGGTCTATCACCAGTTGGACAATGCATAGGCATGTTACTTGACATTGCTCCAGCTTCATAATTCTACTGAAGGATTCCCTCATGACATCATATGACTTTACGTTATGTTGCTGCCTGGAACCTGGAACAGTTCCCACTATGTTTCATAATTGTCCTTAAACAGGATTGGCAGGTTTCACAGAAAGCCCCAGTATTAGAGGATAGGCTACTTTTATCTTAGACAATAATTATTTGCAGGTGAGCACTATCTCTATCAATGTATATCAAATGGATGATATTTAAAAAGCCCAATAAGAAAGACCAATGTGTTATTTACTCTAGTAATTTATCATCTAATACTTTTTCTAATCCTCTTATTCCTCATGTTTTAAAGGAGGGTGAGGGGTTATGTGGTATGATACAGTACCTTTTATTGGACAAACAAGTGGTTGATATGTTTTAAGCTTTCCAACCTCTCAGTTTCCTTCATCAAGTACTGCTTGGCAGAAATAAAGAAACACATGTGAAAATTAACAGTAAAGATATAGAAGGCTTATCTCTATTGAAATGCAAAGGTACCCTAGACAGTAAGGAGAAATGAGGGGTAGTTGAATGTGACAAGACAGTGCATATGTATAAATATCTATTTTTATACAAACACACTATACAGTAACTATTTTTATGTCTGTTATCTCTATAAAGAATGCTATCAGTTAATAGTGCACAAGTAAACACACATAAACAATCACTTATACACTTACAGTATACACACACACACACGTTATGATGAGTGAAAAAGGCAACAAGAAACCCCCACCGTATAGCATATAGCAAATAATGAGATCACTTGTGAGCACATTCACACGTCTTAGACAGATCTGCAACCCTGCCATTCACCATTATCACCTAGCATACAGTGCTTCCACTGCAGCAAGAGATTCTGGGAAATGACATGCAAATGAGCATACCGTGTCACCTTTTGCCAGAAATCCATTTTTACATTTAACCCTTATGAGCTAATGCTCGCTGTTAACACAGCTTTTAAGCACAGCATGGGAATCAGATGCAAAGCCAGAGAACATGTTTGTGAGTGGTTTCTCTGACTTTGCATCTGATTCCCATGTGCTTAAAAGCTGTGTTTACAGCGAGCATTAGCTTATACAAATAGACATACAAATGAGCATACAGTAACATTTCCATTTGCTATATGCTTTACTGTGGAGGGTTTTTGTCACTTTTTTTTTACCCACCATAACCTAACTAAGTGTGGTGAAACCTATCCCATGCTTCATTTTGCAAAGCCAGTATAACCATATTAGTTATTGTACATTAAATACCTTATTTCACTGCCTGTGGCTACCTCACTAGCAATCCCGAGTCTTGCTTATTCAACACAATTTTAAGCTCCCTTACATTTTTCAGCCTAACCCTCCTGTTTCTTGGTTCTAACTCTTGCGTCTAGCCTCATGCAATACACATAAATACACAAATAACTTTCGTGTACGTAGATGCTATTTCCTTGAATGATAATACAACTCTTCTCACATTCAGTATGAAGGATCCTCCTAATTATAAGCCATGTGTGAATGAGTAAGAGCACACCTGTTTCTGCTAATGAGTTACTCACTCCGTCATAGCTATAGGTACATATAATTAATACAAATTGTTGCCTCGTGTTGCCTTAAGATCTTAAGCTTCCAAGATTTCATAATGATGTTTTGATTTTTGGCAATCATTAATTCTGTGTTCAATGTGAAAAAAACTATTTCTGATTTAACACGATCTTTTAGTGATCGGGAAGCACTTTCCAAAAACTGTCCTGGAAACAGTTTTCATGCTTGATAAAGTGCTCTGTGTAGCACGAAACATGTTGGTAGGGTAATGCCTTGCCTTTTTTCCCTCCATGACTATTAAATCTTTTTATGGTTAACGCACTTTCCTCCTAATTCTCTTTTTTGGACGATTCCGGTTGTGCTCTGCCATTTCTCTCCTCTACTGCAATCTATCTCCAAGGACGGAGGCACACTTTGAAGGTCTGGTAGGATCAACATGGACGCTGCAGCAGACTAGTGAGTGTTTCTTCCTTGCTACATGGTCATATTTTTCTACAAAGGGATTAGGGTATTTTTCATTGGGGTGATCATTAACCTTTGGGTTCCTGGACAATTTGAGTGCCATCTATGCTGGTTTACCAACTAGGATACCACACCCAGTACCCCCCTACAATCAAGATTACATCCCAGACCTCATATAGGATTCATCATCTTTATACCATTATTATCACAGCTGTATACGGTTCTTAGCACCAAGCATTACACTTTTGTTGGTGGTATGGGGAAGACAGGACAAGCTTTTTGGGTGATGTTTAGCTCTTCTATCGGTGGTTCAGTGGTGCAAGGAAAGTAAGCGCAAACCTTAAAAAAATATAGATAAAGATAAATAGTATATAAAAATAAATATCACCAAGAGGAGATGCAGCTGGTGTGAGAGATTTCTCAATCTCTCAAGGTAACATCTGGGGGAGGACACAAAGCGCAAAACTTCCTCTCCAGGGTGGGGATTATCACATGGAATTAGATAATGATGTAGGCAGCATATGTAGGAAGGAAAAAAAGAATATAGTGCAACACAGTTTTAATTAACAAATAATAGCAAGGAGCTCCAATACACTCACATGCTCCAGAATAAAATAAGGCAGTTTAACCACTCTGGGTTCAGTGGAAACGCAGCTCTGCTTGGCTCTAATCAGCTTCAATCGTCCTTCACTTCCGCACTCGGGCTGTGTCTGATATCACGGACCAGTTCCTCCAATCATCCGCTGGCACGGGAAGGATCATCTGGCTCCGTAGTTGTCAGTTTCAGCGCGAGTTGTACAGGCGGGGAGACGCAAAGAAACACAGCTGACGGTACGGTGGAGAGTCTGCAGAGAGTCTGTAAATTATTGTATCATTTATAAATTATATATATAATTATTATTATTTATTATTCTTTATTAAGTAATAATTATTTATTAATAATTATGTATTATGAATTATGTATTAAGTATTAATAATAATTCTATATTAATAATTATGTATTAATAATTATGTATGAATAATTATGCATTAAGTATTAATAATAATTCTATATTAATAATTATTTATTTATAATTATTAATTAATAATACTATTATTAATTATATTATGATTAATAAGTATGATTATTAATTATCATTAACAATTAATAATTTTTACTATTTAATAAGTATTACTAATTAATACTTAATAATTATTAATACCTAATTAGTAATAATAATGATGAATAATTATTAAGTATTCATAAGTTTTATTAATAATTAAGTATTAATAATTAGTATTAAGTATTAATTAGTAATAATTATTAATTATTATTAACAATTAATTAACTAATCATACTTATTAATACATAATTAATCATAAAGAATTATTAATAACGAATTAGTAATAAAGAATTATTAATAAAGAATTATTATTAATACATCATTATTAATTAATAAATAATTATTACTTAATAAAGAACAATAAATAATTATATATTTATAAATTATACAATATAATTAAAATAATAATTATAATATACTATATCACACAGGAATTGAACCCAGGACCCATTCATATGTTTGTTAAGAGTTCTACCTCTGCACCACAGAAGCTGTGTGATGTCATAGACATCTAGAAATAGACTTAAGATTTAACATTGACATGTACCCTGTGGCATGTGTTGTAGAGGATAAATATATTTATAGGTTATGTCTAGAGGTAAGAGGCAAGGCATTGGTATCCGAAGGTCCCGAGTTCAATCCCTGCATGTGTTTTGTACAAAATGTATTAATGTTTAATTGTGTATCTATGTCTGGTAGTCAATAAAGCATTGAATTGAATGTTTGAAAAAAAAAACGATGGCATGCGACGGGCAGCGAGATGAGCATTAGCACGTGGACAGCAGGAAGAGGAGAGAGATGAGTGAGGAGAGCGTAAGGCGGCAAAATGGAGGATTTGAGATGCAGGTGAGGCGGCAAAATTGAGGCTTTCAATTCGCGAGCCATGCTCAGACCGCGTTATAAGCAAATTCGTGTTGTAGTGGATCGTGCTATAATGGGGTTGAGCTGTATATATATTATAATATACATATATACATATATACAGTATTTGCATGATTAACCAATATACAAATAAATACTGTACATGGCCAAATACAAATATCTCCCAATATCAAACAGCACCAAGCAAAATCAATATCTAAGAAATCCAAATACAAACACTCAATTTGACAATATTGTATTGTATGTCTAAATTTATATAGCGCCATTAATGTACATAGCGCTTCACAGTAGTAATACATGTGGTAATCGAATAAATAACAGATAATATAAATAACAGATCATGAGAATAAGTGCTTTAGACAAACATAACATTAAGGAAGAGGAGTCCCTGCCCAGAGGAGCTTACAATCTAATTGGTAGGTAGGGAGAACGTAGAGAGACCTTAGGAGGGAGTTCTGGTAAGTGCGTCTGCAGGGGGCCAAGCTTTATGTATCATTAGCTGTGAGCCTCGGCGTTGCCCGGGATGTTTGTGGTGTGGGTGTGGCATTTGGGTGGGGAGTGGTCCACGCGGCCCATGTGCGGTGGTAGTGCTGCTTTGGCTGTACTTATGGTGATTGTATCGGTGTGCTGATTTAGGAGGGTTTGGTGCTGATGTGGGTGTGCCAATGGGGGAGGTGCAAAGGTGGCGATGTGTGAGTGCTGATGGTGTTGATGGGGGCTGGGAATGGCGGGGAGCCGAGAATGCCAGTGTGCTGGGGGGGCATGGGATACCGGTGTGCTGATGTGGTGGTGCTGGGGATAGTGTGTGTGTGTGTGTGTGTGTGTATACGTGTGTGTGTGTGTACATTGTATGTGTGTGTATACATGTGTGTGTATGTGTACGTGTGTGTGTATACATGTGTGTGTATACATGTTTGTGTGTATACATTGTATGTGTGTGTGTGTGTATACATGTGTGGGTATGTGTACGTGTGTGTGTATACATGTGTGTGTGTATACATGTGTGTGTGTATACATGTGTGTGTGTATACATGTGTGTGTGTATACATTGTGTGTGTATACATTGTGTGTGTATATATATGTGTAGGTGGGAAGGGGGGGGGAGGAGGTGGGAAGGGGGGGGGAGGTGGGGAGGAGGTGGGATGGGGGGGGGAGGTGGTGGGAAGGGGGGGTAGGTGGTGGGAAGGGGGGTAGGTGGTGGGAAGGTGGGGGAGGTGGTGGGAAGGGGGGGGAGGTGGTGTGAAGGTGGGGGGAGGTGGTGAGGAGGGGGGAGGTGGTGGGAGGTTGTAAGGGGGGAGTGAAGGGAAGGTGAAGGGGGGGTGAAGGTGGGGGTGGAGGGGAGGTGAAGGGGGGGTGGAGGGGAGGTGAAGGGGGGGTGGAGGGGAGGTGAAGGGGGGGGTGGAGCGGAGGTGAAGGGGGGGGTGGAGGGGAGGTGAAGGGGGGGGGTGGAGGGGAGGTGAAGGGGGGGGTGGAGGAGGGGAGGTGAAGGGGGGGTGGTGGAGGGGAGGTGAAGGGGGGGGGTGGTGGAGGGGAGGTGAAGGGGGGGGGTGGAGGGGAGGTGAAGGGGGGGGGGTGGAGGGGAGGTGGAGGGGAGGTGAAGGGGGGGGTGGAGGGGAGGGGGTGGAGGGGAGGTGAAGGGGGGGGTGGAGGGGAGGTGAAGGGGGGAGGTGAAGGGGGGGTGGAGGGGAGGTGAAGGGGGGGTGGAGGGGAGGTGAAGGGGAGGTGAAGGGGGGGGGTGGAGGGGAGGTGAAGGGGAGGTGAAGGGGGGGGTGGAGGGGAGGTGAAGGGGGGTGGAGGGGAGGTGAAGGGGGGGGTGGAGGGGAGGTGAAGGGGGGGGTGGAGGGGAGGTGAAGGGGGGGTGGAGGGGAGGTGAAGGGGGGGTGGTGGAGGGGAGGTGAAGGGGGGGGGGGGTGGAGGGGAGGTGAAGGGGGGGTGGAGGGGAGGTGAAGGGGGGGTGGAGGGGAGGGGGGTGGAGGGGAGGGGGGGTGGAGGGGAGGGTGGAGGGGAGGTGAGGGGAGGGTGGAGGGGAGGTGAAGGGGGGGTGGAGGGGGGAAGGGGGGGAGAAGGGGGGAGGAGGGAAGGGGGGAAGAGGGGGGGAGGAGGTGGGGTGGAGGTGAAGGGGGGGTGGAGGGGAGGTGGGTGGAGGAGAGGTGAAGGGGGGGGGTTGAGGGGAGGTGAAGGGGGGGTTTGAGGGGAGGTGAAGGGGGGGGTTGAGGGGAGGTGAAGGGGGGGGTGGAGGGGAGGTGAAGGGGGGGTGGAGGGGAGGTGAAGGGGGGGTGGTGGAGGGGAGGTGAAGGGGGGGGGGGGTGGAGGGGAGGTGAAGGGGGGGTGGAGGGGAGGTGAAGGGGGGGTGGAGGGGAGGGGGGTGGAGGGGAGGGGGGGTGGAGGGGAGGGTGGAGGGGAGGTGAGGGGAGGGTGGAGGGGAGGTGAAGGGGGGGTGGAGGGGGGAATGGGGGGAGAAGGGGGGAGGAGGGAAGGGGGGAAGAGGGGGGGAGGAGGTGGGGTGGAGGTGAAGGGGGGGTGGAGGGGAGGTGGGTGGAGGAGAGATGAAGGGGGGGGGGTTGAGGGGAGGTGAAGGGGGGGGGGTTGAGGGGAGGTGAAGGGGGGGGTTGAGGGGAGGTGAAGGGGGGGGTGGAGGGGAGGTGAAGGGGGGGGTGGAGGGGAGGTGAAGGGGGGGGAGGTGAAGGGGGGGTGGAGGGGGGGGAGTGGAGGGGGGGTGAAGGGGGGGTGAAGGGAGGGGAGGTGAGAGGTGAGGGGAGGTGAGGGGTGGGTGAGGGGAGGTGAAGGGGGGTGAGGGTAGGTGAAGGCCGCTCAGTCACCCGTCCGGCCGCTCACTCACCCGTCCGGCAGCTCCCTCACCCGTCCGGCAGCTCCCTCACCCGTCCGGCAGCTCCCTCACCCGTCCGGCAGCTCCCTCACCCGTCCGGCAGCTCCCTCACCCATCCGGCAGCTCCCTCACCAGTCCGGCAGCTCCCTCACCCGTCCGGCAGCTCCCTCACCCGTCCGGCAGCTCCCTCACCTGTCCGGCAGCTCCCACGTGGATCTGAGGCAGCGTGTTGTGGCCGCTCCCCCGCTGTGTCCCGGGCGCTCGCTCCCCCACTGACTGTAGCGGTGCCGGGGGGGGGGGGTGGAGGGGAGGTGAAGGGGGGTGAGGGGAGGTGAAGGGGGGTGAGGGTTGGGTGAAGGGGGGTGAGGGGAGGTGAAGGCCGCTCACTCACTCGTCCGGCCGCTCCCTGAGGCAGGAGGCCCGCGCTTCCCCTATCCGGTAGCGGCGCACGTGAGGGGGAGAGCAGGAGGCCCGGGCCGCGCTTCCCCTATCCAGTAGCGGCGCACGTGAGGGGGAGAGCAGGAGGCCCGGGCCGCGCCGCGAGGGAGGAGGAGGCTGGAGTTTGCTGCTCTCCGCGGCGCACGGTGAGGGTGATGGTGCGGCTGGGGATGTTGCGGAGCGTGGGGATTTGGGTGAGGTGGGGAGGGGGGAGAGAGTGAGGGGCACCGGGAGGGGAGGGGGGTGGTGTGTGTGTGTGTGTGTGTGTGTGTTTTTTTATTTTTATTTTTTTTGTTTTGCCCGTCACTCTGCCTCAGGCCAATGAGAGGTGCGTGGGCGGGCAGGCCAAGGGACCAATGAGATTGCCGCTAGGGACGCAGACATACAGTGAACTCAGAAATATATAGTAGATGTGTTCAGAATGTTCACAGTGCTATTCGTATGCTTCTTTAAGCAGGTGGGTCTTAAAGGTGGATAGAGAGGGTGCTAGTCGGGTACTGAGGGGAAGGGCATTCCAGAGGTGTGGGGCAGTCAGTGAAAAAGGTTTAAGGCGGGAGAGGGCTTTAGATAGAAAGGGGGTAGAAAGAAGACATCCTTGAGCAGAACGCAAGAGTCGGGGTGGTGCATAGCGAGAAAATAGGGCTGAGATGTAAGGAGGGGCAGAAGAGTGTAAAGCTTTAAAAGTGAGGAGAAGAATGGAGTGTGAGATGCGGGATTTGATTGGAAGCCAGGAGAGGGATTTCAGGAGGGGAGATGCTGAGACAGATCTAGGAAAGAGTAGAGTGATTCTGGCAGCAGCATTTAGGATAGATTGTAGGGGAGACAGGTGAGAGGCAGGAAGGCCGGACAGCAGGAGGTTACAGTAATCAAGACGGGAGAGAATGAGGGCCTGAGTCAGAGTTTTAGCAGTCGAGCAACAGAGGAAAGGGCGTATCTTTGTTATATTGCGGAGGAAAAAGCGACAAGTTTTAGAAATGTTTTGAATGTGAGGGGCGAATGTGAGAGAGGAGTCGAGTGTGACCCCTAGGCAGCGTGCTTGGGCTACTGGGTGGATGATCGTAGTTCCAACAGTAATGTGGAAGGAGGTAGTAGGGCCAGGTTTGGGAGGAAGTATGAGGAGCTCTGTTTTAGCCATGTTGAGTTTAAGGCGACGGAGGGCCATCCAGGATGATATAGCAGAGAGACATTTAGAAACTTTGGTCTGTATAGCAGGTGTAAGGTCAGGTGTTGAAAAGTATATTTGTGTGTCGTCCGCATAGAGGTGATATTTAAACCCAAAAGATGTTATTAGGTCACCTAGAGAGAGAGTGTACAGAGAAAAGAGAAGAGGTCCCAGGACAGAGCCCTGGGGTACCCCCACAGAGAGATCAATAGAGGAGGAGGAGGTGTTAGCAGAAGAGACACTGAAAGTACGATGGGAGAGGTAGGATGAGATCCAGGATATAGCTTTGTTCCGAATACCAAGAGTATGGAGAATGTGAAGGAGAAGAGGGTGGTCCACGGTGTCAAATGCTGCAGAGAGGTCGAGTAATAGAGCAGAGTGTAATGACCTCTGTTATTGGCAGCATGGAGGTCATCAGTTATTTTAGTGAGGGCTGTTTCCGTGGAGTGAGCAGTGCGGAAGCCAGAT
Source organism: Ascaphus truei (assembly GCF_040206685.1). Classification (NCBI taxonomy): domain Eukaryota; kingdom Metazoa; phylum Chordata; class Amphibia; order Anura; family Ascaphidae; genus Ascaphus; species Ascaphus truei. The sequence continues at coordinate 69,573,808 of NC_134486.1, forward strand.
TGTAGAGGGTCTAGGAGAGAATAGGTGTTGAGAAAATGGAGCAAGCGAGAGAATACAAGACGTTCAAAGAGTTTAGAGGCAAATGGCAGGAGGGAGACAGGTCGATAGTTAGAAAGACAGCTAGGGTCAAGCTTGGTGTTTTTGAGTAATGGTATGACTGTTGCATTTTTGAAGGAGGATATGTACATGATACAATTAATCTGTGCATCATGTATACTATGTCAACCAATGCTCCAAATCAAATACACTAATCCAAACAAGATACAAATACAATCATTAAAGAAAAACAAAGCATCAACACAATTAAATTACCATCAATTAATCCAATCACCAATCAATTACAATCCAAATCAATTACACACTTCCAATCTTACAAACAAACCATTGTGAAAAATAATCTATGTCAAAATAACCATCACACTACATCTATCTTCCAAAAATAAGGCAATAAAATAATCTATAGCAACCAGCCTTTAAATAAACATTTGCAAAAATGAAATGTACATTAGAAACACATTTTTATACAAAGCAGCAAATTGCAATTCCAAAAAACATCCAAACAAGGCAAGCCAACAAGTTTTTATTATACCTGTATGTATGTCCATCTATAGTTTACAGACATAAATACAGGTGCAATAAAAGAGCATCAAAAACAATTGAATCACATTAAAAATCATCATACAATACAACCACTGAATTGTCCTGTACGTATGTATATCCATAGTGATATACATAAATTCAGGGCAAATAAATGGACATAAAAATAAAATGGACGTCAGGAAAAAAAAAAAAAAAACCTGTAAAATAAAAATAAAATACATTTATTTTGTTTACTTACCATTAGATGAACCACTCACAGAAATCAAGGGAAACCAGAAGCACTGGAACAGGTAATCCAACAACAGGAACCAGGTAACCATAAAATAAAAAACCCTTACAATCCACAAGTGTCTGTATCTTCTTTCTTCTATTTGTAATCCATAGTGGGGGTCTTCTCCGTCTTCTTTTGTCTTCTTCCTGGGTCTTCTTATCTTCATCCGCCACGCCCTGGTCTTCTTTCTTCCATAGGAGGTCCTTCCTCCTCGGCGTCTAGCTTCAAAATGAGACGACATAGGCTTTTATAGGCCTATGACGTCACATTTTTGTCATATGGTTCTCACAGTCCTGATTGGACCGTAAAAACCATGTGCTTTAGCCGACAAAAAAAAAATGATGACGTCATTTAAAGGCAATGAAAGCACAGCCAATCAGTATGGCTGTGCTTCAATTGCCTTTAAGATGACGTCATGAAAAGAAAGATGGCTGGCCTCACATGGTACGGTAGCCAATCAGAGCATGGGAAATACATCCCAACTCTGATTCGCTAAAGTACCATGTGACAGGCTTTAAATGACGTCACATCCGTTCTCCCCAAAGCCTCTGTCACATGGTCTACTTGAGCCAATCAGAGTTGGGATGGAGTTCCCACGCTCTGATTGGCTACCGTACCATGTGAGGCCGGCCATCTTTCTTTTCATGACGTCATCTTAAAGGCAATTGAAGCACAGCCATTCTGATTGGCTGTGCTTTCATTGCCTTTACATGACATCATCATTTTTTTTGTTGTTGACCAAAGCACATGGTTTTCATGGCCCAATCAGGACCGTGAGAAACATATGACGAAAATGTGACGTCATAGGCCTATAAAAGCCTCCTATGGAAGAAAGAAGACCAGGGCGTTGCGGATGAAGATAAGAAGACCCCGGAAGAAGACAGAAGAAGACGGAGAAGACCCCCACTATGGATTACAAATAAAAGAAAGAAGATACAGACACTTGTGGATTGTAAGGGTTTTTATTTTATGGTTACCTGGTTCCTGTTGTTAGATTACCTGTTCCAGTGCTTCCGGTTCCCCTTGATTTCTGTGAGTGGTTCATCTAATGGTAAGTAAACAAAATAAATGTATTTTATTTTTATTTTACAGGTTTTTTTTTTTTTCCTGACGTCCATTTTATTTTTATGTCCATTTATTTGCCCTGAATTTATGTATGTCCCTGTGGATATACATACATATAGGACAAATCAGTGGTTGTATTGTATGTTGATTTTTAATGTGATTCATTTGTTTTTGATGCTCTTTTATTGCACCTGTATTTATGTCTGTAAACTATAGATGGACATACATACAGGTATAATAAAAACTTGTTGGCTTGCCTTGTTTGGATGTTTTTTGGAATTGCAATTTGCTGCTTTGTGTTAAAATGTGTTTCTAATGTACATTTCATTTTTGCAAATGTTTATTTAAAGGCTGGTTGCTATAGATTATTTTATTGCCTTATTTTTGGAAGATAGATTTAGTTTGATGGTTACTATGACATAGATTATTTTTCACAATGGTTTGCTTGTAGGATTTGAAGTGTGTAATTGATTTGGATTGTAATTGATTGGTGATTGGATTAATTGATGGTAATTTACTTGTGTTGATGCTTTGTTTTTCTTTAATGATTGTATTTGTATCTTGTTTGGATTAGTGTATTTGATTTGGAGCATTGGTTGACATAGTATACATGATGCACAGATTAATTGTATCATGTACACATTGTCAAATTGAGTGTTTGTATTTGTATTTCTTAGATATTGATTTTGCTTGGTGCTGTTTGATATTTGGAGAGATTTGTATTTGGCCATGTACAGTATTTATTTGTATATTGGTTAATCATGCATATACAGTATATATATATATATATATATATATATATATATATATATATATATATATACATGATGAAGCCACTGTACAAATAAATGGGTGAAGGGTGGGTATCGGGTCAGGGTGGCTTAATCCCTTAATGACTGTAGCGGTTAATAACCGCTAAGGTGATTAAGGGTTTAGGGGACATTAGTTTGGCACTTTTTCTTATTGTGTATATTTTTCAGCACCCCAGTGTATGGACGGGGAGGAAGATGAGGGTGGCCTTCATCGTGGGTGCCGGACAAGGGTGAGTTCAAAATGTATTTATTGTGATTAATGTATATTTAATGGGCAAATGCATTATTATCCATATGTGGATAATAGTAATTTGGCCCATTACTGTAGTGTGTATGTGTTGGGGGGCGGGGGGATGTGTGTTGTATATAGCAATGTTTATTGGGGGCAATTGTCCCCCATAAACATGCTATTATGCCTTAATCCCTTCATTGCCTTAGCGGATAGCCGCTAAGGTAATGAAGCTGCTTTAATGTATTTTTAATAATAGTGTGCGGGAGCAGGGCGTCCCCTGAGCTGAACCGCATTGATTTGTGGTTCAGGGACCCCCTGCTTCCCGAGTTATAGGCTCGGCATCGATGCCAGTGTGGACGCCATCTTTATTGAGCCCACGTCACGTCTTTTACGCTATAAAGATGGCGCCGACACTGGCACCGATTCCCCATACCGGGGCCTGTAACCTGGGAAGCAGGGCATCTCTGAGGCATTAATCAATGCGGTCCAGCTCAGGGGACCCCCTGCTCCCGCACACTATTGTTAAAATGTAGATTAATGCAGCTTCATTACCATAGCGGCTATCCGCTATGGTAATGAATTATTATTTATTGTTATGTGTTTTTTAATACTAGTATAGATGTGTAGGGGTCTCCTGAGCTGAACAGCATTGGTTTCAGGTCTGAGGACCCCCTACTTCAGGAGATACAGGCCCCGTTATGGGGTGCCGGTATCCCCTGCACTTTAAAGCTCCCGCGTCACGTAAATTCTGCAAGGGATACCGGCACCCCAAAACGGGGCCTGTATCTCCTGAAGTAGTGGGTCCTCGGACCTGAAACCAATGCGGTTCAGCTCAGGAGACCCCCTGCTCATGTAGACTAGTATTAAAAATCATATTTGTACAGCACAATCGCCTGTAAGAGCCGTGAATTGAGACGCAGCGTCTCCATGCAGTACTTACAGGCTGCTTTGTTTATAATAGTTATCGTGCTAAATAACTTTAAGCATGATATCAGGGGGGGGGGGAAGAAGGTGATCGCGCGCTATGGCTCTTTTGGGCAAGGCAGGCTGTAAATGCGCAAAACAGCCTTAGTGAATAGCGCTTATGGCTTTAGCCTTTTGCGGCCGAGCGATATTTATTTAGGGTGTCCATTGATTATAATGTGGCTATCTAGGCTCCCGTGGAGGGCTTAGGTAGCCACAGAGACAAGCAATAGATTAAAAGGCTAGAGTTTGTAATTAATTTTCCTATTTTATTGTAATGTATATTTTGTTAAATTATTTTTTGTAATGCTTTTTTTGGACAATATCCCTATCAACTACATTTAGCTAATACTGCTATTGCCACTACTGTGTGTGTGTGTGTGGGGGTGGGGGAGTGGGGGAGGGGGGTGTTTTGTTGAGGGTAGGGGTGTGAGATGGGTTTTTTTCCCTGGAGAGGCCTTCTGGGGGGTGGCAGGCGGATGGGAGGTTAACCCTTTGATCATCTTGGTGGCTAGTAAAGAATTGGATGGATATGCTTTACTAACCACTAAGGTGGCCAAGGGGGGTAGTGTAGTTTTATGTCTATGTTAACCTATTGGTAGCCCTTTTTTGTTTGCTTGTCATTGAAACCCATGACTAGTTGACCCGGGGGCTACTAAGGGGTTAATATGTACTGTAATGTATTTTAATTACAATTGTATCATCGATTTTGGGCTGCTTTAGTTTATCTTGCCTATGTATATATAATGGCCAATACAGTGGCCATTATATGCATAGGAAAGACACGGCCAACCCCAGCCTGGACTAGGTAATAAAATATAATAGGTTTGAAGCAGTGTGTCTCCCATTAATTTCAGCTCAGTTCCTTAGTAAACTCCTGATCTGTAAAGTATAGAGGAAGAATGCCATCCATCGTAAAGGGATACTGATCCCTGAGAATTGTGTGTCCTCCAACCAGGGTCTACCAGATACAGTACATGGGCACTGAGGAAGCTATATAAGAGATTGCCAATCTAAAGGACACAAGTATCAGTGCCTCCCTAGTTTATGAGTGAGAGCTACAAGGGGAAAAAGCACAGAGTAACTTAATGTGAAGCCAGCCCTTTTATGTGGCGCATTATCAATGGATGTGAATAAAGCTCTTTGTTTGTACTATAAAAGTTCCTGGCTCTTCATTCTAACAACTGCATAACTACACCCAGCCTGCATGGATCCAGCACCCTCAAACTGTATGAGACTTTGAGCACAGCTACTGTATGTATATTTAGCCAACTCAATATAAACTGCTTTAGAGACCAGCAAGGAGGGTTAAATACAGGTATGAGCACTCAATGAGAAGTTAAGTTCAAAGGTATGCTGGGGTAGCATTGCTAGCCATCAGCTAGTTTAGCTCACAATGCTTGAGCTCTATCCTGAATAACATAAGTTGTGTGGGTTTTAATCCTTTTGGGTCAGATATCAGTACATCATTCCAGTCGCTAGATATTTTAGACTTACTAAAACAATACTGATCCTTTTAAGAAGTGTGGGATAGTACTCATTTAAACATACTGTGCATAGCCATTAGCATATCTTGCAGAGAAGTTTGATGGGATATATACAGTATATGTATACAACTGGAGACACTACTAAAATGGAACTGCTCCTCCCCCTCTGATCAAAGGAATTGGTCAATTCATGTCGGATTTGGATTTAGGTGGAAAATTTGCCCATCTCAACATCACTCTGATTAGTCACGTTTCATCTGTAATCCCTTTATCTTAATTGCACTTTCATGTTTAAGACATTTCCCCGCCTAACTCACATTTTTTTAATTTACTTGTTGCTTTCCAGAGTTTTCAGCTTTAGGGGTAACTTGCTTTGCATGCAGGGTGTGCCAGTAAATAGGCCATACTGTACAACAAGTTTGTTTCACACTTCAATTTTATTGTTAGCAATTTAATACAGATTGCATTTGGTGGTTAGCTGTATTACAATTAAATATTTGTGCTATTTTTTCTACCATTATATAGAATGGTAATTTAAATCTGTTTAATGACATACTGGAATGCATAATTCAGTGTAATGTACTTATTTATCCTTTTCTGTATCCTGTTTGTATAATTCAAAATATAATTAAAAAAATATGGTTAAAAATATGTATAAATTGAAGATCCACTGTCCCAAGAATACCCAATACATGTTCCACTACTACTGCTTTCTATGTTAATGTATCCTAATTTTTCTCAGACAAATATTTATTTATTTGTTTAATAGATTTTGCATTTCATTTAACAGGAATGCATTAGGCATTCCATTTTGCAGGAAAGACTTCAGAGAAAAATAATTCTGAGAATTTGAGATAAAACATTCAAATATTAACATTTTTATAGCAGGTTAAATATAATAATTATCTGTGTAGAAATATAATTCATAATCATTTAATGTGTAACACAATAACTTTTATAGTTGCAACTTCAAATTGCTATTTTTTTTTTACAATATTGAACCATTACGCTGTGGTCAATAAAAATGTAATTATTTCATAAAAAGGACTTGGAGGATGTTGAAATGTACAGCTCATAATGCAAACAGACAGCAGAGACACCAAAATTACTTTGTAAAATATTTATTACATAACAACCTATGGTTAAATGACGTTATAAAGGCTAAATTAACCATTGATTATGAGAATTAAAAGCAAAGATATATATATTGTACTTTCCTGTTCAATATTAATATTGTTCATAATACAGAGGTTTTCAATAGAGATTTGACAATTTTTCACAGTAGTGTAGTTCACCAACCAATGGACATTTTAAGGGAGAGGGGCCTGCCAAAAAAAGAAAATTAGCAAATCGCATCAGGTCACGTGACTCTTTATTTAATTAGATTTTACTATAATCTTACAGAAGGCACAACATTAAGTATTAATCTGGCTAATCAAATATTGCATTTACGTCTATTCTCATTCATTCCTGAGCAATGTAAACTTTTTTGAAAACTTTGCAAAAAATGCAAATTGAAGGAGATCGTGTACATTTTTGCAGAGCTAATTTAGAGACATTTGCACAACTCTACTTTACAATTCTGAATAATTCAACTTGATATATAATTGCATTAAATAACTGTAAACATGGAGACTGCTAAAGGCATCTAATACAAAGATGTTTACCACAATAAAGCTTTTATTTATTATAAATCTGTATTTACGAGAATCTATGAACAGCAATGCTAAATGCAAAATATGTATGTGTGTATTTAGAGTTGTTAAAACGTGCACTGTTCATTAATCATTTCTCCGTGGTACAAAGGTATACATTGTTTCAATGCTGTCATCTAGTGGGCACCTGCAGTTTTACACGAAATGGAATTGACTGGAGATAAAAGCTATGGGTCTTTGTATTTAAAGTCACAGACAGCTTTTTTTTGGCGCCAAATTCAAAATTGGTACAGGAAATCTCAGTTTTACTTGCGCTTGTGTGTGCACATCTACTAACCTGCAGCCTGCACCATCAGCATCACAAGTACTTTTTTTTTCTTTTGGCAGACAAAAAGGGTTAGCATACTGTACAGATGTCAATGGTAATGTTTCTGGGCACCACAAAGAAAGGAGAAAATGCATCCAAATCGTCCGCTAAATTCAATGGTGCATAAATCCCAAACTGTTAATAATATTGGGGCAAAATGAAGAAGTGATGTATTAACCCAAAAATGTATTTGATGCGGCAGGAATGTTTCATTATATACTGTAGGTTAAGAAAATGTATTATTTGCACAGTATGGCTATCTCAAATAATATTTCCCTAATAATTGATAAACACACAATCCCAGCAATCTCTAACCCCAGAACCCACCACATTGTGTGTGTGTGTGTGTGTGTGTGTGTGTGTGTGTGTGTGTGTGTGTGTGTGTGTGTGTGTGTGTGTGTGTGTGTGTGTGTGTGTGTGTGTGTGTGTGTGTGTGTGTGTGTGTGTGTGTGTGTGTGTGTGTGTGTGTGTGTGTGTGTGTGTGTGTGTGTGTGTGTGTAAAAATGTGATAGTTATAAATAAAATATACACATAGCATGTTTTAATTTAAATGTGATCAATCTCGTGTAAAGATGCATGAAAAATTATTTCAAAAAAATTATGAGTAAACTGTATGTTTGAAGTCTTCAAACATACCAAGCACATTTTATAGCACTGATATTTTAATGCATAAAAAAGTTTAAATATAATCTTAGTATGTAGGCCCCTAAAGGTTTTACATTTCTCCCATTGTGAACTTAGAAACTCACCCTTCAGACATTCAAAAATATGAAAATAATTTATGATATGTAAAATCTTGTTATTCCAAACTTTGGCTGTATTGTGTTATGTTAGGTGACTATTTTATGCTATGATGAATAACTGATGAATAACTCTGAGATTTTCTCCAGGCTTTGATATGAGAATTAGTTATTTCTAGTTTCAGATATTATTTGCATAGTGACAGTATGCTTTGATTGTGCTCGAAATCCTTTGGTACATTTCCCATCTTATTAAATGCTTTATTTGTCCTCCCTGAACATGTTTAATATTATTTTTATGGTGACTTTTAAGGTTTTTAATGAGCCCTGTATTGCTGTAGCATTAATGGACCAATGTACGTTTTGAAACATAAAAAATATCATAAGAAATGCCACACTTCCAAGAATTCCTTTTTGTTCATACTTAATTAACCTTTACTGTGCAGGGGGTTCCACCGCCCCTCCAGCCCTTTTGCTAATGTTATCACTCATGGAGTTAACACATGACCGCAACCAGGCCCCAGATTTCAGAAACAGAACTTTACTTCCATTTTGATTGGACTGGATGCTCTATCTGAGAGGTCAGTCAATCTGGCTCCAGAAACGGACCTGTAGGGTTCCAGGGCCTATGCTATACCAGGTACATCATAAGGGTTAAATGCTTACCCTTTTAGAGAGCAGGAGAAATTACAGTGTAAATGTTCAATACCTGCATTGTAATATTTTATTGCATGATCACATATTTATTTTGAAAAGAGTATCTTCTGATTTTAGTAATGTTTTTACTGCAAGTCACCAGCTGCTGTACATGGTCGCATCAGTGCACATTTCTTGGTCTATCAAAAAAGCAAAGAGTACATGTGTCCATAGTTGAGTGCAAAACATTTATTAAGATAAAGCATTTTTCCTGAAAAACATTTTAAAACCCCAATTTACAACCTAGAGAGATGCATCATGTAAAATATTTTTTAGGTTGATCCTACAATCAGAAAATACAAAATTGTTAATCTTGGAGTGGGATTAATCTTTTTGATTGATTTGTTGTAAAATTGTTAATAAATTATAAATTGTATTAAAGCATTTCAATAAAGCATGTCGATATGCTTCAAGATAAGGGTTATATTTCATCATATTAGACTAGATGTAGTCTTATATATTCCAGCTTGGATAACCTGACCAATTGGACACAAAAATCAATACGCCACTTTGTCCTACAAAGTAACTACAACACACATCACTGCAAAATGCTCTACTAACTAGATTGGTTATCCCTTGAGTCCAAGCACAAAGTACATTTTTCATGTCTTGCCCTCAAATACTTTCTGGGCAAGCTACCAGCTATCGGAACAAGCTCCTCACCCCACCACATGCAGCACTTATCACCTGAGATCTGACTCCAAAAGACTGTTCACTGTTCCAAGGTTCAACAAAGAAATCCAGTCACTCCTCCTCGTGGCATGCACCACACGACTGTAACAATCTACTAGAGACTCTCAAAGCTTCCTCCAATTTAAGTTCTTTCAAGACTTAAGCTGTCTCAAATGTTAATCTTGTTTGCAATTGTTAAATACGCACATTACATATATTGCCTCTAAGTGTCCATGAAATGTCTGTAAATATAACGTGTAACAATGTATTTTCATTATACGTCTGTGCCCAGGACATATTTGAAAACAAGAGCTAACTCTCAATGTATTATTTCCTGGTAAAACATTTTATAAATAAACACAAATAACAAAAAGACTCATCCAACAGAGAAAAATAACAGAGGAGGATGATAGTGGTTGATTTCTCATTAGGAATAATCAAGGCATAAATGTATCTGGTTTATACTGAACAAGTGGACAGAGATTTCTAACTCAGCTTCACAAATTCAGACATGGTCTACTAAATGTAAATTTATTTGACCATAATACATATGTTTATCTATTACTAAATCTAACTTCGAAAAAAGTGAGTAATATTCTAGGTTTCTTGGCATCAGTTACTCTCTCCCCTTGTGTGTCATCATTACTTTACAAAATCATATGTTGTAGATAACGTCATTCAACCTTGATTGAAGCAAAAGTTGTGTTTTTAAAGCTCCTTCATCAGAGAATTTTAGACACGCGGCACGTTAAAAAAATATTCGGAGGTTCTTGCATAAATGTCTCCTTCTCCGTCAAAGAACTTTTTTTCCCTTCCAGAATCCAGCTTCAAGCGCATAGAAAGAATAAAAGCATTCATTGGAATTCTCTGAACTACTACCATATGCATAATCATATTTCATCACCTCTTTCCATTTCGTGCATTGATACATTGGGACATAAAACAGAAATATTCTTTTTTAATCAGAGAGATTATTGAATGGGAATGTCTTACAGTGAAACCATCAAATTATATTTATTCCTCTCATTTGCTTTGTTTTAAAGTTTAAAGTTGAAATATTAAAGTGTGAGAAACACTTTATAAATGAGAAAATTAGAATGGAATGATAAATATAAGAACAAGCAGAAAGGACATTAACTATAATTTAATAATTAGCAAAGCAGGACAATCATTGAAAGATAAGTCCAAGTATAATATTTTCCTGTTAGTGACAGTAAAAACATTCTGTATATGCCAACAATTCAAAAAATATTTGATACAATTACCAGCAAGGTTAAATAAGTAACCTGTTGAGACATTCAAACCATATGAGATGAGTACAAATTGTAAGTGTAAATAATTGGTACAAAATGTAATTTAAGAAGAATTATTTTAAATTCCACAGTCAAAATGTAATTTGAATTCAAACTCAGAAAATATAAGGAATGTCATTATTACATCCCAGTAAAACTAAATACTTTTGAAAAAGTGGATCTTTCTCCCCTTTCATATTGGACTATGATCACAGTGTGTTGTGAAACAATCTTTACCTCCAGCAGTTATCCAACGAGACAAGAATACGGCATTTTAACATTTTTCCACGTGTACCAAGAATTCAAAATGTTGTTTTGCACTGTTACAGTTTGGTTCTCCAGTACTCATGGATTCATCCTTTTTGTCTAAATCTAATTTGTATTAAACTAGCATTCAGTGGGATCACTGTCATTAGATATGTTAGTTAAGATCATCATTATGATCTTCTGCACTTGACTTTTAAACACCTTCTAGTATGTATATTTAAATAACTACTGTTTGGCCTTATAATTCTCTAGTTGATCATATTTGACAGTGGTAACTAAATAATTGAAGTCCATTATCATGACTCCAATAATTTTTGAACCATGAGGTTGAAAACTCAATGGTACCGAAGGGTTAATGTGTAAGCAAAAATAAAAGAACAGCACACCCTCTGTTACTATTCAAAATGATTTATTTCCCCTCTCTAACGTTTCACTCCGATGACTACAGTGTAGAGAAAACATAGGTTACATGCAATACTGTATGTCCAGCCCCGGAGGGTCCAACTCACCCAAAATGTCCACAACAATTAGTAACAAAAGGTTAAATCCATAACACATGATATTATAAAATATAATTACAAAGGTACTGCATATGAAGAACATACCTCTCTTTGTAAGGTAATTCTGCAGGCATTATATGGGATATAAATAAATATTGCAGGTAATTTCCAAGCTTGCATTCCATAGTGGAATACACACCCTATGTTGTGTCACATGATAGCCTATATGGGAACCAAAAAATTAGCACATGCGTTCCATTGCAGGATGCAAACCTAAGAGGAGCACCACTAATATAACTGTAGAGCTCCACATATATGTCACATAGTCCGCACACTTTAGATTATGGGACGTGCATGCGCCTAGTAGAACCATTTGGCTCTCACCATTTTATATAAAACAAAGTCCTTACAGTACATATGACCAGAGTATGTGTGCGTTCAATGATGAGACCACATACATGTTATACTGTACATATTAATTACAGTAATATAACAATTGCTTACACCTACAGTATAACAATAATAATTAATAGATAGCAGACCCATGGAAGATGCTTTGTATTTCAGTTGTTATTCTGCTTCTTCTCTGGACATTTCAATAACTGGAACTCTAACGTTGACCTCAACACTAATTATTTTTTAAGGCACAGCCTTCCACCACCCCCAAAGAAAAGGAGGATACATGCACTGGTGACACAGGAAATTCAAGACACATGCTAAGAACATCTAGGATGAGGTCCAGGAACAAGAACTTGTTCAATTTATCTAAGCATAATCTCTCAGAAAGTGAGAAGGGATTGTCATTTCTACAGACAGATGTAGCAGAACCTATTGTCTTTGGCGCGGGATCAAACAGCGTTACCGTGACTGCCCTGGAGGATTATTGCTGTATAGACTTCCCATCCAGAAGAATGGACTCCCACAGGGAAGTTGCGGCAACATTATCTCCAGAGCCACGGCTTTTAGCTTTTTCAGCTGCATCTCAGGGGACAGGGAGTAACCTCTTACATTATATTGATTTAAAATGTAGTTTAACCTTATCCTTAACCTTATTTTGGAAACCACCATTTCCAGCAGTCCTGAAAAATAAGAGTATGAATGACACCTGAAAATAAAAGGGTAACTCATAAGATTGCTAATTCCTGTTGCCTGAAAAGTATCTTTCTAGTATCAATCAAAAATGCTGAAGTAAGCACTTTGATCTGCATGGTGAAACACAAGATTCATACTAACCTACATTTATATAGTCAACTATATCCAAAAGTGGAGTACAAAGTCCTACAGAACTTAAGTAGAGACACTTCAATCATTATAAAATCATCTGATAAGGGGGCTTCATTAGTAATACAAACTTTACAGATTACAAAACAGCAATACTCAAACAACTGCAGAACACCGCTTCCTACAGTATCATCCCTTATATACCTACCCTACAGCTATGTAAAAAAAGAAAGAAATTTATTGTATTTTCCAATTGGGTTTTAACAGCAATTGCATAAAAGCATTTCTTAGTCAACAATACCTTGAATACTGGTTATTTACACAATCCATAAAGGACATAAAACTCTCAGTAATCAACCAGGCAGATTTATAATTGTGTCTATCATTTTTCTTGGATAACCCTTGTTACAGTATTTGGATTTATTTTAGGGACACACTACTACTGTGCACTCCATACACCAAGGAAACCACTGATTTCCTGCAGAAATAGGAACATATGGGTCAAATAAGTAGCACAATTTGCTTACTCTTTCTGTTACTCTTGATGTCTCATAATACTAATATACCACAGGAGAGAGGCCAACAGGCCATGTCCCACACTACCATATGAGTGATCCATCTTCTGAGTATCCCCACTTGTTGCTTGATGTTGTTTTATATACAAATTACAGGCATACCCCGCATTAACGTACGCAATGGGACCGGAGCATGAATATAAAGCGAAAACGTACTTAAAGTGAAGCACTACCTTTTCCCCACTTATCGATGCATGTACTGTACTGCAATCATCATATACGTGCATAACTGATGTAAATAACGCATTTGTAACAGGCTCTATAGTTTCCCCGCTTGCGCACAGGTAGGGAGCTGTTATTGCAGTTCAGGACGTGCTGACAGGTGCATGCGCGAGCTGCCGTTTGCCTATTGGGCGATATGTCCTTACTAGTGAGTGTAATTAAAGTGAGTGTCCTTAAACCGGGGTATGCCTGTATTTTAGATTTGAGAATATTTTTTATCTTGTAAACACTAGGAGCAGCAATGGGGAATAACATTGCATCCTCATATTCCAATATATTTATGGGCATCTATCAGGAGGAATTTGTTTATGCACATCCTATTCATAAGGGAGCTGTGCTGGTGGAGGTATATAGACATGTCTTTATGATATTGACAGGGGGAAAAAGCCAGTTGATTATTTATTAATTACCTTAACACATTTAACCGTAACCGTGTTACTGACATCCATCAAATTATTTACTAATTGGATTACTAATATAAGAAACTTTCTGGATACCAGAATTAACTATAGGGAAGGACAGTTGACATAAATGGATGAACCTTTTAAAATGTAATCTGCTGATTTTCCTCTGTGTTTTTCCCAAAATCCAATCCGCACATGGAATTCTGAAGACAAATTGGGCACTAAACAAGGTGGATAAACACATCTGCTATCGGTTCCATTTCACACAGATTTTGTGAAATTTGCCCTCAAATTTTATTTTAAATTAACGTGTGGATTTTGAAGATCAGTTTTTCCCAAACCCTAAAATATGGGGCCAAGGGATAGCGTGAAGAAAGAGACCTATTTAGTCCCAAGCATTATATACTGTATATCCCTTCAAATATCCCTCCAAATAACCTACTGTATGGAGAGACACGTACTGAAAAAGGAGCACACCTTAGATAGATTGGTAATATGCAACGTGTATTTAAATAACCCATGACCCAAATTTCAAAAAAGGAGTTCCATAATAACTATAGTATATTTACAAGACTAAAGCACCCTTTGACGAATGAGATATGGGTGTTAGGCCCTACAGGGTAAGAACCCACAGCCTCTGCTACTCAGGACAGTAGATACAGTATAGCAGTGTGAACTAAACCAGTCTTTGACTGAGCCACTGATTGAGGCACCTGTGCTGAAACAGGGATATCCATAAAAGCTGGCACGTTGGGGGCCCTTGAGGACCGAGTTTGGAGACCCCTGCTTTAAAGCATACACCTTCCCCTTTCTTGTTGCTAATTCAATGTTCCTTGTGCACGAAAAGGAGTTCACCTGCAAAACCTGTGAAATATGGTAATAGTCGTATTAGCTACTGGTGTGAGCAAAAGAGCTCAAACATATACCATGACAGTGGGCTACCCAGCAGCTGGTCTAGTTCAAACTGTAAGAGATAGTGCCCAGAAGAGCAGAAGCTGTGGTTTCTATTCCTGTTGGGTCTTACACCAGTGCTCCCTTCCTCACAACGTGCCATAGGCTTGTCAATATAGTTCTTATGGAAATTCTCTTAGGAAGTTTGGGGTTTGAGTCATTTAAATATATTTTTAATATCTCCCACTAAGTCCCGCAGGCACTGTGTGCTGCTCTACAATATGAACTTATCCATGATGAAGACTTCGCTGCCAGAAAATAAAGCACCTGCAAGTATTATCAATAATAAAAGAGTGCAGAGATATTGATTTGTGAGTTTCACTGAAGGGCTAATGTCACGTGATAATATAATGTCTATTTATTATTTATGTAACACTGGTGCTTATCCATGGGATAGGGAGGTGCTGGTATGGTAGGTGTACAGTATGTGGTGGGGTTGAAGTTCTGTAGCAGTGTTCAAAGGGAACAGGTGTCCATGACATTGGTGCTTATGCCTCCCATGGTAAGGACAGAGAGGTATACATCCTTGCATCTCTTCACAGTTATTAAAAACTAGTTAGTAGAGAGCTGCAATATGTTCTCACAAGTTTGAAAAACTGGTAAATATTGAACTTTCCAACAAATGTGCAGAATCAGCAATATTTGTGTTTCAGAGTGAGCAATACCGTTTGGGAAAAAAAAAAAAAACACATACAGTATCACAGTGTTTGTTAAATGGTTCCCTCAAGTTCAAACAGTGATATGTGTTAATTACAGTAGGAAGGGAGTTCTCTAGTTCTTTGCAAATCCTTGCAATATGCAAATGTACTGTAGCCTGTAAAAGAGTAATAAACTGCAGTATCAGAGTTGAAAGTTTAAATCTGGCAAATGTTGTTTGCTATGACTGGATGGAGAGATTTATAACTCATCTATTTTAATATACGCCAACCGAAGTAGAATACTGTAGATTAGCTCCTCCTATTAGTAAAATAAAATATGGAATTCTCACCATATTCAATGGGAACTATATATATATATATATATATATATATATATATATATATATATATATATGCAACAATATTGGACTCAAAATAAAACATTATAGAGCCCATTCTCTTAAAACAAGTTCTGTACAACTAACTTGCCTAGTTTAATAGATCTTCTCTCTCTTATTTCAAACCAAACTCCAACACTTTTACCAAATATTTTATCCAGTGTGTGCATTTGCTATTTCTTTCACCTAATGCAGGCTGCTGTAAGGGCACATTTGTTTACCTATATTTCAGCCGTGATATAGATAGACTAATAGGTTGTTTCATGGAGAACCCAGTGACGTCACCAGGATCTCACGATACCACCATCAGAGTCCCATTGCAGTGACGGAGGGCTTTGTAACTTTACTACGCTATGAGAGCGCCTGTTTTTTGTTTGTGTTTTCTGTAGATATCTTGGATGGAGTGGTGTTCCCCTTTCACTCAGGCTGCAAAGACTCAATTGAACAAGCGTGTGAAGCGGGACTTTGATTTGTATTGTATCTGGACATTATTTTCTTATTTAGTTTTTTTATTTTATTATATATATATATATATATATATATATTAGTCCTCAACAGCATTGATACTTTTTTTCATATTTCAACCACCGTTTTAGGCTGGCGTCGATTCTCATTCTCTCTCTCTCTCTCTCTCTCTCTCTCTCTCTCTCTCTCTCTCTCTCTCTCTCTCCCTCTCTCTCCCTCTCTCTCTCTCCCTCCCTCTCCCTCCCTCTCTCTCTCTCCCTCTCTCTCTCTCTCTCTCTCTCTCTCTCTCTCTCTCTCTCTCTCTCTCTCTCTCTCTCTCTCTCTCTCTCTCTCTCTCTCTCTCTCTCTCTCTCTCTCTCTCCAGAAAAAATCTTTCTACCTGGAGTATGACCGATCACTAATCTTCCCAAAAACAGCTGTCCAGTCAGTTCTTCCAAGAAAATGGGAATGAGGTAATGAAAATGAAAAATTAATTTACATTTACAGTAGTGTAGTACTTTAAATAAAATAAATCTATAATTCTGTGCACTCACAAACATGTGTTGAATTCAGACACTTCTCAGTGTGCCCCAACCTTCAGAACAGATGAAGTGGTGTTCCTCCGTAGAGTGATTTTTCAAAAGGCTTAAGGCAATGAGGAATTTAGAAAAAGTTATGGTGTATGATATCAAAAGAATCATTAAAGGAAATATAAATGGTTCTGTGGGGACGGACACTCAATGCACCATTGAGCCTGGGCCTGCCTGCCATGTGAAATTCCTCAATACTTCCGGTATCTCCATGTGTTGTGGTTACGGTACCAGTACGTCTGCAACCCCACTGTCGGTGGACCTCAGCCTGAATCAGCTTCTTTTGGAGTTCATACAATTTTTTTAGAACACATAGAAAAGATGTATATAAACAGAATAAATTCTTATTAATATTGCAGATGTGTCCTTTGAAGGTTTCTATAATGCACTGTAGTTTTATGCAATACCATTGCCTACTAATAAAGAAAAAATCTGGCAGCTGTATTGAAATGTGGAATTCTATTTTCAACCATACTGTGGAACAGAAGTGTCAAATAGGTGCAGGTGCTTGTGTGACTCTAGAGAAAGTATGTGACACCTTTTGGTTTCCAGCTGGAAAAATTATTTGGTTCCAATCATTTTTGTAAAAATATCCTTGCTGTAAAGGGCTTTGGGATGATGTCCTGCTGTTCATTGGAAAATGATAAAATGTGTGCCTACATACTGTAGTATTCATACTGTATAAATAGATAAAACATTTTTGAGAAATCCTTAATGCACCCATGCTGTTACATTTCATACAGTGTGTTTGATAAAACATGTAGGCAGAATTTAAAAAAAAGATTTTTTTTGTCAGTTTATGACAGGCTTTCAAGATAGACGGAAACTTCCAGAAAATAAGAGTTCAAACAGATAAAGAAACATACAGTACAGAACATTAAGGCCCTGATTCACTAAAGGGTGCCATGTTTTGATTGGGAGTTTAGGTATTATAAAATGTAGTGCCTGTGAATGGGTGTTGCTAGCAGCCAACAAGAATGGCTGCTTGAACCTGCAGCTAGCTCTGCTTACTCCCAAAACTAAACTACTTATAAAATAGGAAGAAAACTAAAGATTAAACTATAAAATTATTTTAAAAAGCGTTATTACATATACTGTAAAGCCAAGTCCACTTGGACTACTGATTCTCTGGCCCCTCTAACACTGTAAATCCCAGTCAAGAGTGGGCTGTGCTGGGAGTAATTACTGCCGGGTCTGTTATATTGTTCTGTGTGTATTATCAATAAAGTTCAGGAATAGCCTGTTATTGTAAGAGGGGTATATGACTATAGGCAGGCTGGCTTATGTATCCAAGTTCCCTGATGTCCCTTTACCTCCTGGTTGGTGGCGGGGCTAGGGGGAGGCTACAGCTGGCTGCGGGGGCACGAGGGTGTCGGGAGCGGGGTGTGCGGACTCTGCGGGAGGCAGAGAGGAGTACAGGCAGTGCAGGGAGCTTTCCTGTGCTCCGGAAGCTCCTGCGGTGGGACGCCGGTAGGGCGACTCCATTTTGCGCATAGCAGTGCAAGCACGAGACTAGCAGTTGCGACGGCCATAGGAGATTGGCTCCGCGCATGGACTACATGTCCCATGAGCCTCTGGGAGTATGGATATGTGGGGCAAGCATAGCCAACAGGGCTGCAGCAATCCCCTGCTCCTAGAAAGGATACTTTTGGCACACTGTGAGCCACGCCAGGCAGGAGCTGGACAGAAGAGGGTAAGGTAGTGTCTCAGGTGCCAGTGGCCCTGAGACAAGGCCTAGATTTCCCCTTAGGCCCCAGCTAGGCCCCGACTCACCTTAGGTTGTGGCTGCTGCAGGGAAGGCTCATATCTAGAGACACTTCCCCAGTAGTCATCATAATGAGGGTACAGCACACTGGTTACGGACGCCCCACAGTGCACATGGAGGCGGGCTGGGACCAGGCCTGTCCATTATCAGAGGCTCTTAATAGGGATACAATCCAGTGGGTGGTCCCTCCATATGCGGACGCCTGAGAATACACACGCGGCTTGGGACACTTTGCGGCTCGGCGAACCTTCAGCCAAGACAGCCTGGTCTGGACTAAGGCCAGGAAGGTATCGTCACAAAGTGCACCAACGGCTATACATACTGTAGGCAGTGCTGTCACACACTTGGGTTGGGAGTGACTATTGTGGGCTGGACACTGGGACACTGGTGCCCCTGCACCCAAGTCCTCTGGGGATACTCTGCAGCCATGTACATATGTACATATATATATATACATATATATATATATACACAGTGGCCGACAAATCACCCAAAAATTTACTCGCCGAACAAAAAAATCTACTCGCCCCCTAGTCCCGCCCTAGTCCCGCCCCCAACCCCGCCCTAGTCCCGCCCCCAACCCCGCCCCTGTTAAAAAAATAAAATAAAATAAATCGAATACATTCCTAGTAAGAACAACATTCGTTTTTGACATAAGTTTATTTATTGTATTACATTATACTACAATTAGTCCTTGTTACGTGTGTGTATGTGTGTGTGTTTGTGTATGTGTGATCTTACCTGATCCATAGTCCAGGTACCTCATTCCCGCAATGTTATATGTTGGAGGTGAGGTGTTTATTACCTGTCTTCTGGGTTAGGGGGGATTCCGATGTCTCCTATGTGAAGCTTGAGTCAGATCTGGAACTAAGCAGTATAGCTTATTTCGGTGTAGGTATAGGGCAGTTAAGATATATAGGGTAAGTAAGATATCCAGGTCCAGAGTGTGAGAGAGAGACAGAGAGACAGAGACAGAGAGAGTGAGACACTGAGAGAGAGAGAGAGAGAGAGAGAGACAGAGAGAGAGACACAGAGAGAGACACAGAGAGAGAGACACAGAGAGAGAGAGACAGAGAGAGAGACAGAGAGAGAGAGAGAGACACACAGAGAGAGAGAGAGAGCGACACACACAGAGAGAGAGCGACACACAGAGAGAGAGAGAGAGCGACACACAGAGAGAGAGAGAGCGACACACAGAGAGAGAGAGAGCGACACACAGAGAGAGAGAGAGAGCGATACACAGAGAGAGAGAGAGCGACACACAGAGAGAGAGAGAGAGAGAGAGTGACCCAGTCATTCATCCTACCCCCCACACACACACACACACAGACACACACACACATACACTGACAGACACACACACACACACACACTGACATACACACACACACACTGACTGACACACACACACACTCACTGACACGCACACACACTCACTGACACACACACACACACACACACACACTCACTGACACACACACTCACTGACACGCACACACACTCTGACACACACACACACACACTCTGACACACACACACACTCTGACTCAAACACATACACACTCTCACTCTCACACACACTCTCACTCACACTCACTCCCCCCCCCATGGCTGCATCCATGGGGACAGAAGTCAGAGCTGCCAGCCTGCTTCACCTCTTCCATTACCCTGCCCGTGCGGGTGCCAAAGGAGCATGGGACGGAGGGGAAGCGCCTCCCTTGCTCCTCCTGCCCTGGTCAGCAGCCGTGGGGACCGCCGAGCCTACCTCCCGCCCCTGGCAGCAAGCGGGGATCGGGGGCAGGGGGGGGCGAAGGAGGAGATAGAGGCTGACCCAGATCTGCCAGCCGGCCCTCTTCCCCACGTCAGACCAATCAGGTAGAGGGATTATTTATTTATTTAAAAAAAAATTGAAAATTTTGTCGCGAGCAGGGGAATTAATAGAGCCGCAGCATGGCTCACCAGCGGCCTAAATCCACTCGCCACGGGCGTGTGGTTATGCCTATTTGTCGAACACTGTATATATATATATATATATATATATATATATATATATATATATATATATATATATATATATATATATGTATATACGTACTGTATACTGTATACTGAATTTTAATCCTAATAGAGGTATATTAGTATTTTATCTGGTAGTGTTAGGACTTGCGAACAGGGTCTGCCTTGTTGTGGCTCGCAAGCTTACTGCTGCGGCCGAGTTTATTCGAGCATTTGCCCGTTCTCGGCCGCAGCAGTAGCCTGGCGCGCGCCGGAGGGTGACGGGCGCGCGCCGAAGCAGCGGAAGAGCGCCCTCCGATCGGGGCGCTCTCCCTTCCGCTGCCGGGTCTGCCGGGTCCCCCGGAACCCCCTGCCGCCGTCCCCCACATCGCGGGACACCAGGGCTCCCTCGGGGAGCCCTGGACGCGCGTGCAGAGGGCGCACGCTCCCAATGACGCATGACCGCGCGTCGGTGACGCGCGGCACGCCGGTGACGCGCGGCACGCCGAGGGGTGGCCACTAGCAAGCCGGGAAATCTCCCGGCTTGCGGATCTGGCCGCAGTGCAATAAACTGTGTCGCCAGTGTACAATGCTTTGGACAATGGGTTAAACTAAATGACCCTTTTTCAAGAGAATATATAAGTATTTTACTGTATATTTTTGTCATGTTGGATGTAGCATTGGGCTTCTCTGTCATCTGTTATATATAATAGTCACTCATTTCTTACTCAGTCTAGGAATGTGCAAAGCCTTTTGGCTGTAGCTAGAAAAATATGTGATCACTTTAGCCTATCGTACTGAGCCCACAATGCCCTGTCTAAGCTGCAGGAGCAAAACAACGTGCCTCATCACCAGCTAAAAATGGAGGTGCATACTGTACACGTTGGAATTCTACCTTATATATGCTTGAGTGTCTCCATGAGCAGCAGAAGGCCGTCAATGATTTTGTCATGGAGAATGCCATCCGGGAGCTGGATGGGCTCTATCTGCCGCCTCGACAGTGGCATGTGATGGGTATGTGCAAGCTGCTGAAGCCCTTTGTTTTGGTTAGGAGTAATGAAGCTACGATGTCAGATCATCCCTATAATTTTCCTCCTGGATAAAACATTAATCAATATGACGCATAATTATGGCGACAGTGATGATGAAAATGATGATAATAATATGTTGGCAATGGTTGAAAAAATAGCTTGAATGCCTGGTGAATAACCCCTGCGTTTTCAGTATGAAACGGAGAGAGGAAAACCTTCAGACTACACTTTTAGATGCTACATTCAAAGATAGGATGAAATACTTTTCCCCCCACGGGGAAGAGTCTGTGGTTCATTGCAAGGAAAATCTAATCTATTGTGTCCAGCCACAGTTGGAAAAGCAGGAAAGGAAGATAAATTACAAGGCCAATGAAGGTTCTCAGAGGGCCACCTCATTGGGCATAAATTCCACAACAAAACTGACAACAACATGGTGGTCATCATCACCGCCTTCTTCATCTCAGGCCTCATGTCAAGTGGCTTTGGTTAGTGATGTTGGTGGTAGTAGGGGTAATGGTGGTGGTCGTGGCAGTGGTGGTGACAGTAATAGCAGCCAAGTCATGGCCCATCTCTTTGGTAAATTTTCCATAACTATAGCATGGTTCACACTAGTGCAGAAGCTGCAGAAACCTCTATTGCTATGCTATGGACATGGTAGAGGTGTATATAGGTGATAGTTAATTTTTGCCTCCTGAATCTGATCCTCTTGAATAGTGGGCTGCCAAAACAAAAACATGGCCTGCTCTTGCAAAGGTGGCAGTGGACTGGCTGAGTTGTCCTCCTGTAAGTGTGTAGTCAGAGAGTGTTTAGTGCAGCTCGTGTCATCCTAACCAACCACCGGACAAAACTATACCATGGCAGGGTGGAAAGACTCACATTTATCAAGACGCATAAACATCTGATTCCTCCCAAATACACAGCCCCTGTCCCTAGCATTCAATAGGCTATAGTCACGGACAGAGCAGCTCGCTAGTACAATAAATTATGAATAACACTTCAACCAGCACTTTAAAAATACCATCCAACAATAGCGGTCTACATGGCTGTGGGAGTGTCACTAACCATTATCAGTGCCCCTGTCTGCCACCACCAGTACGTCAGATTTGTTGTCAATTAGCACAATTAATATCAGCAGACGTGGTGCAGGCCAGTGTGTGGCATTAGAAGGTTGGCATCTGCACAGCACCTGGCTTGTTTAGTTTAGAATTGTTAATCTCCTGCCACTACCACCACCAGTCCACCACCCCCATGATGTCATCCACCATCATTGTCATCAATATATTAATAAAAAACTAAAATTTCTAAAATATTACATATATTTTAAAATTATTATTTGGACCAGCTACTGGGTGAGGGACCCAACATCAACACAATATAGCTGCACCCAAAGTGCCATGCTATGCATGCAGGGTTGCACCTGTCCCTAACGTGTCAGAATGAGCATATTGATACCTGGCAATGCAGGATGACCAGTCACCAAATCCATTGCATCTAGATTGGCAGTGGCACAGTGCTTGCTTGTTGTGTTGATTATGTATGTCTTATTTTAAACCGCAGGCACTGTAACATCTCTCCGTAATGCATGGGTGGTCGTGAAGGGCACCCAGGCTCCTCTCTTAGATCAGCAAACGCCCCCCTACTATATGACCTGAGGCCTGGGGTTTACTTCCTTTACCTTGCCACAGCATCTGAAATTGATTCCCTCCCACCCTCCATTTTTTGGCTTTCAACAATGCATGCGCAGACCGTCTTCATTCTTACTACAACACTCAGAGAACGGTAACTTTTTTGCATAGGTCTGCGCTGAAGCAATTAACTTCTTAACTGTAGTGCTTGCTGAGGATATTATTGAGAGCCAAGCGCTCCGTTTGTGGGGACTTACAGACGAGCCAACAAGTATTCTAAAACTTGCCTTAAACTAGCCAGTTTACATCCTGGGTACATGCTGGGTACATTTCAGTGACATTTCTGCAGAGGCTAATGGCCCATCGGATTAACACAGCAGGGGTTCCTGGCAGTCCCATTCAGTTAGTCTGTTTGCAGAAATGTGTGAAATGTTGCAGCATGTACCCAGCATGTACCTGGGTCTTTTTGGAGATTACCCCAGGTTTGTTTTAGAATAATCGTCGGCACTACAGTATACTGATCCTCTTAACCTGCAGGTTATAGCTCCAATTGGATATAAGACGTTCTATACTTATGCTTTTTTAGTTCACTACTATTTGAGCTCTCTATGTAGTTACAAGCACTTCTCCATTGACATCGGCACTGATATGGTAATTATGATCAGTGCAGATGCAGGAGCGTGCCATCAATTAAGCTCTAAATTGGATCCTTGATCTTTGATCCTGAAGCGTACAAGCTAATGTGCCTTGTGCACCTCCATATTGATATCTATGCTGATATGACCTATGATCAGTGTACTTACAGGAATGCGCGGCTGATTCATTGATCTGTTATAAGAATCATTCAGGTTATACGGCACCTCTCCAATTGACATCAGCACAGATACAGTATGATCTTATGATCAGTGCAGATGCAGGAGCGTGCCACCTACTACACCGTGAATTGGATCCTCACCTCGATCCTTATAAGCCCCAGTGCTTCCCTAGTGCAGCCCTACTGCTGCCTTTATGCACCTCTCTACTAACATCAGCACAGATATGACGCTATGATCAGTTTTGATGCAGGAGTGTGCTGTTGATTCATTTTGAGTTATCTTCTGAAAGACTTCCTTATGGATGGGTTTTTTTTTACACAAAACACTGTTCCTACACTGCACTCTGTGCACCTCCATACTGTTATCTACACTGATATGACCTTATGATCAGTGTACATACATGAGTGCATGGCTGAGTCATCGATCTTTTACAAGGATCACTCAGGTTTTACGGCATCTCTGCAATTGACAATAGCACTGATATGATCATATAATCAGTATAGATGCAGGAGCGTGCCATCTACAGTACTATACCTAGAATTGGATCCTCACCTTGATCTTCATCAGCCATAGCACTGCCTGTGTGCACCTTTCTACTGACATCAGTACTGATATGACCCTATGATCGGCATTGATGCATGAGTGTGCTATTGATAATTTTGGGTAATTTTTTCTAGAGAGACTGATTTATGGTAGAGATTTGTATGACACTAAAAACACTGTTCCTATTTAATGGCACCACCAATGATGTTAATACTGGCATATTCTCAAATAACAGTGTAGGTGTAGTAGTACGTTTGAACATGTATTGAGAGTTAAACTATGAGTTATTCCACAGTGTGACCAAACAGTGGAGCAATATATACAGTGCTTTCCACGCAGGTGCAAGAGGTATGTATATCAACCGCTACACTCTATGCCCCTAATAAAAAGGGCTATCCTATATATATATATATATATATATATATATAGAACACTCAAAGACCTATTATAGTCTTCAAGTACTTATTAGTGCAGGGGTGAGCAAACTTTTTATGCCGAGCCCCCCTTTTTATCCATGAAATTTCTCGGGCCCCCCCCTGCCTGATGTAATCAAAATCACATGAAAAAAAACCCTTTATTAAACGGTATACAATGTAAATACAAATATGTCTAAGGCCGCGCATATAGTGCCCGCGACGTCACCCGTCGCCGCTAGCGAAAGTTGTATTTCGCTTTGCGGCGGCGAGGGCAACCAGGCCATTGATTGGTTCAGGGGCTGTCACATGAGACGACAGCCCCTAAAAAATCAAATATAGCCGGCTTCAAAAAATCGCGTCGCCACGTCACGCTTACTATAAGCGCACGCGGCGGCGACAATGCATTTGTTTTCAGCCTAAATACTTACATACTTCAACAGCTCGCTCTTGCAAAATTAGGCTGCGTCCACGCTGCCACTGAGAGCGGTGACATCACCAACTCTCCAAGCATGAGCACAGGGTGTCCCGCATAATTTTGCAAGCACAAGCGGGGAAGTGTTTACATTTTTTTTACATTAGTTCTGTACATTCATAGTATGATTGATATAGTGGCAGCCTACCCTTTCACTCGCAGAGGATCGCAGCGAAGCAGGTTGCCAGCGGAGGAGAGCAGGAACACAGCGCTATTGTAGGGCAAAAACCGGAAGGAGGGGCGTTTGACATCACAGCGCTGGGGCGTGCTCCTCCCAAGTACCTCAGAATCACGTGGCCCCACCTGCACTATTCTGTTTGGCCGCCCGCGCGCGCACATCTTTTTTGCCTGCGCACCCAGGGTTTTGCTGCACGCGCCCTGCCTAAATAATCTTGCGCCCGGGGCGCCCCCCCCCCCCAGTTTGTGCACCACTGCATTCAATCACAACACCCACACACACACACAGACAGACAACCAACAGGCACAGCAGACACACAACACCCACTAAAATCACAACCAACACAGCACACACTCAATCACTACACACACACAGTCACAACCAACACTCACTTAATCACCACCAACAAACACAAAACTCAATCACAACACCAACACACATTCAATCACAACACACACACACACAGACAACCCACAGGCACAGCACACACGCACACACACACACACACACAACACACACACTGCAGTCCATATATATATATATACGCACACACACACACACACACACACATATATACACACACACTATATATATATATATATATATAGCCTGGAGCTCCCGTGGCTCCTGGAGACCCCCTTCCCTGGCGCAGCTCGATCGCGGGTATTGAAAAACCCGACGGCTGCTTCCAAGGGTGGGGGCTGGAGCAGGGAGCAGCGCGGCTTCTCCTGCCTGCGGCCGGTTGCCGGGGACGCGATCGGGCCGTTGCTAAGGCCGCGATCGCGTCTCTAAGGTCCCGGCGGCCACAGAGCAGGGCGCCGCCATTGAGGACAGTCTCGCGCATGCGCAGTGGACGCGTAGGCGCAGGGAAAGCCCAAGAGCTAGGGATAGCTCGCGCGAGCATAGGGACAGCTCAGGGAGAAGAGAGAAAGCCCGGGAAAGCTTGCGCACGCGCAGTGGAGGGTAAGGAAAGCCCGCGAACCCCTAGCCTACCAGGGAAGGCTCTGAGCTGGGACTACATATCCCATGAGCCTCTGTATGCCCCATGTGACACCAGGTAGCCAATAGGGCTTAGGGAGCTCCTGGGGAAAAGGATACATTTCGCGGGCAGAGAGCTGCGTAGTCAGTTAGGAAGAAGTCAGGGGAAGGAACAGACAAGGGAAGGAGGTAGGGTGCAGGAGAGAGGGACTCCCCTGTATTAGGCCAGCACACCCTTGGTCCAGGATAGCTCTGATGTTACCCTAAGATAGGAGTGTTGCCAGGGACTGCCTTAGAGTAAGGGACCCTGTCACTCCAGTAGTTAGAAGTCAGTTACTATTGGGTAATTGGTTAGGGAGATCCTAGAGAGGGACGCAGCCCTAGTTTAGAGTGCTTAACTGTCAGAGTCACAGCGGGCATTGCTGTGAGGTCTGACAGGCAGGCACCTTGATTAGCAGCTGTTAGAGTTAGTGAGGCTTAGGGATGTGGGTAGTTAGGGGAGTGAGACAGGTCCTGACCCTTTAGGCCCATAGGAGTATCCCAAGCCACCATAGGTTGCTGTATTATAGGGACGGCCTATAGTGCAGCACGTGCCCCTTATGTAGGTAGGGACACAGAGAAGTATCGTTGTTCCCGTGAAGCGGTTGGACCCACGTTGGGGTCCACAGAGACTGTTCCGGAGTGGGACCGCTCGAGCGGTCCACGTACAAGGAGTGCAGTGGAGGATCAGAAGGAGGCATCGCCCGACTGATCCTTTGAGAAGACTGTTGCGGACCCGAGCACTGGAGTGCTCGGCAGGTATTATACCAACACATGTGCACCAACAGGCCTAGAGGTTTTAGTGACTGCGCAGTCACCCATTGACTATCTCCGTAGGAGTACGGGACATTGGGTGTGGGGGTTTCACTGGACACTGGGTGGGATCACCTAGTGTTGGGGAAACATCCTGCGAGACGTCACGGGTAGTGTCTCCTCGTGAGAGGGACACAGGTTATGAGGTTATGTAAATGTGATGATATTCTCCATGCATATTAGTAAAGCCCTTAGTTATTATAATCACTGTGTGTGTGGTTTCTGATTGGGTTCCTATGTAGGGTCATTCTACACTTCCCTAGTATCCTACATAGGTGGAGGCGCTGAAAGAAGATCCGTTCCAGAGGATTCACCCCAGGCTCTCATTAGCGGAGGCTCAGACTTCCTGTGAGCCTGCAGGTATACGCACCACACCGGTAACACCGCATGTTCTACTCACCCACACTATATATGCGATTGGGTGGGGTGGAATACCCGTTACATATATATATATATATATATATATATATATATATATATATATACATATATATATATATATATATATATATATACATACACACACACATATACACACACACACACACACACACACACACACACATACACACACACACACATATATACACACACACACACACACACACACACACACACACACACACACACACACACATACATGCACACACATATACATACACACACACATATACATACACACACACACACACACACATATATATACACACACACACATATATATATACATATACATACACACACACACACACACACACCTGGTGGATGGAGGGAATAACTAAACCTGCTCCGGTCCCCCATGTGCTGCTGAAAATGGGCGGGTAACAGACAGGAGGAGGAGGGCTTGTATGTGTGCAGGGAAGGCCCCGCAGCAAGGCCCCGCCCCCTCTGCAGGCAGACAGAGCAGGGAACTGGAAGCAGCCTCTGCATGGAGCTTCTGGCCACCCGTGCACAGCTCTGCCCGCCCCCAGGTTTCCCCGCACATAGCCCGCGCCCCCCCCAAGGGGGCGCGCCCCCCAGTTTGCGCACCGCTGTATTAGTGCATGATCACCTACAGTACTCATACAACGATCAATGTCACTACACGAATGTTGTTTGTTTGGATTTTAAACCCCATTATTTTATATTTATATTTAAATTACTTCACCAATCAACATTAGTGACTGAGTGCTCATAAACTAGGTTTCCTGCTCTTCTGTATCTGTTAAGTATCTACCTAGTGAGCACCTCACTTCATTCACTTTAGCTGTAGCGGGGTAATTTCTGTGTTATTTTCACCAATAGTGTCTTGTTTTGAACAAAATCAGTCAGAGTAAATTTGAGTGTATTGGGAAGAGTGTATAAGAGCATTCTGTAGTTTAGTGAGCAATCGCTTCATTGGACAGGGGAGTCTATAGATGGCTGTTGAAGTGTGTGTTTTATAAATATCAATCTGACCACCATGGCAACACTTAGCAGGTAAACTGTAGAGAAAAGAGAATTACCACCTGCAGTAAATCACATTAGTATTGCAAACATGAAAATAGAAACATGTAAATTAATGGAAAGAAATGTTCCATTCCGAATGAATAATCTCAGAGGGGTAAAAGACATAAACATAATCCAGTTACTCTGGCAGTTTTATATATTTTACAGCACTGTTCTAGTGCCAGTTGGAAACAAGTTTTGTAGTTCTCAATTATAAAATGCAAACACAGAGGAAGAATTCAGCTCCAATAAATCAAAACATTTGGAGTACTTTTTGAAATATTTAAAATAAAAAAAGGCAGAAAGAGCACATTACAAATAGAAAGTAAAACTTCACCGTAAAAATATAGCAATACCAAAAAGTACACATGTAGTAATGGGCAATGAGAGACCCAAATGAAATCTTGGAATGATAGCACCTGGGTTAGAAATAGTCTAACACTAAACACAAGCCGTAATAACTGTATGAAGTATACAAAGATGCTACAGATTGTAGCTTTGAAAAAGTTCTCCAAACAAGATTTATATAGAGTAACTACAGAAAGTATAATTATCATGGCCCTGGTATAAAATCACAACTTGCTGCCACTGTGTAATAGTGTTGACCTTGCATTTCTTCAGAAAAAAAAATATCCTGTGAGGGAAAGCCATGCCACCTACTGTCTTGTACACTAGACAAATGACCGCTGCTATTTTTGGCACCAGTTATGGCCCAGGTGGCCCATCTGTCCTGATTCACTTGGCCAGTTTTCCTTCGCATCTGGGAATTTTGACCCTCCTGCTTTCCAACAAATTGTATCACATTCTATTCTTTTTGTTTGAGATTTCACTCTCAGCAAAAGGTTGCAAAAATCTCATGCGCTGTGTTAGAGGGTCTCAATTAACCTCTAACCTTGCTTCTGTGCATGTGGCTTGGGTTACTTCTCACACCCAACCGTGGGCCCATTAACACGTTGCCGTAAAACAAAAACTGTTTTGACGGGCTGTAATTGCTGCTAAGTGATGCTGAACAATGAGGCTCCTGTGCTATAGCTAAATGTTCACTATAGGGAGAAGAAAGTGTTCTGATAGCTTCAGACAGTGAGATTTTATTCCATATAAATCTGAGCATCCTGTTGTATCTCTTTAAGAATTTATTCAATCAAGCTTCCCAGAGCTATGAGCTGATGAAGGGGTAGTTGTGTTTGGTAGCGCATGCAGCAAATCTAAAAATGTTGAACAAAGCATAAATGACATCTCCTATGGTGAACTACAGAAATATTTTTTCTTCCCATTCCCCAAATATAATTAGTTTATGTTAGCTTGATAAGGTCAGAGGTTCGAAAAGGGCAGGCTCTTTTTTTGTTTTTAGGCAAGATACTGGAAAAATTGGTTGAAGCTCATATCTACAGGTGCATTTGGAACTGGCAGCCTGCAGTGAAAGCTGATTTTTCTAAAAATGTTGAGTTCCATGTGACAGGGCCTGTTTGCTGCAACCTAAATCAGTGGTGCGCAAACTATTAATAATAATAATAATAATAATAATAATAATAATATTATTATCTGATTTAATCAACATTAATTAATTTCCTGTGCCCTGGGTACTGCAATGCATTAAGGGTTTCTTGCAGTAGGTCACAGATTCATCAAATGTTCAATGCAACTATGCACACACAGTATAAAACTCTAAGGCAAGCGAATATAAAGCATTAGGACTGGTCATAGAAATGCATGTGGTTGAACAAGGAAAGGAATTAGAACTTTAAATCACAAAATGTAATGGCTCTTCTAATGTCACTGCAAAACAGGGAAGTCAGCTGCATACCATAAACAAAGTCAAGAAATACAGTTACCAGTGCTCCTGCAATCAGGCATGGCCTGCAAGTAATCCAAAGCACATGATATAGAAAAGCATCATAGGGCATGCCCGGTGATGCTTTTCTATATCTTCTAATGTCACTACAGTTCTCCTTTTCACCTGTTTGTCAGATGAAAGAAGAGATAGTGATAAGGAAATGTGGATAATGCTACAGTACTTCCTTAGTCACTATCTTCATTTGCAACAACCATGTACTTTGGTCTTTAAGGCAACTTTAAAACTATAAGCAAGTTAGAGGTCAAGATAACTTTGGCCCTTAACCAAAGAGTAACTATAAAAATAACAGCGTAGCATTTTTTCGTTGAAGATTGTAAGTTGCCTGGGGGAGGGATGTCCACTTTCTTATGTTTACATTCAGATTTAATGCTCTTACACAATTTGTATCTAACTCCATGGAATGGATTAACTTGAGGTAAATTTAGCGGTGTTAAAATGTGGCGTTATAAAAAAAAAAAGGGATTATGGTGATTTTTTGGGGAATTAAATATTCACTAAGAATAATTTATTCTTAAATAGGTGGTGATATGCAGTTAATTTGCATTCATCAAAAATGTGTTAACTATGTTATATAATGCTAGCAGTACAAATAAGCAATAACTAATTGAAATCAGCACCAGAGATGCAATTGTGGGAGGTGAGAGGAGTGGGAACTGTAACACGTTTCTACCATAGGGTTACAAATGTAGCAGACTTAATTGCTCTTGCTGATAACACAACACATTCCATTATAACACATTCTATTCTATAAGCCTCGATAAGACACTTATCGAGGCCTTTTTGGCCAAAATGCCTACTGTTATTCAGTAAGCCTCGATAAATGGGCGATAAAGGCATGAATCGCCCATTTTTTCTGCCGTCCAAAACACATCGCCGGGTGAGCTGTGATAAGCCACTTATCGGCAGGTTTTGAAACTCGTGCAATTCTAGTTGCTTCGATTAGTTTATCAAGGCTAATCGCGGCTCTTGTATGGAGAGTTTCTCCCAAAATTCTCACGCCAGGAAAAGTTGGCGTGAGGCTGGGGAGAAGCTGCAGAAAAGGCGGTGAGAGAATTTAGAAAAAAAAGCTTTTTTCCTGCCTCGTATTGATGCCGGGAGTTTCCGGAGCTGATACCCATAAATATCAGCACCGGAGGCCCCCGGCATGAATCCCATGCAATAAAAATGCATTTACAGGCAACTTCA
Source organism: Ascaphus truei (assembly GCF_040206685.1). Taxonomy (NCBI): domain Eukaryota; kingdom Metazoa; phylum Chordata; class Amphibia; order Anura; family Ascaphidae; genus Ascaphus; species Ascaphus truei. The sequence continues at coordinate 69,606,047 of NC_134486.1, forward strand.
TTAACTTAGCGGCTGACCACTAAGGCAATGAAGGGGTTAACTACTAGTGCCGTGTTTATTGTGGCTAGCGTGGGTGGGTAAAGGTGGTATTTGGCCCTTGTGAAGGGGGGGTTGCGGGTGGAGTTAACCCCTTCATTACCTTTGCAGTTAATAGTGCTAAGGTAATTAAGGGGTTAACCCCCCCCCTCCCACTACCCAGCTGGTAAGTATAAACACCCACCAAGGGCCAAATACCAACTTCACCCATCCTTGCTACCCATAATAAACATTCAAAAACACAACAACACTAATACCCACCTCCTCTACCCCTAACCATCCCCTCCCTCCCCCAACACATACAGTACAGTAAGGGGCAAAATTACTATTATCAACATATGGATAAAAAAAAGGCAGTCCACCCTAAGAAGAGCAGACAAAAGACAGCACTCAGGGGTAAGTGAAGTAAGTGCTGTCATTTGTCTGCTCTTGTTAGGGTGGACTGCCTTTTTCTATTTATCCTTATAGGACATGCACTGCAACTGTTTTCTAGGCATTGGAGTGCCAGCTGCTTCCCCTTTTTATCAACATATGGATAATAGCTCATTTTCCCATTATAAAAGCAAACATTTAGCCAGCCAGCATAAATAAAGTAAATACATTTTTTTACTTACCCCTGCCATCATGAAGGGCATCCTCGTCACCATACTCCAGGTCCATGTCCTCCGTTGCCAGCAAGAGTACATGAAAACAAATACAATCTAATGGCCCCTAACCCCTTAATCACCTTAGCGATTAATAACTGCTATAGTAATTAAGGGGTTACCCACCCTCCCTTGCTACCCACCCAGGAGGCCTAACCACCCACCCAAGGGCCACTTTACCCACCCATTGATTGACACAGTGGTTCATCATACCCATATAATATGGGCCTGATAAGTTACTATAGCAGTCAATGGCAAACCTATTAAAACAATCAAGCACAACAATACACAGCAATTAAAAAAAAAAATAAGCACCTACTGTATATCGCTGCAGGTCACCGGGTGAGCCCTTTTGAGAGAAGCGAACATCACGTCACTGGCTACTCGCCAGTTTTGGGCATTTTCCTAACCCAGGTATTCAAGGTTTCTGAATACCGTGATAGCAACCCTCAAAAACCCGATGGCGTAACTGTCCCAGCAATTTTTTTTATGAAAGCTTCAAGAATAGGCCCCAGAATATAATAGAGTTTCCATAGGATTCAATGACAGTGATAACGTGGACTATCCCGCCATAACACTGCAGCAAAAGCAATAACATTTGCTACATCTGTATGTGATAGCATTTGTTAAAAAAAAAAAAAAAAAAATTTATGGGGGAACAATTTTTAACCCCATCAATGTCTGAGGCAACCAATGGCTTGAAAACCAATGCCTTTAGATACCAAATGAGTAAAAATACAATATAAACATCCTACAAACAATATAAATAAAGCAAAACATCAGAATCTACAAATTGGGTGGACCATGACTAGCTGGTCACTTAGGCTGCTAAGGGTTTAATATATTAATATCTTCTACATTGTTAATATCATGTACTTGTATAACCTATTCAAACTTGGCTAGTCTAATCAAATCTAGGTATATACAGTACAGTAGTGACCATTACATACATAGGTAAGATAGACAGAATGTCAGCCTGGGAAAAGTGATAACAATTGTTCTTTGGCAATTCTAATATTGCCAGGTATCGGAGGTTAGTGAGTATTAGTGAGTAGCATGTCAATTAAAAATGTGGTGTTCATTACTCATTTGCATGTTCATTTGCATATGTCTCATTACAAAATAAAGTTGACATATCACCTTGGTAAAAAGACCATTGTCACTGCATTACCATGGGCAACGCCTTTAGTAAATAGGATGCTAAATAAAATTGGTATTAAACACTGAACACGCCTTTTTAAATATGTTGGTTTTTCGTAAACGTTGTCCCCTGTATCTGAAATTGTTGCCATTCTCATACAGTAAAGTATTAGACACATGGTTCGTGTTATAGCATAATAAAGAAAACAATACAATAATAATAGTATATAATAGTATACTGCTTAAATGAGCCAAATAGCTTGGCTAGTTCTCTTCATATTTTTCATTAATCTGTAAAATTCCTAATTCCCTCCAATCCTCACTATCCTCTCCAAAGTGTTCCACCAACTGATCCATCACAGAGTTATTTACAATGACATTTTCAGGACTGGAGCTTGGGATGGATGAAACATCTGCCTATGTTATTTATTTCTTTACTTCCATGTTGTGCCTTCTGGTAAAGTAAATGAAAAGCGTAACGTATGTGTTCTGCTTATAAGTGGATTTATCAGCTTTGGTTACAAAGAAGTGAGGAAGAGAAGAAAAAAGAATGTTGCTAATATGACCGATAGAATTAGATGTATTCAAAGGGACCTCCATATATAAACTATAAAAATAAAGGAAACCTCCTATTTACTTTTTAGTAGATCACTACTTGGATAAGAAGTTCATGGGAAGAAGTCCTTACTTAAATTGATGTGCTGAGGAGGTACGAATCGCACCCTGTCATGTTATTTTCTTTCTGTATCGCAGTAATACAGTATTTATGTCCTGGATTTAGATGTGTCTAACATTTAAATAGATAGAGCCTTGTTTTCATTGGGACCAAGGGACCAAAGGCAAACTGCATGTGAATTAATCAGCCTTTGCAGAACTACACAAAAAGGAAAAAAATATGTACAAACCTTTTGATACTAGGAAAAAAGTATATGATGTAGTGATGATAACTGAGTTAGCATTTTATTATCCATTTCTATATCTAAGAAAACTGACAGTGGCAATTCTATTTTTGTGATCTTAAAAAGACAACATTGTATGAATAGACAGAGATAAGGGTTTAAAAAAGGACAAATACAAGTATATTTTGGTTCATTTCAATATATAACACAGTTAACACAGTTAACATTTAATAACCTTTAATGTATTGCATGATATTTCTTCAAAATCAATAAATATTTATTACAGTTGTTGTAATAAACTGCATTACAATTAGGTGTGCATCATTTTTGATAACAGTAATTTAAGTGCAAAGAGGTACACTAAAAACAGACTTACCCTTGTGAACATGTTTGATATAACCAGCAAAATCATTCAGCATTTAACTTTTTTTTATATTTTAGGTTATATTTGACTGAAAACATATAAATGTGTATGTTTTTAATGTACTATTGTTTAGTACTAATAGGGGCAACATTATATTAGTAATGGTCTAGAGTCCCTATTCAAGTTTTTGTTTTTGGATCTGTAATGCTAATGTTTTTAGGACTAACGAAACAGCAAAAACTGCATGATTACAACATCCTGTACTTTTATTTGATTTAATGTCCTTAATGAGTGCCATTAAATCATGTTAGTTATCTAAGAGCTGTTACATGACACAATGTGCACACATTAACAAATTAAGCCACACTACGCTGAATGGGAAATTAATTATGAATTCTTGTCAATTTCACATTGTTTCTTGGCACATTGGCAGCTCAATTAGACACCTTACCAGGACTTCACTTGTATGCAAGTATCTAATTGCTTCAGTTCCGGATACGGTGAATTATCTCACAGATATCTCTGCCTTTTCAGCAGCAGTGATATACAAATATCAATATATGCACTCATTGCAGATAAAATAAAATAGAATGGGATATTGTTAATTATGCCTTTTTGTATTATTAATCTAGAATAGAAAAGTCTTTTGAGTCACACTCTTGACATGGCAACCTCTGTAACTTATTAGCCTTCCCACACATGATGGGGCTTACCATGAATGCAAGCCTTCTTTGTCTCTCCAGGTGCAGTGCTAGTCACACTTGAACTTGACAGCATCAACATAACAGTTTTTATTCACCATTCTCCTCTGACGAGTATTCTTTTCTCTAGTAATTCTTCTCATTTGTCCATATATCTGTAGTAAGGCCAGCCAAATTGAAAGTGAATGAAGTACAAAGAAAGGCTGTAGTTTCCACAGAGACCCTCTATGGGAAAATAATGCTCTGTTTGTTTTTTTTTTCTTTTTCTTATTTTAGCCAGCCCTGAAAGGTCGCTTCTAGCACTTTTAACTGTTAGAATCCCTAGGGCAAATAACTGTGCTATCTAATGCAAAGGTTACGATACCATTCACTAATTGTACATTTGCACTACAAAAATATGCGACTAATGCCTTTAAGCAGACGACATACACATACACAATGTTATACTGCTCAAAGGCTAAATTAATTTTGAAGTGGGCATCACGTCAAAATACAACTGTACTCAACTTCAAAAATATACCAAAAGGAGAAAAGAGTGAAAACAGAAGTAAAATAGAGCACAAACCGCCTCCTTAAGAACGACTGTGAAACGGTCCAAAATGTATTCGCAAAGTTTAAGGTTTTGTTTCCCCAATTAATTTCTCTGCGAAACATTCCATCAAACCTCAAAGAGCTGACAATGTCGAAATATGAGTTAACTTTCGGCGTAATGTCACTACACAGTGAGGGAAACATGGCTTGTGCCCTATTTGTAGTCTCAGCGTTTGTCGAATCTATCAATTTTAGAAAAAGTATACCGTGTTTAACAGCACCTGAGGGTCGCGCAACTAGTTGCATGTCCGTTCTTAGTTGGTGGAGCGATTTGTCTGGTTAATTCAAATAAGCCTTGAGAAAGCATTGCCTTGCAAAACGTACGTCGGCAGTGACGTCATCACGTCAAAGGGGCGGAACTAACGCTCGTGATCGGAGTGCGACCGTCTCACACTAGCCCCTCTACAGGGAGCTAGATATATGCATTGTGCTTATTATTACTTACCCGAGCGGCACCCGTGGCGAACCCTGATACATCCAGCATTAGCAAGTAGGTGTACAGTGACTTAGCGCCACCACGGTGCCTGCAATTTTACTTCTCATGTTGTTTTTACCTATCGAGGTGTGAGTAGACACTACTTGTGTACTACTGTTCTCTCTTTTTAATCAATGTGACTTTTGTGGTCAGAACTGACACCCCCTCCTAGGAATACTCCCACGTTGGAGACATATCCAGTGTGTGCTACCCGCTTACTATTAAGACTGCGTCCCTCTATGGCAGCATATATCACTGATACATACAGTGGTCTGCCTATCTGTACAGCCTTACTATTGGCTGCACACAGCGGTATCGCAGTCTTTGTGATAGCTCACTATTACTGGGATGCATAGTGTTGTATTTGCCTTTAAACACTACATTAGCAGATGGGCAGGTTGACTTACCTACACCTATCTCAATGAGTGCATCCTATCCCTGATAAGTGGCTGCACCTGTGTCATTATCCAGCTGTCACAGGTCACATTGGTCTAGTATTCACCTAGCTACACCCTGCATATATCATCAAGGGTGGTAGCCCACACCTTACGCATGAGATTTGTTTTATTTCGCTGCGCTTTTTTGGCTCATCGTTGAGTCTATTCATTCTGGCAACTTAGTGTTCTATTTATTTTAGTTGAGTTAATACTCCCATTAAACAAGTTTTAAACCATTCACTCCTCAGTTCACAACTTCCTCCATTCTAGCACACTGTGGTATGTGCATATGTTTGAGTGCTCTCCATTGGGGTTCTTTTCTCTCCAAGCTTGTAATTCAAATAGTGAACTAGACTTGTCCATGCTAACTAGTTATGTGACCCCCAGCGGTGCCTTTGCTGTAATTGTATTATTACACCCTGTTGGGAGATGATTATTCTAAGTGCGTCTAGCTACTTTATTACAGCCGTGTTATTGCTTTTAATTTAGGGAGCACCTGTTCCTACAGGGGTAAGGGAAGTACCTTGGTCAGATTGGTCTTAGGGAATGGGCCAGAAGAAGGGGCTAGGAGCCCCGAAACGTTGCTCTCTGTATTCTCCTGTTTCCCCCTCTCTAAGTCTCTCCCCCTCCTCATTTTCCCTTACCTTGAGTCCCTTTTCCGCAACCCTTTTTCCCTCATTACACATAGTGTATTTATGTGGCTCAGTATGTCTATATACTTGATGGGTTACTTAATTGAACTATAGCTATCATTGTCAGTTACAATTTTTCCTTTATATTTTATCATCTTAGCTATATACACTGGCGACACACTTTATTCGAGCTCGGCTAGTCCCACGAATTCGGGTATACCCGGGTGTATTGAGGTTTGTGACTGTTTTCTGCCCGAGTGCATTGAGGTATTTTCCAGGCAGGGATTGAAGCATTTTATTCCCGCTGGCTGCAATACTGCACAGTATATATATATATATATATACTGCATTACAATTCATGAATTTATGCCATCTGGTAGACACGCGAAGCATTGCAGCCTATTAAATCCTAATCATTATCATTTAACAGATCAGCCGCCCGTCAGCCAGGCATGAACCATGGCTGGGAAGGCAAACGCAACAGGGCTTGTCAGAGGTGAGGAGCGGCGCATTCCAGGTATCTGCCAGGTACATACTGGGTATTTGCTCGAATAAAGTGTGTCGGTGCAGTATTGTACTATCATCATCATAGTAGTAAAAGTTCTTCTTTTTGGCATATCACCCAGTGTCTTTTGCGTTTATACTCTCAATTGAGTTCTGGGAACTCCTCCTGTGTTCTTTATATTAATTTTAGAGAATCTCACAAGTGAATCAAGCATTATTAGAGAATTTAGCAACTTGTAATATTAAACAAAATTGCAATACACCTTGATTTAAATCTTGGCGAATCGCTTGCGATCTCTGACTTTTTTCATGACTCAGACAGAACAAATTGTGCATTCTTCGCGACTTTTGCAAATGTTTGGCACATTTCTACTCGCCAATATAAGGAGTTGCAATTAAATATATACAATAGGTGATGCAATATGTAGAAAATGTTATTTAAAAATTAAAAAAAAATCTTTAAAACATTTTTTACTTGTAGAAAACACGCAAATGCATTACATACATATTGCAGATATACAAACATTTAAATATAACACAGAAAAGGGGTTTTGCGCAACAGACAGGTGCCAACTTTTCATCTAAGATTGCGAACCTTGCAAAATATGCCTGAAATACAGTACAGTACATGTGTTTTTCTGGAAAGGTGATGAAGGAGAGAAAGAGAGAGATTCCTGTCATAAAACCAGAGACACCAAGAAAAGGAGCTGATTTAAATATGTAATTAAAATAATTTAAATATGCAAAGTAATTTATTTCCAAGGTATCTCAGGCGTGTTTCCAGGTATCCCTTGTGTTCTGTTGTATGGATGAGTGTTTTGGAAGGTTTATAAGTCAATTGTTACTCCGCTAAATAACTATTTTTGCTCTCTTCTCTCTCGCAAAACCCATATTTCAGAGTACTTTCTTCTCTGGTGAAATTCAATAATTTTGTTTTACATTTTGCTTGAACTTGTCAAATTTACCCAATGTTTCCTTTCTATAACATTTTTAACTAACTTTTTGATGAATTTGTGAACCCAGGCAAAGTTAATTTGGGCAAGTTCCCACTATTATCGAGGAGGCAAAAAGACAATAACCCATATACTGTACAACCCAGGAAAAGTCAATCTCAATAGACAAAATAATAATGAAAGTGAAAGTCAAAATTAAAAAGTCATAAACAACAGATTAAAAAATACTTCCAAATGCATTTGGTCATTAAAGCAAAAAATAATCCTCATAAAAAGTGTAAACTATTGTTCCTATTGAACATGCCAGCAATGTGTTCACCTTATTTGCATCTATGCAAGAATGGCTTTATTCAGCAGCATGATTAAAAGACACCAACCTCGTCTGTCATCCGTGTGCAATACAGTGTGAAGCAACCCAAGCAGAATCAGTCACACTGAGGAACAGCAGGTATTTGCAGTGGTGTCTCTCATCCCAATCCAATCTCTCGTTCCACCATCAATATACCTCTAGTATTGTATTGTATTGTATTGTATTGTATGTCTTTATTTATATAGCGCCATTAGTGTACATAGCGCTTCACAGCAGTAATACATGTGGTAATCCAATAAATAACAGATAATATAAATAACAGATCATGGGAATAAGTGCTTTAGACATAAAAGTAAAATTTCGGAAGAGGAGTCCCTGCCCCGAGGAGCTTACAGTGTAATTGGTAGGTAGGGAGAACGTACAGAGACAGTAGGAGGGAGTTCTGGTAACTGCGTCTGCAGGGGGCCAAGCATTATGTATCGTGTTTAGAATATCCACAGTGCTATTCATATGCTTCTTTAAGCAAGTGTGTCTTAAGGTGGGTCTTAAAGGTGGATAGACAGGGTGCTAGTCGGGTACTGAGGGGAAGGGCATTCCAGAGGTGTGGGGCAGTCAGTGAAAAAGGTTTAAGGCGGGAGAGAGCTTTAGATACAAAGGGGGTAGAAAGAAGACATCCTTGAGAAGAATGCAAGAGTCTGGATGGTGCATACCGAGAAATTAGGGATGAGATGTAAGGAGGGGCAGAAGAATGTAAAGCTTTAAAAGTGAGGAGAAGAATGGAGTGTGAGATGCGGGATTTGATCGGAAGCCAGGAGAGGGATTTCATGAGGGGAGATGCTGAGACAGATCTAGGAAAGAGTAGAGTGATTCTGGCAGCAGCATTTAGGATAGATTGTAGGGGAGACAGGTGAGAGGCAGGAAGGCCGGACAGCAGGAGGTTACAGTAATCAAGACGGGAGAGAATGAGGGCCTGAGTCAGAGTTTTAGCAGTCGAACAACAGAGGAAAGGGTGTATCTTAGTTATATTGCGGAGGAAAAAGCGACAAGTTTTAGAAATGTTTTGAATGTGAGGGGCAAATGTGAGAGAGGAGTCGAATGTGACCCCTAGGCAGCGTGCTTGGGCTACTGGGTGAATGATTGTAGTTCCAACAGTAATGTGGAAGGAGGTAGTAGGGCCAGGTTTGGGAGGAAGTATGAGGAGCTCTGTTTTAGCCATCTTGAGTTTAAGGCGTCGGAGGGCCATCCAGGATGATATAGCAGAGAGACATTCAGAAACTTTGGTTTGTACAGCAGGTGTAAGGTCAGGTGTTGAAAAGTATATTTGTGTGTCGTCGGCATAGAGGTGATAATTAAACCCAAAAGATGTTATTAGGTCACCTAGAGAGAGTGTGTACAGAGAAAAGAGAAGAGGTCCCAGGACAGAGCCCTGGGGTACCCCCACAGAGAGATCAATAGAGGAGGAGGAGGTGTTAGCAGAAGAGACACTAAAAGTACGATGGGAGAGGTAGGATGAGATCCAGGATAGAGCTTTGTTCCGAATACCTAGAGTATGGAGAATGTGGAGGAGAAGAGGGTGGTCCACGGTGTCAAATGCTGCAGAGAGGTCGAGTAATATGAGCAGAGTGTAATGACCTCTGTCTTTGGCAGCATGGAGGTCGTCAGTTATTTTAGTGAGGGCTGTTTCGGTGGAGTGAGCAGTGCGGAAGCCAGATTGTAGAGGGTCTAGGAGAGAATAGGTGTTGAGAAAATGGAGCAAGCGAGAGAATACAAGACGTTCAAGGAGTTTAGAGGCAAAAGGAAGGAGGGAGACAGGTCGATAGTTAGAAAGACAGGTAGGGTCAAGCTTGCTGCTTTTGAGTAATGGTATGACTGTTGCATGTTTGAAGGAGGATGGAAAGGTTCCAGAGCAGAGGGAGGAGTTAAAGATGTGTGTAAGCGTAGGGATTATAGTAGGAGCTAGAGGTTTTAGGAGATGGGAGGGAATGGGGTCAAGAGGGCAAGTGGTAGAGGGAGAAGAGGAGATCAACAGCGACACATCTAGTCTGCTTCTACGCTTATACAGTATAGACTGCAGCATGTAGCTCTCTTGAACAGCATCTGTTGCAGAGCATCTCACGTACTGTAGCGCACCATCATCATGATAAAACTGTTAAGGAGAGTTCTTTTAGTCAAGAAAAGTGGCCATGCCTAGAAATGGCACTGATCCAGGTTGGGGATATATTTATTGCATCACGTTGTGATAATTATATTTGGATGGTGGTTTGTGTTCTATTTTAATTATTCGTTTTCTCTCCTTTTCCCTAATGCCTTTAACTATAGTTACATCAGAGGGATGTACAGTTAGGTCCGGAAATAATTGGACACTAACACAATTTTCATAATTTTGGCTCTGTACGCCACCACAATGGATTTGAAATGAAACAACCGAGATGCAATAGAAGTGCAGGCTTTCAGCTTTAATTCAAGGGGTTGAACAAAAATATCATATGAAACGTTTAGGAATTGCAACCATTTTCATACACAGTCCCCTTATTTCAGGGGCTCAAATGTAATTGGACAAATTAACACAATCATAAATAAAATGTTCATTTTTAATACTTTGTCGAGAATCCTTTGCATGCAATGACTGCTTGAAGTCTGGAACGCATGCACATCACCAAACGCTGGGTTTCCTCCTTTGTGATGCTTTGCCAGGCCTTTACTGCAGCTATCTTCAGTTGTTGTTTGTTCGTTTGTCTTTCTGCCTTAAGTTTTGTCTTCAGCAAGTGAAATGCATGCTCGATCGGGTTGAGATCAGGTGATTGACTCGGCTATTGCAGAATATTCCACTTCTTTGCCTTAAAAAAACTCCTGGGTTGCTTTCGCAGTATGTTTTGGGTCATTGTCCATCTGTAAAGTGAAGTGCCGTCCAATCAACTTCGCTGAATTTGACTGAATCTGAGCAGACAATATATCCCTATACACTTCAGAATTCATCCGGCTGCTTCTGTCTTCTGTCACATCATCAATAAACACTAGTGACCCAATGCCATTATAAGCCATGCATGCCCATGCCATCACACTGCCTCCACCGTGTTTTACAGATGATGTGGTATGCTTCGTATCATGAGCCGTTCCAAGCCTTCTCCATACTTTTTTCTTCCCATCATTCTGGTACATGTTGATCTTAGTTTCATCTGTCCAAAGAATGCTGTTCCCGAACTTGGCTGGCTATTTAGATATTGTTTGGCAAAGTCTAATCTGGCCTTTCTATTCTTGAGGCTTATGAATGGTTTGCACCTTGTGGTGAACCCTCTGTATTTGCTCTCGTGAAGTCTTCCCTTTATGGTAGACTTGGATAATGATATGCCTACCTACTGGAGAGTGTTCTTCACTTGGCTGGATGTTGTGAAAGGGTTTTTCTTTACCATGGAAAGGATCCTACGATCACCCACCACTGTTTTCTTCCGTGGACGTCCAGGCCTTTTTGTGTTTCAGAGCTCACCAGTGCGTTCTTTTTTTCTCCGAATTTACCAAACTGTTGATATGGCCACTCCTAATGTTCCTGCTATCTCTCGGATGGATTTTCTTTTTTTTTGCAGCCTAAGGATGCCCTGTTTCACTTGCATTGAGAGCTCCTTTTACCGCATGTTGTGGGTTCACAGCAACAGCTTTCAAATTGCGAATGCCACACCTGGAATCAACTCCAGACCTTTTACCTGCGTAATTGATGATGAAATAACGATGGAATAGCCCACACCTGTCCATGAAACAGCTTTTGAGTCAATTGTCCAATTACTTTTGGTCCCTTGAAAAAGAGGGGGCTACATATTAAAGAGATGTAATTCCTAAACCCTTCCTTCTATTTGGATGTGAATACCCTCAAATTAAAGCTGATAGACTGCACTTTAAGCCCATATTCATTATTTAACTGTAACTTGAATTTATTTTGGTACACAGCCGAAATAACAAAACTTGTATCAGTGTCCAATTATTTCCAGACCTAACTGTATATACAGATGTTATCAAAGTAAGAAATGGGATAGACTATACTGTGGGTTTAAGCATTGCATCTTAAAAATGTTGCCTCTTAAAGTGACAATCTTTAAGTGAATATGTAGTTAGACTGTAGTTTGATTAGAGGTGGACTAAGAGTGGACCTTACTGCAAACCCTTCTACACAAGGCAGGAAATGGTGAGCTCATCAGACAACGCTATTATCCAACGCCTGTTAGCCTGCACATTTAACACCCCTGTACATTTTATTTACTGCAGCCTCTCCTAACACTTGACTCCACACAACTGCCTCTCCCACCTCCCCAAATTTCTCTGCAATCCCTGAAAAGACCCTAGCATTGTAAATGCAGCACGCTTTTAGTGGCAAGTAAAAGGCACAACTCTGCTATCTACTCAATGCACACACTAACTGGGCTTACATCAGGGCTTACAACAGCTTCATGAAAAGTTATCTACAGTACCTTTGTGATAATGAACCTGCTACTTATTTCAACTCTGTTCTTTATTGTGACCTCATGGAAAGTTTACTCTCTGTATCCAATACAAGCTACTTCCTCCTGGCCCTCATTCAATATCATCATACACCATGGATCAATCAAAAGCCTTGCATTATCTACTAAATGTTGGTGGAGAACTCTGATAACCAGTACATCAACCACTACTCATTCTAATGGCAAACATAACAAATTTACAATTTGCAAACTACTCAACTTGCTATTTATACTATTATTCTCTTTGGCAGGTGGTATTGAACTTTACCCAGGCCCTGCCTTTTCAACTGTCTGATACCACTTAAAATAGTCAAAAAAGAACTATCAGTCACCATTTAAATATCCGTTGCCTGTTGCCCAATCTGGATGAACAAAGGGCATGGTACCTTATACATAAACCCAAAGCGATAATTATCACAGAAACATGGCTAACTCCTAAAACCCTCAATGCAAATATCGCCATAAAGGAATGCTCCCTTTCTAGGAAAGTTAGGTCAAAGAGAGGAGTGTTTTTTTTTTTCATATTGAAGACACCTTACAATTTACACTGCTAAATTGCCCCCCATGCCCACCCTCTTTTGAAATCCTAGTTGGAGAAATTTGCCTCTCCTTTTCTAAGCCTGTTTTTATTGCTGGCATCTACCTCCCCCTAAGCCCCACTACAATCATTGACTAATATCACCCAGTTTCTTGGCCCAATTTCCTCTCTGAATGTAAAGTGTGAGCTATTAGTTCTTGTGGATTTCAACTACAATTGGCTTGACCCTAAAAGCAACAAAATCCAGATACAATCCAAGTCACTTACTGTCGCGGCCGAGTTGAGTTTAACACTCACCCGGTCTCAGCCGCGGCAGATACTCGGCGCGTGCTGAATTGTCCCACGCGCGCGCCGGAGCCTCGGAGTATCGGTCCTCCGATCGGGGCATCCCCCTCCCCTCTCCGGGTCCACCGGGTCCCCCGGGTCCCCCGGAGCCCCCCACCGCCATCCCCCACAAAGGAGCAACACCGGGCTCCCTTCAGGGAGCCCAGGGCACGCGCACATGGCACGCACGCACCCGATGAAGCGTGACCGCGCATCGGTGACGCGTGGCACGCCGAGGGAAAAAAAAAACGGGACTCCACGCGGCTTGCGGCTCCAGCCACTTTAGACTCAGTGGCGCCGCCATTGTAACTTAACTCAACTAATTTCCCAACTCACACAGACAAACCTGAAATCTCACAACCATCCCTTGCTAGACTGGATTTTCCCCTCTATTCCCAACAGCATCAAATCCTCTGGCATCCTAACTGACATTTTCAGTGAACATGCAATAGTGTACTACTGTATGTAAGGTAAACCAGACCACCCCAATCAAGCCCTAAAGTTCTACTCACTAGAACATTTAGAAACTTTAACCCACAACAGTTTCTAACTGATCGTACCAACTGCCCTTGTTACCAAATCAACTTAAAACCTGACCCTGATTCTGCGCTCGATTATTTCCATTCAGAGTTCTTAAAATTCTGTGATACCCATTTCCACTACGCAGAATAAGAGTACAGGGGCCACAACTTCTGTGGGTAACAACCAACCTTATAGTGCTCTACCATTTTAAGTATGCTGTGTGGAAAAGCTACAAAGTAATTGGCACTACCAAGGATTTTAATAACTACAGATGCCTGTGGAATATATGCACAAGGCAAACAAGACACAACATTTGAATATTACTCTGACAATCTTCACCAGAATACAGTACATAAAAATCCAGCAAACATCTGGAAGATCATCAACAATATATTCAAGCCTTCTAGCCATCAACAACCATGTAATATCATTAAGGTTGATATTACTCTGACAAATCCCAATGATATTGCAAATGCATTTAATGAATACTTTGTGGGGTGCGCTACTAATTTATTAACAAAACACAACCTGAACTACAAACCTGAAGCTCAATCTGGAAGAACCCCTATAGCCCTACCCTCTCCCAACACTGCCCACAATTTTTAATTTGTCCGGTATCTGAAGAGTAGATTACACAAGCGCTCCTCAAATTAAAACTAAGCAGCCAATGTGACCTACTGCAGTAAAAGTTCCTACAACTTGGTTCCCCGGCCATTGCCATACCGCTTGCTTCTCTAATCATCTCTATTTTGTCTGAAGGCCTTATCCCTAAGACCTGGAAAACTGCCAGAGTTGTCCCAATCTTCAAAAGTATGGGACAAAAACACTGTCTCAAACTACAGGCCAATCTCTCTTCTTCCAATACTATCCAAGGTCATGGATAAATGTGTTCACTCCCAATTAAGAGATTATTATACCAAGACAAATTTCCCTAGCCTATTCAAATCTGGCTTTTGCCCAAACACGCCACAGTAAATACCCTCCTAAACGTTTGCAATGAGATCCAGTGTGGAATGGAACTTGGACAACTTACTGATGCAATATTCCTAGATTTTGCAAAGGATTTTGATACTGTTGATCATGCTATTTTGCTAAACAAACGTTAGGGTTCTGGAATAGGGGAACACGCTTTAAACTGGTTTAATTCGTACAGTACCTAACAGGTAGATCATAACATGGGACTCTCGGGCTCTACTCCAACCACTTGAATATCACCTCCGGTGTCCCACAAGGCTCTGTTCTGGGGCCCCTACTGTTTTCAGTCTCTATCAATAGTCTTCACGCAGCCTGCAAGGAAGTTTCAATACACATGTATGGGGATTATACAATTTTATATTCACAAAGACCTCGCCTCTCTGACCTTGAACACCAACTTTAATTGGATTTTTTGAGACTTGAAAATTGGATTTCCCAAAACAAACTGTTTTAAACACTTACCAGACTGTAGCAATGGTATTTGGGACCAAGGCTACATTTCTAAAGCTACCAATGACTGAGCTTCAGATTAGAACAAACTCTAATACCATCCTAACCCCTGTTACTAGTTTTAAATATTTGGGCATATGGTTTGACTCCCATTTAACATTTGGGATGCACATTGATACCCGGATATCCAAAACCTATGCCAAACTAGGTGTACTTTATAGGAACAAATCCCCCCTAAATCCGCTGGTCAGAAGGCGCATTGCACAGCAGATGCTAATGCCAATTATAGACTATGGGGATTTAGTATATGGTACAGCACCCCAAACTTACCTTGGCAAACTAGACACCCTCTACAATTCAATATGCCGCTTTATCCTCCAATGTACAGATGCAGCTACGAGTATCCGAACACTGCTTTGAAAAATCTGGGCCAATCTCCCAGTAATGCTGCAACATTTATCTGACATTTCTGGAGAAAGACTAATGGCCCATCATATTAACACAGCAGGGATCCCTGGTCAATTTAAATGGGACTGCCAGGGACCCCCGTTGTGTTAATCCGATGGGCCATTAGTCTGTCTGCAGAAATGTCACAGAAATGTTGCAGCATTACCTGGAGATTTCCCCAGATTTTCCAAGGCAAGTGTTCGAATACTTGTGGCTGCACCTGTAACTACAGCACACATCACTGCGAAATGCTAAAAGAACTAGATTGGTCATCACTTGGGTCAAGGCGCAAGGTTCATCTTTCATGTCTTGCCTTCAAATATTTTCTGGGCAAGCTACCCGCCTATCTGAATAAGTTCCTCACCCCAACCCCATGCAGCACTTATCACCTAAGATCTGACTCCAAATGATTGTTCACGGTCCCAAGGTTCAACAAAGTATCTGGCCACTTCTCCTTCTTTTACAGTTCACACCTGGAACAATCTACCTTAGACTCTCAAAGCCAACATCAGTCTAAGTTCTTTCAAAACTAAGGCTGTCTCACATTTTAATCTGGTCTGTAACTGTTTCATATGCCTAAAAGATAACATATGTTTAACTGATCATTCAATGTCTTTATACTTAATATATAACCCTGTTCACTTAATGTAACCATGTATTTGTAACCATGTATTTGTAACCATGTATTTGTCATCATAACTCTGTGTCTAGGACATACTATAAAACAAGAGATAACTCTCAATATATTATTTCCTTGTAAAACATTTAATTAACAAATAAATAATACTCCATCTTATGGCCTAATAATATACATTTTTTATGAATGCTGTCATTATAAACTCATTGTAAAGCACGTGTAGACAATTGGTTAGATGTTGTATGGCTTTTGTATGTTCTAAGAGAGGAGTTATGGCTAAAATACATTAAGGCTTTTTGTTATGCTAAAGAGCTAATTCATTAAGATTTTGGCACAGTACCTGTATTTACAAAGCAGTCATTTGTATAAGACACCGTCAAGTGCGGGAAGACACTTTGCAGTACATTGACTTAAATGGAATGTAATGTGTTTTAAAGAGCTGGATGGTGCCTAATTACAGACAATTGCTTTTGTAACAGGATTGGGTGCTCCGCCTTTACCCCCAGGACAGGTAAGGCATGTAATATAGTACGCGCGCATGCGCTACCGTGCGCATCAATTATAATTGGCTGTGTTAGCCAGACATTTGTATACTTGGGATATGCACTTGCACGGCCTTGAGCGGTGGCATGGCAGACCAGGGAAAATACAATAAAATTGTATTTGTGCGCTACGGCCACGCCGCGAACCAATCACAGCGTGGCCTAATGCTGGGATGTCAGACTCACGCCCCCTAACCGCACTCGTCACCGCTTACACCCTAGCAACTAAGCGTGCATGGCATGTGCACACGCAACGCTGGGTGCACGCTCACACGCACAGCAGCGAGGACTATATAACAAGCTTAAGAGTGGCGCGTGTAGTACACACTTCTGTATAGAGATTTATAGGGGTAAATGTTGTTCAGAATTGCAGCAAATAAAAAAAAAAGTTCTGTAGAAGATTAGAAAGTTAATAAAATGTACCGTATATTGAGAAAGTGATAGAAGATCCTGGAATATGAACCAACAATACGCCACTATCTTTATATGCCTTATCTTATTCTGTAATCAGCAATTGGACAGCTCCAATTCTGCAAATACAATTGAGCTTATTCAATACAAGCAACAAAAAAAAACTATCTTCTTCATTAGAAAACTTAGGGAAAAAGGTAAACCTTGTTTTATTATCTAAGAATTGGCTGTGCAATATTTTTGTTTTGCTCTAGTGGTTTTCCTGCACCAGAGCTCAACATACAGTATGTGCTTCAAGTACTGTATCTGCACTTCATATTTCTTTAGGAGAATTGGGGCTAGAGGCACTACAATTGTCACACACAATACTTGAACAGCAAGAGTTCACACGACTTCACAATTCAGGGGTTCACGAGACAAACTTCTCTATCTTTCTGATTGCTAGGAATGAAAGGATTTGCAAAAAAGTACTAACAATGTATAACATCTTATGGGACCTGATTTTATGCAGCAAGTCATATGTTTTTCTTCAATCTTTAAAGATTTTAGCTTGATCCTAGATACTTTCAGTACGCAGGCATAGCAGAAATAGCAGATGTTATTCCCATAATGTGGAATAACACATGAAAAGACGCGTGAACACATATGCATTAAGGAGAAAAGTTAACGCATTATGGCTGTGCAACATCTTAAAGTGTAACATTGAAAGTGTCTGGAGTTAATTTTGGAGATTAATCTTTAATCATGGATGCATTCTGAATATCTGGACTAATATTCTGATCTCTTCAAACAGGTATGACTGGTCTGATTTCTATCTAACAACTGAAGTAACTTTAATCAAATTAACATATACCTGGTATGAGCTGAATAGGCAGACCCCTCCCTTAATTGTTAGTCAATTGAATGTGTTTAACTATATAAGGCAGTCTCTCTTGGCTGTGAGCCATATGGCTGTGCAGCATCTTAAAGTGTAACATTGAAAGTGTCTGGAGTTAATTTTGGAGTTGAAATTGGAGGTGAAGATTGGAGGAAGATCTGGACTCTGCACAACAACTCTGCAGCTGTGAGAACTTGATTTTCTAAATGCTATTATTCTTTGTACTCTAACTATCCTCCAATACCTGGACTGTCTCCTCCTGCATCTCACCATGCCCTCCCTATTGATTTTTTTGCTTACTGTTTCCTCACTACTTTGTGAACGTCTCTGTTCTCTCCAATTTCCCCACTCCCCACTGCACCATTCTTTATACACCTCTCTCCCAACAACTTCTTTACACCTCAATAAAAAGCACCCACACAAATCCTCTATTCACACCCTCTATCTACTCCTTCCTGCTGCTGGGGATCTACCATAAACCTGAACCAAGAAACACACCTGATATCACCCATGCAGCCTGCCATCTCTTCCCCTGTAAATAGTGTTAACCTTCTGATTTAATACTGACATACCTTAAAACTGACCCCACAAGTTAAGCATCCCAACAGCCTGCACTCGTGGTTACTGTCCCACACTCAGCCACTCCTACCACCCATTGTGTCCAAGCACTGCCATACACAGCACTTATTCCCTCACCTGCTGTCTCTGTAAGTCTCCCACCATTCCTCTTAGATTGTAAATTCTTCGGGGCAGGGATTTCCTTTCCTATTGTCTGATTTTGCTGCACTTATTGTATCATTTTAATTCCCTGTACTGTATTCTTTGTGAAGCGCTGAGTACACTTTTGGCGCTATATAAATAAAGACATACAATACAATACAACGCATGCATTACCATTGTTTTTAATGGCGCAAGCTTTAACACTGTGTTAAATATTGTGTTAATGCAACACATTGCATTAACAGGTGTAATGACATCTGAAACATCTGTGTCTGCTCCGTCTTCATGTGACAGTGAATTCACCAATATTCCAAAGATCTAGTAATATCCTGGTTATAGCAGACATATTAATGGACATTCTGTCTAGAGATGGGCTAAACAGTCAGAATCCATTTTGCTTATTTGCGGCAATGGTTTGACATAAGTCCAATCTACACACTGGAATCTGAAGGTGGATTGGGTTCCTGTGCTCAATATGGAGCACGCATTAGATACCTGGGAGATGTGCTAATAAGATATGCAAAGTTTCTTTAAATGACTCATATCCCACACTTCCTTAAAGGATTGCCATAAAAACTATTTTGAGTTGACATGCAAGGCATCTTGTGAGAAATGGGGTACTGGTGTCAGGCCAACAGGATTACAACCCCTAACCTTTGCTATTTTGGGTAGCAGCTCTAGGTGTGAGCTAAACAAGCTCTAATGCTCACATCTGTATCTAAGTCATATATTAGCATATCTCACAGGTATCTCAGGTTTGCTCCTTCTTGTGCACAAGGAACTTGAACTGGCAATGGCAATCAGGAGGTGGAAGTGGTCTTCTTTTAAATGAAATCAGTGAGCCAGGGCTACAGTTGTGAGCAGTGAGTAGCTCAAAAGGTACTGTATGAGGTGAGTATTATGTGACAATGATGAAACACAGCAGCTGGTTTATCTCGCACTGCTAGATAGTTCTTATGGAAATCTATTTAGGAAGTGTGCGATGTGAACAATTTAAATATATTTTGCAACTTCAGACTCTAAAATAGGTCTCTCCCTATCTCATTTCAAGGATTCGGATTCTGGACTTGACGAAATACATCAGCTGGATTTTCAGTGATAGAAAAAAAAACGAATCTGCTTCTTCTAGACTCATCTCTGGAAATGTCACCAATCTCTAGTTCTGTCTTCTCCTTGTAAAAATCAACACATCTTGAGTATATGGAGTGCAGCCCTTTATCCTTTTGTGTGTGCGTCTTTTCCAACCTGATAAACTGCATCAGAAACTGCAGTGTTTATTAAAGGAACTTTTCCATTCAATGGTCTTATAAGAGAGGTCTTACCAGGCAGAGGATCCCAGTACAGTAGTTATTTCAGGAACTGATTCTGTAAGCTACTGGGGTTGCAATATTAAATTACCACAGACAAATCAATTGTAATATAGTGTAGATATGGGTAAATGTGACCAAATCTACTTCTTTTTTTTTAAAGTTGGGACGAAAATCTCCCTCTCCCTTTCCTTCTCTCCCTCTATCTCTTCCCCTCCACCCTTTAATTTTCTCTCCGACCCAGAGTTTGGAACCTTTTACTTGGCAAACTTTTAAATGGTTCAATTTTCAGCAAATCAAAAATGTCGACAAAGTTCGACAGTGCGGGCAAAAAGTTTACATATTTTCAATACAGACCAACTAAACCAGATCATGTAGATCATATTTAATATCTATCAATAGTACAGTATTACATATCTTGAAATGTCTGTCCTTACAGTCATGCATCATGTCATGTGACCTTGCTTTTAAAAAAAATGTTTAAAATATTGGGCAAAAATGGCAAATTTCAACATTTTGGCCAATTTTTGTTAACATAAAACATCAAAAAAAAACAAATGATTTCAAAATAATCAGGAAAATTTTGTGAAATTGCAATTTTTTTCTGAAGATATGTTTCTGAATAAGGAGAAAAAACAATAGCTAACTAAGTTGGGGGAAAATTTTCACATCTCTACTAATTTACCTTTCTGAAGGTATGTTTTCTACTGTTGAGAAAATACAATAGTGAATAAAATCAAAACATACAGATGTAGCCCTATGTACCCAGAGCCGCAGGAAGATAAGCAAAATGCGGTGTCTCCGGGGGCAGTAAAATCCATGGCTGCCTACGATGGATCTGTTTTTCTTAATGGGACCCCCCCAAGGAGAGATTGCCCGCTGATGGGGGATGTCGCAGTCAGGATTACACAGGTTCCTCCGGCAGATGGAACATTATGTCTGGCTATATCTGTAAGCGAAGATATCTGATATCTTGAGCTGTTGTCCTCTCCTCTTTATGTAACTGGGTTGGTTGAGGGTGAGGAAAAGCCTCCTGGTGTCCTCCTTCTTGCTCTTTACATTTTGTCCAAAGATCAGCACTTTCACACAGCCTTCCAGGTAGAGGAGACAGTCTTCTGACACAGAGGTGAAAAGCTTGGCCTTTTTATTTTGCCATACAAATGCTACAGCAGATAACAGGAGTAAATCAAACAAACAAACAAAACAAAAGTCTTTTTCTCAGCATAACACAGCTTTTCAGCACACCCTCCTCTTGAGAGTAAAACAGCCCAGTTACATAAAGAGGAGAGGACAACAGCTCAAGATATCAGATATTTGATACACTAGAGGGCATTTCCTCACCTACAACCCACCTAACCATATATAGAGGAGGAGACATCAGCTCAAGATATTAGAGATTTGATGTGAGTGTGTCTCCAACCAAAAAGTTTGATACAACATCTCTCTTCCCTTGTCTTCTCCTCCCACCCCTCCCTTCCCCTCTCCCTATCCTAATGAAGAAGTGTGTATAATTTTGTGCTGTTTTCTTACTGTGGCCCTCCCCTTTCTCTTCTACTTTGCACGTATTTAATGTCGTGGAGCCGCAAGCAGAGTGATGCGCCCGAGGACATTTTCACCCCTATTTCTATGTATGTATGTATGTATGAAAATATATATATATTTTTTTTTGTTAAATTATGGTAGGTGAAAAAGGCAACATTTGCTATATATATGTACAGCCCCTGATCCTTAATTCTCACCTTCCTTATCTGTGTTTTAACACCCCTCCAGTGCCTCTCTGTTATTTACTCTTCCTTTTTTTTCTTTCCAATCCCTGTCTAAGTCACAGAAACATTTGTATATCAGTATTGCTTGACCTGAGGAAGAGAGGAAAACACTCGAAAGTTTGTCCTATGACATAAATTGTTAGTCTAAATAAAAAAGGTATCACCTAATACTGAAGAACTCATTCATTCTGCACTATCGCAACTGGACTAACACGGCTATTTCCGTTATATATATATATATATATATATATATATATATATATATATATATATCAACTTGTACTTGTTAGCACAAAGATTTTTGTACTACTTACCGCAAAGTTACCATAAGCCTTTCTTGTAGCCGAATTGTTTGGCAAAAATTGGTATGAACTGGAAAAATCATGTCCTGAATATGTCCCAAAATGTAATCTAATGTGGTGATGCTCATTCGCATGTTTTGAAAAAATGTAAAATCATTCTTCTGAAGCTCAGCATATAATGTAGAAAATTCTCCCTGTTTTTTTCTCAGAAGATTCATAGGACGAATATTGGTCTGTCTGCCAGAAAAGGCAGCAGTTTGCATATATATAAATATATTTTGTCCATTAAAAATAGGAGAATTTCTGGGGCAACTGATTAGTTGTCATACAAATTCAATGGGCAAAAGATGGGTCGAACTAGAAAATCTGATATGCTCCCCATCTGAAATTAAGAACCTCTTCTGGCTCAACATATAATCTTGACCAGCCGAGATCAATAAAAACCCAGTGATATCTTTTGCCTGTAACCTTTGGGACTCTCTTAAATCCAGGTGCCAACTAACCAGCCTCTCTTGTCTTATGCAACCTCTGTACACAGACCCCTCCCTGCCCTTTTATACGAGAAACCAACAAACCAACTCATGGATCCAAAAAGGACTTTCAAGAGTCAATGATATTCTTATTAATGGGAAGGTCCCTTCATTTAGGTTATTACAAACAAGCCACGATATTCCCTCCTCTGAGTTTTTCAGGTTTCTCCAGGTCAGCCACTATAACCAATCTATCTATAAACCACATAAATCTCACAATCTAACTTTATATGAAAAGTGGTGTCTGCACCAGTCTCTCACAAGAAGTATTATCTCTACAATTTACAAAAATTTAACTCCCACTAAAAGTAAACAGATTCCTGACAAATATATGATCGCTTGGGAGAGAGATGTAAATACAGATTTGGATCTCGATACATGGAAAGACATATGGGAGGCCACCTCCAAGAATTCATCATGTGTTGTGATCAAGGAGAACATTTACAAGCTAATATTTAGGTGGTACATGACACCTACTTGGTTACACTCTTTTCTCCCAGGTGTTTCCCCATTGTGTTGTAGAGGCTGTGGTGAAATGGGGAACATATTGCATATATTTTGGTCATGCCCTAAAATCCAGACAACATGGAAAGAAGTATTCGCCCCTATGGAGAGGGTCATGGGATCAGTGTTCCGCATGACCCTCTTTATACAGTATACTACTAGGAAAATCAGCGACCAGCAAAAATAATAAGGAAGCCAAAGTTATCTCCCAAATTTTGAATGCTACTAGATGCACAATTGCCAAGAACTGGAAACAAGCTACCCCCCGCCCCCCATCTTTGAGCCAAATAAACAATAAAATATGGCATATAGTTTATATGGAAAAACTTTCAGCATATCTGAATGACTCCACCATTCAATTCGTGGAGGTTTGGGACCCTTGGTTTTGCAAGGCAGGTATATCCAAATATCTAGATTAAAATATTCTAAATGTTGTGTTTTATGTTGTATAAAAATGCTATTCGCTATGCTATATATGTACAAATGCTGTCCCCTTCCCCCCTTCTCTTTAACTTCCCCCAAATGTTATATTACCAACTATCTGTATCTATGCATCACCCCTCCCCCCTTTTTTTCTTTTATGTACCCTTTCCCTATAATCTTTGAAAACTTTTCAAGAAAAATTCAAGTAACAAAAAAAGAAAGAAAAAAAAAGGAGAATTTCATTAGGGAGAGCGTCAGCCATTTTGGATGCAGGTTCAGGTTAGAGGTTTTGGTTGAGGTTTTGTGTGAAGCCGGGTGTGACATCATAGCCATGCCTACCCATCGCTCAGAGCATAGCCCTTTACAAACAAAACATGTGCTTCACGTGCACGCGCAATCGCGTTTGCACGCGCGAATGCGCCTACTATAAAACCAGCCTAATACAAACCATGATGTTATCTACAGACTTCTAAATACATAAGATACAGCAATAAACTATTTAGTAAAGAAGCATAATAGTGTAAATAATTGTAATTTTCTTTCTCTTTTATAGAGGGTGCAGCTGTGCTGAAGGCAATGAACTGGTGGAAGATATGGTTGGTATGCAAAGGGGACCTTTACTACTGTCACTTGAACAGCTTCCCCCTCAGCTTTTAATTAATAAAGCACTGCCCATGGAAATAATAACTTCCTCTGGGGACACAACGGGGAGACTGTAGCAATGCAGAGTAAAATTACACAAAACAGAATTCAACATTTATAATCTATATGGCCCCAATGAGAATAACCAGAGCTTTTTCCAGAGCAACGTGAAAAAAAATTGAAATAAAAAAGTAACAATACTATAGTGCTTGGAGATTTTAATGTAGCTCAAGATCCACTGTTAGAAAAATCAAGACAAAATATACATCAGAGGGGACTAAATCCAGGACAGAAGAGTATTAAGAATCTGCGGGATGTGCTAGGGGTGACGGACTGCTGGAGGTTACTAAATTGCACAGAGAGGGACTACTCCTTTTTCTCCCATCCTCATAATACCTTTTCAATGTATACCCTGTTCATTTATGTAACTGTACTTGTAACCATGTATTATTTGTTTTACTCTGTGCCCAGGACATACCTGAAAACGAGAGGTAACTCTCAATGTATTACTTCCTGGTAAAATATTTTATAAATAAATAAATAAAATTACTTTTTAATAAGTGACCATCTAATCCCTAAACTAGGTATGGCTTCGATTGAAAACATTTTTATTTCTGACCATGCTTCAGTATGGATAGGGCTAAATATTGGGCAGAAAGATCACAAAGATAGGATATGGAGGTTCCCTTCACACCAATCACAATGAGGAGTTTCCTTTCCTACTATACAAATGGCACCAATTCAAGGATAATAACAATGCACACCAAAAAGAAGAACACTTGTATTGGGAAACTGCAAAGGTGGTGCTAAGGGGAGATATAATGCCCTTTTCAAATAAAAAAAAGGAAGGAAATAAACACAGAATTCAGGAAAGCTAGTGACAAGCTAAGCAAAGTATACAGGAGCTTTAAACTAAAACCATCTTTGGCCACAAAAGAGGAATATTTAAAAAAAAGAAAAAGGACATATGTGAGATATGACTGCAGAAAAAGAAAGTTACAAAAATGCAATATAGAGACTTTATTCTATATAGATATGGGAATAAATCTGTCAAACTAATGGGGAATTAAGTCAGGAACAATACATCATCTAAACATATAACGGAAATAAAGAAAGCTAATGGGAAAATGTCAACTTAACCCAAAGAAATATCTTTAGCATTTCAAGAAGACTATCAAAAATTATATGGTAAGAGCGAGGAAAACACAGAGGTAATAGAGGATTTCATGGGAAAATGACAATTGCCTAAATTAACAAGGGAAGATCAACAAAGATTAAATGAGCCAATTTCCATAGTAGACAATTTTAAGATTATTTTTCAGACGGTAATATAAGGAACTGGAAGGCTGGCAGAACCTCCCTCTGAACCTGTCAGGGAGATGCCAACTGATCAAAATGGTCAGCATTGCCAGAATTCTCTACCACTTACAAATGTTACCAATACTAATAAAACATACAGGTACCAAATAATTAAATAGAGCATTTAGTAGGTTCATTTGGAGAGGAGAGCAACCCAGAATAGCATTAAAAAACTACAACTATGCAGAGAATTGGACTACATTTCCCCGATATCAAAAAGTACAATTTAGCATGTGTTATAAGGCATGCAGGCGATTGGATATTGGAAAAAAGTTTCCACTCAAATTTAGAGCTAGAGCAGCTGCAGGTATGGCCTATGAATCTAAGAGATATACTACATACCAAGTGGGGAGTATTGCCGCAGGAGATCAAAGATAATATATTGGTAAGAGACACTTCCGCAGTATGGAAGACAATAAGGTAGAATATGGGATTATCATACACAATCTCCACATTTCTGCCTATTAAGGGAAATGAAAACTTCCTCCCAGGCCAAAATGAGACATCCTTTCAATCGTGGGAAGGCAAGGGCTTAAGGTGTATAGGACAGTTGATAAAGGAAGACTTGGAAAGGCTCCTTATCTTTTGAGGAAATAAAGGAAAAGTGGGAGATACCTAATTCAGATGGTTATTCGTATGCACAGGTGACACAGGTAAATGACTGGAGAACTATAAAAAGAAAGTATTGTCAAATAATATTTTTTTATAGTCTTTCCAGAGAGAATAGATACACTATGGGGCCGATTCACTAAGCTCCGTTAATTTGCGCTGAAATGGGTTACATCGCTCGGGCGCAAAAGGGTGAAGTCAAAAGCGCTATTCACGATGGCTGTTTGGTGCATTTTCGGCCTGCCTTGCCAAAAAGGGCCATATCGCGCGAGCACCTTCTTCCCCCCCTGATATCATGCTTAAAGTTAGATAGCACGATAACTATTATAAACAAAGCAGCCTGTAAGAACTGCATGGAGATGCTGCGTCTCAATGCACAGCTCGTACAAATATGATTTTTAATAATAGTGTAGATGAGCAGGTGTCTCCGGAGCTGAACCGCATTGGTTTCAGCCTCGGGGACCCCTACTTCAGGAGATATAGGCCCCGTTATGGGGTGCCGGTATCCCTTGCACTTGTAAAGCTCCCGAATCACGTGACCGGGACATTTACATTCTGCAGGGGATACCAGCCCCCCATAACGGGGCCTGTATCTCCTGAAGTAGGGTGTCCCCAAGGCTGAAGTCAACCTGCTTCAGTTTAGGAGAGGCCTGCTCCCGTTCAATGTGATTACAATCCATATATTAATGTTGTAATTATTGTTGCTAATATACGTGAACTTAATTAAGTTCTTACAATTGTGTCCCGTAAGGTTCGTGTATGTCCGTTTTTTTCAAGGGTGTATCTGTGTGACAGTCTATGGAAGGACTCAACCACTTCACTATAATTGTGTTTTTACTTCTTTTAGATATGTTTTAGTTCACAGCATAGCTATGGTACTGTAGGGGTTAAGTGCTGAACTGTTGACCTGGTGAAATGATGAACTAATTAAATGAGGGAAGCACATGTGAGAACTGTGACTGTGTGACTGTGTGTCATGGAGAGGAGGAGTGGATGTGGGGGTGGTGGAGTGGAGGAGCGTGGGAGTGGTGGAGTGGAGGAGGCTGGAGGAGTGGTGCCGGTGGCTGGAGGAGTGGTGGCGGTGGCTGGAGGAGTGGAGGAGCGTGTGAGAGGAGTGGCATGTGCTGGTACGTCCCGTGCTGGCAGTGCAGGTACGTCCCGTGCTTGCAGTGCAGGTGTGGGAGTGCAGGTGGGGGAGGGTAGGAGGAGTAGGGGACAGAGAGAGAGGGACAGTGTCCAGCATCCAAGCACAGAGGCAGAGCAGCAGGATGATGATGATGATGGTGATCCTACAACCTCCATGCATCGTGTTGAGCGGATACGCAACCCGCGTTTCACACTCAGAGGGAATGATATCCTTGTGGAAGGTGTTATTGCGTCTTTCCCTAAACTGTACGGCTCGTTGGCAGGTAAGAGCATGAATCAGCAAATTAAGTGTACTCATTAATAATGTCAATTCTCTAAACAGTGACAAGTTTATATTTAATACACTTATTAATGTAACATTAATATGTACAATATTATACATGCATGTCAAACTCCAGTCCTCGAGGGCCACAAACAGGCCAGATTTTCGGGATATCCCTACTTCAGCACAGCTGGCTTAATTGTTGGCTCGGTATGAGTGAGCCACTAATTGAGCCAGCTGTGCTGAAGTAGGGATAGCCAGAAAATCTGGCCTGTTTGCGGCCCTCGAGGACTGGAGTTGGACATGCATGAGTACATCATATATGCTAGAACGGAGTAGTGCTGATGTATGGACACGTTTTCCAAGTCACTATTAATCAAATTAAATAAAGTTATGTGTCTGTAACTACATGTACAGTACATTTAATTTGGGATACATATACTCGTACTAGCTGTTCCAACATCACTTTCATATTGCAATAGTTCATATTGTAACAATTATGCAAACGATTACATTTACAGTAGCCTATGTATTTAGTTGTAATAATGTTTTACATATTTATATACATAGCGAGAACCAAAAGCAGTGAAAAAACAAAGCTGTGGTCAACCATTTGCACATCTGTCAGTGCATGTGGGCAATTTTGCAGAACAGCCAAGACGTGCAAGAAACGTTTTGGCGATATCAAATTACGGCTGAAAAGAAAAATGGTTGAGGTTGGGCGCCATGCCTGTAGCACAAGAGGTGGCCCTCCAGCATCTCTCCACTGCAGTCATATGAGCAGAAAATGTACTGTATTATGGACCACCAACTAGTATTTGGTATAGGAAGTGACAGGGATATCGGTCCTACAATTTCCCAGCCGTCACAAAGTGAGTACTATATTAAATATGTCGAATTTATGCTTCATTAGTGGTGCAACAGTCAAGAATGTGTTAATTTCGCAAATATTCACTGTAGTTTGGATTATGCTGTGAAGTAATAGAACAATTACCCTGGTCATTATGTCAACTTTGTGTTTAACAGGCTTGTTTAATTGCACATCTATGAAGTATGTATATGGTCATGGTTGGACCATTGTACGTTTAGCATAACATTAGTGATGTATGCAATCTGAAACAAGAAAAACAGTAGTATGTATGTTAAACACACAGAACCCCTTAAAGTTGTTGTTGAAGCCCTGAGCCAGCACCCAAAAAGTGAATTGCAAATATATATAGATATACATATAGATATATATCAAAAAGGAGTGCTACAGAGTATTGCGGATGCATAAAACAAAGATCAAAAGGCCAATGCCACAAATTGTACAAAAATGGTTCTCTTGAAAAAGTGTCATATGGTAGTGCTAGGACCTGTGAGCATGGTCTGACTTCATGTCTCAAAGGCTTAGGACGCTTTGTCCAAAGGGTTCAAGGAAGCGACCCTTTTTCAAAATAATATATAATAATGTGACTGTGATGATATTTATGTATATGTGTGTATATGTATATATATATGTGTTACTCGAAGATGTTATGTTTTTTACACGTTCATATGATGTGACAATGCACTTGCCATCATAAGATGTGTACAATAGCCATACATAAAATACTGCACATATGAAAAGGAGCATTGTTGACATGTTTACAATAATAAACATTGTATATTTAAATCATATACACACATAACTAACAATGTTTTCCTGTTGTATTTTTACAGAGTAGCAACAGCTCCAGGTGCTATAAGAAATTTATATTCACATGCACACTGTAATGACAAAACGTTCCCATAAGCTCTGAAAAGGTTGCACACAGTACATTTTGGATGTTGCGTATAGTCATGTGCTTTTCTAATGAAATATCGTATGTCAAACTAAAATTTGATTACCTCATGTAAAAATTAATTCCTTTTATACATTGACAATAAGTTGTGTGTGTGTGTTTGTTTATTTATGAACGTATTGCCATCTCTATTTAGTGTTTGAAAACTTGAAAAAGAAATGTCCAACTGCATTCAAGTACATGTGTGTACACTAATGTAGTGGCAATATGCCGGATGAAGTTCTACTAGTGTTGAACAAATTGGATAACACAAGAAATGTGTGTTTGGCTAGGGTCAGTCAGCACTGTAGCACGTGCGGCGCGTGAGTTTGGCGGGGGCGTGGCCATGAGTTCCCGCGCATGGTTCGGCCTCTGTGTGAACCGCTGGCGGGGGCGTGGCCACGACTCCGTCGCAAGATAAACACAATTGATGTACAGCTAAGGTGCGTCCGAACCTGCCGACTCTGCACAGTACCATTGAAGGGTGGTACTTGTAGGCACGTCTCTGCATGCGTTGTATAACACACCGAGGCCGCAGCATAGGTTTCACGTGTGAATGTGATAGTTTATTATTCCAAAATTGATACATGTGCAACATTTTTTTCATTCATATACAGTAATGTTGAGCTTAGGTCAGGTGAATAGCATATGCACATACAAAATAACAATAAACATTTACAGGAATGTTAAGTAGATGATACAATGCATAACAATATGTTTGCTGCAGAAATAACAACGCTGGCATATAATTAGTTGGTCATCATTTGAATTAAAAAGTATCTTTTTTATGTTATAGTTGTGGATGAGGAAACAGACTCTGATGTATCGACACAAATTCTGGGTGAATTGCAAAATGACGAAATGCTTGAGGAGCCCCAACAACTTCAGCGTGTAGAGGAGCCCCAACATGAATATGCTGAGGCACTCCGGGAACTAGATGTGCCTGACCCTGTTGACACTACACTCCAAGTGTTTGGCGAGGGTTACAATCGGGAATTGGATATAACAGATTCTGAAATTGAAGATGAGGACAGTGAGCCTCTACAGCCAGGTCAAGGTGATAATATTATGATACACAAAGAACACGTCGCTTCACCAAACAAACAGACACAATACAAATATAAACTACCTGGTGCAAGGGAGAAAAGAACAGAATAAACACACAAATTATCACAAGGATTATAAAAGCCCCCAGGAGTTGCACTCAAGGTAGATGACACTGTAGGTAAAAGTGTCATGTTATTGGAGGCCACAAAATAGCCTATTCTCCCAGTAGGGTCAGCCGCAAAAGGTCACACTCAAAATAAAATAAAAAAGTTTTAATAAACAGAATAAAAAACGACGAAACACCATAAAAATGCATAGAGATGCATGGAATAAAATCCCCAAATGTATGGAGGTGAGATAAAGGCAATGTATGTAATATATCTAAAGCCTATGTCACTCAGACCAAAAGAGCTAGAGCTGTCCACTCCTAAGCAGTCTCACACCAGCTATGTGTGAGGCTGTACGAGCATCCAATGTGCAAAGTACATAGCAACAGAGAAATGCTTATGACTGTAAATAAACACACTGTAAATCATCCGTGAGGTAGTATACGACCTGATAACGGGTGTCCTGCGTGTATTTCGTGAACAGCTGCAGCCCTGGAAGGTATCCGGAGCTGATCGCACGTCCAAACACAGACCACGTGAGCGTCAACGTAATGACGTCATGCGTACCCCGACGTACGTTTCGCGTGTCGCAGCGTGCTTTCTCAAGGGGAGGATTAGACCGTGTTGTTAGGCATGACCTAATATACCCTCCATGGGAGGGGAGGGGCGGACGAATTGCATAATGTCATCGTAGGAAGCAATTGCAATATAGGGATACAAAGGGGGGGGTGGGGACAGAGGAAAGGGGAGATAATAATAAATACACAGGTGAAGCTGGCATACAGCATAAATGTACCATCAGAAATAAATCAGAAATAAATAAGTGTGGTACATAAAAAGGAGCTTACAATGGTAACATGATTGTAAAAAATTGCAAAAAAATTCTGCAAAGAATGGCAAAAAATGGTACACATCAGGGAGATGCTGAAACGTATATGGTAGAATGGGAGGTGTAGGAGTGAGCTAACCTGACGGATCCACCTAAAGAGTCAAAACGAAACCTACTAAGCTGAAATTAAATAGTAGGTCCTACATACCGGGATCCCTCTACCCAAAATCAAAGAAAAGAAGAAAAAATGAATCCTTCATTCTGGCCATGCGGTGCAAGTGTGTTTAGCAAATATATCCACCTGCATTCACATTGACGTAATTTGATGTCCCAGTTTCCCTTGCGTGGACCCCAGGGTATATGTGCTATACCCATGAAACATAAATTGGAAGCATCTATTCCGGACTGAACCAAGATGTTCCAAAATGCATACTTTGAAGGCTCTGTGTGTTTCTCCAACGTATTGTTTGCCACAAGAACATTGGATAAGGTACACTACCCCTGTAGTGAGACCATTGATAAAGTCTTTGGTGGTGTACTGTAAATCTTATGTGACAGAGTCAGTGAATGTTTTACTGACTTTAATCGAAGGACAAGCCTTGCAACGTCCACATGTGTATGTGCCGCAGGGTTTATTCCCCAGCCAAGTACGTGTGGGTTTTGTCTGGAAGTGGCTTTTGACTAGTTGATCACGAAGGCTACGTGTTCTACGGCTAACCATATTCAGTATTTTCTGCAGTATTTTGGATAAAACATCATCTTGGAGTAAAATGTGCCAATGTTTGGTTAGGATCTGGCGAATAGATTGCCAAGAAGAAAATTGACCTGTAGGAATGTTGTGTATTAGTTGTTTAGGATGGTGGCTGTCTGCTTTAAGGAGACTGTTTGTAGCCGTAGGTTTACGTAAATTGTAGTCTCCAATTTACCGCTATCCTGTTTGATGATCGTGATATCAAGAAAATTGATACAGTCTTTTTGAACTTCAAATGTTAGTTTTTCTAACATTTGAAGTTCAAAAAGACTGTATCAATTTTCTTGATATCACGATCACCAAACAGGAGAGCAGTAAATTGGAGACTACAATTTACTGTAAATCTATGGCTACAAACGGCTACAAACAGTCTCCTTAAAGCAGACAGCCACCATCCTAAACAACTAATACACAACATTCCTACAGGTCAATTTCTTCGCCTGAAGTGAAACTGTTGCACAGTAATTTAACAGAATTTAAGATCCAGGCAAAAGACCTCACGAAGCGTTTCTTGGAAAGAGGGTACACTAAATCAATTATCAAAAAAGCATATCATAGGTCTCTCAACACACCAAGACCTAGCTTACTTATTGAACATCCTAGACCGGACGATGAAAAGGCACAAACAATACGCTTTATTGGCACTTTCTGTAGTCAGTGGCAATCTATTCGCCAGATCCTAACCAAACATTGGCACATTTTACTCCAAGATGATGTTTTATCCAAAATACTGCAGAAAACACCAAATATAGTTAGCCGTAAAGCACGTAACCTTCGTGATCGTCTAGTAAAAAGCCACTTCCAGACAAATCCCACACGTACTTGGCTGGGGAATAAACCCTGCGGCACATACACATGTGGACGTTGCAAGGCTTGTCCTTCGATTAAAGTCAGTAAAACATTCACTGACTCCATGTCACATAAGATTTACACCACCAAAGACTTTATCAACTGTCTCACCACAGGGGTAGTGTACCTTATCCAATGTTCTTGGGGCAAACAATACGTTGGAGAAACACACAGAGCCTTCAAAGTACGCATTTTGGAGCATCTTGGTTCAGTCCGGAATAAACTTGATACACCGGTCGCAAGGGACGTAAATGACACACACCAGGGAGATGCTTTCAATTTATGTTTCATGGGTATAGCACATATACCCTGGGGTCCATGCAAGGGAAACTGGGACATCAAATTACGTCAATGTGAATGCAGGTGGATATATTTGCTAAACACACTTGCACCACATGGCCTGAATGAAGGATTAATTTTTTCTTCTTTTCTTTGATTTTGGGTAGAGGAATCCCGGTATGTAGGACCTACTATTTAATTTCAGCTTAGTAGGTTCCGTTTTGACTCTTTAGGCGGATCCATCAGGTTAGTTTACTCCTACACCTCCCATTCTACCATATACATTTCAGCATCTCCCTGATGTGTGCTATTTTTTGCCATTCTTTGCAGAAATTTTTTGCAATTTTTTACAATCATGTTACCATTGTAAGCTCTTTTTTATGTACCACACTAATTTATTTCTGATTTATTTCTGATGGTACATTTATGCTGTATGCCAGCTTCACCTGTGCATTTATTATCATCTTCCCTTTCCTCTGTTCCCACACCCCCCTACCCCCCCTCCCGATTCCTTTATTTGTGTGTTAAGTTTATTAAGGGTGTATTTGTATCCCTATATTGCAATTGCTTCCTACGATGACATTAGGCAATTCGTCCGCCCCTCCCCTCCAAGGGAGGGTATATTAGGTTATGCCTAACAACACAATCTACTCCTCCTCCTTGAGAAAGCGCGCTGTGATGTGCGAAACGTATGTCGGGGTACGCATGACGTCATCACGTTGACGCTCACGTGGTCTGTGTTTGGAGGTGCGATCGGCTCCGGATACCTTCCAGGGCTGCAGCTGTTCATGAAATACACGCAGGACACCCGCTATCAGGTCGTATACAACCTCACGGATGATTTACAGTGTGTTTATTTACAGTCATAAGCATTTCTCTGTTGCTGTGTACTTTGCACATTGGATGCCCGTAAAGCCCCAAACATAGCTGGTGTGAGACTGCTTAGGAGTGGACAGCTCTAGCACTTTTGGTCTGAGTGACATAGGCTTTAGATATATTACATATATTGCCTTTATCTCACCTCCATACATTTGGGGATTTTATTCCATGCATCTCTATGCATTTTTATGGTGTTTTGTTGGTTTTTATTCTGTTTATCAAAACTTTTTTATTGTATTTTGAGTGTCACCTTTTGCGGCTGACCCTACTGTGGGAATAGGCTATTTTGTGGCCTCCAATTAGATGACACTTTTACCTCTCGTGTCATCTACCTTGAGTGCAACTACTGGGGTCTTTATATAATCCTTGTGATTATTTGTTTGTTTAAAAGGGGATAGTATGTGTGCAGCTGAATTGGCATCCTTAAAATTTGCAGAGCAACTTTGTTTCAGAAATCAACAGGCTGTGGCAGCCAACCAGCAGCAAATAAATAGTACAATTTGTGAAGAACTGCTAAACATGCGAGGCATTTTCAACCAACAACTAGACACTCTCAAGGCTATTTCTAATAGTTTAACTATTATAACACAATGTATGGCAATGCAAATGCCACAGCCAATGCAAATGCCACAGCCAATGCAAATGCCACAGCCACAGCAAATGCCACAGCCACAACAAATGCCACAACCAATGCAAATGCCACAGCCAATGCAAATACCACATGCAATGTTCGAAGCCCTGGCACAGGCCCTGGGACTGGCACACCCAATGCAACTGCCATATCTACATGAAATACAGCAGTGGCAGCTTTTATTCGAAGTAATCACCGGCTTGTACCTGGCATGTTCCTGGAATGCCACACTGTTCACCCGGAGCATGCCGCGCTCCCAGCCAGATGCATGCCCGGCTGACGCGCGGCTGATGTGTTAATTGATAATGGTTCAGGATTTACTAGGCTGCAATGCTTCGCGTGTCCGTCAGATGGCATAAATTCATGAATTGTAATGCAGTATATATATATATATATATATATATATATATATATATATATATATATATATTGTGACAGAGTCACTGACTCAGTAGGCTGTGACAGTGAATGGAGAGATGCTGCAGCCAGATCACTGAGTGTTAATCTCCTCAGACAGAGAAAGCACAGCTGCAGCCTAATTAAACAGGGGCTGAACTATCAGTGAAACAAGTGCTTTAAAAAGCAGGAAGTTGCTCACACAAGGTGAACTTGTTTTTCCACAGGAAGGTGGAGAGAACTCTCCCGGCTTGGAAGCCGTAGCAGCTGCTGCTGCTCTGGCCCCGCAGTCCTGCGAGGAGCTTTGCTGCTGGGACCAGCTGGGACCCCAACCCAGGATAAAGATAAACATTGCTGCGAGGCTGGACACAGCCTGCTCCCCGGAACCGTGTTCCTGTTTGCTGTTTGGAGCTGAAACAGATAAGACTTTATTCTTATTATGCTTATTGGTTATCGTTTGTGTAGCATGTTTTGGGCATGACCAGATTAGCTGGCTGTCCTGTTAGTAAGGGCTCAAGAAGTGAGTTAGTGTCCCTAACGGACTAGGCTTTAATTTGCAAGAAAGTAATTTCTTAAAGGGACAGTGCACCCGTACTTATTTTGGTTGTGGCTAATAAAAAACTAGTGTTTAAAGTTTCCCATCGTGTCAAGTGTCTTACTGACCCCGCCGCGAGGTCGTCCTGCCACAGGTGGTGTCAGAAGTGGGATGTTACACCTCTGGGGGTCAGTAGATGAAGATGTGTTGAGACACTGAACTCAAGCGGAAAAAAAAAATTATTTTTGCTGAAGCATGGAAGTTACAGCTAGCAAGCGCTGAGTGTAAATTTTGCCCTGTTGGGTATGAAAGGATTGCTGTGTAAAGCTAATGCCTTTTGCTGAAGTGAGTGAATTTGCAGCTAGCAAGTGCTGTGAGGTAAAGTTTGCCCTGTCTGGTAAAAAAGAAAGTGAAAATGGATTTTTGCAAAGAAGTTGCCCTAAGAAGAACCCAGAAGGTTCAAAGATTGTAAAGCTCGTACAACTTACGTGTGTTGTGCAAAGTCTGCCTCGTCGGGTGTGAAAAAAAAACAAAAAAAAACGGGGTTTTAAAATGGCCGTCGTCAAGTGTCAGTTTTACAATGTACATAACCATACAAAACAGTGTCCCTTCAGGCCATACGATGATGATGATGATGATGATGATGATGACGACTCGTATGTGGCCCCTGGAGGAGAGCCGTACCCACAGATGAACTTAGTATGCTGGGCCTGTCATAAAGTAGGTCACATGGAAGATGTGTGCCCCAAAATTTTCAACGACAAACAGCTGCAAAAGCAAGCAACGCCCTATGAGTGCAAGCAAGATGTGGAAGCTGATACCAGTGAGTGTGTGCCCAGTACCACTGATGTCTCTGGAACGAATAAAACAAAGAGAAAGAAGAAAAATAAAAATATTTTTCAAGTCACAGAGGAAGTGACCAAACCACTTGAGCCTGCGATATCAGGACAACAGGTGTCAGCAAGCCACCGAGATGTGCGGCAGACCGGAGTGATGGGCAGAATTGTCACAGGAACGGTGGCAAAGGAAAAGGAGAAGCAAAGGGAAGCTGAATCCTTGAGCCAGGAAAAAGAGGCCTTAATTTCTGCACTCCAAACTGCCCACCGTGATTATGATGCCTTGCAGGAACAATTGAATAGGGAGCGAGAAGCGAACGCCGAGGTAAAGAGGTGTATACTCCCAGCTATACTTGAGTATGAGGAGTTAAAGAAAACAGAGCGTCTCTTACGGAGTGAGTTGGAGGAGCTGAAGACAAGTTTGAATAAGGCCAACACCGCAATTGCTAACATGGAATCAGAGAGAACAAGTCCTGACTGGAGACTATGCTATCAGATGTCCCAGAGAGATGTGCAAAACTTCATCAAAGACTTAGAAGTTTCTCACCAAGAAGCTAGCACGCTCAAAACAGAGCTGGAACTCTCACGCCAGGAGGGCCACAGTCTAAACACAGAGCTGGGTATGTTGAAGGAAACCCATGAGAATGCCCTGAGGGATTTAGAGACTGTAAAGAAGGAGAATGTAAGTCTGATGCTGAAAAATTCAGACTTGACTGATCAAATCAGTAAAGGTGATAAGAAGCTCCACCAAGCAGGAAAAGTGGAGAAGCAATTGATCCAGGAAAAGCTACTGTAGAGGTGCATGAAGCACTGCAGAATGCAGAGAGGATGCAACGTGTCTCCCTGCAGCAGCACACACAGGCAACGCACTTATGGCAGAGCCAGCTGCAAGAGCAGCCAAGGAGAAGCAGCGAGTGCTACAGGAACGGCTGAGTACCCAGTATGTCCCCACAGAACAGCATGAGGAACTGAGGGCCACGCTGTACGCCACAAGAGCATCGCTAGGGGCAGAGCTGGGTACTTTGAAGAAAGCCAATGAGACAGTCCTAAGGGATATAGAGACTGTGAAAATGGAGAATATAAACCTGAAGGAAGAGATTTTAAACCTGACTGGTCAGGTCAGTGATGGGACTGAGAAGCTTCACCAAGCGCAGAAAGTGAAGACGCAATTGGCGCAAGAAAAAAATGAAGTACAGGCTGCTCTGCAGAATGCAGAGAAAATGCTGGAAAAAGAATGCCTCGCCCTGGAGCAGCTGAAGATCACGTTGAGCGCCTCAAGAGCATCGCTGGAGGCGGAGCTTGGAAGCCAGGTGACTCTGTGTGAGAGGGAACATGAGAAGGTCCAAAGACTGGAGCAAGAGCTGGAGAAGCAGAGAGGCAAATCCATCTCCATGAGTCAGTATGCCAAGGAGAAAGAAGCCTGGAAGACAGAAGCAACAGCGATACTGGCGACAAGAACTGCAGAGCTCAAAAAGATGGAGGAGGCGTTGATGCAAACCCAGAGTAAGCCCTGGGAAGAGGTGAAGGCCCTGAGAGGGGACTGGCAGCATCAGATTGAAGAGCTGCAAACGCAGATGGCTGAGCACGAGAAGCAGCGCGCCAAGACGGAGGAGGTGTCCGTCCGTCAGGTGGCCTGCCTGATGTTGCACCATGAAACTGAGATGGCTGATATCCACAAGCGGCTGGACTACACGACCAATGAGGGGGCCCGGCTACAGATAAGACTTTATTCTTATTATGCTTATTGGTTATCGTTTGTGTAGCATGTTTTGGGCATGACCAGATTAGCTGGCTGTCCTGTTAGTAAGGGCTCAAGAAGTGAGTTAGTGTCCCTAACGGGACTAGGCTTTAATTTGCAAGAAAGTAGTTTCTTAAAGGGACAGTGCACCCGTACTTATTTTGGATGTGGCTAATAAACCACTAGTGTTTAAAGTTTCCCATCGTGTCAAGCTTCTTACTGACCCCGTCGCGAGGCCGTCCTGCCACAATACTGCACCGACAAACTTTATTCGAGCAAATACCCAGTATGTACCTGGCAGATACCTGGAATGCGCCGCTCCTCACCTCTGACAAGCCCCGTTGCGTTTGCCTTCCCAGCCTGGGTTCATGCCTGGCTGACGGGCGGCTGATCTGTTAAATGATAATGATTAGGATTTAATAGGCTGCAATGCTTCGCGTGTCTACCAGATGGCATAAATTCATGAATTGTAATGCAGTATATATATATATACTGTGCAGTATTGCAGCCAGCGGGAATAAAATGCTTCAATCCCTGCCTGGAAAA
The DNA here is from genome assembly GCF_040206685.1 of Ascaphus truei. Taxonomy (NCBI): domain Eukaryota; kingdom Metazoa; phylum Chordata; class Amphibia; order Anura; family Ascaphidae; genus Ascaphus; species Ascaphus truei. The sequence continues at coordinate 69,644,738 of NC_134486.1, forward strand.
TACCTCAATGCACTCGGGCAGAAAACAGTCACAAACCTCAATACACCCGGGTATACCCGAATTCGTGGGACTAGCCGAGCTCGAATAAAGTGTGTCGCCAGTGTATATATATATATATATATATATATATATATATATATATATATATATTGTGACAGAAACCAGGGGATGGTAATAAATTCCGTATATAGGGCTCCCAGGATACTAGACAGTTTCTATCCTGTTTGGCCTGGGAGTGCAGCCTTATAATACATACACTCCATCCCACAGTTTGGCAAGCGCTGGAACTGAGGGATGAGAGATCCAGACCAGAGTTTGTCTGCTGCCTGATTTCTGTCACCTGTCATGTTAATTAGGAATCAGGTATGAAAGACTGATTTCCTGTTTGCTCTGGTCTCCCCACAAGAGCCAGGAGGCTGGAAGGCTGCTGAACTACAGAGGGGAGAAGCCTCTTCCCCAAACAGGTTCAATCTTTCTGTTCATTTGTGTAAGACTGCAAAAGTACCATGTTTTGTTGTTGGAAGTGGAAAAGCCACTTCCAACCCTGAGTCAGGGATATCTAAGTTAAGTTATCGCTCAGGTGAGCAGCTTTTGTTTTGATCTGTTTTCTGTTGTATGCACTGTGGCAGTCTCAGTGCCTGGGACTGAATAAACCAGGCATAGCCTGTTTAAAGGAACAGTACGTGACGCCTCATCATTTAACCTACCCTAAAAGACCGTGTTCTAAACAGTCCCGGACAAACGACGGAGCCCCGGAGTAAGCCGTTTGTCACATATGGTGGAGAATGCGGGCAGAGCACTAGGGGGTCTGCGGGTTGAAGAACTTTGAAAGAAAGAAAAAAAAAAAAAAAAGTTTTTTTCATCCTCTGCAAACAAGATGGAAGACGTGGTGGGTGCGCTGGTACGCAATGTCGCTGCCCAGAAAGACGCAAATGAAATCCAGCAACAGCTGTTAATAGCCCAGCAAGAAACTAATGCAAACCAGCAGCAGACGAATGCAGCCCAGCAACAGCTGCTAATAGCCCAGCAAGAGATTAATGCAAACCAGCAACAGGCGAATGCAAACCAGCAACAGGCGAATGCAAACCAGCAACAGACGAATGAAGCCCTGCAAAACGCGAATGCAAACCAGCAAGAGACAAACCGCTTGCTGAGAGAGGAGCAACAGCGGTTCGCTCAGGGCTTACAGCAGGAACTCGAGATCCTGAGGGGGACTATCAGTAACCTTCCACTGGCAGCGGCAGCCCCAGTTCCGAAAATGACCAGGGCAAGCCACTACCTTCAGAAGATGGGACCCTCGGATGATGTGGAAGCCTATCTTCTCACGTTTGAACGCACGGCGCAGAGAGAGGGATGGCCAGAAGCTGAGTGGGCTGGTCTAATCGCACCCTTCCTAAGCGGCGAACCCCAGAAGGCTTACTTTGATCTAGAGCCAGCCGAAGCTAACGTCTATGCAAAATTGAAGTTCGAGATCCTCGCCCGCCTCGGCGTAACCACGGCTGTTCGCGCCCAAAGGTTTCACGCATGGTCCTTCACGATGGATAAAGCCACCCGAAGCCAGATGTATGACCTCATCCACCTCGCCCGGAAGTGGCTACAACCCGAGATCAACTCAGCCAGCCACATCGTGGAACGGTTGGTCATGGACCAGTTCTTGAGGAAACTTCCCTCTGCCTTACGCCGTTGGGTCAGTCGGAGTGACCCCCACAATGCGGATGAGCTTGTGGCCCTCGTAGAAAGGTACAATGCAGCAGAAGAGCACCCGCAACCCACAGTCGTGGAGCAACCCCACTACCCGAGGTTCCAGGACTCTTCCAGAGACGGTAAAAGGGTACCGGGGTTAAGGGGCGCTGAAGAGCGGCGACCACCTTCACGCAGCACCAGCAACAGTGGTTCGCACACTAAGGGCAATAGCCAACATGGGGAGCCGGGAAAAGGCTCTAAGTGGGACACAGACTATGTACCTAAATGTGTAAATTGTCATGAGAGGGGCCACACAGCAAAAATCTGCCCACTAAATGATGAGCCCATGCAATGCAACAGCGTGGAACCTTATTCGCTGTTGTCCCAATGTATGGGCCCTAGCCCAGAGGACCCCTTGAATAACCATCTGTGGGCATTTGTAAAGGTTAATGGTAAGAGGGTTCGGGCACTTCTTGACTCTGGGAGCATGGTCACACTAGTGTCCGAATACCTCTTGCCCATTAAGAAGAAACAGGGAAACAGTTCACAAAGAGTGGCAATTTGTTGTATACATGGGGATAATCATGAATATTCCACTGTTGATGTTTTTTTTGAAACAGAGTTTGGTTCTTTAGATTTCAAGGTGGGTATTGTACCCAAACTGGCACATGATGTGTTAATAGGGACCGACTTTCCCCATTTTCTAAAAATGTGGTCCCCCGCTCAGAATAGCGCCCAGAGTTCAATAGCGGACCATAACGAAGTATTAGAAGAAACAAATCCTTTCCCTTTTTCAGAAATGGAGGTTGACGAGGGCCCAATTAAGAAGGGGGAAAAGGAGGAGTGCTGTAAAATTCCCTTCCCCATCACTACTTTGGTAGGGAATACCCCAAATCAAGATGTTGAGCAGACACTTACCACCCCAGAACCGGATAAGACCCTCGCTGACCTAGAGGTCAGTCCTGGGAGTTTTAAGAAGGCCCAGTGGGAGGACCCCACATTAGCGGTAGCAAGGGGAAATATACGGGACCAGAATAGTACTCCTGGCCAACCAGATAGGTCACTTGCTTACCCCTACTTCGAGGTAGAGAACGACCTAGTATATCGGGTTGATAAAAGGAAATCAGTTACAACTAAACAATTGTTGGTACCACGGACATTCCGTAACGTAGTATTACACCTCGCACATAGTCATCCATTGGGGGGACACCTAGGGGTGGAAAAGACAAAAGAAAAGGTTCTCCGAAGCTTCTATTGGCCTGGGGTTCTGGCAGAAATTACGAATTATTGTTCCTCATGCCCAGAATGTCAGATCACCGCCCCGTTCAAGGCGTACCGCAGCCCATTGGTACCCCTTCCCATAATAGAGGTACCATTTGACCGGATTGCTATGGATCTAGTAGGACCCCTAATAAAGTCTGCTAGGGGACATCAGCATATATTGGTAATATTAGATTATGCCACCCGATATCCGGAGGCAGTTCCCCTACGTAGCACCTCTGCTAAAAACATAGCAAAAGAGTTAGTAGTTCTGTTTTCCCGGGTCGGGATTCCTAAAGAGATTCTATCTGACCAGGGAACACCATTTATGTCCCAAGTAACAAAAGAGCTATGTAAACTCCTAAAAATCAAGCATCTCAGAACCTCAGTCTATCATCCACAAACAGATGGTTTAGTGGAAAGGTTCAATAAAACCTTAAAGAGCATGTTACGGCGGGCGGTTGATAAAGATGGGAAAAACTGGGATTGTTTGTTACCGTACCTGTTATTTGCCATTAGGGAAGTTCCCCAATCATCCACAGGCTTCTCCCCGTTTGAACTATTGTATGGCCGTCACCCAAGGGGCTTACTGGATATAGCCAAAGAGACTTGGGAACACGAGGTTACCCCTTACAGAAGTGTAATAGAGCATGTTGCCCAGATGCAGGACCGCATTGCTGCAGTCCTACCCATAGTGAGGGAACACATGGAGAAAGCTCAAGAAGCACAGAGGAATACGTATAATAAGGGTGCTAGGGTCAGAATTTTTTTTCCAGGTGATAGGGTACTAGTTCTGGTTCCCACCGTGGAGAGTAAATTCCTTGCTAAATGGCATGGGCCATATGAGGTCTTGGAAAGAGTGGGAGAAGTAAATTATAAGGTAAGACAGCCAGGTAGGAGGAAACCTGAGCAAATTTACCATATAAACCTACTCAAGCCCTGGAAAGATAGAGAAGTCTTGTTAACCCTAGTACCCCCAGGTCCGTCAGAGAATCAAGAAACTGACCCAGAGGTTAGCATAGCTGAAACCCTGTCTGTTCATCAGAAACGAGAGGTTCAGAATTTAGTGAGAAGAAACAAAGAAATCTTCTCTATACGGCCAGGTAGAACTAGCGTAATTGAACATGACCTAGTCTCTGAACCGGGGGTTCGAGTTAACCTTAAACCGTACCGAATCCCAGAGGCCAAAAGAAAGGCTATAAGTTTAGAGGTTAAAAAAATGCTAAAACTAGGTGTAATTGAGGAATCCCAAAGTGGGTGGAACAGCCCTATAGTCTTAGTCCCAAAGCCAGATGGTACAACAAGGTTTTGTAATGACTACCGGAAACTAAACGCGGTGTCAAAATTTGATACTTATCCTATGCCCAGGGTAGATGAACTTGTAGAGAGACTGGGCAAAGCCCGATATCTCACAACCCTAGACCTAACAAAAGGGTACTGGCAGGTTCCCCTCACAGAAAGGGCAAAAGAAAAGACAGCCTTCTCAACCCCAGACGGCCTCTTTCAGTATAAGGTGTTGCCTTTTGGCTTACATGGAGCTCCCGCCACATTCCAAAGAATGATGGATAAAATTTTAAAACCACATGCTCGGTATGCTGCCGCCTACCTGGATGATGTGGTAATCCATAGTGAAGATTGGCAATCCCACCTTCCAAAGGTCCAAGCTGTGCTTGACGCAGTCCGGTCTGCTGGACTAACTGCTAACCCCGCTAAATGCACTATTGGTCTGGAGGAGGCCAAGTATCTGGGATATTCTATTGGCAGAGGTTTACTCAAACCCCAAACACTCAAAGTGGAGGCGATACAAAATTGGCCAAGGCCAGTTACAAAAAAACAAGTAAGGACCTTTTTGGGGTTAATTGGGTACTATAGAAGGTTTATTCCCAATTTTGCAACTAAGGCAACCCCACTAACTGACCTCACAAAAGCAAGAGGACCGCTAATGGTAAAGTGGTCCCCCGAAACCGAACAGGCCTTTAGAAGCCTGAAAGAAGCTCTCTGTGCCCAACCAGTGTTGGTCACACCTGACTTCTCCAAAGAGTTCGTAGTCCAAACCGACGCATCTGAGGTAGGGCTGGGGGCGGTACTCTCCCAGGAGTCTCAAGGTGAGGAGCACCCCATCCTTTATTTAAGTAGGAAACTAAATCCCCAGGAGAAAAATTACTCCATAGTAGAGAAAGAGTGTCTCGCAATAAAGTGGGCTGTAGAGACGCTCAAATACTACCTGTTGGGGAGAAAATTCCGGTTGGTCACAGATCATGCACCCCTTACCTGGATGTGTCAAAACAGGGAAAAGAATGCTAGAGTGACCAGGTGGTTCCTAAGCCTACAACCCTTTAAATTTTCTGTGGAACACAGGTCAGGGCACAAACATGGCAATGCTGACGGGTTGTCAAGGATGCACTCCCTAATATCCATGGTCGCTCATCCCTCGAGGTCTGAGCTGGGGGGGAGGATATGTGACAGAAACCAGGGGATGGTAATAAATTCCGTATATAGGGCTCCCAGGATACTAGACAGTTTCTATCCTGTTTGGCCTGGGAGTGCAGCCTTATAATACATACACTCCATCCCACAGTTTGGCAAGCGCTGGAACTGAGGGATGAGAGATCCAGACCAGAGTTTGTCTGCTGCCTGATTTCTGTCACCTGTCATGTTAATTAGGAATCAGGTATGAAAGACTGATTTCCTGTTTGCTCTGGTCTCCCCACAAGAGCCAGGAGGCTGGAAGGCTGCTGAACTACAGAGGGGAGAAGCCTCTTCCCCAAACAGGTTCAATCTTTCTGTTCATTTGTGTAAGACTGCAAAAGTACCATGTTTTGTTGTTGGAAGTGGAAAAGCCACTTCCAACCCTGAGTCAGGGATATCTAAGTTAAGTTATCGCTCAGGTGAGCAGCTTTTGTTTTGATCTGTTTTCTGTTGTATGCACTGTGGCAGTCTCAGTGCCTGGGACTGAATAAACCAGGCATAGCCTGTTTAAAGGAACAGTACGTGACGCCTCATCATTTAACCTACCCTAAAAGACCGTGTTCTAAACAGTCCCGGACAAACGACGGAGCCCCGGAGTAAGCCGTTTGTCACAATATATATATATATATATATATATATATATACAGTATACTGTATATATATATATATATATATACTGTATAACAACAACCCCTTTAACCCCTAACATACAGTACTGTACACATACAGTACTGTATATGCACATTAATGATACATAGGCCGTCCCCTGGCGAGATGTGTTTGCAGCAGAGAGAGAACCACTGCTCTCTCTGCGCAAACATCGGCACATTCAAAATTATTTAAAATACATTTTTATTCATAGTGTAGATGTGCAGGCGGTCTCCGGAGCTGAACCGCATTGGTTTCAGGTCCGGGGACCCCCTGCTGCCCGAGATACGGCCCCCTTTATGAGGTGCCGGTATCCCTCTGCATTTAAAGGTCCCAATCACGTGACCGCGACATGTAAACAAAGCAGAGGGATACCGGCACCCCCTAAAGGGGCCTGTATCTCGGGAAGCAGGGGGTCCCCGGACCTAAAACAAAAACGTTTCTGCTCCGGAGACCCTCTGCACATGTACAGTATGAATAAAACACATATATAAATAAACACTCGTTCCTTACCTTAGCGGCTATGTGCTATGGTAACGAAGCAGCATGACTGTATTTTTAATAATATTGTACAGTGAGAAGGGGGTTCCCTGAGCCACAAATCAAAACTCAGGGGACCCCCTGCTCCTGCACAATATTATTAAAAATACAGAAATGCTGCTTCATTACCATAGCTGAGCCGCTAAGGCAATGAAGGGGTTAACCCACCGTGCCCGCTTTATTGTGGGTAGCGGGGGTGGGTGAAGGGGGTATTTGGCCCTTGGTGTGAGGTTAGGACTTGCGGGGGGGTTGCGGGTGCACTTAACCCCTTCACGGCCGTAGCAGTTAATACCGCTACGGTCATGAAGGGGTTAACCCCTCCCGCTACCCCCCGCAAGCCCTAAATAAAAAAAATTCACACACAGCAGCCGCCCAAAAAATAAATAAATAAATCTAAATAAATAAATAAATACATGAATATAAATAAATACATTTAAAATACATTTTTATTCATAGTGTAGATGTGCAGGGGGTCTCCGGAGCTGAACCGCGTTGGTTTCAGGTCCGGGGACCCCCTGCTCCCCGAGATACGGCCCCCCTTATGAGGTGCCGGTATCCCTCTGCATTAAGGTCCCGATCACGTGACCGCGGCCTGTAAACCAAGCAGAGGGATACCGGCACCCCCTAAAGGGGCCTGTATCTCGGGGAGCAGGGGTTCCCCAGACCTAAAACCAAAGCGGTTCAGCTCCGGAGACCACCTGCACATCCACAGTATAAATAAAAATGTATTTTAAATGTATTTATTTCTATTCATGTATTTATTTATTTATTTAGATGTATTTATTAATTGTGCTGCTGCTGTGTGTGATTTTTTTTATTGTGGTTAGTGGGGATGGGTGAAGGGGGTATTAGCCCCATCGGTGGTTGTTTAGGGCTTGCGGGGGGTAGCGGGTGCACTTAACCCCTTCACGACCGTAGCGGTATTAACTGCTACGGTCGTGAAGGGGTTAAGTGCACCCGCAACCCCCCCGCAAGTCCTAAACTCACACCAAGGGCCAAATACCCCCTTCACCCACTCCCGCTACCCACAATAAAAAAAATTAACGCACAGCAGCCCCACAATTAATCAATAAATCTAAATAAATAAATAAATACATGAATATAAATAAATATATGTATATATATACAGTATATATACTGTATATATATATATATACAGTATATATACTGTATATATATATATATATACAGTATATATATAATAACAATCCCTATACATATATATATATATATATATATATATATATATATATATATATATATATTGTATTGTATGTCTTTATTTATATAGCGCCATTAATGTACATAGCGCTTCACAGTAGTAATACATGTGGTAATCAAATAAATAACAGATAATATAAATAACAGATCATGGGAATAAGTGCTTTAGACAAACATAACATAAAGGAAGAGGAGTCCCTGCCCCGAGGAGCTTACAATCTAATTGGTAGGTAGGGAGAACGTACAGAGACAGTAGGAGGGAGTTCTGGTAAGTGCGTCTGCAGGGGGCCAAGCTTTATGTATCATGTGTTCAGAATGTTCACAGTGCTATTCGTATGCTTCTTTAAGCAAGTGTGTCTTAAGGTGGGTCTTAAAGGTGGATAGAGAGGGTGCTAGTCGAGTACTGAGGGGAAGGGCGTTCCAGAGGTGTGGGGCAGTCAGTGAAAAAGGTTTAAGGCGGGAGAGGGCTTTAGATAAAAAGGGGATAGAAAGAAGACATCCTTGAGCAGAATGCAAGAGTCGGGGTGGTGCATAGCGAGAAATTAGGGCTGAGATGTAAGGAGGGGCAGAAGAGTGTAAAGCTTTAAAAGTGAGGAGAAGAATGGAGTGTGAGATGCGGGATTTGATTGTAAGCCAGGAGAGGGATTTCAGGAGGGGAGATGCTGAGACAGATCTAGGAAAGAGTAGAGTGATTCTGGCAGCAGCATTTAAGATAGATTGTAGGGGAGACAGGTGAGAGGCAGGAAGGCCGGACAGCAGGAGGTTACAGTAATCAAGACGGGAGAGAATGAGGGCCTGAGTCAGAGTTTTAGCAGTCGAGCAACAGAGGAAAGGGCGTATCTTTGTTATATTGCGGAGGAAAAAGCGACAAGTTTTAAGAAATGTTTTGAATGTGAGGGGCGAATGTGAGAGAGGAGTCGAGTGTGACCCCTAGGCAGCGTGCTTGGGCTACTGGGTTGATGATCGTAGTTCCAACAGTAATGTGGAAGGAGGTAGAAGGGCCAGGTTTGGGAGGAAGTATGAGGAGCTCTGTTTTAGCCATGTTGAGTTTAAGGCGACGGAGGGCCATCCAGGATGATATAGCAGAGAGACATTCAGAAACTTTGGTCTGTATAGCAGGTGTTGAAAAGTATATTTGTGTTTCGTCAGCATAGAGGTGATATTTAAACCCAAAAGATGTTATTAGGTCACCTAGAGAGAGTGTGTACAGAGAAAAGAGAAGAGGTCCCAGGACAGAGCCCTGGGGTACCCCCACAGAGAGATCAATAGAGGAGGAGGAGGTGTTAGCAGAAGAGACACTGAAAGTACGATGGGAGAGGTAGGATAAGATCCAGGATAAAGCTTTGTTCCGAATACCAAGAGTATGGAGAATGTGAAGGAGAAGAGGGTGGTCCACGGTGTCAAATGCTGCAGAGAGGTCGAGTAATATGAGCAGAGTGTTATGACCTCTGTCTTTGGCAGCATGGAGGTCGTCAGTTATTTTAGTGAGGGCTGTTTCCGTGGAGTGAGCAGTGTGGAAGCCAGATTGTAGAGGGTCTAGAATAGAATAGGTGTTGAGAAAATGGAGCAAGCGAGGGAATACAAGACGTTCAAGGAGTTTAGAGGCAAAAGGCAGGAGGGAGACAGGTCGATAGTTAGAAAGACAGGTAGGGTCAAGCTTGCTGTTTTTGAGTAATGGTATGACTGTTGCATGTTTGAAGGAGGATGGAAAGGTTCCACAGCAGAGGGAGGAGTTAAAAATGTGTGTGAGCGTAGGGATTATAGTAGGAGCAAGAGATTTTAGGAGATGGGAGGGAATGGGGTCAAGAGGGCAAGTGGTAGAGGGAGAAGAGGCGATCAACAGCGACACATCCTCCTCTGAGACAGTGGAAAAAGAGTCAAGGAAGGCAGGAGGAGAGTTAGGAAGAGGTGTAGGATGGGAAGAAGAAACAGAGGGGATGTTCTGACGTTAGAGACATACTGAGGCTGGTAAAAAGAAGTGCATAATTTGAGAAGAAGTGAAGTCACAGCAAATATAAATGGTAAAGGCAGCATCACAGCAGTAATGATGCAGTCTGGTATTGAAGATATCCTCCTTTCCAGCGTAGTTCAAATGCAGGAATCAGGGCCAGATGGGGTGTCCACTTCTTCCTCACTTCTTTTGAACTTCCTTTTAAACTTCAGTTGTTCAGTAGTCATGCCACTTATAATGGGCCACTTTGATATGGGCTGCAAGCAGACTAGCTGTTCTGACTGGGTTTATATAGGCCTAAAAAGTCACCTGACAGTGTTGTTCTGTCTGCTTAATTAGCACATCTGAGGCACATTCAAACAAATGGTTTTCTACACAGGGTGTTCCCTGCCTAGGTGGCAACACTTAATTTGATTAGGGGTAGACAGAAAACAGCATTCAAATATGGTTTTTACCTAGCATTGGATCACTTGCATATACTATATAATACTCACAGCAAAGGCTTCAATGATGATTTAGAGATGGTTTTTACCTAGCATTGGATCACTTGCATATACTATATAATACACACAGCAAAGGCTTCAATGATGATTTAGAGATGGTTTTTACCTGAGGAGAGAAGAAGGATAAGATCCATTAGGGTAAGAGTTCCTTCCTTTTAAACTTCAGTTGTTCAGTAGTCATGCCACTTATAATGGGCCACTTGGATATGGGCTGCAAATATATATATACAGTATATACACACACATGATGAACCAATATACAAATAAATGTAGAAGGGTTATCAAAATCATACTGTACTACAAATAACACTTCTCCATACAGACACACTACATTACAATGAATTTCCATTAATAATCCTTACTGATCTTACAATCTAAATCATCAAATGACAAAGAAAAACCTCACATTCCAATCAATACATTGCATTTACATTGTATTTATGGTGCATAAAATATATGCACCATATACATTCTGCAAATGAATGTGAACAATATCATTGCAAGCAAAATACAGATAACTCCAAACAAGTCAACTATTTTAACCAATCAAGTAAACAAAAATCAATATATAAGTACCAACCAGAAAACACAATTTAAAACCAAAGCTAACCCTTACAATACCAAGGATTACATCTATCTAAATGTAAAAAACATTATACTGTACACACATTGAAGCATTGCAATAAACAACATACAGTACAGTACATCCCCTGCATCTCCCTGCCTTGAGTGTAATCTGTTTAAAGCCCCCTCCCCCCTAATGTTTCTGTTAAATCTCTTTGCCTTGAGTGTAATCTGTTTATAGCCCCCTCCCCCCTAATGTTTCTGTTAAATCTCTCTGCCTGTGTTGCTGTGAGTGCAGTTTATGTAAATGTGGGGAGGGGGAGTGGGTTATAACCCCACCTCCTTGACTGTGATCTGTATAAAGCCCCCTCCCCCTAATGTTTCTGTTAAATCTCCCTGCCTGTATTGCTGTGAGTGCAGTGTATGTAAATGTGGGGAGGGAGGGGGGGACCCGATGTGCATACTGTGAGGTCTAACCACCCTCACACCCTACCCACATACCGTTACCCCCCCCATCCTGGCCATGGCCCCTCCGCTTCTGCAAAACAGACACAAAAATTAAAACATCCAAAGTAATGTCCCCTAACCCCTTAATCACCATAGCGGTTATTAACCGCTACAGTCATTAAGGGGTTAACCCACCCTCACCCACCACTCGGGATGCCTACATACCCTCCCACACTAACCCCCCCGTGAGGCCTAACCACCCTCACCCAGTACCCACAAGGGAGGCCTACCCACGTACCATTGGGGAAACACCCCCCCCACCCCCAGTACCCACAATAAAAACAACAGTGACCCACATTAAACATCATTCTATTTATTAAATACATTACCCACCCCCTGTGCCCCCCCCATAAATACATGATTTATTATTTTACAAACAGGGTTCATAACGCAGCCCCACGCGAGTCCCCGGTGGGCTGGCGGGGCACCTGGACAGACCTACACGTTACCAGCAGCCCTTTTCAAACAGGTTCTGGAGGCCTGCTGGTGGATCCCGCCAGCACCATGGCCCCCAGGTGGTCTCCTTTGGTCACCGTGGGCCACAATTGGGTCCCACGGTAGGCCCAAGGATGTCTGGGAGCCCCGGGTCAGACCCACAGGTGTCTGCGGGGCCTCGGGTGGTTCCCACGGGGGTCTGGGGAACTCACGGGTGCTCACTACGGGTCCGCGGTGCCCCCACAGAAGTGGGACCCCACATCATCATCCCCGCACCTACGGGTCGGCTGTGCCCCCACAGAAGTGGGACCACACAGCTTCATCCCCGCAGACTATGGGTCGGCAGTGCCCCCACAGAAGTGGGACCACACATGTGTCACCCATGGAACCACCAGCCTGGTACCCGTGAGATACCCGAGGAAACCACAGGTGGTCTCCAGAGGTCCCACGCGGAACCACGGAACAAACCCTGAATGTAAAAAAAATAAACCTGGCCTATACATTCAATACATACACCCCCCCCCCCCCAACACCTACAGTACAATAATGTGCAAAATAACTATTATCCAGATATGGATAATAGATTAATTGCCCATCATTAAAAACATTAACTAGCATATTCAAATAAATAAAGTGCTACTGACCTCATCAATACGAAGTGTCCGTCGCCAGCAACATCCTTGTCTTGTCCACAAAATACATTGCCAAAACAAAGCCAATACATTGCAATTACATTCAGATATCAATTAACCCCTTAAACACCTTATCGGATAATAACCGCAAAGGTAATTAAGGGGTTAAGCCACACTGGCCCGATACTCACCCTTCACCCATGAATTTGTATATGCTAGTTAATGTTTTTAATGATGGGCAATTATGGGCAATTAATCTATTATCTATATCTGGATAATAGTTATTTTGCACATTATTGTACTGTAGGTGTTGGGGGGGGGGGGGTGTATGTATTGAATGTATAGGCCAGGTTTATTTTTTTTACATTCAGGGTTTTTTCCGTGGTTCCGCGTGGGACCTCTGGAGACCAGGTTTCCTCGGGTATCTCACGGGTACCAGGCTGGTGGTTCCACGGGTGACACATGCGGGAATGAAGCTGTGTGGTCCCACTTCTGTGGGGGCACCGCCGATCCGTAGGTGCGGGGATGATGATGCGTTATGAACCCTGTTTGTAAAATAATAAATCATGTATTTATGGGGGGGCACAGGGGGTGGGTAATGTATTTAATAAATAGAATGATGTTTATTGTGGGTCACTGTTGTTTTTATTGTGGGTACTGGGGGTGGGGGGGGGGGGGTGTTTCCCCAACGGTATGTGGGTAGGCCTCCCTTGTGGGTACTGGGTGAGGGTGGTTAGGCCTCACGGGGGGGTTAGTGTGGGAGGGTATGTAGGCATCCCGAGTGGTGGGTGAGGGTGGGTTAACCCCTTAATGACTGTAGCGGTTAATAACCGCTATGGTGATTAAGGGGTTAGGGGACATTACTTTGGATGTTTTCATTTTTGTGTCTGTTTTGCAGAAGCAGAGGGGCCATGGCCAGGATGGGGGGGTAACGGTATGTGGGTAGGGGGTGAGGGTGGTTAGACATCACAGTATGCACATCGGGTCCCACCCCTCCTCCCCACATTTACATACACTGCACTCACAGCAATACAGGCAGGGAGATTTAACAGAAACATTAGGGGGAGGGGGCTTTATACAGATCACAGTCAAGGAGGTGGGGTTATAACCCACTCCCCCTCCCTACATTTACATAAACTGCACTCACAGCAACACAGGCAGAGAGATTTAACAGAAACATTAGGGGGGAGAGGGCTTTAAACAGATTACACTCAAGGCAGAGAGATTTAACAGAAACATTAGGGGGGAGGGGGCTTTAAACAGATTACACTCAAGGCAGGGAGTTACAGGGGATGTACTGTACTGTATGTTGTTTATTGCAATGCTTCAATGTGTGTACAGTATAATGTTTTTTAAATTAGATAGATGTAATCCTTGTTATTGTAAGGGTTAACTTTGGTTTTAAATTGTGTTTTCTGGTTTTTACTTATATATTGATTTTTGTTTACTTGATTGGTTAAAATAGTTGACTTGTTTGGAGTTATCTGTATTTTGCTTGCAATGATATTTTTCACATTCATTTGCAGAATGTATATGGTGCATATATTTTATGCATCATAAATACAATGTAAATGCAATGTATTGATTGGAATGTGAGGTTTTTCTTTGTCATTTGATGATTTAGATTGTAAGATCAGTAAGGATTATTAAAGGAAATTCATTGTAATGTAGTGTGTCTGTATGGAGATGTGTTATTTGTAGGGCAGTATGGTTCATCATGTGTGTGTATATACAGTATATATATATATAGATATATATATATATATATATATATATATATATATATATATATATATATATATATATATATGTATAGGGATTGTTGATATATATATATATATATATATATATATATATATATATATATATATATATATATATATATATATTTGTTTATCTTCATGTATTTATTTATTTATTTAGATTTATTTATTTATTGTGCTGCTGCTGCTGTGTGTGAATTTTTTTTGTAGTGGGTAGTGGGTAGTGGGTGTGGGTGTGGTTATTTACACGGGATCCCCCTCCCCACATTTACATACAGTACACTGCACTCAGAAACACAGGCAGGGAGATTTAACCGACACAATAGGGGGAGGGGGGCTTACACAAATAAATCAAAACAGGGAAGCTTAGCAGACACAATAGGGGGAGGGTTTTTTACATAGATTACAGTCAAGGCAGGGAAGTTTAACACACACAATAGGGGAAGGGTTTTTTTACATAGATTAGTCAAGGCAGGGAAGTTTAACACACACAATAGGGGGAGGGGGTCTTACACAGGTTACAGTCAAGGCAGGGAGGTTTAACACACACATTAAAAATATGTATTTAATGTATTTATTATTTATTCTGCCTTAACCCTTCATTGCCTTAGCGGCTATCAGCTATAGTAATGAAGCAGCATTTCTGATATTTTTAATAATATTGTGCAGGAGCAGGGGGTCTCCTGAGCATTAATTTCTGGCTCAGGGAACCCCTGCTCACTGTACAATATTATTAAAAATACAGAAATGCTGCTTCATTACCATAGCACATAGACGCAAAGGTAAAGAACGATTCTTTATTGATGTGTGTGTTTTATTCATACTGTAGATGTGCAGAGGGTCTCCGGAGCAGAAATGTTTTTGTTTTAGGTCCGGGGACCCCCTGCTTCCCGAGATACAGGCCCCTTTAGGGGGTGCCGGTATCCCTCTGCTTAATTTACAGGCCGCGGTCACGTGATCGGGACCTTTAAATGCAGAGGGATACCGGCACCTCATAAAGGGGGCTGTATCTCGGGGAGCAGGGGGTCCCCGGATCTGAAACCAATGCGGTTCAGCTCCGGAGACCCCCTGCACATCTACACTATGAATAAAAATGTATTTTAAATGTATTTATTTATATTCATTTATTTATTTATTTATTTAGATTTATTTATTTATTTTTTGGGCGGCTGCTGTGTGTGAGTTTTTTTTATTGTGGGTAGCGGGGGTGGGTGAACGGGGTATTAGCCCTAATGATGGTTGTTTAGGGCTTGCGGGGGGGTAGCGGGAGGCCTTAACCCCTTCATGACCGTAGCGGTATTAACTGCTACGGCCGTGAAGGGGTTAAGTGCACCCGCAACCCCCCCGCAAGAGCAGCGGTTCTCTCTCTGCTGCAAACACATCTAGCCAGGGGACGGCCTATAGTATCATTGATGTGCATATACAGTATTGTATGTGTATGTTAGGGGTTATACTGCTGCGGCAGAGTTTATTCGAGCATTTGCCCGTTCTCTGCCGCAGCAGTAACCTGGCGCGCGCCGGAGGGTGCCGGGCGCGCGCCGAAGCAGCGGAAGAGCGCCCTCCGATCGGGGCGCTCTCCCTACCGCTGCCGGGTCCGCCGGGTCCCCCGGAACCCCCTGCCGCCATCCTCGGGGAGCCCTGGACGCGCGTGCAGGGGGCGCTGACACCCGATGACGCGTGACCGCGCATCGGTGACGCGCGGCACGCCGAGGGAGTGGGGCTAGCAAGCCGGGGCATCCCCCGGCTTGCGGAACTAGCCCTGCTCGATTTAAAAGTGTCGGTAGTGTAGGGGTTGTTGTTATACAGTATATACTGTATATATACAGTATATACTGCATTACAATTCACGAATTTCTCGGCTTCAAAGACAACAGCTCGCAAACGCCCCCATGCGTTTTTACACGGCATTGCAGTGTTGCAGCCAGCGGGAATAAAATGCTTAAATCACGAGCGCGATATAACGCAATACACCCCGGGAGAAAATGACACTAAACCGCACATCACCGGGATATTCTGAAATTCGCGGAGCTAGCCAACTTCGAATAAAGTTGGTCGCCACTGTAGGAATGCCATAGCAGCCATATGTACACGCTGAAGAACAACCAATGCCACAGCAGCCAGATGTACACGCTGAAGCACAACCAATGCCACAGCAGCCATTTGTACATATTGAAGCACAACCAATGCCACAGCAGCCATATGTACATGTTGAAGCACAACCAATGCCACAGCAGCCATATGTACACGCTGAAGCACAACCAATGCCACAGCAGCCATATGTACACGCTGAAGCGAAACCAATGCCACAGCAGCCATATGTACACGCTGAAGCACAACCAATGCCACAGCAGCCATATGTACAAGCTGAAGCACAACCAACCATCCAAACAACTGTTGATGCCCCACAAATGGCAGGTTTAGCCGAAATTGGTGACACACCAAGCACTTACACACCTACCCCTGACAATGCCACCAGACCAAGGCGTACACTGGCGACACACTTTATTCGAGCTCGGCTAGTCCCACGAATTCGGGTATACCCGGGTGTATTGAGGTTTATGACTGTTTTCTGCCCGAGTGCATTGAGGTATTTTCCAAGCAGGGATTGAAGCATTTTATTCCCGCTGGCTGCAATACTGCACAGTATATATATATATACTGCATTACAATTCATGAATTTATGCCATCTGGTAGACACGCGAAGCATTGCAGCCTATTAAATCCTAATCATTATCATTTAACAGATCAGCCGCCCGTCAGCCAGGCATGAACCCAGGCTGGGAAGGCAAACGCAACGGGGCTTGTCAGAGGTGAGGAGCGGCGCATTCCAGGTATCTGCCAGGTACATACTGGGTATTTGCTCGAATAAAGTGTGTCGGTGCAGTAGCACACGGTGTTCAAAAAAAAAGTTGAACAAAAAATAGTCAATCAGATCTTATTAAATGTCCCATTACATATTCCTTGTGACCATACAATATTTAAACATGCTGTCCCCTTAAATTATTCACTAAGCATATACAAAATATCTATGATTAGCGCTATTCTTGTTACTGCGAAGTTTATTACAAATACCTATAAGGGACTGCATGGTATGATATGTGTAATGAGAACAAAGTGTAATTAATCTCCGGATTTCAGTAGGTCCTGATTAGGTCTAGTGTATATCGAAATATGAGTTGTGCATTTTTTTTAGATAGTTCATGTATGACTGATAGCTTTGAAGTACAGTATATACAAAGTGAAGTGTTCAATGCTCCCTATTTGACACATTTAAGATTCACTTACTTAACAATTGTATCATGCTAAAAACACAATTTATGTCAAATAATTAAATTAACATTATGTCATATTTCATGTGCACATATGTGAACTAAACAGGATAGCGAGTAATGAAAAGTTCAGTCCGCGCTCTGGCTCTTTAAGCTTGGATTGTTGATCCCTCTCAGTTCTCTTGCTGCTTCTGTGTTTATGAGGTGTCTCCCCCACCTCCAAATGTGGTCTCCACCGGAACCCCGATGGTGATACCAATATCAGCAAAACAAGAAAAAACACAAAAGCGCACCAAGATGAGAGATAGATATTGTATTAGCAACAAATAATAAAATTAGTAACTTACATATAAAATTCCTTTAATAATCCCCGATCTGGTGTCTATCACAGGAGTAGGGCATCACATAGGAAGTATGAAGGGTAATCTCAGTTCTGAGAGATCAGACCCGCGCGCTGGGGCTGTCTCTGTTCACTCTCCTGTCCTCCACGTGTGGTAGCGTGGTGCAGAGTGTAGCACACATGTGCAGGAACCGGGGCCTTCAATAGGTGTCCTTAGGATGCCTGTCCGTTTTTGATAGCATAGAAACGATCGGAAATAAGCAGGAACGGTACACTTGAGTGTGTACTGGTGGTGGGTAGTAAAACCGCCAGCCACAACAGTCGCGACGCGTTTCGTTTAACAAAGTAAACGCCTGAAGAAGTTTACTTTGTTAAACGAAACGCGTCGCGACTGTTGTGGCTGGCGGTTTTACTACCCACCACCAGTACACACTCAAGTGTACCGTTCCTGCTTATTTCCGATCGTTTCTATGCTATCAAAAACGGACAGGCATCCTAAGGACACCTATTGAAGGCCCCGGTTCCTGCACATGTGTGCTACACTCTGCACCACGCTACCACACGTGGAGGACAGGAGAGTGAACAGAGACAGCCCCAGCGCGCGGGTCTGATCTCTCAGAACTGAGATTACCCTTCATACTTCCTATGTGATGCCCTACTCCTGTGATAGACACCAGATCGGGGATTATTAAAGAAATTTTATATGTAAGTTACTAATTTTATTATTTGTTGCTAATACAATATCTATCTCTCATCTTGGTGCGCTTTTGTGTTTTTTCTTGTTAAACAGGATAGCGAGTCTCATGTCGACGCTAATTATGTTGACATGTGAAAGATGTAATTATTCAGAACACACAGATAAACATTACAATTCTGGATGAACATTTTCCATATTTGCTAATACAATATTATTAGGCAGAAATGTATGTCTAGGAGTTTCTGTTTAAAAAAATAGAATGTGGCGGAGAAAATTAAGCAGTTATCATGGACACATTCCTTTGTGTAACGACCTTTGACCGTGTTGAACACATTCCCACCAATTTGATACTTTTGTACAGAACATTATTTGAAAGTAAGACTGCGTTATTTTACACCATTCCATGAGAAAACATGCCATTAGAAATGTCTACTCAAAAGAAACCTCCGTTCTGCTACGCCTATTTAATCTATTGCGCTATTCAATACCGAACACAGAGAAGAGCTACTGTATCGGACATATTTGAGCATATCTCATCAAATTATCCTTTTTATAAAAATCATCCAAAGCCGAAAGTTTGGTGAAATTCTATCAGACGAACTTTATCAACCAATGATTGTTTTATTTGGAGCCCACCAACTGGCGGAAACAGGGGTGGCTGTTGGGCAGTGCATGAATCATGTATGCATATGTTTGCAAGTGGCAATTTAAGAAGAAGAGACCGAAATTGCGGACCCAACTACAATGATATAGGTGCCCGCAGCGGTGCTTTTAATGTTTAGCAAAATCTTTCGTATTTTCAACCGGAGGTGTACAACCTGTACCCCAACAATGCCGGAGCTACATATGACGCTAACATGCATACTAACTACCTTGCTGAAGCTGATGAAATGCCACAAAGTAACTATCTATATCCACCTCAGTACATGACACAATATCCAAACTTTGACGGATCAAGCTGGAACACCAACGAGATGAACACACAGAACAACCAATTGATTGAAACCACCAGCTACCTCCAAAACACCACTTGCATGGCAGCTCCGAATATGAATGCTATATAATGCAGGTAACTATGAACGATTCACTTTTAACAATCAGTGATTCTCTTGTTTCACAATGACACGCATATGTGTTCCACCCATAACGCATGCGCATACCATTGCTAAATGTGTAGAATTTTTTTTTTTCATTTCTATTTCCGTTTTACCTCTTCTCTGTTATGTGTTAATATTACAGATATCGCGTTGTGAAGCGCAACAGATGCCGGGACATCTTTCTGAAAGAAGGTAAGATACCGTTAACGGGATCCGTGCCAGATTGTTACATGTTCAGGGCAATGTCACGTGCAATTCAAGGTAGTCCTGCGCATCCATTAAATGTCATGACACAAGGTGTACGTCCCTGTGTTGTAAAGAAAAAGATATGCAAAAAGACTTCAAGAAATGGTATATGTGCAAATATGCCATAGATATTATTAAGATTGGAGTACTTTGCGTATGGAAACATGAGGATATGTTAGATCCGCTAAATCTGTTAGTCAGTTACATACATTAGCATTAAAGCACCAGAATCACTGCTAATATGTACCATTGTCATGGCAAATGAATGCGGTGTTGCATTGTGTTTTCATAACTTTTGCAGTGATAGTATTTGTGAGAGAATTTATTTGTGTACAGGCATAGTGTTCTTTACATTTTTTGCTGAATTGCATATTTTTGGGACATAAGGTTAACAAGATTTGTTTTTAAGATCGTATAAAATTAGAGTAAGATCAAAATGTGTCGTAACACAACTGTTACAAAACAGTAACACGTATGATGTGTGTTTAGATGCAGAATAAATCTTGTTCTATAACAAGTACATTTATAATTAACATTCCATATCTACTTTGACAGATGTTCACATCTCCATTCCAGTGCCATAAACAAATGTGAAAGGAAGGATCCAAACACACAAGAAGTTACACCCTTGACATCCTGCAAACATCATGAAAACATGCATTTGTCTTTTTTGGAATTTACTTCGTCTCATAGCATTAGTGACACCCTTAACTGTTTACGAGAAGTTAGTATTTAACCCGGCCAAAAATTTATATCATGTGTATTAGAATTAGATTCACGAAACTAGGAACGATATTTATAAAAATTACAATACATACAAATTACTTACTGTAGGTAACTTGTCACAACATGTTTGCATTGTGAACATAGTCTATGTGCATCATTTGAGTTCGAGATCATGTCCAACTACTGTGTGTGAAGAATTACACAATGTGTTATACTCTATATTTAATGTATTCATGAAACATCAACATGAGTAAATGTATCAAGCATTCACATGTAATATGACTATTGCAGTGTGTCAAATTAACATCCAAATAATTACATTATTGTTAGGGAAACATACGATTTTAGAGATACAACATATGAACATGTAAGTAGCTCACACTCCTGCAGGCATCTAGAAATAATATATGTTGTAATTTTTAATTAAGTGTCATTTAGCCAATTGAAGTTCATACTGCTCGGCCAGCTTCAGTTTCACACTTACCCGTCTTGTCCCGCGGCTTTTTTCGGGCTGGCGCTGAACTTGGCCGCGCGCCAGCCGCATCTTCCCCGCATCCTTCCCCTCGTTCCCCTCCCCTCGCGACCTCTGCCTCTGCTTCTCCGGGTCCCCTGGGTCCCTCTCTGCTTCCCACATCCCCCCTTACCCCGCCACCACCTTCGGGGAACCCTGGGCACGCGCGCCACGCACGCACACACCCTGGCATGCGTGACCGCGCATCAGTGACGCGCGGCATGCGGCGGAAAAAAAAAAACAGCCGCGTCTGCCCGCACATTGCGGTAGCGGCCGCAGAAGACTCAGCTCAGCCGCCACTGTGATGTGAACAATAAAATGTTGAAACATATTTACAAACACAACTCTAAATATTTGACGTGAGGTTTTTGTGGTGTATTTTGAATTGACAAAGGTGATAAACATTGAATATGTCAATGTTCAGTACTTGGCAAGTCTAAATCTAACAATAGAGGCATATTCATCTGTACTGCTATATGTCTTAACATCTTGCACAACACTCTGCATTGCATGATGCACACAAAGGGTGTGTGACATGAATTTGAGATGGACAAATAAGTTAAACACTCACATACCGTGGTCACGTTAACTTGTGTGAATTCTTGCGACAATGGCCAGTCACATTCAGAGAGCAGGATCCTATGATTACATACACACAATAAAATGTGACACACATCACGAGATGAGGATAGATTGGCTTACATGAAAAGAAGAATCTTATATGTAAATAAGAATCTTACATGTGAAATAAGTGCAGATGACAGTCCGGCGGGTCTCCACTCCACTGGCTGTATGGTCCCTAACCCCTGCAGGAGGCAAGGGAGGATCCTCCTCTATGGGCCTTATTCAGAGAGGGTTGATAAAAAAATCGCCATGACTTCTAAAATGGCGATTTTTTTGCCGTTCCTATCACGGTATTCAGAAAGCCTCGATGAACAATCATATTCCATTTGTGAAACTCGGCGATAATGTTGAAACGATTTTATCTCCTCTGTCATTTGTGGCAAAATGATCATACGTGTCGATGTTTTTATCAACTGGATTTGAACTTTATTTTCCTCTCGGCGATATTCTCGCGAGACATTCCAAATCCCAAAAGCCTATTTAAATGGTGTCTTTCTTGTAATCAGTGTCTGTGCTGCTGTGCGGAAGTGAGAGACACACAGGCTAGTTGCATTGAGAGAGCTACAGTTTTTTGTAAGTTTGAAAGGATTGTGTTTTGTTGTGAAATTTGCTGAACTATTGTGTGTTAGTGAGTGTGAAAGTATTTGTTTGGTGCATCATTTATTAGATGTATCTCTTATTTGTGAGTGATTGTGTAACGTGTTGTTATGGATGACAGTAGTGGAACTGACCGTGTGAGTGAGCATAGGAGTGAGCGTGTGAGTGAGCGTGTGAGTGGCCATGAGCATGGTCATGAGGGTGGACGTGAGGGTGACCGTGGGCGTGAGGTTGGTCGTGAGGGTGACCGTGGTCGTGAGGGTGGTCGTGAGGGTGACCGTGGGCGTGGTCGTGAGCGTGGTGGTGGTCGTGAGCGTTGTTGTGGTGGTCGTGAGGGTGGTCGTGAGCGTGGTGGTGGTCGTGAGGGTGGTCGTGAGCGTGGTGGTGGTCGTGAGGGTGGTCGTGAGCGTGGTGGTGGTCGTGAGCGTGTGAGTGGCGGGGTATCTGTTGGTGGTGGTATGTCTGTGCGTGTTGGGGACAGTGCGAGTGTCCTTTAGTCTGTTCCATTAGAAACAGGGGAGTGCAGTAATGAGTAGAGCACCTCAATAGTTAAACAGAAGACTGTACGCAAGAAGCGGATTGAAAAGAAACGCAATCTAAAATTTAATGATGAAGAAAATAAAGTCCTCGTGACTGAGATGATGCAGCGGTATGATGATCTTTATGGAAAATTAGTCGGTAAGATCATTATGCAAATGTGTCATACAAATAATGATTTACATGTATTCTTTAATATTTGTGCTTAGACATTGATATCACATAAGGATATACATGTGATAGTTTATGTATATGCATGCTATTATTTAGCGTCATGGCATCGCCCCTCCTCATGTTCGCGGACAGATTTCTATTTAGGCCTCGTTCAGGGTGGCACAGGCACGTGTTGGAGGGCGTGCATTCGCGTCAGTCTGCTGTTCGATTTGTGCACATCATCCCAACCAGTCATTTTCAATAGGGGATGAGGCGGGGCTAGAGACAGCAGTTTAAGGATCGTTGTTGCTGGCTTTAAAGAATTGTAAAGAATCATTTCATTTGCTGCCAAAGTTACAGTGACGCTGCTGCAGCTTCAATAAACAACCTGTGTTTTTTTTTTAAACTGTAACCAGCGTCAACTCCGTACTTCGGAGACAGGGCAGCTGCTACCTTGACTAGCGCAAATCACTTTACATACATTGTTTTGTGGTGCCACCATCACGTAAGCAGCCCCCCCCCCTCTGAAGCCTGCACCCTGAACGAGATGGTCTATGACACGTGCGCATCCAAACCACGCTTGCAGACCGCAGCTGCGGGTATAGGGCAGGCCTGGACAACTCCAGTCTTCGAGGGCCGCAAACATGCAAGGTTAGCAGAATATCCCTACATCAGCATAGCTGACTCAATAAGTGGGTCCGTATGACTGAGCCACTAATTTAGCCATCTGTGCTTAAGTAGGTCTTTACAAACTGGCCTGTTTGCGTCCCTCCAGGACAGGATTTGAAAAGGCCTGGTATAGGGCTTTGCACGTTGCGCATGCTCGCTAGGCGGACATGCATGCAGTTGCAGTGTGGCCTCATCAACCATGTTGACATATGTAATTATTTATCATATCGATATAAGTACGTATAGCTACATTTATCTTTTCTTCATATGTTACTAACATATCTCTTAAAACTTTTCTGTTTGCTTGTCAAGGCAAGACATCCGGCAGAGTCAAAAAAAGAATTGTGGAAAGAGGTGGAAATCTCTGTTTCGGCGTGTGGCAATCAAGTCAGATCCTATATGAATTTTCGCAAACGTTTCCAAGATATAAAAAGTAATGTAAAAAAAAAATTACATGCCATACGTGTAAGTGCAAATACCACTGGAGGAGGACCTCCTGGGTCATATTTAAGATTGACGGAGATGGAGGAGCAGGTTGCTCACATCATGAATCCATTATTGGTTGAGGGTTTGCCTGGTGATCTTGATATTGGTATATACGACTCTACATTTCCCCCAGGTCAGTAAAAGTACCTGACTAATATTGACCATGTACCAAACTATTCCACAATTACAAATTAACCTTTCCAACACGTCAACATATTTACATTAATAATATTTCATATGTAGCCCTCAATTGCCCAATTATACTCATTCTTGTCACATTATTTATGTAATAAAAAAATGATTTCATGACAGTTTCACATGTACTTTTAATGTGTACAAATTTAATACATAAACTTCTTGTTAATGGTCAAAAAATTACACACATTCATAATTCATAGTAAACATACTATGTATGACCAAAGATTTATCCCATAAATGTCATCAAATTTATGTCTCAGATGTAGTTGCAGTCAATTTGAATTCACTCACATATCTACACAATTTGCATGTAATTACATTAATATTCTTATTGAATGTGTAGCTAACTTGCACAATAATTTTTTCTATTTTATATCAACTGTACATAGTGGCACCAATATCTGCGGTATCACCATGTGCATTAGCAGTTTCCTCATCTGCATCGTCCCTCTCCTCACATGCATCTGCGGTCTCATCACCATTACCAATTGAAGGTGAGCCCTGAAAAATCTCTATATTGTGTAACCTTTTGTGTGAACGCTGTGTCACGTGACGCACACTGTGTGTACGGGTTCATGGTGTGTATTTGTCGATGTACAGTTAGGTCCAGAAATAATTGGACACTGATACAAGTTTTGTTATTTTGGCTGTGTACCAAAATAAATTCAAATTACAGTTAAATAATGAATATGGGTTTAAAGTGCAGTCTATCAGCTTTAATTTGAGGGTATTGACATCCAAATTGGAGGAAGGGTTTAAGAATTACATCTCTTTAATATGTAGCCCACTCTTTTTCAGGGGGCCAAAAGTAATTGGGCAATTGACTCAAAAGCTGTTTCATGGACAGGTGTGGGCTATTTCTTATTTCATCATCAATTAAGCAGGTAAAAGGTCTGGAGTTGATTCCAGGTGTGGCATTCGCATTTGGAAGTTTTTGCTGTGAACCCACAACATGCGGTCAAAGGAGCTCTCAATGCAAGTGAAACAGGGCATCCTTAGGCTGCCAAAAAAAAGAAAATCCATCCGAGAGATAGCAGGAACATTGGGAGTGGCCAAGGCAACAATTTGGTACATTCTGAGAAAAAAAGAACGCACTGGTGAGCTACTGTCGCGGCCAAGTTTATTTGAGCATTTACCTGGTCTCGGCCGCGACAGTAACCGGGCGCGCGCCAGGGTGTCCCAGGCGCGCGCCGAAGCCTCGGAGGAGCGCCCTCCGATCGGGGCTTCCCCCTCCCCTCTCTGGGTCCGCCGGGTCCCCCGGAACCCCCCACCGCCGTCCCCCACATCGCGGGACACCAGGGCTCCCTCGGGGAGTCCTGGGCACGCGCGCAGGGGGTGCAGGCACCCGATGAAGCGTGACCGCGCATCGGTGACGCGCAGCACGCCGAGGGGATTCGGCTAGCAAGCCGGGACCTCTCCCGGCTTGCGGAACTAGCCAAGCTCAAATAAAACGTGCCGCCTCTGTATGCAACACAAAAAGGCCTGGACGTCCATGGAAGACAACAGTGGTGGATGACAGTAGGATCCACCTACTTTTCCACATGGAAAAGAAAAACCCCTTCACAACATCCAGCCAAGTGAAGAACACTCTCCAGGAGGTAGGCATATCATTATCCAAGTCTACCATAAAGAGAAGACTTCACGAGAGCAAATACAGAGGGTTCACCACAAGGTGCAAACCATTCATAAGCCTAAAGAATAGAAAGGCCAGATTAGACTTTGCCAAACAATATCTAAAAAAAGCCAGCCCAGTTCTGGTACAGCATTCTTTGGACAGATGAAACTAAGATCCACTTGTACCAGAATGATGGGAAGAAAAAAGTATGGAGAAGGCTTGGAACGGCTCATGATCCGAAGCATACCACATCATCTGTAAAACACGGTGGAGGCAGTGTGATGGCATGGGCATGCATGGCTTATAATGGCACTGGGTCACTAGTGTTTATTGATGATGTGACAGAAGACAGAAGCAGCCGGATGAATTCTGAAGTGTATTGGGATATAGTCTGCTCAGATTCAGCCAAATTCAGCGAAGTTGATTGGACGGCGCTTCACTTTACAGAGGGACAATGACCCAAAACATACCGCGAAAGCAACCCAGGAGTTTTTTAAGGAAAAGAAGTGGAATATTCTGCAATGGCCGAGTCAATCACCTGATCTCAACCCGATCGAGCATGCATTTCACGTGCTGAAGACAAAACATAAGGCAGAAAGACCCACGAACAAACAACAATTCAAGACAGCTGCAGTAAAGGCCTGGCAAAGCATCACAAAGGAGAAAACACAGCGTTTGGTGATGTCCATGCGTTCCAAACTTCAAGCAGTCATTGCCTGCAAAGGATTCTTGACAAAGTATTAAAAATGAACATTTTATTTATGATTGTGTTAATTTGTCCAATTACATTTGAGCCCCGGAAATAAGGGGACTGTGTATGAAAATGGTTACAATTCCTAAACGTTTCATACAATATTTTTGTTCAACCCCTTGAATTAAAGCTGAAAGCCTGCACTTCTATTGCATCTCGGTTGTTTCATTTCAAATCCATTGTGGTGGCGTACAGATCCAAAATGATGAAAATTGTGTCAGTGTCCAATTATTTCCGGACCTAACTGAATGTGTAGTTATTAAAATCAAATAAATTTAAATAACACAAGACAATACATTGTCTCAAATAACATGTGCAACGTCTAAATGTATATACACACTGTTTGTAGCTTGTGATACTGCAATCACATACTTTTACTTGTCTTTGACCATTGTCCTGCTACACGTTCACTGCTGTGCGCATGCACATACTATAGGACAGCTGGATAACCACAGCCACAAATTTGGGTGTGCGCACGTTGTGTCAACCACACACAATATCACCACAAATGTACCCGTGTTATCATTCACATTAGCATGGGACAATGACATGTGTGAATTATAAGAACTACGAACAATTGACAATATACAGCTGATATTGAAGACCCTATATAAATGTGATGATAATTTCTTAAAAAACAATACATGGTCATCTCTGAAATTATATCTATATATATAGTCTTCTGCAGGTCACACTCTAAGTATGGTTTTAGATTACATAACATTGGTAGTGCACAATTGACCAGCAGATATTTAAATTATGGACTGATATCCGCAATCAAGGTGTTAGTTCTAATGAAATAATCATGCATTTTAAATACACATAATGTTAATTAATAAAGGTGTGTAAATGTATTTTTTGTATCATTTAATTTCAGATATAACAACTCCTGTGTTGGTTGCTTCTGATTCGTCATCGGTGGCATCTATGGCACATAGTCCAAAATTAACGTCTCCAAAACATGCTCGTGGCAAACAACATAACTTGTCTAAGCAACAAAAATCTGAGCAGCGGTTTTTCAATTCTCAAAACAAAAGTCACCAAGACATGATGGCTGTGCAAAAGGAAATCGTAGCAGAGCTGGTCAGCATTAAAAACATTTTAAACAGGAATAGTACTGAATTCGACTTGCACAATTCTTCGTTACATTCCATAGATGAAAGTCTGATAAAAACAAAACGAGCTACGGGCCTGTGCAATACTGTCGAGAAGACATGATGTTGGTTCCTCTACATTTGATCGTGGTGTAGGCATTTTTTCAACACCTACTTCAAAGCATGAATCTCCACCATTGTCCTCCTCTCCAGCAACATCTTTGCCATCATTTCAGACACCATTATTGGCAGCTTCTCCTGCAACATTGATTGTCTCCTCTCCAGCACAATTCTTAGCAGCTTCTCCTGCAACCTTCAAGACCTCTGCTTTTGCAACATTCGTAGCAGATTCTCCTGCAACCTTGAATGCTTCAGCACAATTCGTAGCGGCTTCTCCTGCAACCTTGAATGCTTCAGCACAATTTGTAGCGGCTTCTCCTGCAACCTTGAATGCTTCAGCACAATTTGCAGCGGCTTCTCCTGCAACCTTGAATGCTTCAGCACAATTTGTAGCGACTTCTCCTGCAACCTTGAATGCTGCAGCACAATTTGTTGCAGCTTCTCCTGCAACCTTGAATGCTTCAGCACAATTTGTAGCGGCTTCTCCTGCAACCTTGAATGCTTCAGTACAATTTGCAGCGGCTTCTCCTGCAACCTTGAATGCTTCAGCACAATTTGTAGCGACTTCTCCTGCAACCTTGAATGCTGCAGCACAATTTGTTGCAGCTTCTCCTGCAACCTTGAATGCTTCCGCACAATTGGTATCGGCTTCTCCTGCAACCTTGAATGATTCAGCACAATTTGTAGCGGCTTCTCCTGCAACCTTGAATGCTTCAGCACAATTTGTTGCGGCTTCTCCTGCAACCTTGAATGCTTCCGCACAATTGGTATCGGCTTCTCCTGCAACCTTGAATGATTCAGCACAATTTGTAGCGGCTTCTCCTGCAACATTGAATGCTTCAGCACAATTTGTAGCGGCTTCTCCTGCAACCTTGAATGCTTCAGCACAATTTGTTGTGGCTTCTCCTGCAACCTTTAATGCTTCAGCACAATTGGTATCGGCTTCTCCTGCAACATGAATGATTCAGCACAATTGGTATCGACTTCTCCTGCAACCTTGAATGCTTCAGCACAATTGGTAGCAGCTTCTCCTGCAAGGTTTGTTGCTTCTGCTCCTGCAACGTTGATGGCTTCTGCTCCTGCAACATTGTGGCCAGCTACGCCTGCAACCTTCAATCCCGCTGCTGCAGCACAATTCCTAGCAGCTTCTCCTGCAACCTTCAATCCCGCTGCTGCAGCACAATTCATATCATCTTCTCCGGCAAGTTTTGTAGCTTCTTCTGCTCCTGCAACATTGGTGCCAGCTTATTCTGCTAGCCAAAAAAAAATACGATAAGGAACAAGTAAGAGAACAGTGTTACGCAAATACTGGTGCCCTGTGTTGGGTACATGGAAAAAGCAAAGTCAAGGTAACACAACGAAGGGAACTGAGCATGTCTCTGCTTTGGCACAAACACAACCATATAAACACATTTCAGGTACATTACACTCAACACAGCAAGCTCAAACGATGTTAGTGCCAACTGCACAGCCATGTGAAACAAAGGCAGTGCCAACTTTACAGCCATGTGAAACAATGGCAGTGCCAACTTCACAGCCATGTGAAAGGATGCAATTGTCAACTTCACAGCCATTTCAAACTATGCCATTTCAAACTATGCCACTGCTAACACCAGAAACTGCTATAGTGAGACCCATAATGTTACGTGGTCATGGCAGAGGTCGCACACGCCTACAACGCACACCTTTAATGCAACATCCATTGACTAGATCTCAAACATTGCTGTCTGAAAATTAATAAATATTGTCATGTTCAAAGTACTTGTGAACTTATTATTTCCTCATACAAACACAACATTGTATGTGTTGAAAATACATACATTACCATAGTTAATGCTATTGTGTAATGTTTTAGAAGCAAACTTTGATTAACTAACAAGTACATGTTAATACATTTTACTACATCACTTAAATCCATTTGCATAAGAACTGGTCAAACCTGGGTTTCATATATAATTTAACTACCAAATAGACTGCTATGACATTAGACACTGTCAATAAAAGGTGTAATGACAACTATGTTGTATGCCAACAATTTATTTGCAAACAATTGATAATATTGTGACCATGTGGAGCATTCATACTACGTGTACACACTAAAAAGCTTGTTGTAAGCAAAAAAAAACAATACAGATTTATGTTACGTAAGCTATGTATAGGCAAAATATAAAGTAATGTAAATTAGAACACTGACAAAAGTACATAAGATTATAACATAATCTGTGTGTGTGTGTGTGTGTGTGTGTATATATATATATATATTATATATATATATATATATATATATAATCTGTATGTGGAGAGATTAATATATGTATATATAAATATATATATATATATATATATATATATATATATATATATATATATATATATATATATATGTGTGTGTGTGTGTGTGTGTGTGTGTGTGTGTGTGTGTGTGTGTGTGTGTGTGTGTGTATATATAGTTGCCTTTTTTTCTCCTGTATGTGTTAGACATGTGTGCAACCACGCATTTCAACATCAGCAAGCACACAGCAGTTCCAATGCAGAAAGTGATTATGGGAAATGACCACTCTTGCAACATTTGGTTAGACAACATTGTTACCATGTCTCTCTCTGTCTCTCTCTGTCTCTCTCTGTCTCTCTCTTTCCCTCTCTGTCTCTCTTTGTCTCTCTCAGTCTCTCTCTGTCTCTCTCTCTCTGTCTCTCTCTGTCTCTCTCTGTCTCTCTCTGTCTCTCGATATATGGATAGAGATAGATATATATCTCGATCTAGATATATATATATATATATATATATATATATATATATATATATATATATATATATATATAGCTTCCTATAATTTCACATACAAACACATATTTTTTGACAAGATAGTTAGACAAACTGGTGTTACATACAAACAGAAATCACTGTCACACTATTTTGACCCTATGTATAGCATTATCTTTCATGTTTTTCTATTATACATTTATGTAAGGTATTATTTTGGATATGAAGTGATATACAAGTGTCATGATTTTTGTGTTAACTATACAGTGCCGTAAGGAAATTTCACATTTGAAAACGGTCTTATAAAACACTCTGCAGCTGCTTTGGGATGCAAATTAGAAAAACACATGAGGTATTGTGTTTTAACCTTGAAGTCTACAGCAGACATAGAAGAAAAGTAACAAAGTTTCTCAGGAAACATGCTTTACATAAAAGATTCTCACAACATTTATTTTTGAAACAGAAATGTCGCTTCAAAAGTGCACTCCTGGTCGTCCTGCTGAAACCTATGCGGTCATAATATACAAATCAATAAAATTTCAGCCGGATGAAAAAGCAACAGTTCATCAAATTTATCAATATATCGTCGACAACTACGAATTCTACAGAGAGTCTAGTAATCATAAAAAATTGAAAAATGCTATAAGACATACGTTGAGCATTAGGAACAACTTTATTAGAATTGTCTCACGTCGTGGCCAGAGGATTGGATTCTGGAAAGTAGACGAACACTGTCACAGTATGTTGGACCGTAGGACAAATCTATTAGTAAGGAGAGAAGACAGGAGTCATATGAGTTCACGGAGCGGGTTCTCATATGAGGCAAACCAACATTACGGGACACAGTATTACCAACAAGAACAAGAAAATTACTTTTCAAACTTTAATAACTGTCCTCAAGAATACCAGGATACATGTGAACACACAAGCACAAATACGTTCATTGATCAGCCACAGTACCTGGCTACAAACATGGAGTACGGGCAAAACTACGTTTACAACAATATACATTTGCATCACAATTCAATGCTTGACTACAATATGTACGGACAGGAGATGACATCCATTCACAATGGATTTCAGCAAGGACATGGAGTCGTGGAACCCTAGTAAATATAATTTCTTAACATTTTATATACATGTAAAATGACTTGTAAGAAAGTTATTGCATAATTAGCATATCATATACTATGCATTTGTAACAATACTCACACACATGTTTAACAACAACATATGTAATGGTGTGTCAAATTTAGTCAATATTTGTATATTACACTGAAACATACGTATGAAAAAAATGATGCTTTGAGGTATTGTTTAGGCACACGATTTGCATTTCAACAATCATACTGAGTAAGGAATGTGAGTTTTGGATATAAACATTGTTATGTTCGTAAGTTCAAAACTATTGTGCAAATTACATCGATTTAGCACCGTCATGTGACGTGTTAAATTGTCATTCGACGTGAAAAAATCTTCACTATGCAAAGATACATTGATCCGCCTTCTTCACATCCACGCGCAAATGTATGTTTCGTCTGTATTGTGATATTCTCCTTGCAGATGCGCGTTCCTTTGTGAACGCACGTGCACGTGAGGCATGCTTTCATGTATATAGTGCCGTGAGATGCAAGTCATGTGTATGTGTGACTATATTTGTGCGCCGCTGGCTGCGCTGAAATGTATGTGTATGTATGCATGTATGTGTGGATGTGTGTGTGTGTGTGTGTGTGTGAGAATGATTGCATAATCGAGGCAAACATTTTGTACATACAAAGATTGTATAGTACAAAATTCGCGGCATGACTTACATTAACTCACTGAAACCATGCACACACATAGACACACATACATACATACACACACATACACACACAAATATAAACATCCATGCCTACATATATACACATACACACATATCCACACATATACATACATTATAGCGCTGAAAGCTACGTGAATATCTACATTTATTCATGTTCACCGACGTCTGTCGGCTCCCATCTCCCTGCCGTGTGCGCGCGGCCCTTCTATATCTGACTGTCGTCACACAACAACACACCCGCGCACGCGCACGGCACTATATTATATATTATGCTGCGGTCCCAGTGATGTCTGTGACATGCGCGGGCAGCGGGGGGGGGTGGGGCGGCGCGTGCACAGCGCTAACCGCGATCTATGGGCTGAGTGACAGAGGGAGCTTGCAACGGGAGGGGGCGTGTTGTTGAATTAGCAAGGCGTGGCCATGACGTCACGCGTCTGTTTCGCCATAATTGGTTGAACCAAGGGTGGGGGCGTGCCCACGCCTCCGTCGCAACTTTTCAAACCAATTTGGATGGAGTTACAACAATCTATCATCACGGCACGGATGCACCTTCAGCATGAAGGTGCGTACTGGGCCTTTCCACACTGAGGGACGGGACTTACACGCACAGCGCACACCAAGCCGTGCGCACATGGCATTGACCCTAGCCTTAGCGCGTACTTGTTGGCTGTCGACATGGGTCCGCACTACTTGCGGAAGCGTGCATAGGCAAAGCACATGCTATCCCTGTCCCTAACAACCATGCGGACCGTTCATATTGTCGCCACGGACCTAGTTCGCCGTCATTGGAGGAAACGTTCACGTGACGTATTTACTTTACAATCATCATTTATTTAGGATCCACCTTCCGTTTATGCGCGCACAAGCGACATTACATCGGTATGTTTGGTGTGCGACTATTGACCGTTTCATGCATTCCATAGTGATCATTAGCGGGGCGTAGTTTGAGCGTAGCTCTGAAGCGGTGTTGTCACGGCCTGCTAAAGGGTGCTGCGAAACAACACACATGCCCTCTCCTGCTCGCTCACCCCTTACTCCACAACACTATTATAAAGCTGAGCACTTCAGAAAGCCATTACTCGTGCACATATATCACACGCGTAGCGATAGCAAGGTTTGTGTGATATTGCATAGTGTTGTGCGTCCCGCGCCGCACGTGAACATAAACTGCGCGCTGAGTTCATATAGCACACTGCAATGCGCGCGCAGCTAGGAGGAGTAGCATCAAGTTAGCCAGCACTTCTATACAATGTCCGCGCGCGCACGCCAGTGAGTGTTGTGCTGGCTGGCAGCGACAAACATGATGTGGCAACCTTACCGGCGCTACTATAAATGTATATATGCGTTAATGATTTTGCATATTGAATGCAACATGTTACAACATATTTCTCAAACATAACACAATGAAATATATGACTTTACACACTACATTCATGCATCTAACGGCTCAATAACATGTTAAATAATGCGCCATTAGCACGTCCGCATGCATTACATAGCGGTATTTGACTACACTGTAATGGCGTGGATGAATACACAAATATACATTTGGAGTTGGCGTTGTCTTGATTGACAACGGTCACGGAAGTGCGCGAGCGTCAAAACTTTAAAAACGTAAGCCTTGCACAGCCAATTATAAGTCATAATGTCATAATATTTTTCTATAAGAACTGTGAAAGCACGTGAGTGTTTCGCATAATGGTGCTGTCCAACATCAATGACGTATTGAACGCAAGCCACACCACATGTCCCCCTGCGCGGGAACATATCATACCCAAAGCCTCATGCACAATCATGGCTGATTACCTCACTGCGCACAAGTGCCATCACTGTCTATACATGCCTGCTCGCATACTTTGTGTTAACACTTGGTCCAAGTGTTTTATTGCTACTCTATCCTATGTGTGCAATTTGGGCACTTTAGAGACTTTTTTCCGCTTTTGCTGTGTACTTTTGAAATCGCCACTGTGACGTCACTCCGCAGCGTCCCGCAATGGAGCAACAGCGCAACATATTGGAGTTTCATTCCCAGCCAGCCAGTTCACCCCTGCTTGTGGCTGCACTAAACGGAGAGCTCTGCGAACCACCCAGGTCCTCCCTGATCAATCCGGGGACCCTCCCAGTGCGTCTGCAGGCTGCAGATTGCTCGATCCGTCTGGAGCCCAGCTGACCAGAGGGGAGTTTCCCACAGAGACGGTGACCGAATGCAGAGTTGTTCCTAGGAAGGAAAAGCATCGCAGCTGCTGTCCCAGACGCCTGCCAAGGGAAACATACTCCTGACTCCTGTATGAGCGGCCGCCGAGTGGTAACTTGTGTGTTTAACACACTCAATGTTTATGTCCTAATACCTTGATGTACGCAGAATATTTATCCCCTATTTTAATATACACTTGTTACTTTCATACTTCACTATTTGCGTTGTGCGCTGTTTTTTTGTCTCCTTATCTTCAGTGTTTGGGGGGTGCCGAGCTACCCCCTGTTTAATAGCAGCAGACGCTTTCTACATCACATTACACGGTTATGTAAAAAAAAAAAAATTCTCACTGTGGTTTTTTTTTTTTTTGTGGTTTTACCAGTTGAGTAAAAATTAGAAGGGTATATGCTAATACACATTGTATCACTGATAATATTAGAGGTTTATTAGTTGCGCACGATATATTTTGTTTATCATTCACTTTGTTAGTACCTTAGTAAACATGATGTGGTAAGAATGCATCAATGATCATTAGGACATTAAACTGAACAATATGAAAAAATGAAAGAACATTATGAACATGTACAACATGTAACGATCATGCCCACATGACACATTGTAGAATGTTGAACTTTTCAGAAGGTTATAATAAATAACAGTGAAATTTACATACCATACACATGTAGCCACGTACACACCGCGTACCTTCTATACAAAAGGTGTTCAGCCAACACTATCCTATTTATAGAAAAAAATAGTACAGGTTACATGCAAAAACATGAGACAGTATACAACCATTTTTACATGTTAAATGTTAATGACCTGAGAAATAGGTGGCAATCACTTTACGCCATGTCTCCACCCCACTGGCAGTCTGCTCATGATCCCCTGCAGCATGTACAGGAGGTTCCTCCTCGAGATCCTCACGTATGTTGCCTAGAATATTATTACGTTGTGCTATGTTATGCAGAATGCAACAACTCATCACTATGTCAGCGACCTTTTCAGGCTTGTACTGTAGGGCACCACCTGATCTATCCAGACATCTGAATCGACTTTTTAACAGTCCAAACGTTCTCTCAATAACTGAGCGAGTGGATATGTGTGCTGCATTATAACGCTCCTCGGCAGTGGATTGAGCGTTAAGCAGTGGGGTTAGGAGCCACGTTCGAATCCCATATCCTGAATCACCTATAATACAGCGCGAGAAAACATGATTGACAATCAGTATAACTGATGTAAATATTCTTTGACATCACAACATACATTAGACATACAATATGGTTGTAGTACGTGAAATATTGTAGTCTAATTATAAGGTACAGCTAACATGCATATATGTAGTTTGGATATATACATTCCCAAAGTTTCTTGGATACAAGGATGTGTGATGTTACAGGCACACATGTTCGTAACAATTCAATGTTACTTATGTTGCCTCCAGCTATGCTTCACATTATGTCACACATAAGTGCTGCATTCTGAAATTAATGTGTATATCTCAGTATATGACATGACATTTATATTCACATTTTTGGTTGAATAAAATTTCAACATATAACAATGTTGAATCTCACATTTCATACAGTATAATACATTTTAAATTCTAACAATGTATGTAAGGATTATGTGTCCACAACACATACATATAAAAAACTTCAGACACACGGTTCTTTACATCATATTTACTCACCCACCAGCCAACCATGCCCATAAATACTAGCCTCAAATGCATGGAAGACTGATGATTGTTTCATAATATAGGAATCGTGGTTGGAACCCAGAAATCTAGCTACCACATTCAGAATGTTCATGTTGGCATCGCATACAACCTGCATATTCAGGGAGTGAAAGTGTTTCCTATTACGGTACGCATACTCCATTTCACCAGGCGTGATCAGAGCAACATGTGTGCAATATATTGCACCCATCACGCATGGTAGACCAGCTATGCTATAAAAAGCATTCTTGAGTTCCAACCACTCTGTCTACTCACTAGGAAAATGTATATAATTCCTAGCACATCTATTCAGTGCACATAGAAACTGGGTAAGGGCCCGCGAGATTGATGGCTGCGACACCCCACCTACTATGCCCACAGTTGACTGGAAAGACGCAGAAGCAAGAAAATGTAATGAGATCAGCATTTTAACAAGACCAGGTACTGCATGAACTCTGTCTGTTAAGGGCTCTAAATCTTCTCTTAACTCTGCATAAAGAGCCAATGTTGCTGATGAACTCAAACGATAACGAGTAATTATTTCAGCCTCGCTCAGCCCCTCAAAATATGTTCAATAACGGAATAATCGTTGTCGGGGCACCCTCTCCCCACCCCCTCTCTCTCTTTCTCCCCTCTCCCCCCTCTCTCTCTTCCTCCCCTCTCCCCCATCTCTCTCTTCCTCCCCTCTCCCCCCTCTCTCTCTTCCTCCCCTCTCCCCCCTCTCTCTCTTCCTCCCATCTCCCCCTCTCTCTCTTCCTCCCTTCTCCCCCCCTCTCTCTCTTCCTCCCCTCTCCCTCCCTCTCTCTCTTCCTCCCCTCTCCCCCTCTCTCTTCCCTTCTCTCTCCCCCTCTCTCTCCTGTGTCCCCTAAAGCCAAATTTCTATGTGCACACATAAAAAAACAAAAATCTCTGTCACTATCGTAAGCCGCCATCTCTACCTGGAAGTAAGTTTGTCATTAGCTTCCTTTAAATATGGATCTAATTAAGTCACATGACTCAGAATCAGAACAGGTGTTAATCAAACTAATTAATTAACTCTATTATACATGTTTTATATTTGTAATTAAAAATTTAGTTCGAATGACAAAGTACCTATAACATAAAAGTCGCTGCTATTATTTTAGATATGTTTTTTTTGTTATAATACATT
The DNA here is from genome assembly GCF_040206685.1 of Ascaphus truei. Lineage (NCBI taxonomy): Eukaryota > Metazoa > Chordata > Amphibia > Anura > Ascaphidae > Ascaphus > Ascaphus truei. Next base: position 69,682,294 of record NC_134486.1, read on the forward strand.
ACAAAGTGTGTTGTTATCGCTATTGACTAGATTCTAGATTGTGGAACGCCTTACTCTTGTGAAAGGCTTTCTCTCTTGATCCATGCACTGTCTGTAGCACTGTTATATCAGGAAGATCAAACATATTATGAAATTGGTGGACTGCTACAGAGAGAACACATCTCAATTCCCCGAGACCATGATGAAGGGTGTGTGAGGTACCATTTACAAGTATCATTAACAAAAATAGAGATCCTAATTTACTCACAAAATTATGTTGATCCTCAAATGTATTGATTCTTCTAAACATAATGAACTTGTTTGAAATAAGGACTTCATCGCCTTATGGGTTAATTGCAGGAATACAGCCCTTCATAACAGCAGTTCTCGATGGGCAAAACAAGGCCTGTTTTTATGTATATCACTACATCAGCAAAAAGGAATACATTTGTTGTTCATTAATACTGAGCAAAGAATTGAGCCTGCATAAAGGTAATTAAAAGGTTACCAACATCAGGCAACAGCTACAAGGTGGCAACACACACGTGTAAATTATACCTGCTACTCACTAAAAAATTTAAATAACAGACACAAATGTCGCTCATAAGGCAACAATAAACATTACAAAAGCTAAGACACACAAACACAACACACATAGAAAAATAATTTATTCGTTCAGGCACATAAATAATAACACATGCCAACGTGTGACTGCTGGCACTCGGATGGTCACAGCATTTCCATGGCACACACACAAACCAGGGATAATGTCATGGACACACACACACGTGCATACACGTCAAGTTACAAAGTGGCCTGAAAATGCATTTTACATGCATCTGTTGCATGTCGGGAAAATACAGGGCTGGTATTAATGGATACCATCTCACGAGACCCCCGGCCATGAATCAGAGGCAGGAAAAGTGCTTGTTTTTTTCTAAGTACAGACATGTCGCATCTCATCGACCCATCTAACCACCAATCTGCCAACTTTTTTGTGGTGGATTGGATTTGGGGAGAAAATTGTCTTTTTGACCAGCAATAGGCTGCGATAGGCCGCGAGAACCGACTGGCGGGTCTCTGAATCGCGCGAGTTTATCAACTATCCGAAAATGGTCGATAAGCGGCTGATCGCCGCTCAGTCAGCGAATATCGGATAGCGATAAAATTTTGCGTCGATACAGGCCGTTATCGAGCACTTATTGAGGCTATCTGAATACGAGTAGCCATTTTGGTCGATAAGTGCTTGATAAGGGCCTTATCGAGGCTTTCTGAATAAGGCCCTATATCTTGCCTAATGTTGGTAGGAAGATTATAACGTATTGCAATGTTGTGCAAAATGCAACAACAAATCACTATGTCGGCAACCTTCTGTGGCGAATACTGAAGAACCCCCCAGATTTATCCATACATCTAAAGCGACTTTTTAACACTCCAAATGTCCTCTCAATCACCGAACGTGTGGAGACGTGGGCCGCATTATAATGTTCTTCTGCAACCGTTTGCGTATTGCCCAGTGGGGTCAGGAGCAAGGCCCGGCTTCCTTATCCCGAGTCGCCTATAAGACAGTTAAAACACACGAATGTTGAGATAGTACCTTAAAAAAATCGAGTAGATTGCCTATTGACTTGTCCTACTACATAAACAGGATTCACGTATGTAGAACACAACTTCACTATTGTGTGAATCATTGAACAAAATGCTAAAGTGCCTAACATGGATTCTATTTTGTGTATTCAAAATTGAACGGGAACATTTTACATAGAATTCTTGTTACATGATATTTAAAAAAAATATATATAATGAAATATGGACCTGCCCACTAACTTTACAAATTAGTGCAATTAGTATTACATTGACTGACCCAATAGCCAACCGTCCTCGAATTGCCCTGATTCAAATGCATGGAACACCCATAATTTTCATGTTTGCGTCACATAAAATTTGCATATTCAGCGAGTGGTAATGTTTCCTGTTACGGAAATTCCTCTCAACTTCACTTAGCGGGGTCAACGCAACATGTGTGCAATCTATAGCACCCATCACATTGGGTACATTATAAAATGCAGTCTTCAGTGCCTGCCACTCTGTTTGCTCACTAGGAAAATGTATATAATCCCTAGCGCGTCTAGTCAATGCACATAGAAACTGGCTAAGGACCCGCAAGAATGTTGGTTGGGAGACCCCGCCTACTATGCCCACAGTTGTCTGAAAAGACGCAGAAGCAAGAAAATGTAATGAGCTCAGCAATTTAACAAGGCCAGGCACTGCATGACTCCTGTCTGTTGTTGGCTCTAAATCTTCTCTTAACACTTCATACGGTTCCAAGATAGCAGCGAAGCTCAATCTATAGCGACGGACATCCTCCTCACTTAACCCTTCTAGGGAGCATCTTGGACGGAAGTTGCGTGGCGCCAATGTCCGCCTTACTGCAATTTGCCTCTCCCTCCTCTCCCTCCTTGCCCTCGTCTCTCTCCTCGCCCTCCATTGTAACAGAATCTCGCGCCTCCTCCTCACTACAAACTCCAGCATCGCCAAATTGCCAATGACCTCCATTTCACCCTCGAAGGGAAGTGATTGACATGTATCCTTTAAATAGGCTGTCACCAACCACATTAGTGTTTACGAGAACACGTGTTGTATAATATGTAGAAAATGTTTTTGTGAATAATACATGTAGCCATTATATTTATACAGAGATATGTAGTTCAAATTGTCCATAATGATGTAATCATAAAAAAAACATTCCTTATTCAAGAATGAAAGCGATGATGCGAGCCAATATTTGAAATTGTTCATACAAACCACATACTGTAATCATGACATTTGTATGTTACATGTTCAGTCATGAAGGTGCTAAATCACAAGAAGTAATTGTTTGTTTCTCTCGAGGTGGGACAGAAGCCTTGATTCATGTCAGCTTGTTTTGTGAGTATTGCCTTTACAATGAACCCCCTCCTAACGTTTAAGGTTACACATTGAAGTTTGGAAAATAGATGTCATACAATGATTATTAATTTAGAATCATTTACGTGTTCTCCTTCGATTCAATTCATGCGAATGATCTCCATATCTCCCGGGTGAAGCTGAAATATTAATGGGAACACACTATGACCTACAGACACCCGTGGTCACCCCCGGAGTGCACTGTGGTGCCTGCGAACACCTACACTTACCACAGGGGCCCCGTCGACATATACTAAAAATCGTATGTGTACAAAAATAAATATTTGATTTATGTGGGGGCACAGGTTTTGTGTGGCTTGCGTATTGTTAAAACCAAAATAGGAATGTTTTTGTTGTGGTCCGAAGAGGTGGTTAATGGAGTAGGGTTCATTAAACCATTAAGTACTGTAGCAGTTATTAACCGATAATGTGATTAAGGGTTATGGGATCTTAGAATGTATCTTGTTATTCTTATGTATTGTTTGGAACAAACGGAGGACTTGTACGACGATAAGGATGAGGAGGGCCTTAATCGTGGCAACCTAGCAGGGGTGAGTGTAAGATTGCAGAAATAATTTTAAGATGCTTATAGTTGTATGTGCAAATGCGATATTATCTATATGTGTTTAATAGTTATTTTTACAATTACTGCACTGTATATCTTGGGGGGAATGGGGGTGTATTTATTTAAAAAAATTGTTTTTTGGTGGGAGCCACACCATTGTTACAGCAGGGCCGCGGGGACACCTGGAAACCCGCGGGGACAAATCTCATCCCTGGGGGATCACTCGGCGAACCCCGCGGGGTCAGCCAGAGACACCCGCGGCCCTGTTGTATGGATGTAGTGCCTGCAGAAATGTAAACAAAGAAATACTTTCTAAGTCCAGCTCCTTTTGCACCTGCCTTTAGCTGGCGCGTTTGTCAGGCGAGTTTTTAAAGGCCGATTCACTTAGCGCTGCTTAGTGAATCTCTTGTACTGGCAAAAAGCAGCACAATAGCCTGATCGTGCACATTTTGCGCCGAGGGCTGAAAAAAGCACCTTAAAGAGCGATAAAGCGCAGTTATTACTGCTTAGTGAATCGCACTGCAGCCTTATCGGGCTTAAAAGGTACTTTGCGCTCTTAAAGCCACTTAACGGAGCTTAGTGAATCGGCCCCTATATCAGTTACAGTATATATAATTTAGTAAGAGACAAAAATTATGAGAGGATTTTGCAAAATGTTTTTGTGGCCTGGAACAAAGATTTCAAGGAAATAACGGAACTTGATGGTTTAAACTTACTGGTTTAGATAGAACTTGAAAACTTATCATATCAGAAATGTGGAGAGAGATGCAACTAAAACTGACACACAGGCCATATTGTGCTTTTAACATAAATTACAAGAATACAGACAAATCCAGGAATAGATGTCCAAAGTGCCAACAACCTAAAGCAGACCTAAAACACTGCTTATGGGACTTCCCCAAGATTGCAAATTTTTGGGACCAATTGCTGGATTATATACCGCAGAATGTTTAAATAACTGCGGTTAAAGAACAGGTTTCTTTGATATTTGGCAACTTTGAGGAATGGAAGATCAGGAATAACGGGACGAGAATACCTAAATTACTAGAAATTACATTGGCAGCCAGAAAAACCATAATGTTACAATGGATAAAGGATGTACCCCCTAACATGGAGATGCTAAACAAATATTTAACAAAATTAGTCATGTTAGATAAAATGGAAGCCAAAACCAATAAAGAGCTAGAAACGGAAACACTACAGTATTTAAAAAATGGGATCCCTTTATTGAAATTTTGAGGTTGTGATGCTGGCATTTGACCAAACGTCGTGGTATTTACTAAGAAGTCCGGTACGTGAGAGGCATATAAGGTGATGAGGGGGGAAAGAATAAAATATCTAATGTCTGTTATCCTTGATAAGGTTAGGACCTATAGGACAGAAACAGCAAAAGGAACTGTGGGCAAGGGGCTTAAGGGGGGAAAAGGTACAGCGGGAAATGATGTAAAACAGATAGAACTGACTCATCGATTTAAAATGTAATTTAATTTTTTTTTGTCATTGTCTAAAGTATATGTAATTTTAATATATTATTTACTGGTTTAGTGCACAGTTAAATTTAAAGGAATATTGAAATCACTGTAAACTGGTATTTTGTGGTCCTGTTGAAATGCAATATGATTTTTATGGAAAACGCAATAAAACATTTCAACGATAAAAAATAATTTGCATAATTCTTCATATTATTTGGTAGTGAACTATGACAAATCCACCAATCCGATGCTCCAGAAACCTTTAATATATTGTGCTGTGTTGCTATGGTTCCTTATAATGTGCTTGTGGTAGTGATGCCTGTCCACTTTGTATATAATAAAGTCACTGTAACTCCCTTTTAACCATGGAGGGGGGCAGGGCAAAAGTGAATGGCGGATGGGAACAAAAGCAATACAGGCATACCCCGCATTAACGTACGCAATGGGACCGGGGCATGTATGTAAAGTGAAAATGTACTTAAAGTGAAGCACTACCTTTTTCCCACTTATCGATGCATGTACTGTACTGCAATCGTCATATACGTGTATAACTGATGAAAATAACGCATTTGTAACAGGCTCTATAGTCTCCCCGCTTGTGCACTGCTTCGGTACAGGTAGGGAGCCAGTATTGCTGTTCAGGATGTGCTGACAGGCGCATGCGTGAGCTGCTGTTTTCCTATTGAGCGATATGTACTTACTCGCGAGTGTACTTAAAGTGAGTGTCCTTAAACCGGGGTATGCCTGTATGTGCTTTACTAAACCCAAACCAACACCAAAAATAATGCGTAACAGCTAACAACTGGCTTAGCAAAAAAGCACCATAATGTTGTATTAAACACTCACGATCTTGAGGACAGGTAACCACTGCTTCAGCGCGGCAAACTGCCAAGTAAAGGATCCTGCTGGACTTGGAAGCACTGTATGGTAGTAGCTGGACGCTGACACGAACGCAGACACAGCACTGCGTGCTACCAGGCAGAAAGATCAGCAAACGTAGATTCCACAGAAGAGAACCGGTGCACAGCCGAAGTAGGCAAAGCTGGATTAGGTGACCATTTGAAAGATTTATTGTTTGAAATACATGAAGATAGAGTACTGGCAGATCCTCTAACATGTTTCACCCACAGGGCGCTTTGTCAAAGCTTTGTTACATTTCCACAGCTACCCACACCATTGGTATACTGTACACTCCCACTGTGGAGTTAAGGCTTAGATGTAAATTGATTGTAATGGACTTCAAAAATTAAAGGGTTTTGTATATGGGTTTTTTATTCATGAAATTAATCATAGTTACATAGTAGATGAGGTTTATAAAATATATACTTTACGTCCATCAAGTTCAACCTATGCTAAATTTAGACAACAGGCACTTTATCCTATATTTGTACTTATAGTATATTGATCCAGAGGAAGGCAAACAAAAAATCCCCAGCGTCATATCATCTAATGATATCTCATAAGGGGAAAAATAAATTCCTTCCTGACTCCAAAGAATTGCAATCAGATTACTCCCTGGATCAACATCCTTCCCATGGTTACTTATTTTGTATATCCCTGTATACCTTTCCATTCTAAAAACATGTCCAACTTTTAAAAAAATATATCTATTGTATCTGCCATCACAGCCTCCATGGGTAATGAATTCCACATTTTAATGGCCTTTACTGTAAATACTGCACCGACACACTTTATTCGAGCAAATACCCGGTATGTACCTGGCAGATACCTGGAATGCGCCGCTCCTCACCTCTGACAAGCCCCGTTGCATTTGCCTTCCCAGCCTGGGTTCATGCCTGGCTGATGGGCGGCTGATCTGTTAAATGATAATGATTAGGATTTAATAGGCTGCAATGCTTTGCGTGTCTACCAGATGGCATAAATTCATGAATTGTAATGCAGTTTATATATATATACTGTGCAGTATTGCAGCCAGCGGGAATAAAATGCTTCAATCCCTGCTTGGAAAATAACTCAATGCACTCGGGCAGAAAACAGTCACAAACCTCAATACACCCGGGTATACCCGAATTCGTGGGACTAGCCAAGCTCGGATAAAGTGTGTCGCCAGTGTAACCCTTTCCTTTGTTGCTGGTGAAATCTCTTTTCCTTCAACCTCAAGGGATTACCTGTGTCATTTGTACTGCCCTTGGGATGAATAGTTATCTTTAAAGTCCTTGTATTGTCCCTGAATATATTTATATAGTTATCATATCCCCTCTTAGACACATCTTTTCTAAAGTAAACAAATCTAATTTATCTTGCCTCTCATAAATCAGATTATCCATCCCATTTATTAATCTGGTGGCTCTTCTCTGCAAATTTCTAGTTCCATAATGTCTTTTCTATGGAGTGGTGCCCAAAACTGTACTTCATATTCAAGGTGTGGTCTTACAGAGGGACATAATTATGTTTACACCTTTCCATCCATTCCCTGTTTAATGCAAGGTAAGATCTTGTTTGCCTTTGCAGCTACTGCATAACGTTGAGCACTATTGCTAAGCCTGCTGTCTACAAGCACTCCTAAATCCTTCTCCATGAAGGATTCTCCAAATGTATCCCCATTCTCTATTTATTCTTGTTTCAAAAATTCATAATGTTACATTTATCTGTATTAAACCTCACCTCCCATTTACCTGCCCAAGTTTCCAGTCTATCCAAGTCCTTCTGCGAGAAATGGCATCCCTCTCTGATATTACTACCCTTCACAAATTAGTGTCATCATCAAAGATGGAGACTTTGCCCTTTGTGCCAACCTCAAGGTCATTAATAAAGAAGTTAAAAAGCAGAGGACCCAGTACTGATCCCTGAGGAACTCCACTCACAACTTTAGCCCAACCTGAAAAAGTTCACCTTACGACAGCTCTCTGTTGTCTATCCTTCAACAAGTTTTCAATCCAGATTCTACTGTGTGATTACAGCATTGTATCATAATACTGGATTTTTATCTGCGCAGTGTATAATTTTGTATTTGTACAGTACCGTAATCTTAATTCATTGTACCTTGGGAAACCATGTGGGGGGTAGTTTGGCCTGCCAGGGGGAGGGTGGTAGAAGTTAACCACATCTGCCATTAGAAAGGCATTGCTTGGTACAGTAATTATTAGCCTCTTCTTTGGTAAGTAAGGGGGGTATCTGGTGTACTTTGCAGTATAAATGAACTCCTTCATAGCTCTTAGTAGTCAGCTAGTTATGGGTTGCTGCTATACCCACCTACCTGATGAAAGGCCATCTACGGGCCTGAAATGTTGATCTGTTGTGTGGCATGTTCCTTTATAAATAAAGGTAACTTTTTTCTTCATCATCCAATTGTACGGTATCCTAAGTGAAATGGATCTGGATATTCATCTACAAACAGTGAGTGCTCCTACGATTGGATAGAGTGCTGTTTCTCACTGTTTTTTCATATGTATATGAATTATGAGCACACTTAAAGAGACAAGCACCTTCCCACACTAAAAGACTACTTTTTACGCCATATTGAGCTATTTTTGGGACATGTTCCATTCCATTACCAAAGTAGGTAAAATTTCATTGAAAGAACACTAAAAGTAACTCTGTAGCAACGTAGCAGATTTTAGTAAGTCTGGGCCACAGAATAATTCTCTTTTTTTTAATGTTGAAATTCCTGCACTTTAATTTTTCATGCAAGTCTAACTAATAATAACATTAACAATAATGTATAAAACGATCATATTCATGTATTTTAAACAAGTAAGGAATGTTAGGACTTGCTGACTTTAAGTATCACTATTACGTTGTAATTAAAAGGAAGCGTTAACCTGCTTCATGTGAGTCTCTTGTCCTAAAGGTTCCATTTGCTAATGGTTATCAAATGGGTGGCTGTTTATTTTACAAGAGAAAGCCTCCCCCTAGGACCTGGTATTCTAAGTTCTTTAAACAAACATTTTCTGTAAACTCTAAAATGGTACATTTAGCATGGTTTTTATAAAGAGCTCATTTATGTTCAGATTTGTGGAGAAAATAAATAGAACAAAGGATTATTTGAACTTTGTCATCAATGAAGTTCAATCTTTGACTCTGGGCACCTGATATTTTCTTTCCAGAGTGAAAGCAGCAAAGATGTTGTAGACTAACCCAAACCTGTTGACATTTAAAATAAATGAAAATCAAATTCCTTCAAGATTGTAAGTTTAGTGTTAGATCTGTTTTTATATACATTTTAAGCAACTGTTTATATAGCTCATTTTGCCAATGTTTGTGGAAATGCTTCCAGACTGCTGAAAGATGATCGCTTTAAGTGAAGTTCAGTGTTGTTTCAGGAATAAAAGCCCTTAATGTATTGTGAAAACAAAAGTGTGCATCATTTTATGCCTGCTAGTACTTAACACCTCTTTAGTGATCACTTGTATTGATGCTGTTACCTGTTCCATGACGCAGATTATAAATTAGAAATAGTTACAAATATCTTGGAACAGGATATCTTTTCTGAATACTATATACTGTACACTTCGTTTTATTTTCTTCTGTAAAAATAAATAAAAACTAGAGACGTATATAGGTTTTTTTTTCCAAAGAAATGTAGATGTTTCCACCAGTTGCACATCCCTCCCCCCAAAAAAACCCCAACAATATTTGGTTATATTTATTTACTATAATGTTTAAAGGTAATTCTTACATTTTTCTACATGTAATGTAATGTAAGTCTTATATATATATATATATATATATATATATATATATATATATATATATATATATATATATATATATACACAGGGTTCAACAAACCTATACATTTGCATGCCCCGGGCGAGTGGATTTAACATCGTGGCGAGCTCCTATTGGCCCAAGCAGCACACGTGTGGTACTAGGTGGCGAGTAGATTTTTTTGTTCGGCGAGTAGAATTTTTGGTGATTTGTCGACCACTGTATATATATATGTATATATATATAGCGCCATTAATGTACATAGCACTTCACAGTAGTAATACACGTGACAATCATTTAAATAACAAATAATGCGAATAACAGATCATGGGAATAAGTGCTTCAGGCATAAAAGTAACATTTCGGACGAGGAGTCCCTGCTCCGAAGAGCTTACAATCTAATTGGTAGGTAGGAACAACATACAAAGACAGTAGGAGGGCAGTCTGGTAAGTGCATTTGCATGGGGCCAAGCTTTATGTATCATGTAGTAGTAGTAGGAAGATACTAGGGCGCTCCAATGTAATTGACTCTTGAATAAAACGTGTGTGATGGTACGTAATAAATGAACGCACGTGGTGAGGCCGAAAGTAATAAATAATAAAAACAATACTGGCCCGATGTAAATGCTTTAGCTCGACCCAAGGAGGTTCATCCCAGCAATCCTCAAATGGTATGTGGAGACGGATAGGGGAGCGCAAAGAGAAAGAACAGTGTGAATCTAAATTGGTAGGAACACAATGCAACTAAAACAGTAGCTACCTGGCTAGCATCAACATGCACTAGAAAAGCCAACACTCAAGGGGTGTGCAGGGGAAGAATACAGAGACCCAACGGTGCAAGCCCCGATACTGAAAGCCCAACACTGGAGTAACCAGGGAGATGGGGTAATGGTGATATGATAATATATTAATATAAACTCACACGACCATGTGTGAGTTTGTACTTCACAAGGTATCTTTGTACACTTGATCTCTGCTATGACATCCCTCAATGGGGGGGGGGGGAGGTGGAGGGTGTTTAGTGGATGAACCCTCGTGGTACACCAAATGCCAACAGGATAGAAGATATCCGGATAATGCGGTTAAAAACACAGTATTTATTAGTATAACAAATGAAAGCTACAATGAACTCACGTGAAAACACATCAGTGCTCCTGACTGGTCCGGGCTGCGACTCGCTATGACCTCCTCTGTGAACCGCGTCCGGTCTGCAGGGCTGGAGGGTAGTGTTGACGGTGCACTACGGTAATGAGCAGGATCCAGGAAAGTGAACGTTGCCCGAACTACGCGTTTCGTATCTCGCGATACTTGTCACGTCTTGGACGCTATAAAGATGGCGGCGACACTGGCATCCGATGCCCCATACTGGGGCCTGTAACTCGGGAAGCAGGGGATCTCTGAGTCAGAAATCAATGCGGTTCAGCTCAGGGGAACCCATGCTCCCGCACACTATTATTAAAATGTACATTAATACAGCTTCATTACCATAGCAGCTATCCGCAGAATTTAAATCCCCCGGTCACGTGACGTGGAAGGGTTAAAAGTGCAGAGGATACTGGCACCCCATAACGGGGCCTGTATCTCATGATGTAGGGGTTCCCCGGACATGAAACCAATACGGTTCAGCTCTGGAGACCCCATGCTTATGTACATTATTATTAAAATGTACATTCTTCATGCACGATCGCCTGTAACAGTCGTGCATGGAGATGCAGAATCTTCATGCAAATGTTACAAGAGGCTTTTTTTTCTATCAGTTATCGCACTTGAACTTTAAGGGCAATAGCAGGGGGGGTGGGGGGGAGCACGCACGATCGGGCAGATTTGAGCACGGCCGATCCCGAATGCGCTGAATTCCTTAGTGAATCGCACCTCCGGCTTCACTTTTTAGTGGACGTGAAAAAAATGTTCACGCCAGCGCAAAAGCTCACCGCTTAGTGCATAGCCCCTTATGTTACAAAAGGAAACACTGCTTTGAAATAATGTAGTAATGTATTTTGTAAGGGTTGCATGGCATCAAATTATGCTATATTTCCTGTTTTTTTTATTTTTTTTTCATAAATGAACAGAAGAGTTTCATTGGCTGACCCGAGTACTTTTAAAAACAATTTGTAACTCAAACATTTTCTGCAGCTAATGATTTATCCAAATCTTTTGCAAAAGACTCCTTTGTACAGTATATTATTTCCTGCATTCTGTAATGTTATTTTGTATTTTTACTTTAAAGGTGCATGCCAAAAGAAAAACTGATTTATCAAGAGCTGCTGATCAGCTAATGATGCTGGCAGATTAGCAAGGTAATTCAGCAATGTACTTACAAAAAGTACATATATTAGTAGTGCTGTGCATAAAATATAAACACACATAGGGTCCTATTCTAGTAGCCTTCATAACCCACTTATCAAGGCTTTTTAGCTGTTATCGGCCAAAAATGCCTACAGCGATTCAGAAAACCTCGATAAGTGGGCGGCGAAAGCATTAATCGCCATTTTTTGCTGTCGCCCAAAACACATCGCCAAGTGTGCTGCGATAAGCCTCTAATCGGCAGGTTTTGAAACTTGTGCAATTCTAGTAGCCTCAATTAGGTTATTGAGGCTCTAGAATGGCGATTTTCTCCCAAATTCCTCTCGCTAGAAAAAGTTGTCGTGAAGCTAGCACGAAGCTGGTGAGAAGGCACCATCTCTATGTTTCATATTGCAGACAAGGATTTGCAGACAAGCTGCAGACTGTATTCCCTGGCATAGTAGCAGCTGATGGCCATAGGGCATGGGTGTGCCACTGTGCTAATCAATTGGTTTATTGACATTTTTTGGATTTAAATTGAATGTCTTTGAAATGGGAGGCTTGTTTTTTGGGATTTGCAGGTAGGCGGCATACAGTATTGCCTGGCATAGTGGCAGCTCATGGGTGTGCCACAGTGCCAATCACTAGGTTAATTAGCATTTTTGGGATTTAAATTGAATGTGTTTTTAATTTGAGACTTGTTTTTGAGATTGGCAGGTTGCATATTGACTGATATAGTGGCAGCTCATGCCCATAGGGCATGGGTGTGGTACTGTGCCAATCAATTTTTTGGGGGCATTTTTTTTTTGTTTTTAATTTTAGGCATGTTTTGGGGATTTGCAGGCAGGCTGCATACAGTATTGACTGGCATAGTGGGTGTTGTACTGTGCCAATCAATGGGGGGTTGTTGTTGCCCTAGGGAGGGTGGTTTGGTCTCCCGGGTGGGTAGCGGCAGGGTGTTAACCCCTTAATTACCTTAGTGGTTACTAAGCCAGTAGCTATTTATTTTTTATTTTTGTGTTGGTGGTGCCCACTGAAGAAGAGGAAGATGAGGATATAAGGATGGCCTTCATCCTGGAACGGTAGAACTTTAATTAACTAGATGCTGGCTGATTAATGTTTTGGTTATGTTTTATGTTTTTATTGGGCAAATGAGCCATTATACAGATGTGGATAATAAATATTTTCTACATTACTGTACTGTATCGGGGGGCTTGGGGGGGGTTCAATGTATTTTATTGAGGTCTTGTATATTAATGTTTATTGGGGTAGAGGGGGTGAGTGAAGGGAGTAATAGCCCAAGAGTGAGTGGTTAGGCATATTGGGCGGGAAGTGGGATGTATAAACCCTTTCATTACCATAGTGGTTACTACCGCTAAGGTAATGAAGGGGGTAACCCCTCCCGCAACCTTCCTGGGAGGCCTAACCACCTACCCTGTGGCTATTACCCCATTCACTCACCCCCTCTGCCTTCAATAAACCTGGTAGTCTGCCTTAACCCTTTCCTTGCCTTAGCATTTAGCCGCTAAGGTAATGAAGCTACTTTTATTTTAATATTACAGTATTGTAGCAGAGGGTCTCGGGAGCTGAACCACATTGATTTCAGGTCCGGGGACCCCTTGCTTCCCGAGTTTCAGGCCCTGTTATGGGGTGTCGGTATCCCTCTGGTTTGTTTAAATCCCCGATCACTTGGGCCATGACGTGGGAGGCCCCGTTATGGGGTGCCGATATCATGGCAGCCATGTTTAAATTCTCCCGCGTTTGGACCCACGTGATCGGGGGATTTAAACAAACCAGAGGGATACCGGTGCCCCATAGCGGGGCCTGTAACATGGGAAATAGGGCATCCCCCAACCTGAAATCACTGCGGTTCAGCTCTGCAGACCCCCTGCTACAATACTGTAATATTAAAATTAAATAAAAACCCTGCGATCGCCTGTTGGAGGCACGCAGGTAGAATGACTGATTCAGTCTATCTCTTACTGCACATCTCTTACAACACCCAAGTCAGCAATTCCTTTTCATTTTACTGGATATAAATCCAATGTTGGTCTTTCTCCCTCCTAATAGAGGTAAATGAGAATTGTAATCCTAATAGAGGTATATTAGTATTTTATCTGGTAGTGTTAGGACCTGTGAACTGGGTCTGCCTTGTCGTTGCTCACAGGCTTAATATGCTTTGGCCAAAGGGTTAAACTAAATAATCCCTTTTCAAGAGAATATATAAGTATTTTACTGTGTATTTTTGTCATATTGGATGTAGCATGGAGCTTCTCTGTCGCTTGTTGTGCATGTCTCTTACAGACAGGTAGACGCCGGTAGGATTCACACAGTGGTGTCTGTGTCCAACAGAAGTAGAAGTCTGCTTCAGTCCAACTCTAGAGATATTGCGGCATAGTGCCGTTTTCATCTCGAGATGTGGTCGAATGTTGGTGGCTGCTTCTGTAGTTTGAGAGAGTGTATCATAATCTTGATTAGGTATGATAGTACTTTCATCTTGAAAAATGAATCAGCCTTACTTCTCCTGGTAAATTAGTAGGAAACTCTAACAGAAGAAAAGACGGAACCAAAGTCCAAATTTCAGTCTACTAAAACTTGTGTGGTTTTTAGACATAAGACTTGAAGCAATTGAAACTAGCCGAGTTAACATTCAATGAGATGAAAAAGTAGTTCCATGAAGGCTAAGGGTAATAACATTTCCAATAGTTCCAATGATTCCAATGATGTGAGGGAAAAAGACCTACCGAGGTCAAAAGGGCAAAATGTGCATTCACAACAAAAGACCGGAAAAGCTGAATGAATAGCAATCCCTGGAATCATAGGCCTGTCTTCTACAAGCAGCACTTTAGAACCACAAGGTAAGCTTCTTGCAAAATGTTCTTAGGAATTCATGTTATATCCAATAATATATCCCAGAATTAAAGAGTATATTGCAATGCTCACGAAAATCCTTGCTGATGGCAGTTCTGTTTGTGTGCATCCTGCCATGTGTGAAATACAACAAAAGAAAATAAGTAGTGGTGCACTACTGATGATAAAGAGCTGGAGTGAAAAGTGATACTGATAAAAATATTTATTCAACAAATTATGTGGCAACGATGAAGGTAAAACCTTTAACGTGTTTCACTCCTCTGTTGGTGCTTTGTCAAAGAGACTCCATCGTTGTCACATAATATGTGTTCAATAAATATTTTTTCCAGTATCCCTTTGCACTACAGCCCTTTAACATCAGCAGTGCACCATTACTTATTTTCCTTTGGAAACTCTAACAGGCCTGGATTTGCCATGTTAATTCACAAAAAATAAAACAATATCAAACAACAAACAGAAATTGCGGAAAAAAACCCTGACGAAGCGTAATGACGAAAAACACGTATTGGTTGGTGTTAGAGTATGCCATGATGTACTGCCGTTGGTATCTACAGAGGCTGCTGATATACATCTACAATACTGATCGGATGTATTGTATTGTATGTCTTTATTTATATAGCGCTTCACAAAGAATAAAGTACAGGGAATTATAATAATATAATAAGCGCAGCAAAATCAGATAATAGGAAAGGAAATCCCTGCCCCGAAGAGCTTACAATCTAAGTAGTATGATGGGAAACTTACAGAGACAGCAGGTGAGCGAATAAGTGCTGTAGATGGCAGTGCTTGGTCATAATGGTTGGTAGGAGTGACTGTGGGACAATATCCATAAGTGCAGATTATTGAGATATCTGATTTCTGAGGTGAGTTTTAAGGTTAAATTAGATATGGTAGGTTAATACCATTAGCAGGGGAAGAGGTGGCAAGGAGATGTGGATGATAGCAGGTGTGTACATGGCTGGGCCCAGGATTGGGAGAGATATCCCCAGCAGCAGGAAGGAGTAGATAGAGCGTGTGAATAGAGGATTTTTGGGGGTGCTTTTTATTGAAGGGTAAAGAAGTTGTTGGGAAAGAGGTGTATAAATAATGGTGCAGTGTATGGGGACATGCATAGGTGGAGGGGAGGAGAGATGAAGAAATGTGGATAATGAGGGGAGTGGGGAAGTTGGAGAGAACAGAAACGTTCACAAAGGATTGAGAAAACAGTAAACAGAAAAAGCAATAGGAAGGGCATAATGAGATGCTGGAGGAGCGACTAAACAAGGTACAGGAGGATAGGAAAAGTACAAATTATCAGAGCATTTAGAAAGTAAAGTTCTCACCGTTACAAGGTTGAAGTTGTTTTTGAAGTGCAGAGTACAGATCTTCTTGTAGTCTTCACCTCCACTTGCAACTCCAGTATTAACTCCACAGACAATTTATATGTGAAACTTTAAGATGTTACACACAGCAATATGGCTCACAGCAAGATAGACTGCCTTAAATACTCTAAAACACATTAACTTGACTGTAACAGGGGACTTATCCCTGTTCAGTAAGGTTCCTTTAATCTAGCAGTGTGGTAGTTAATTACTAAACACCACCTGCCTGATTAGATTGTTTACAAAAAGCCTGCCTTTGAGACAGGAAGTGACTGTCTCTTTAGCTCTGACTGAGAGCTGACCTTTGGAGACACCACAATGTCTTGAGTTCTGCCAGCCACACAGCAGAGCTGATTGCAAGACACCCAATAAGACTTCTAAACCTGGATGCTGATATTTTTCTGTGCACGCACGGGTGCGGTTCCAGGAGAGCAGAGAAGCTTACTCTACAGCTGATAAACAGATAAGACTTTCATTATTTAGAGACTGCTTATATCTGCTTATTTTCATGCTATGTGTTTGGGATGGGAGAAATGCTTAACTAATGGAGATGTGAACTAATTGCAAGGATTTCACTAGAAATACTCCCAAGTGAATGGAAGCTTTGTTCCCCCCTCTGTTTTTTGATAATTTCCTGATGAAAAGGAAAAGGCACAATAAAGCCTATTATAATTTCACATTATAACGACTCCAATTGTGTACCTCTGTGAACGTCCGTCTACATTGACAAACAATTAAGGGAGGGTTCTGCCTATTCAGCTCATACCAGGTACTTGTTAATTAGATATCAATTGCAGATGGGCTTTAAATTGATAAGCCCATGTAGTGTTTGCCAGTTTCCTCCTTGGATCCCCATCGCTAGCAATAGACATTGGTAAGCCAGATACCCCAGAGTCAGGATGAGGATGCGTCCATGCCGTTTTATGAAATGATATATGTGATTTTAAAATGAGATTGCTTTTATTACACAAACTACAAACAAACACAAACAGAGCCCAGTGCTACATCCAATGGCAAAAACACACAGTGAAATACCTACACTACCGACACGCTTTATTACTCTGCGGCCAGATCCGCAAGCCGGGAGATTTCCCGGCTTGCTAGTGGCCGCCCCTCGGCGTGCCGCGCGTCATAGACGCGCGGTCACGCGTCTTCGGGAGCGTGCGCCCCCTGCACGCGCGTCCAGGGGCTCCCCGAGGGAGCCCTGGTGTCCCGCGATCGCGGGACAGCGGCAGGGGGTTCCGGGGGACCCGGTGGACCCGGCAGCGGTAGGGAGAGCGCCCCGATCGGAGGGCGCTCTTCCGCTGCTT
Source organism: Ascaphus truei (assembly GCF_040206685.1). Lineage (NCBI taxonomy): Eukaryota > Metazoa > Chordata > Amphibia > Anura > Ascaphidae > Ascaphus > Ascaphus truei. The sequence goes on from NC_134486.1 coordinate 69,699,752, forward strand.
CGGCGCGCGCCCGTCACTCTCGGGCGCGCGCCAGGCTACTGCTGCGGCCAAGAACGGGCAAATGCTCGAATAAACTTGGCCGCAGCAGTATGTATCTCTTGAATAAAAGGGTCATTTAGTTTAACACTTTGACCAAAGCATTGTAAGCCTGTGTGCCCCTGCAAGGCATGACCATAATTCACAGGTCCTAACACTGATTACAATTCTTAATAACCTGTACAATACTAGGAAGAATGATCATAATTGATCTGTCATAATCAACTGCAAACAAGGCGCGGACAACGGCATTGGCAGCTGAGCAGAACCTGTGAGTGACTCCCCATTTTTTCAATTACTAGAATGCTCAAACAGTGGTGGGTGCCACCGAGGACATCAGCCAAGATCCTTCAGAAAAATGGGCTGCAGACATGTTGGCTGTGGTGAGATGCGCTTTGAAATAAAGTTACAGGCAGTAATAGCACTGTTAAAAGAGATGTGGACAAGCAAAGTGAATGCCAAGAAGAGCTTGTAGGCATCCCCCAGCTTCCCACGTCCCCTGCATACCCAGACAGTGGCAAGTACAGGTAAAGAATTCAGCCCGGCACCATAACCATGTGGCACATGGAGGTGTGGAATGCCGGGAACCAGAGCATGTGGGCTTCTGGGAGTTGATGGAGAGGGGCCTGTGAGGCCTGTGAGAGTGACCTCACTACAACACATCCCCTGTAATAGACAAATGAGAGATGTGCCCCAACAGAAAGCTCCACAGAGTGACATCGGCGAACTAGATCACATCTATGTGTAATGCATTGCAAGAAGGCATTGAAAAGCAGTATGCCCAAACCTATTTTATGACGTCATTTTGGTGACGACGATGGAGGGAGCGACGGACCGGGGAGCTGAGTACATGCAGCTCAGGTTGTATGGCATAATTGTTGCACTTTAAGTATGGGATTTCCCATTAGTGAAGAGTGTTATTATATTGCTATGAGGTACACTCAGCGATATCTGTATACACCATACACACATCTTGGCTATACTAGCGGTATATTATCTAGCTGTGATTTGTATTTATGGCGTAACTCTACATACACACAGTACACCTGTATAGGGTATAATTATGTATGGGACGTCTATCAGTCATACTATAGCTATACTGTTATGACATTTATTGTGTAGTATTGCATATATTTACATATATTGGCAGTGCTATTCATCCATGATTGTGTTGTGTACCTTGGACGCCTCATATACCATTAATCTCCCCTACGCATAAATCCTATACCGATTCTCTGATTATTAAAAAAGTGTTTGTACTACTTGACCTCCATGATTGGACACAAATTCTGTTTGTATAAAGATAGGTATGCGACTAAGGCTAGTAGCTCCCAGCTTCTGGAGATACATTTGTATTCCTTGAGAATGAATGCAACAGAGGAGCCACGGTACACTAGTATCGCATTAACCCAATAGCAACAAGTCTGCCACATATAACGGTTGGAGACAGTGAATAGTAATAGGAATACGGCGGAGATTTGGATCTTAAACAGGATACTACCTTAATAATTTGCCCTAATTTGTGATCCTCTGCTTGTCCGTTTCGGATATTATGGTCACATGCTGATTGCCTGTATGTTTATGTAACTTTAAGCTGAAGCGTTCCAACTATTCATCTACGTAATTTGGATATTGGGTGAATACAACTAGCTACAATACTACCATATACCGCTGTGAGGATTTAATAATAATTGAGGTGCGGCTGAGCTTTGGATTTTTACTAGATACAGCCTTTCTTACCTGCTACACATGCTGATCTTTTGATTGTGTTTTACAGGCATTATGACCACTCGTTGATTGTATGCGTGTTCATGTAACTGTACATTCAAATACCTCAATCACTTACCTACCTTACTTGGATACAGGGTTAATATCGGTGATATATCTCTGTTTTGGTAATAGTATCCTCTTGCCATACATATCTTCGTAACCCTACACGGATACATACAGGATTCACGCTGTCTGTTTGAAGATGTTTAACTCCGGTTCACCCTGGTGACCTCCCCTTTATTTTTAACTATTTTATTACTGTTTGTTACTTACCTTATTGCAGTTTACCTAATCAATTGTTTTAATATTTGTTCACAATCTAATGTGAGTGGCCTATTGGGACATTAGCGCCCACGGATTGAATTTTTACGGCCCATTTTTGTAAATAGTGAGTACTACTAGGTATCTTTTGGGTTGACTCTATCTACCTTTTTGTTAATATGCCCACACCTGGCAGGGAGAGGCTGGTGGCTCCCACCTGCAGATTTCCAGAGCCACAAGCCTCTCGCCACTAGGTTTTGGGCCCACTTCTTTTCAATATCTTCCTCACCTGTATCTGTTACTTACAACAAAAAGCCTGAGCTAACAGAGAGAAGCCCACATAATCCAATACTGAAGGTACGATCTATTGTTTATTGATATCACACTAAAATGCAAAATGTCCATCAAGCGTTGAACAGGCAAACAAAAGCCTTAGAACAAGGAGATAACTTTCTTATCTTTGGATCATATCAGACAGTCAGAAATAGGTTGGATAAATACCCTCGATAGGCAACCCAACCACATTTAAAGAAACAGAATGGACAACTTCATGGACATGGCAGTTAATGCTAAAAAAATCTAAAATAAAAAGATATTCAAACTTAGAAGAAGAAGGGTATTATAATGTAATTTCCAAAAGAACAAGAGTTGTCCTCTGCAGAGGCAACGGCTAGAGAAGTGTTAAAATGAATATCTCCCTTATTCGATGAAAAGATCTATATCAAAAATATTGAAGAAACAATAACACAAATCAACTCACAGGGGCAAAGGTTGGACGTAATAGAATGCAGAATACTCAGATGCAAGACAGCAACCCAAAAATTACAACACAGGCTTGAAGTTCAAACTACAGTCAGACCATGACAACTATACAAGAAACACTAGAAGATCTGGAGAGAAATTTTAGGAATAACATAGATACTGTATTATCTGAATATCAGAGTCTGTCCAAGGGAAATATCTCCTTCACCTTCTCTCAAAATAGCTACATCAGGCATTGAAAATCCCAAGTTTGACAGATGAATTGTAAATAGAAAGATTGTGCAGAGTAAAGAAGTGTAAAGAACTATACAAAATCGGTTAAAAAAAACCCGCTCCTGTACACTGCCAAACTGAGAGTTCGTGAGGGCTCTGAAACACTACTCTTTAATTCACCAGAAAGTGAGAATGCATTTCAAGACACTTCTCAAGTCTCCACAAAAAAACAACCTAAATGTAATGAAGCAAAAAGGGATTGGGTTGCTGGAGAGTCAATACTGTACCAATGGCAAAAAGACATGCAACTTGTGGCATGCAGTTTCCAGTTTTAGCTTGTTGCTGTTTGTTCTGTTTGAGTTTACCTATTGAAATGTTGTACAATGATAATAAATATCAATACTTCCACTTGGCAACTCATGCACATATACAATCAGAGGGAACTCTCACGGTTGTGCTCGCCACAAACCGAGGCCGGACCGCGTGGCTGAGGCTGGGTTATGAAGTCACCGACCTTAGACCGCGCAGACTGGTCCGGAGTCCGAAGTTCATAGTCAAACAGGCTGGGTTCAGGATTGGAGAGAGCAGCGTAGTCAGTGGACGAGCCAGGGTCAGGATAGGAGACATCAGAGTAAACGTTGTCCAAGCGGAGTTTCGGCAACAGGAAGTCAACTAGGTCCCGCTTCAGCATAATAGCTGCAGGGCGGGAGCGGGTTCTGCGTGAGCGGCGACCATGGCCCATGGTACCGGTCTCAGGAAGGAGAAGGCAGACCGGAGTGGGCACACCACCAGGCAGCACTGGAAAACCAATGCTTCAGCGCAGAAGTCCATAACGAGCCTGTGCGAGGAGAGAGAGCTACAGACCTCAGGACTCAGAAGACAGGCCTCTGCAGAGGAAGGGCAGCAGGCCTCAGGAAACAGGGAGCTGAAGTAAACGCTAGAGATCCACCGCATCAGCACAGGGACCAGGACACAGCCTCTGCAATGGAGAGGGAGCAGCAGGCCCCAGGAACTAGTAGACAGGCCTCTGCTACAGGAGGGGCAGTAGGCCTCTGGGAACAGGGAGCTGAAGTAAACTCTGGAGATCCACAGCTTCAGCACAGGAACCAGGACACGGCCCCTGCAATGGAGAGAGAGCAGCAGGCCCCAGGAACCAGGAAACACAGGCCTCAGCGAAGTAGCAGCAGGCCTGGAAGAAACTGGAACTAAAGCTGGAATACTTCCACTGGATCAGTCAAGAGGAAAACAAGCAAGGGCTTGTGGCTGAACACAGTAACGTCCAAGAAGGATTATGCTCGGCAGAGAAGGATTGTGGGGGATGCAGTACTTAAAGGCCAGTGGGCCAATCCCCGGAGGAGGGTGTGAGGGCACTGCTCCAATGAGTGCATACAAGGCTAGGTTGCAGTGATAGTCCACACAGCTGCTGTTGATAGCAAAGAGGAATTAGTGAGAACAACAGCACCCTGCAAGGCTACGAGAAAAGCCAGGAGTGGATTTCTGACAGGAGCCTCTTGCTGGGAAGGTCAGCCTCTAGACAAATACTGTACTAGAGATATTGTTTAAATGCCTTTGACTCTAAAGTGGTTGGCTACATGCAACCACAAAGAGACACCAAAGGAGACAATGAAAATTTAAAAATTCCATTCAACAGCATCAAATTGGTTTCCTAGAATGCTGAGGGCTTAAACTCACATCAAGTGCTCCAAAGCTCAATGACACTTCTCCAGGAGACGCATCTCCTGAGTGAGGGCACAAAAAGACTCAGAGCACCTTGGATCAAAGAAATAATTGCTACACCATACACAAAGAAAAGGAGGGGTGTAGCAATACTGAAGAGCAATGACCTTAATTATGAAGTTATAAGTGATTGTGGGGGGAGGGGGGAGATTCCATATTGTTGTTATAACTATTGAAGGGTTTAGAGTGTTGTTAGTGAATGTTTATGCTCCAAATATACCAAACCATTTTTTTAACAGATTTATATCAAACAATAGTTCAATGGTACAAAATTACTGTTACCGTGGGGGACAACTGAAAGATAGACAAATCAGGAAACAAAGTGGTACCGCGCTACTCACACTCACAATTGAAAACTGTCCTGGAAAGCCTGAGTTTAGCAGCGTTGGAGAGGACTGAACCACTAGAATGAGAATACACATTCTTCTCAAATGCATACAACATATTTTTCAGAATAGACCACATCTTTGTTTCTGCCAAAATGATGCTATAAATTAACACAACAAAAATAGAAAATATCATAATATCAGATCATGTGCCAGTCTGGATCAATCTAAAGCTAAATACCCCATAAACTATATCACAGAACTGGCATATGCTTACACATATGGCCAGGGACTTTAGGGATTATGTGAACAATCAGTGATTCAATTTTGAAACAGACACTAAAAAACATACCAGAAAAACAATACTATACTGGAAACCTCGAAAGCAGTGCTAAGGGGGCACATAAGTGCATACACTGCTAAAAAGAATTCAATTCTGAACACCAAATTAAACAATCTAAATGCCAACCATACCCAGGTTTATCAAATGTATCAGGCTAATGATACAGCAGTAAACAAAAGCTATATTTAGAAATTAAGGAGATTTATGATGCTCTGCTCTCTGAGAGAAAGAAAAGAAAACTAATATTTTTGATGGGCAAAAAAGCCAGGCAGGCTCCTAGCATATTTAACAAAAGATAATAAAATGGCAAACCGAATCTTATCCCTCTGCACCAAAGACGGAAGCAGAACAGTCAATGCCAAAGAAATCTGTGAGATATTCTTAAAATACTGTGAAGAGCTACAGTATATACAACAATCCAACATGAAGTAGAGCTGAGAGATACTTTTATCTAAGAGGCCAATCTTCCTAAACTCATTAGAAACCAGAGGTTTATTAAACATGCCTATTACAAGTTCAAAAGTGCAAGAAACTATTAAAACACTTAAAAATAACAAAACACCAGGACCAGATGGCCTTCATGCGGAGTTGTGTAAAATACTTAACCCAGAGATAGCTATATTATTAGCAAATTTATGTAGTCATATAATCAATGCCCAGGAGATTTAAATCTGGCAAAAATAATTGTGCTCCCAAAGCCTGGCAGAGATCTGGAACAAACTTCTCCATATAGACCTACAAGTTAGGTCCAGAAATAATTGGACACTGATACAAGTTTTGTTATTTCGGCTGTGTACCAAAATAAATTCAATTTACAGTTAAATAATTAATATGGGCTTAAAGTGCAGTCTATCAGCTTTAATTTAAGTACATTTTCATCCAAATTGGAGGAAGGGTTTAGGAATTACATCTCTTTAATATGTAGCCCCCTCTTTTTCAAGGGACCAAAAGTAATTGGACATTTGACTCAAAAGCTGTTTCATGGACAGGTGTGGGCCATTCCTACGTTATTTCATCATCAATTAAGCAGGTAAATGGTCTGGAGTGGAGTCCAGGTGTGGCATTCACATTTGGAAGCTCTTTCTGTGAACCCACAACATGCGGTCAAAGGAGCTCTCAATGCAAGTGAAACAGGGCATCCTTAGGCTGCAAAAAAAAAGAAAATCCATCAGAGAGATAGCAGGAACATTAGGAGTGGCCAAATATCAACAGTTTGGTACATTTTGAGAAAAAAAGAACGCACTAGTGAGCTCTGCAACACAAAAAGGCCTGGACGTCCACGGAAGTCAACACTGGTGGATGATCATAGGATCCTTTTCATGGTAAAGAAAAACCCCTTCACAACATCCAGCCAAGTGAAGAACGCTCTCCAGGAGGTAGGTATATCATTATCCAAGTCTACCATAAAGAGAAGACTTCACGAGAGCAAATACAGAGGGTTCACCACAAGGTGCAAACCATTCATAAGCCTAAAGAATAGAAAGGTCAGATTAGACTTTGACAAACAATATCTAAAAAAAACCAGCCCAGTTCTGGTACAGCATTCTTTGGACAGATGAAACTAAGATCAACCTGTACCAGAATGATGGGAAGAAAAAAGTATGGAGAAGGCTTGGAACGGCTCATGATCCGAAGCATACCACATCATCTGTAAAACACGATGGAGGCAGTGTGATGGCATGGGCATGCATGGCTTACAATGGCACTGGGTCACTAGTGTTTATTGATGATGTGACAGAAGACAGAAGCAGCCGGATGAATTCTGAAGTGTATAGGGATATATTGTCTGCTCAGATTCAGTCAAATTCAGTGAAGTTGATTGGACGGCGCTCCCCTTTACAGATTGACCCAAAACATACTGCGAAAGCAACCCAGGAGTTTTTTAAGGAAAAGAAGTGAAATATTCTGCAATGGCCGAGTCAATCACCTGATCTCAACCCGATCGAGCATGCATTTCACTTGCTGAAGACAAAACTTAAGGTAGAAAGACCCACAAACAAATAACAACTGAAGACAGCTGCAATAAAGCCTGGGAAAGCATCACAAAGGAGGAAACCCAGCGTTTGGTGATGTCCATGCGTCCCACACTTCAAGCAGTCATTGCCTGCAAAGGATTCTCGACAAAGTATTAAAATTGAAAATTTTATTTATTATTGTGTTAATTTGTCCAATTAAATTTGAGCCCCTGAAATATGGGGACTGTGTATGAAAATGGTTGCAATTCCTAAACGTTTCATACGATATTTTTGTTCAACCCCTTGAATTAAAGCTGAAAGTCTGCACTTCTATTGCATTTCGGTTGTTTCATTTCAAATCCATCATGGTGGCGTACAGAGCCAAAATTATGAAAATTGTGTCAGTGTCCAATTATTTCCGGACCTAACTGTATATCTTTACTTAAAAAGGACTTCAAAAGTGTAACAAAAATATATGCAAACTGGCTCAAAGGCTTTGTCCTAGGGGGACAATTGATTTCAAGTGTCACCGGAGACAAGGACTTTTTCACGGGATCAATCACCAGGACACAGAGATCAAATAAACAGGGGTTTATTTTGGCCAGAGCCAACAGACACAGCACAAAGTCCCCTAACAGAGCTATACTCACTCCACACATGGAATACAGGGCAAATCCTAGTAGTCCTAGGTGCCTTGTGCCACCGAACTCCAGTCAGCGCTGGATGCAAGTCACAGGCATGCAAATTTAAATCCCCCACTTCAGAATGGCGCCAACCTCATCTTGGGGTGCCCCTGGCACAACCTCAGAGTACATCAATTAGTCCATCAACACGTCAATCCAGGAATTATCTGTGGACCTGAGATCGGCCGACCCTTTCATAGATTCCTGCCTCCATAGGAAATCATGGAGAAAGAGTGGCGACCAATCAGTGTATGCTGCGTGTGGGACCAATCACAGCGTGGATGCTACATGGGCCAATCGCAGAGCGAGCTAAATATGCCAATCAGGGCTGTTGGAAATGTAAACTAACTAACCACTGAGACCTGAGTCAGTTTCAGCTGGATACCTCTTGGGAACATTTATGACACAGTCTGAGCTGAACAATGGCTCTGCACTCAAAGTCACAGTTCGCCAGGCTTGAGTACACACCATCTCCAGTCCCAGCAATAGGTATTTCTCCAGACACGTAAAAGGGTTTCTCAGCCCTGCATGTCCAGACCCATTGCCTATGCTTTAAACACATTTTTATACTTAGAGTTACATTACACACATAAAATAAAGGTTTACACATACATTCACATAATATATTTGGCCAGATGAGCCACAATAGGATGTATATACAGGGCAACCCTGTATATTCATCTAGACGAAAGGGCAATGGCTGGCTTCACCTTTATTATAAGAGCCTCGTTGCCCATATCGTCACATCAAGCATAAGGTAAACAATAGCAGCTATAATAGCCTCAGGTTTTAAACAGGGAAAGAATAGTAACTATTTGACTGTTAACTTAGATGCCGAGAAGCATTTGACAAAATCACATGTCCACACATAACTACTGTAGTGCCGACGATTATTCTTAAACAAACCTGGGGCAATCTCCAAAAAGACCCAGGTACATGCTGGGTACATGCTGCAACATTTCTGCAGACAGACTAATGGCCCATCGGATTAACACCGGGGGTCCCTGGCAGTCCCATTCAAACTGAATGGGACTGCCAGGAACCCCTGCTGTATTAATACGATGGGCCATTAGCCTCTGCAGAAATGTCACTGAAATGTACCCAGCATGTACCCAGCATGTAGCTGGCTAGTTTAAGGCAAGTTTAAGGCAAGTTTTAGAATACTCGTTGGCTCGTCTGTAGATTACTCAGAGCGCAACATTTTGGAGAGGGCTTCATATCACTTATACAAACTATATATAACACACCTAGAACCTTTGCAATGGGTAATACTCTAAACTTGGAACTTTCACGTTGCAGAGAGGTACAAGACAAGGGTGCCCACTGTCCCCAATGTTGTTTTATTTGACATTAGATCCCCAGCTCTGGCAATTGAAGGACATGTGGCAGTTTAAGGCATAACCATTGGCAATCAAGACTTGAAAGTAGCGGTGTTTGCAGATGATATGCTCCTATGTATATCAAATCCAAAAGAAGTGATCCCAGGCATAATAGATACAATTGGGACATTTTTAAAAGTCTTTAGGTTAATTATAAACTATGAGAAATCGGAAGCTTTGGCACTCAAGGGAAGGACGGAGCTGGTATGGAATGACCCTTTCCATTTAAATAGTCAATAGACGGTATCAAATTTCTAGGCATGTTTAATCAAAGTCATTTTCACCATTTGTATGATTAATGTGAAACTATTGGTATGGAATATTATACATTCACTACAAAGGTGGCATAACCTAAATGTATCCTTTATAAGCAGGTGTCATCTCATAAAGATTTAAATCCCCTAAAATTCTTTATATTTTGCAGATGCTGTCGATAATCATGAAAAATAAGATGAGAAACAACTGAATAGAGCTTTTCAGACATTTATCTGGAGAAATAAAAAGTCCAGAATAAGCAGGTAAAGTTACAACAACCTAAAAACAATAGGTGTTTCCATCTTCCTTCACTTAAACTATATAATACCGCAGCACTTCTCAGATATGCAGGAGACTGGATTAACCACACCAACAATTTTACAATTACGACAAGAGACTAGCAGCTGAACGTAGATATAAATCTAGCATATACTGTATGCTACAGTACATATGCCCACTAAGGAAATCCCACCAAATGATAATGAGACTCCGTTGCTTTTGAAAACATACTGGGAATGATACAAAGTGAGTTATCCATTCACAATTTGGGAAAAGAAGGGTATCCGTAGTATAAAAGAGCTTATCCATACACCGGACTGCTCTATTTACACATTCATGGAACCAAAAGAAAAATTTGGAATTCCCAACTCACATTTTTTTGCGTATCTTCAAGCTAGACACTATATTACATATTTATCTAATTACTTATCACCAAAGGACAAAGACAACCCGCTATAATCACTTATTCATATAACACGTCTTGGGAAAGCATCTCTATCAAACATTTACAATTGCTTGAGGAAAACACACCAATATGATAGAAACACAGCAGGAATAGGAAACTGGCTGTTCAGATATGACCATATAAGACATCTTATGTCACTTTAATGAATCTCTTAAACTCCTCTCTTCAATAATGTATCAGGAAATGCACTATAATATCTTCAATATAACTTATACAACTCCTATATTTAGTTTCAATGCGAAGCTCTCTTCAGATTACAAATGCCCAAAATGCACAGTGCAAGAAGCTGACTTACTACACTGTTTATGAAACTGCCCCGTGATTCAAAGTTTCTGGCCAACACTAAGGAAATTCTGTAAAGACTCACTCCATATGAATATCCCTTTAAAACCAGTATACACAATTCACAATTTTAAACTCAATTGACCACGGAGATGGGGGCCATGTCGCAAGTATAGAGACAAACACCACTAAGAAACTCAAACAAGTTATTGGTATGGTTGCCAGGAAAATCCAGCAATGAATATAACATACTCCTCCATCTCTAGAAATGTGGGTAGAGAAAATGTTTGGTTTATTTACTTTGATTTGGGTAGAAGCAAAACTGACAAAGAAAGAAAAGTAGGCAGATTTTTTTACGTTTGGGAAAGCTTAATTAACATGTTGTCTCAGTCTTCAAACAACTACTACACAACAATTTCCAATATACGGCTTCGTTCTCGACACAACTTCTGGGTCAAAATCTGCCAGTTCAGATGGCAAATCACTACAGGGGCATTTAATCATTATGAGATCACAGAGGCATATGGCTCTTACTTATAACCTTAGGACTTTTTTTGTGGGAAGACAGTACAGCATACAGTATGTATATATTGACAGAACAAGGTTGAATCCCAATTATGTATACAGGAACCCAATATGAACTGTGACTCTTACCGGGGGTGTTAAAAAAAACTGTGACAGAATAAACAACGGTTGTAATAAAGCAAAGGATAATGTATTGTCATGCGATACACATATGTAAGGCATTGGTTTAAAGGACTGGTATTGATAGCTAATGAAACATCATTCTAAATATATTGTACATACAGTATATTTTAATTTCTTTACGGTTTAAATTGTTAGAGTTCTCTAATATAAAATATATTTATACTATGTTACATAAAATTTTGAAATTATGCTATGATCGACAGGTTTACAACATTGATGTGATCCTTCTATAGGACTAAAAGTCATGAAAATATTCATGTAATGTATGATCTGTCAAATATGTGTACATTTTCCAATAAAAAGTATACAAAAAAATGACAAATTAGTCCAAAATGTGGTATATCTTTGATTTGCCTGGCCATGTTTAGCATACTTGCTAATTATTTTTAGTTTATTTTAAATGATATCTTCAATTATTGTGACCGGTTAGTCAGTTGACCTTATTTTTATAAGGTCCTTTATAAACACCTGATTAGGACTCACCGTAATTGACACGTTTTGAGGGCAGAGTCTTAAAGGACACAGGCACATTCATTTTAAGGTGGAGAAAACTGTTCGCATACTGTAGCAACATAAGTTTTTTTTCTGACATGAAAATTTTAACATTTTCAGTGACAAATGTATATTTATTTTTTTAGGATAGTACAGTTTATGAACCCCATTAAGGTTTTAAGATGGTTACACTTACATTCTACCTTCAATGCATTTTTGTGTTGCTAAGCTCTCAGATACTACAAAATACAATTAATTTTAGACTAATCACTCTTTCTAAAATTACATTGTTGCTTTGACAAGTACAGTAATGTGTCTATTGGAGCATGATGAGAGTCTTCCTCTGTCTATGTTACCGATGCTAAAACATTGATTGGCACCTATCTCTCTAGGGCCCCACTTTCAAACCATGTTCTTGAGACCTCTAGAACCGAGGTCCCCAACTCCAGTCCTCAAGGACCACTAACAGTGCAGATTTTACGGATACCCCTGCTAGAGCACAGGTGGTTCAGTCAAAATGATTGGGCCACCTGTGCTAATGAGAGGCTATCCTTAAATCCTGCACTGTTAGCTGTCCTTTAGGACTGGAGTTGGGGACCTCTGCTCTAGAACATTCTATTGCTAGGCGAAATGGATGAAATGTGAAACTGATGCTTAATTTTGCGGCAATTAGTAGAATTGTGGTTGTATAGCATAAAGTAGGTCTGAAATGGCAGAGTGGAAAAATATGAAGTAATCATTGACACAGCCAGGGTACTTAGAAACCAAATTGGTGAAGCATCAAAAATTATCTGGATATTAATGGAATAGTAGTTTGTCCTGTTATTAGACGTTGGTTCATCCTCTGTGGATGCACTGGTGCTATTGTATATGGGTGCAGTCCACTGTTTCCACAACATTTAGGAAGTGAGCAAACTGAAAAATGTGGTGTAATTAATACTGTGTAGATCCTGACGGAATTTAGTCAATCTTCTAATTCTAGAGAGCAATGCCCTCAATTCCTGCTTCAGAATGTGGAAAAAAGCAGTCTGGGATACTCCTGCAGAAACAGCTATTGTCCCCTGAAATGACCCTGTAGCTCAGAAATGCAGGACAGCCAGTAGTTTGGTCATTGGAGGTACAGCTGTTCTAATATGTATTTTAGGCTTAAGAGCAACCTGAATGAGCTCCAACATTTCTATAATGATGTGAGGTGTTAGGCGGTACTTCTGTATTACCTCCTCCTCAGGCATGCCAAACACATTAACTCTAACTCTATAAATTCTCTCTCTTCTTCTGTGGGGTCTAGGTCTGTGTTCCCGGAGAGCAAGCCAGGTAGCACCTGTGTATGAAAAAAAGAAGCAATTGCAGACATAGCTGGCAAAGAAAAGTCCTGGACATGGTAGGTTCTTATAGTATAGCAAAGTTTGCACCTGGCCTCTATTGACGCCTAATTAAGAAGTGTTATTAAATGAATTATAGACAGAAAACCAACAATAAATTGGACACTAATATGACAAGTGCAATTTATCGTGTGTATGCCCACATTGAGGTAATGTAACCCCTTTAGTGCAGGAGAGTCCTGCCATCTCCGTGGCCACAAGCACCTCTGGCACTTCCTGGCCATCTGATCATTTCTGAGTGATCACATATTCTCAACATCATTCCACAAGGAAATTAGCATAGTGCCATGACATACATTATAGGGTATATCAGTACATCATAAAAGATCCTGGCGTACAGGCCTTCATGACGAACACTGTATTTCCAGGACACTAAATGTAAATAAAGCATAAACACACCTTAAAATCGGACCCAATGTTACCTATTGATCTTGCTCAATACATTTGTACTATCTGTATTTAATTAGCAACTTGTATCAAAATATACATTTCCCTATTTATGATGTGGTATTCTTACAAAATCTTATATATTATTATTATTATTACTATTATTATTATTAATAATAATAAAGTAACCTCTAGTAATACCTTTTATATCTGATAAGAATGTTACATTTAAGGGTTATTTAATAGTTCTGCTGTACAGTATCTGTACAGTGTGGTTTTTCAAGCTCTTGAGCTCTTGTTACACAGTGGCATTATAAATTCTTTGTTACCTTAATCCTTTGATCCAAAATCATTGACAACTACATTGAAATTAAATTAAAACCCATCCTCATCATACTTTAGCATTTTCATAATTCAAAATATTTTTAAGTAATTTCACTTTGACCTTAAAAGTAAATGTCAAACACTATAGACTATACCCGGTGTGCGCAAACTGGGGGGCATGCTCCCTAAGGGGGCATGCTATTTTTCCAGGGGAGCGCACTTCACTGAAGGCATTTAAATTAAATGCCATGGGACCGCGCAAGGCCCCTATAACTTCACTTACCTTGGCTTCCAGCAACGTCTCGTCATGGCAATGCAGTGTCAAATTATGCCACGGGTCACATGCTACCATGGCAACGTGACATCACATGACCCGCGGCATCATTTGATGCAGGAACCAAGATAAGGGGAGAGCGCGAGCAGGGGGGGTAGCATGCAGAGGGGCGCAGGGGGAAAAGTTTGCGAACCAATACAATAAGTAGACAATTCATATGAAAGATTCTATTTTTGTTGCTTTTACTGTTTTTCATTAGATACCACTGAATTCAAATATAAATATGTGAGATTGTATGCCACCATACCATTCTGGCATATGGCACAGATCAGAACTATTTTGTGTAACAATAGGTACAGTATGTGTGCAGATAACTTCAGTTACTAAATAAAGCAGCTGACATTGCCACAAAACCATAGTAAAGCAATAATACAATCTATGGGGGTATGCTTTAAGACCAACAGAATCCTCATTCACACAACTGAACATATGTTACCTTATGACTGTCCCTTTTTAGTTTGGCATGAAATGTACTATGTTTTCATCCTGCAATCACTTTATGTAGTGCAGTATTTCCTCCAGGTGGCAGTGTAAAGCAGCAGTGTGTGAGTCCAGCACCATTATACTCTTGCAGTCATCATTTTCTTAGAGGCAATGTCATTCTAGCTTATAGACAGTGGCAGAACTAGATATATTTGCTCCCCAGACAACTTCCATCAGCTGCAATCCCCCCCCCCCCATCTTTATAGAACCAAGGAAAAACAAGTTAGACTCACTTAATACGAGTAATGCTGCCATGAGTAAGGTTTCAATAAATAAACTTCAATTCATGTTAACAAGCCTTCACCATCCTGGCATACCCCATTTTACAGCATTCCTGGAACCATTATTTCCTGGGTGCAGTTTCAGGCCGGGCAGAAATGGCGCTGTCCCTACTCCTGGCAGAAGTGGCGGGTCGGGGATGGAGGCCTCATGGAGCCAGTTAGCGTTCTCTGTGTTTGAGTGCATGCACATGTTGGAGAGGGTAATGGGCACAGACAGGGCAGGAACATGGTTATCTGCCGTCTGACCGACACCTTCTTCTTATTGCAGAACAATGCTGTCCAAACCAAGTGAGTAAGTACTACACCCCCCCTATCAGGCTGTGCCTAGGGCAGCTGCCCCACACCCTCCCATAGTTCTGCCTCTGCTTATACCTTTCAATAGTAAGAGACATTTTACCCAATTTTGCAGTTCTTAAAAAAAGGTATTTCAAATGTTTGCAACTAGACAGGTCATACTAAATAGTTTTTTGTCAATATAAAATGACAAAATTATAAAATGTTATTTAAACTAAATGTCGAACTAGTATTAGTTGTTTGCTTTCAATCTGTAACACGGGTTGACTCAATAAATCATGGTTGTGGGGCTTGTACTGTGTACTGTATGTTTCATCACAGTTTTTGATAATGTACATTTTTCTAGGCATATCTTTTTTGAATATTGTTCCTTCTTTAAGAGCATCTCTATATTTTTTATTCGCCAAAGTTGATTTCATTCGGTGGAATAAAAAAACGTTCCTGTTTCTGAAAAATAATTGGTGGGTATTATTCATGGAGATTTCTTGATTTATATAACTTTGCTGTGTAGTCTGAAGAGCATAATTCTTAAACATAATTGTACTTCATTCCTATTCAGAAAATAGACGTAACTTATAATTTCATTAACACTTTGCTAAATATTCTTCCCAGTATTTATGGTAAAAAAAATTGGGGTTACACAAGTAAATTAAACGAATAAGTGCAATAGAGCGATTACAAAACTATAGCGCTAAGTCCAATCTTGGTTAAAACAGTTAGTGATGGTGAATGTTTACAGTGAAACCACCTTAAAAAGCCAAAAGTCCTGCAGGCTGGCTGACCCTTGGTTTGTCCACAAATCCTGTTTTGTACACTGCATGTTGATATTTTGCCCAAGCTGATTTTTTTTAGCTGCTCTGTTGAAGAGACTGAGTGGGTGAATATGCAAGGAGTCATACTTTTAATTAGTTGTTTCACTCAACGATAAGGACACTTGCAGTCTCCAGTCGCAGTCTTGTGACATCACCAGGAGGCGCCGGAGCAGCTGGACTGGTTTTCGGTTCCTGATGTGTGTGTCCACGAAGCAAAGGCGGCTGCTTGTCAGTATTGATCCAGAGTTGGTGCGATTGGATCCTTCACGTGTTTCAGGATGCTTGTACAACTTTTCTCTGTCATAAGTAGGATTCTAATTTTAACCCTCTGGAAGTGAATCACTGTGTCAGTATTTCCCATTTGTCTTTTTTATTTATTTTATTTATATTAAATGTATTAGTCTGTCTAGCTATTCACTAGCCACATGTGTTCGTTTATATATTGGTATTAATTGTGGTTTATTAATCATTGGTTATTTTTTAGTATTAATATTCATTTATTTTATATCTATTTTCTATTATTTTGGTTATGATTGGTGTACTGTATTTGTGTGTTTTTCTTTTTGTATGGTTTTGCACTATGATATTCTTTATTTTTAATGTCCATGTGCTGTGAGACCACTTTCAAGAGACCCATTGGAGGTTTGCTACATCTTGCCATTGGACTATTTATGGTTGGAGTTCCTTTTATTTATTTTTTGGACACTTTGTTCACATAGTTTTTTCTATGTTCACGTAGTATTATTAGGTTCCGAATTTCCCTTTCTCTAATGATTTAAGTGATAAAGGGCACCACCTTAATGTGCAAATAATTGACTTATTACTACGGTATAGTGACCAAACATTCATCTTGTATCCCACATTGATAAGTGAAAAAGTGATAATAGTAGACACCATTGCTGTGAATGGAAACCTTTGCAAATAAAATATGCCCAAGTACTTCCTTAGTGTGGGTATACATATTAATAGGCACCAGTAAACATGCATGTGAGAAATCATATATAGATGTAGCCAGGTTCCCCCCTCTGAGGTTGTGCCCCCTTGAAGCATTACCTCCGGTTGTGCAGGAGAGTTGTGGCTGGTTGCTGGGGTGTGTGGGTGCGCGGGCACACGTGTCGGAAGCTCCGAGGGAGGGGGCGTGCAGCGGGAGTTTGCTGGTGTGCGCCAGAAGGTCGATCTCGTTGCTGGGGCTCCGGTAATTGCGGAGAGAGAGAGCCGCCATCTTAGGCAAGTTCATGCATGCCCAGAGCAGTGGAGGCAGCCATTCTAGGTTACACATGCGCAGTGGAAAAGCACGCGAACGGTAACCAATCGGGAAAGGCTCTTGCAAGGGACTACAAATCGCATGAGCCTTAGGAGTGTCCCACCTGACGCCAGGGAGCCAATAGGAGCTGGAGAATTGCTGCAGACAGAATAAGGAAGAGCACGCAGGCAGAGTGTGAGAGAGAGAGGTAGTGGAACAGAGGGTCCGTGTGGAGGGCAAGTAAGCCTCTACAATAGGCCAGAATACAATCCCCTAGGCCCAAAATAGGCCCTGAGACATATATAGCTTGTTGTGCTTCAGGGACAAGCCCTAGATTAGGGACCCTACCCCTTAGTGTTATACAGTGATAGTGAGGGATTTAGTGGATGCTGCACTCCTAGAGAGACTATCTTCAGAGTGTGATCGCCTCTGATGGATCATCACTGGTGAAGCCAGGACGGCGCGCAGGAAGTCGGCGGATCCTTTTTGAAGATATTTAAAGGCCCAGGTGCCATCGTTCTGGGCAGGTATCGTATATTACAAGTGCACCAACATACCAGTCTATATCCAGGCACTGATCACGCCTATAAGGGTGGGTTCTTTGAGGACACTGTGGGGTTAGTGGCCAAGGGACATTGCACGCTGTGTAACTCTTGGGGACTCTGTGTGAGATACACAATTCTTTGGACACGGTCATGGGTAGCACTTCAGGAGAGTAATCCCTGCAAGGCGTGTGGTATTTTTGTTTATATATATATGGCTCTTAAGGGAGAATAATCCTTTAAATTGATACTTTTTGCGTCACAGTAAAGGTTGTGTTATTTTGCATTGTGTGGGTGTTTTTTATTATTGTGTCCTGAGGGGCTGCTTCAGCTCTGCTGGGATCCCTCACAGATGGAGGCGCTGCACCAGAGTAAGTACACACCCCAGGCTCTCCTTGGCAGAGGCTCAAGCTACTGGAGCCAACAGGTATAAGCGCTGCACTGGGTAGTTTCCTGTGTCCTAGGGGAAACAGGGCTACATTCACAATACTTAACTCCCCTGTGCAGGGTACAGTTGATCATTGAATAAGGTACTGAACATGTAAAAAAAGAGATAAATCACACACGTTTTTTTTATTTTATAAAACAACATAAAACAGAGACTCTTGGAATTCCACTCACGAAGTAGAAGATAAAAATAAGCATGTACACAATGATGACCGTCACAAATGTTCACCATCCTGATGTATATACTGTATGTGGAGATTCTCCAGTGTTTAGGCATCTGCCTGAAGTTCCCTGCTGTTGCCGTAGTCCCTGCTGTCCTCCGGTTTGCATCCTGGCTCCGCCCCACGTGTCCACGTTGCACCACAATGATGTAATTGCGTGTTGACGCTGCTACGCAACAGCGTGATGACTCGATGATGTCTCCTACCATTCCTCTGTGGGAATCTCTATTCTCTTCCACAGTACCTCCCATTCATGGCTCGTCAGACTTATGCCATAACTCATACAACCCTACACCACTCCTGATGAAGGAAATATCCTTTCGTGAAATGCATAGTGTGGCATTCCACATGCGTGCCACTGTATGAGTCTGACGAGCCATTGTAATGGGGGTCACACTTTTCCCCTCAGAATAATTTCTCACAATAAAATTATACTCTTACACTAAATAAGAGGCGTACTATTATGATGAAATACCTATAAAAATAGTCTTACATTCTTATCACAAGAATCTCGTAAGTACAATTATGAAAAAGGAACTGAGAGTTGTATAAAACAATAACTATGATTTATTGTATACAGTAATAATGATAAAAGATAATAATAATAAGACCACCGCATTAGTAACGGGGTCGCGAAAAAACAAAATGGCTGCCGCAAATTTATTTTTATTTTTTAAAAGATGACCGCCGCATCAGTTCTACCGCGTCCGCCGGAGGGAAATCTGAGGACTCTCCCAGCATTCCCAGTCCCGGTGGGGCAGCGGCAACCGCACAAATCTCTTACCTGGCATTTAGCAGCTCTGCTCCCGGTGTCTGTCAGTGTTCGGAATGCCCAGCATATCACTGCTGTGTTACGATCGCACTGCGCATGTGCATGGGATCGGGTTTCAAAGAAGAGACTGTGGCGTCCCTGCTTTGTTTACATGAGCCATGTGCAAAACTCTCCACATCCAGACACATGCGCTGTTCATGGCTATGACTAAACACTACACAGACTGTATGGGCGGACAGTGTGTGTGTTAGTGTCATTGTATGTGTCAGTGTGTGTGTGTGTTTAAGTGTGTGTAAGTGTGTTAGTGTAAGGGTGTGTTTAAGTGTGTGTAAGTGTGTTAGTGTCATTGTGTGTTTAAGTGTGTGTAAGTGTGTTAGTGTAAGGGTGTGTTTAAGTGTGTGTACGTGTGTTAGTGTCATTGTGTGTGTGTAAGTGTGTTAGTGTAAGGGTGTGTTTAAGTGTGTGTAAGTGTGTTAGTGTCATTGTGTGTGTGTGTTTAAGTGTGAGTAAGTGTGTTAGTGTCATTGTGTGTTTGTTTAAGTGTGTGTAAGTGTGTTGGTGTCATTGTGTATGTAAGTATGTTAGTTTAAGGGTGTGTGTCAGTGTCATTGTGTGTGTGTGTGTGTGTGTGTGTGTGTGTGTGTGTGTGTGTGTGTGTGTGTGTGTGTGTGTGTGTGTGTGTGTGTGTGTGTGTGTGTGTGTGTGTGTGTGTGTGTGTGTGTGCGTGTGTGTGTCAGTGTGTGTGTCAGTGTGTGTGTCAGTGTGTGTGTGTGACAGTGTGTCGGGGTGTGTGTTTAAAACCTCAGCAGTAGAATAAAAAATACAGAAAATTTACAATTGTACAGTATTAACACTTTTATTGATGCATTCTACAATAAAGTACTGTATTTAAAACACCAATTAGAGTGTTGTTCATTTCTCATAAATACTGTAAATAAAGTACTGAACGTTAAATAACTTTTTTCTCAACACACAAAAACACATACAGTATCCACTGTAGATACATCACATATTGAACTCGCAACTGCTTTTATACAGTACATCTAACATTCCAGTTACTGTACATTGCTGTTTGAACATTAACAATGGGGCTGTAATTCGAAATTAAAGTGAAAACAGTGTAATGCACTCTGTGTTCATGTAACAACTGTACAACACAAAACATACAGTACTGTACATAATAAAAACAGCTTGAGATTACACTTTAAAAAAACTATCGAGGGTTGTCTATTTCAGTGCATCTCTTTTCTTCTTTTTGACGATTTCAATGATTCTTTTTAATTGCAAGATTGTAATTGAATCGATGTTTTCTGTCTCTAGAAATTTAAGTCCTGTTTGTAATCCTACGAGCGCCTCTGTGATCTTTGGTGGCGGCTCTGGTTCCTCGTCCTCATCGTCTTCAGTAGTATCCAAATCAGTATTTTCACTGCTAAGGCTTTGAATGATTTCTGAGTCCGTCATATGTTCATGAGTTGGAGTAGGACAGCTGCTGTCCCCATTGACCCAAGAGTCAATTGTAGCCCCACTTTCCGTATCAAGGAACGGTTCCAGTACTCGTTCTGCATTGGCCATTTCCTGTTCTGTGAGGCCTTCATTAAAATAGTTTGCAAATAACAGATTGGCGGCGGTGACTTCTTCCTCCGTAAACCCCTCAAAGTCAGCATCGTCTTCACTGTCACTGGCGACTTCAACGTTAGCCGGCACCGGACGTGCACCTGTTATGTTTCGCCAACATTTCGAAATGCACATTAGTGTGACCGCTTCCCATGCTTCGCCACCAATATAAAAAACTTCTTTTAGATTAATTTTCTTTAAAAATGACGTAACTGGATCATCACTTGTGATTATTCGGTATCAGTGTTTTCCGAAAGTTCATCTTAAAGGTTGCAATAATGCCTTGATCCAGTGGCTGTATTTTGGATGTCGTGTTCTTGGGCAAGTAGCTGACCCTTATTTTTCCATCTCGGCTTATTAGGCTATCGGCCGGGGGATGTGCAGGGCAGTTATCAAGTAACAACAAAGCTTTTGTATCCAACCTTTGTTGCCGTAAGTTTTTACGGACCTCTGGTACAAACTGTTGATGAAACCACCTTTCAAAAATACTGGCAGTGATCCAGGCATTTTTGCTAAAGTCATACAAAAAAGGCATAGTACCCATATTGACATGGTGAAGCACCGTAGCGATTTAAACTTGTCAATACAAAGTGGCTTCAGTTTGTAATTTCCAGTTTGGTTCACACAAAAAAGTACAGTCACTCTGTCTTTCATTTGTTTAAATCCTTGTGTACGCTGGTCGTCATTCTTACAGGCCAGAGTGGTATTCGATAGCATTTTTAAACACAGTCCGGTCTCATCGCAGTTATAAAACTGTTCTGCGGTATAGCCACCATCTTCAATTATCTTCTGAAGCTGGGCAGGGTACGAGCATGCAGCTTCATCGTCAGCTGACCGTATCTCTCCTGATACAGCGGTTTTCCTTATTCCATGTCGCCTTTTAAAGCGATCTAGCCATCCACTACTTGCCGCGAACGAGGTTGAAGCATTGCCGTGAAGTTGGCTGTGAAACTTTTTGGCTTGCGTTTGCAGATGGGGTCCAGACAGAGGCATGCCTTCGGATCTTTCTTGGACAAACTACTGAAAAACAGCTTTATCCAACTGGCTGTCTTTAGGTTCACGCAAACGATTACGCTTTCTATGGATTTAACTGCATCACGAAGTTTCTCCTCCTCCTTTTTCCATCCGCGAACTGTAGACTCATTCAGTCCTAGGTCTCTAGCCACTTTGGTTTGCGTGACTCCAGATTTTATTCTGTCAAGCGCAGCAATTTTTTCTTGAACAGTAAACCTCTTACGTTTGGTTGAAGTTTCCGCCATTTCTACCTGCCAGGGATCTTCAGTATTCCTTTTCCTAATGTTGAAAACCTGAGGCTTTTAACAACTGATCTGGAGGGCTTAAGTAAAGTACCTGAGTACAGTATGTACAGTATTTTACTAGCTCTCAGACAGGACAGTGTGTTGTAGGATAACAATGACAGAGATAACCATGAGCAGAGGGGGTCAGAGGTTTGTTTAGGTGTCACTTTATTACAATGTTTTATTCTATTTTACATACTTTTGGTTGTATTATATATGTTATCACTTCATTTGTGTTGCTTATTATTCAATTTTTAATCCTTTTAATAAACTTTTATGTCATGTTTATGTTGAACATTTAGTGCGTCTCCATGGTTACTGGTGTCAAATGACCCCGCGGGGTCACGTTGCCATGCCGTGACGTCACATGACCCCGCTGGGACAGTACACGCCGGAACCGCAGAGGAGCAGGGGGAACAGGCAGCTCACATCTCACAAGCTGCACACACGGCGCGCACGGCGCATGCGCACGGCGTACGGCACGCACAGACGGCCACGGCACGCGCACACACGGCCTTCAGCCCTCAGCTCTCACCGAGTGCAGCGAGTGCACAGAGTGCCCACAGAACACCATGTGAACACCGTGTTTGAGAAGGGGATTACTGTGAGTAGGGAGGGGGGTTACTGTTTGAGCAGGGAGGGGGGTTACTGTTTGAGCAGGGAGGGGGGTTACTGTTTGAGCAGGGAGGGGGGTTACTGTTTGAGCAGGGGGGATATTTTTAGCAGGAGGGTACTGTGAGCAGAGGGGGGGATACTGTGAGAGAGGGGGTACTGTAAGCAGGGGGGGTACTGTGTGAGCAGCGGTGTACTTTGAGTAAGGGGGGCTGTGAGCAGGGGGGGAATGTTTTGTCCCAATTTTGCCCAAAAAAATTAAAAAAAAATTAATTTAAAATTTTTTTTTTTTTTAAAAAAACAGGAGCCACGTGAAAACCGCGTTATAACCGATTTCGCGTTATAACGGGTCGTGCTATAACGGGTTCACCTGTATATGTATATGTCTGTAGATACAGGTATTTTTGCTATATATACCTATTGCCCATTACACCCTCTCCTAGACATACACTGTAGCATAATTTTGTATTTATAGAAAAATAAAAGCTTGTGCTCAATGGTTATTATAGGTGAGTTTCTTTAGTTGTGACCTGTTTCTCCAAGGGAATAATAACTGGAGGAACATATTCAATATTCTCTGGTAAGGGTGATTTTGGAATCATAAAATGCAACAGTGGGACTCCAAAACAAGTACATTTGATAATATGGGCACAAGTGATAGGTGCATGTGATGGTCTTAATCTACAAAAATCACCCAATTGAAAAACCGGTGTGTGTAGTGGTTCATACAAGATTAACAGTGTACTATTCCATCTTGCCCCAAAACAAGAATCATGGTCACCTGCTGAACACACTAGTAAGGTTGTACAATTGTAAGACCAATGGCTAAATGTCCCCTTCCTCCGCTGTATTAAAAGTCATTTGGAATATTTGACGATGAATCTCCAAACATTTAAAATCTGTCTGGTCAGTAAAATTCAGCATAGCCTTCACTAGCCAGAAAGTGCATAACATCTGGAGGCTACAGTACGTGGTAGCAATGTCCCTCTAGGAGTTAAAATTGAAAAATGTCCTTCATGAGTTAGGCTTTCTTGGTAAATAAAGTCTGTCATCAAATCAAGAACTGGTTGCTGTCTTCGAGATTTTTGATTTGGTAAGACAAGCATTCCATGTACATGCTCATGGAAGCTTAATACGATTGTGGAAGTTGCAAAATGTGTGAAGTCTCGTTTACTTCTGTGTCCACGCAACAGAACATTGAAGCTTGTAATATGATGTATACCACGGATCTGTAAGCAGGCAATATGAAACCTGTGTGCTTATGAAACATATATTAGTATCAATGTAAAGTAAATTAATTAATAAGTTCTGCATCAATTATAGAAACAGTAAAATGATTAGTCTTGTCTCCTTGTCACTTTTGGAAGAAAAAACAAGAAACTAATGAAAATAATGAGATTTATTGTCCCTAAAATTACTAACAATATGGGTTTCAGATAACCAGGGTCTTAAAAACATTTCCTAGTGCACCAAAAATATCTTTCCAAACTGTGTGTAAGCCTGTCCCAATCTTAGAGAATAAATCCCCTCTCATTGGCCAAAACGATTTCAGTGACTGTCCTAGTGTAGTTATCCACTGTGGACAATCACCTGGGTGGAGGTCTACACGAAGTAACTCACTTTGGACCCTCATTGTGAGTAGATTCAATTGTAATTTTCATATTTTTAAGTGTGCCAAAAATGCTGTCATGTGTGGCAGTGTTAATGTGATGGCTGGTACCTGGATATGTATGGTAGTCGTTAATGTTTTATTTGACAACTGAGGAGTGAAAGTGTAGTCAAAACATTGTACACTCCTATTAACTGTCACAATTGATGCTTGAAGTGAAGGTATGTTTCAGACAGCTTCAGTATTTAAAACGACATAAGATCAATTTTCCAGTGGGTTTATTAATGTACAAAGAGTTTTCACTGGTGTAGCTGTTATTGCACAATTACTACCCTGGAATTCAATATTACAAGGCATGTGTTGAAGTATGTCATCACAGACTAAATAACCTTTTTCTCGAAGTACTCAAGGAATATTCCTGACCACATTTAGTAGACATGTATTGATATGGCTGAACAATCTGTACTCAATCTGTACTCATGCAAAATATTGTCCTGTCTGAGTCAGGTGACCAAAAGTAACCAATTCCCAATTTGTTGTATAGACATCACCTTGGACTATTAACTCATAGTACAGAAATACCCATTGACTGTCTGTTGGACTTTGAACTTGTCTGTGTTTCTTCTCATGTGTGTTATTGTAAGGATTGGGCATCGGTCCCACCCCCGTGACGCGTCCCGTGACATCTCGGGTGACGTGCCTCATATGGAGGCTATGCACAAGCGCCACGCTACCCCTACCAGGATCGGGTTTAGGCCCCACCCTAGACGCCAGGGAGAATGTCCCTCACGCGACTACGCGCCGGCGCCTCGTTACCAGTGACACGTATGGGGTTAATTCTATCCATAATTACTCCACACCTGCAGTACACTTTACCCCTGCACCATTTATAGTATGCTCATCCCCACAAATATGGACCCCGCTGAGGTAGGTCGAGTCTTGAACATGTACATGTTTGACAAATTGGAGAAATATCCTGACCAGAATAGTCAGCGTATGGAGCAACTCCAACTGACAGTTCAAATGATTACAGATCAAGCAAAACAGACCCCTGTTGATTCTGTTCCCTCAGTGGTGCCTGCTCCCGCAACCGTTCCCATGAACGCAGCCTCTGAACCCCGACTTCCTACACCCAACCGCTATGACGCAAACCACTATGTTGCCGCAGGTTTCTTAATCAATGTTTCATACAGTTTCAATTGATTCCCTCCCATTTCTTGTCCCAGCGATCCAAGGTGGCCTTTATCATCTCCCTGCTTGTTGATGACGCCTTGGTGTGGGCTTCACCCATCTGGGAACAAAGGCCAGACCTCGCATGCGACATAGTCCGCTTCCCCAAGGAGTTCTGCAGTGTATTCGACACACCCAGACACAAGGTAACAGCTGCTTTATCTCTCTTTCAAATAACCCAAGGCAGTCGTCCCGTGGCCCGGTATGCAGTCGAATTTTGGACCATAGCCGCAGAAACCGGCTGGAACGACGAGGCATTGGCGGCAGCATTTTGGAAAGGCCTGTCCGAGAACCTTAAGGATGAACTTTCTGCACTGGAATGCCCTACGGAACTTGAGGAACTCATCAACCTATGCATCTGAATGGATCTGAGGTTACAGGAGAGAGAAGCCGAAAGGAATCGACGTAAGCAATGTATGCAATCTCCTCGCAACCATTATACTAGGACCCTTAACCCTCCTCTTACGGATCTGAAAGAACCCATGTAGCTCAGAGGCAACAAACTATCACCCGGTGAGAAACAACGCAGACGTAATACTGGACTCTGTATCTATTGCGGTAATGTCGGACACCAAGTAATTCCCTATAAATTGGGAAACGCCAAAGTTGCAGTGAGAGCCGGAAGGATCACACTGGGAACATTATCTGCTTCCCCTCCCAAGATGCCAACCAGGCTTTTCATACCTATCACTCTAACCAGTGACAACTTCAAGGCCTCCTCTGGGCCTTTCTGGACTCTGGGTCAAAAGAAAAAACGCATACAAGATCTAGGTGGTCGGCTGCAAATGCACAGTGGCACAATTAAATGCATACTGCACCGACACACTTTATTCGAGCAAATACCCAGTATGTACCTGGCAGATACCTGGAATGCGCCGCTCCTCACCTCTGACAAGCCCCGTTGTGTTTGCCTTCCCAGCCTGGGTTCATGCCTGGCTGACGGGCGGCTGATTTGTTAAATGATAATGATTAGGATTTAATAGGCTGCAATGCTTCGTGTGTCTACCAGATGGCATAAATTCATGAATTGTAATGCAGTATATATATATATACTGTGCAGTATTGCAGCCAGCGGGAATAAAATGCTTCAATCCCTGCCTGGAAAATAACCCAATGCACTCGGGCAGAAAACAGTCACAAACCTCAATACACCCGGGTATACCCGAATTCGTGGGACTAGCCGAGCTCGAATAAAGTGTGTCGCCAGTGTATGTAGAGCTGACACCAGATATTGAGGAATCAGACCATGTGCAGTTTGATATAACGAGATATTAGGGGGAGCAGGAGGGGAACAATATGGGGACAGTAAGTAGTGAAGTTAGATCTCAAAGTTCCCATAGCCCCGGCGAGCCCGGTGTGGAGTAACCTTACTCACGATTAGACACCGTCCTGCGTCACTTCTCAGCTGCTTCCTCTGACGCTGCCAAACAAAGTGCGTCTTCCATATGGCTTCTGGTGGTGTAGTATGATCCTCACAAATGGCACTAGAAAAAATGGATCAAGATAACAGCCGCTCCAGAAAAAAGGTAGGGAACTCACCAGCAATGGAGGATTAAAAGCAAATTTATTAAACTACATAAAAAACAAAGAAACAAACCGTGCAAACAACTCTTCCACGCATTTCACGCCCACCGTGGCGCTTTCTCAAGGAGTGACAAAGTGGGGGAGGCCAAGAACATTTAAACCTCCCACTGTGATGCAAAGTAGCTGGGGATAATGAATTAATCAGCCTTGCAAAACCGATAAAGAAGAAGGATAGATAAATATATATCTATCCTTCTTCTTTATCGGTTTTGCAAGACTGATTAATTCATTATCCCCAACTGCTTTGCATCACGGTTGGAGGTTTAAATGTTCTTGGCCTCCCCCACATTTTCACTCCTTGAGAAAGCGCCTCAGTGGGCGTGAAACACGGGGGAGAGTTGTTTGCACTGTTTGTTTCTTTGTTTTTTATTTAGTTTAAAAAATTTGCTTTTAATCCTCCATTGCTGGTGAGTTCCCTACCTTTTTTCTGGAGTGGCTGTCATTTTGATCCATTTTTTCTACTGGACTCTGTGTCAGGTGGGAATTTCATTGACCAGGGATTCGCGGAGAAAAATAAAATCCTTTTGGTACGCAAAAGTCACCCAGTAGGTCTGGAGGCTATTGATGGCCGACCTTTACAACCCGCCTTTATTTCTCTTCAAACTATTCCTATTCAATTGCATACAGGAAAGCTTCATGCCAAAAGGATCCAAATGGACGTCATTCATACTCCTACTCTCGACGTCTTCCTGGGACTCCCATGGCTCCAATTACATAACCCTCGGATAGTCTGGACAGAAGAACAGCCTTTCCAATGGAGTCCTCACTGCCTACAGAACTGCTCTATATATATCCACTCAAGAAACAGGGATCTCTCGCGGCTGAGATTACAGTACTACAGGAAAAGATATTGACCCTTCCCAAGCGTCAGTATCCCACAGCAACTAAACCCCACGAAGACAAGGGTACAGTGAGAGCTGGGAACACCGCTCATCTGAAAAAAAAGGTTGCAAAGTTTGAACCACCTAAACAAGCACTAGCTAAACCTTCAGCCATCCAACAGGCAACAAAAAAGGTATACATGCAGAATCAAAACCAGATGAATCCTTAGCTGATGAAGCTGAAAAGATAGGATGTTCTCTGGAAGTGGATGTGGAATTGCAACTCAATCCCAAAGAAGCTGAACTAGCAACTCCATTGAGTGGAAAAAGTGCAGAAAGACAGCTTCAAGAGCGGAAAACTCAAAGGGCTATTCTTAAATGCTCTGCAACTGTCGCCATACAGTCTGCCTACAAAAAGAGGAGCGTCCGACGCAAGGGAAATCTCATGACCACGCACTCAGTAAAAAGACTATACTTGGAAAAAGTCCTCCTCGAGCGACTGAGGAGTGCTGATCTCAAGCACCTCAGGAGGAGACACGAATAAACTGGAGAAAGGGCTCCAATCCCAGCGGGACTGAGGGTTCTCTTCCTCCATCCACTCTCATTCGAGTCACAGAGATATCTTGAATAAGAGTGGAAGGATGGGCTTCGTCCATGGTAAGCCTTATCTTCCCACAAACCGGGGAGATATGTAACAGGGACTTATCCCAGTTAAAGAAACTTGCCTCTAATCCTGCAGTGTGCTGGTATACCAGCAATTAACCAACTCCACCTGACTGATTAGAGCTCTCTCAGAAATAACCTGTTCTGAGACAGGAAGGAGAATTCCTTAGTTTCACAACTGGGGGCTGACCAGAGGAACAGATGTCTTGAGCTGCATAAGGACTGGACTGTATGCTGATAGCAAGACAAGGGGACCAGACATCTATACCTGGACAGACATTGCCTTAGCACACAAGGGTGCTGACCCAGTAGAGCAGAGAGGCCTTCCCCTACAGCTACAAGAAACAGATAAGACTTTCTTATGGGACTGTTATACTGTATATCTGTATATCTGTATATATCTGTATATATATTTGGGCTGGTAATTAGCTTAGCTAACCATCCAGTTAGAGAGTGCTGAACTACATGTGTAGATCTCCAAAGAGGAGTAGTTTTTTCTTTGGCTTATTTTGAATGTTTTGCTGTGTTAAAGGGACAGGCGCAATAAAGCCTAATTTTAGTTTCACTTTAAACGGTCTCCATTGCGTACCACTGCACACGTCTCTTACACATGGATTATGTGCAATTAAATGCAATAAAATGAATGAATTGTAATGTGCACAGTACTGTGATACTGTGCTACTGTGTCAATTTCAGGTGTTTAAAAGCCACAACACTAAAATGCCATTTTATGCACTCGCCTGCACTCGTGTCTTAAGGCTGTATGGTTGGAAGAAATCCTGCGCCATGACATGGGTATTCCGTGGTATATACTGCGTGATTTGTTAAATTATTGACCGCTGCATCTGTACGTGTAATTTCATGTCTATAAAATTCGTATCATTTTATATACACATAATGTGTATATATATTTATATATCAAACAAAAGTAATTAGTGCTTCCTAAGAAGTGCTCAAATAAAATAAATAAAAGGGAACAATGTAAACTTAATTGAGAGCGTGTGCAGATGAAAATTCACACTCAAAATGTGAATAGTGATTTAAACAAGATCCCCCTGATGAAGTCACGATGCGTGTCATGAAACGAGTTAGGTCCGGATGATTGCGTGTTACATCCTCACGCCTTTGTGAGCGGCTGTGCTCTGAGACACTAGCACCACCATCAGTAGTAAATGAATGATTTGTCTGATATTTCAGTGCCTTTCTAGTTCTCTTGTCCAACATATTATGTACTTTTTTTTTCTCTCCCCGCAATCATTTTTAACATATATGTATGTAGAGTTATGCTATTTTATTGTTTTATATCCTATATACACATTTTAGCATTATAGATTTTAAGAATACATCATGTAGGTTACTATTTGTACACATGATAAATAGACATTTTTAAATATCTATAAATAGTGTTTTTATTAGTTGACTTTTCTATTGAATAGCTATTAAATATGTTATTTTCCATGTTATAGTTGCTGTATTAATTGTTGCATTATATCTATTTTGATTATATAATAGTGCACTTATTACAAAATAGCTTTTTCCATTTTTTTCATAAATTTTTTTCATATTTTTTTTCATGCTTTCTTACATCCATCTGAGGGTTTTCTAGTTGTCCAGCTGTTTTGAATTTGATGTACTGGAGGCTGTATAAGTCATACGGGCACTGGATCCCTAATTCCCCTTACAGAGTCACGTGTTGCCGAAATGCGTTGGGACCCAGATGTTTAGAAATATTACGTCACGATGTCTCTACAAGCGGCTAGTGTATCGAGATACTAGCGCTACTCAGAGTAGTATACTTGCTACATTTGGACAATTGTGTTGCTATTTGTTTCCTATACAGTTTAAAGACATTCATTTTACATCTTACCATGGACCCCGGATTCGAAGTGACAGTCCTCTGTTTTAGAGTATAAGACGTTCTTCGAAGATGAGTACTGTCATGAGATAATTTATCTCTCAATGCGCATGTTCGAGCTACACTTGTGAGTGTGCTACTTTTACCTTTACATTGATAATGAATGTCAACACAAATTTATGCTATCTTTTTTCCCTGTTCTATATAGTGTGTATATATATATATATATCTATATATATAGATATATATAGATATATATATAAAAACAAGTATAGAAAAAGTCACCGAAGTGTGACGAAACGCATCAAAGTACATAATTGCGACATTACGTCATCACGCAAGTGCACGCTTTATGGCCAGAGCGTGCATGGAACTGGATTGAGGCTGTGTTTGCTCGTAGACTGCATCCCAAGCAGAGACACTGAGTACTTTCTGTGCATCTATCAGAAGATGAACTTATGCTGGTGAACCGAACAGGAATATCGATTTCATCTGTTGGTGTGATCCAGGACGATGTTACCTTGTTGGCGGTGATTATTATCACAAATTGCTTGAATTACTAATATTTTTCTGAGTGTTCTTAATCCCTCTCCCAATCCTTTTTTTAACATTAAATGTCATTTTTTTACGCTATGGGGCGTGCGCTCTTTGTTTTTTTGTTTCTATAGATTTCTGCTGGAACTGGTTCTTTCATTTGAGAGCAGCCTTGGACCCCTGGACTTTCAATCTGTCCCTATTTGAACATTTCAGGACTCAACTAAGGGTTGGACTTTTGCACATGTTTTGTTCTATTTACAGTATATTTATTTTTTCACATGTATTAACTTTTTTTTTTCAAGTGTAATTCTTCAGTTTTCCTTTTTTGTAGCATCTATATCACTAATAGGAATTTTCTTAGTATAGGCACTATTTTTAGATTCATTTTTCTACACTAATTGTATTATTACAACATATAATCATAATGATTTAAATATCACACTGTTTCACAAGTGGCACTACTCAATTTCCTATATATATATATATATATATATGCACTTTACCAGATTGTAGTCCAGGAAGAAGAGGCAGCACACACGGGGTAAACTTCAGAAGTACTTCTGAAGTTTACCCCATGTGTGCTGTCTCTTCTTGCTGGACTACAATTTGGTAAAGTGCATATACTATTTTTATGAGATTAGCATCTGGACTTTTTTTTGCAATATAAGTGTGTGCCAGCAGGCATTCAACGTAATATATATATAGTATTTTAAGTCAATATATTTGGAGAAACTTATTGATATAGGTATATAGATAATTAAGCATTCTTTGGTGGAGTTTTTGTTTCAATTTATTTACCATGTGCATATATTTTTAGTGTGTATATATATATATATATATATATATATATATATATATATATATAAACAAAAAAACAAACAGAAGCGCAAGCTCCATAGCATGTAACTGTTTAAACAAAAGAGTACATTTATTAAAAAACTGCAGCCCAAAGGAAATGCACTTCATTGCCTTTGTGTGACGTAACACATAGGGTTGGTGATGTCATCGCGCTGTGGGTATGTCTACACTGAGTCCTGGGCGTCCCTGCGATCTTACTAGCTGCATTTGCAAGCGCTGGCAACTATCCTATGCAGGAGCAGAGGACGTGGAGGCACTTATTGACTCAGTCTCCTGGCGTCAACTTGTGACAGGAGTTGGTGGTGGCTACAAGCTGTGCAGATATACCTTGCCTACCTGGGACCCTCTCATCCCCGCAGATGACTACACACAGAGATTTCTCTCCCACGTATGGTTGCTTTTTTTTAATCCTGTAAGTGCATTTCCATTTTTTAATAAATGTACTCTTTTGTTTAAACAGTTACATGCTATGGAGCTTGCGCTTATGTTTGTTTTTTGTTCATATATATATATATATATATATATATATATATATATATAGCTGGATCTATTTATGTTAGCTATTCAATTACAGATCCTTTTGGTCACCTTCTGAGATTCATTGCATGTATTTTATCTTTAACAATATTTGTTAGCTGTTCATCCAATGTTTGTCTATTATTTTGTTTTAGAATGTATTTTATCCTTATATTATTACACATTGATACATGACAAGTAGAGCATAGACAGCGTCAAAAGCCATGCCTGTTGAGTACTCAATTTTTTTTTGTTATAAATATTGATGTGCTGCACAAATAACTGGTTTTAGTGTAAATGTGTGCAATGTAGGGGTTAATATCAAGCTCCTAATTGATCCTGCATCAGCTCCACAGCACCTGAGGAAGCGAGAGACTCACGAAAAGAGTAGTGCAATTTACAATGGAGGCTACAGATGTTCCCTGTGTTCCCGCCTGACAGACAACCCAGAGTTGACATCATCCCCCAGCTGAAACACGCGAAGGAGAGAGCAGCGCAGGCTACAGGGAAGGACACCCGGATGGAGCGCACTGAGCGTGGCTCCTCTTTGGAGCCTTTATCACAGAGTGCAAATGTGAGTTCATTGATTTGAAGTTATTTATTCCTATGTTTTAAGAATTAAAAATATCTACACTATGAGGTTGGGTCCTACAGTATGTGCTCTTCTATTTTATAGTACAGTTGGAAGCATACAGGAATCCCTGAAGGAGCAGCACCAGGAAACTTACCAAGACTTTAGTTGGTTTAAACACCTCAGAGACTGGACTTTGTATATAAACCACTGGTTTTATTATTTGGGATTTTTCTCCTGGACATATTTGAATGTAATACATATTGATTTTATTTGTCATTAATATGCCATCATTATATAAAATATTGCATTTTTTGTATTGCTGTTAAGCTGTGGCTGCTTGTTTGAGCACAGAGGGGAATCTTTTATATTAGTGTTGCCAAGTCCTCCCGGGTCCCCCTTACCTCCGATGCTGCTGTGGGGAATGGGGGAGGCTGCGGCTGGTAGCGGAGGCGCGCGGGTGCACACGGCTAATCAGGGAGGCTGCAGGAGCTGTGGGCAGTTAGAGGGGTGACCGGGTTGACGGAGCTCCACGGCGGGACGCCGGAAAGGGCGCCGCCATCTTGCCCTTACTCGCACATGCACGCTGGAGTATCACAGAGTGTGGTGGCCATTACAGGACCGGCTCTGCAAGGGAACTACAGTTCCCATCAGCCCCAGGGGCTGCTATCACATGGAACTCAAAATGTCCTGGTACTCTTTTCGGCTTGCAATCCCAGCCACGACCACTACGTTCTATTCTCAGAACTTGGCCCCGAAAATTTCTCGCCTTGAAATTTCTGAAGCCGGCTCGCCGCTATTTCTCCAAGAGCATCTTTTGGTGATTGTGAATTTGCCGCTACTGTCTTGGCGCTTAGAATATCTCGTCCGGTTTGGCTGAGGGTTTCTAATAGTATTTCAGAGTTCATTCATCAAATATTCCAGCCAATCCGAGCGTGGGAAAAATCCTACCAGCCTTTCAGAGTGCTGCCAGTCTATCTTAGCCGGGCAAGCTCTGATTCGGAATCTGACAAGAGCATGCGATAACCTGGCACCTCTGCCACTTGTCAGTCAGAAGCCACCCGTGGAGTTAGGCTCCTCAAAGTCTAGGCTGGGCAAATGGTGGTCCGATGACCCATTCATCCATGGACATGAGTACTTGAGGCTAACTCCACTACCCAAATGCTTTAACACATTGGCAACCTCTGGGGCTTTCATGTCCGGGATCAGAGCAGGTGATGGCACCAAGTTTGGTAGCCACATGGTCTCTCTGAACCATTGACCTGGAAGTCCCCAGCTCATATAAAGTGCACAAGCATATGTACTTTTATACACTTTAATAAAATGTACTTTCACATATTTTTCTAAGTCCTTTGGTTATGAGGAATAGAACGAAAAAGCATGCAGGTTCATTTTCAGCAGCCTTATCCCCACACACTGCAATCCGGACTTAGACTTTTAAAAACCCTCGCATCTTTATCTATGGTTAGAGTAACCCCAGAACCCCTATACCAGGTTCTGGGTGATATGGGCATTAACTGGGCATCCCACCTTATACTAGGGACCCCGTTACCATTTCAGGGATACCACCTATCCCTATGCCCCATATACCTTTCTGGTTGTCCTGAAGCACGGAATCCTAGAGGTGAGTCGTGCAAGCGTTTTCAAGGGAAGAGTTTGCCGGAGCAATGTGTCTCAATGTATACGACAATCCGACCTGATACCCGGGTACATTTTTGGGGTATCCAGCAACTCAGGAACCCCGCTGCGTAGACACATTCTGACAAGACTTGAAACTCATAGCCTAGCAATCTCTGCTTGCTGGCACTCTTGGAAAACTAAAACACAGAAAATTCTTTATTGTCACATAATTACCTACATTGCAGATACAATAAACAGGTTCAAGAGCTGACACTCTAAACCCCAAATATGGATCAGAGGTAACCAGATGGGCTTAATACCTTTATTGAGAGGCGCTGTCATTAGATCAACTGTAATCACCCCAGGCATCCCTGCAGCAGATGATCAGGCCTCCTGTGAGCCACTCAGGTAACGCACCACACGTAGTTTCCCTTAGACACAGGGGAAAGGGGGCTACATCAGACTAATGGTTGCTTGTTTGAGCACAGATGGGAATCTTTTATGTCAGACTTTATATATATATTCGCCCCCCCCCTCCCACCCTCCAAAAAAAGTTCAGTAGATAATATAAAGCACTTTATACTGTACATTGCATATGGAGTTGTGGAAGAGTCATGTCCAACTGGCTTAAGGTGAATCAACTCATTGCAAAAATTGCAGATTGAGTCCTAATTGTAAACCTATCCTGCCTTGGCTATCTAAAACAACCAATGACCAAATGTTAATTAATATGATCCTTTAGACAGTGAAGAATTGTGTTTTTAATAACTGGATAAGTACACCTTGGCACTTTCAATTGCACAATTATTGTAACATGTCAAGTCATCTCGTCTTCAGATACTGTAGGGGGGAACTTTACCTAGACAGGAAACAAGAATGGCCTGATTTTACAAATATTTTCAATACAGTACAAACAAGTATCTCTTAAATGCTTCTTTATAATATACAGTAGGAAGGAAACTACACAGTGACTTATGTGACATAAAGTCTTATTAAACAATGGAATCTACAAAATAGTGTACTTTAAAACCGAATGTAGCAGATAACACTTTTACAGGGAATATTATATGTTTTTTTTATTTGAACTATTTATTTGAGAAACTATAGTTTCAAATGTGTTTTGTAACCGGCAAAAATTGCGTTAACATGTTTGTTTCTTTGTCTCTGAAGAAAAAAGAGAATTGTATTATTCAGACTGAATTATTATGGACGGGGCTTTCTACAGTTCAAAGTAATTATTTAATACATCATGGTTGCACGCAACTACCTGCACATAAGCAGTAATTAGAGTGCTCTTCATATATAATAATTATTATACCTATTAAATACTTTCCTGTTAGGCCACACAGGTTGACATAAAAGAAAATTAAAATGACTCAGAGACGCATAAACTATCAAAGGACCACCCAAGAAAAAATAATTGCAGCAAGTGGACCTCCTTTAGTGACAGTACACAATTTAAGTGCCAGACAGTCTATTAAGCAACCAGGAAAAGTTGGCAGTGACAATGTCCTACTCCAACACTCCCACTGATAAAAACAAACATAGTTTTTAATAAAACATTTCTAATGGATGACACTGATAATTTAACAA
Source organism: Ascaphus truei (assembly GCF_040206685.1). NCBI lineage: Eukaryota > Metazoa > Chordata > Amphibia > Anura > Ascaphidae > Ascaphus > Ascaphus truei. Next base: position 69,736,202 of record NC_134486.1, read on the forward strand.
TCCATTAGTGGATCAGCAAATTTTATGCTACTTGTCTGATTTTTATTAAGAAACTTTTATATGACACTGTCATAGTTGGTCTTTACGTCTTCCAGAGAAAAAGAACCAGTTGTAAAGCCATTTTTACTAGTTATGAAATGCATAGTAACATATTTATAGAAACCTTTTTGTCCCCATACCCTGATCATCTTCAAGTACTTTCAAGTAAAAACACAGAAGCTACTGTATGCTTTCTGTAGTTTAAATCTAAGCCAGGTTTTTTTTGTTTGTTTTTTACAGTTTTTACAGCAATTAAATCCATAGCAGCATTCCAGTGGGCACCACTATTAGGGGGTGATTAATGTATTTAGCCAATCCACCTGTAACTGCTTATTGAGCAGCTTGCGGGAGGTTAGTCCCTCCTTTTCAAGGTATATAATCTCCCAGTAAGGTCCCTATAAATTCACTTTTCACTTTACTTGCATACATGTAAGTATCTTTACTGGTATATACCAGTTTTTAACTGCACTAAGTTACATAAGCTTATGCTTAGTTTATTAACCCCTTCAGTGTATATTTCACAGAACGTTTGTATGCATTTAGCATAGGGACCTCCTACTGAGACTTACCTTGATGTTGGTTGGCAGGCTTGTCATTATTTGATCAAAGGATGTAACCAAAAGTCTCCATTGTCTTGCAGACTTAGGTTTCACTATGTATATTTATTTCCCCATTTATTGTTAGCCCAATGGAAGAAGCACTTTGGGAAGGGATTCACTTTGTTTTTTCACATATATATGGCCAATCTTTCCACCAGCAGCATGCTCCTTACACGGAGAAACGCAGTGAATATATATATTTGTTTGACATAGTCATAGGCATAGTGATTATGACATAAGTGTAATACAAAGAAGACATGTCACAGCAGTTGAATAACACCAACCAATATAAGTAATTATCATCTGATCCGACTACCGCCTTCAAAAGAGAGATTGACTCTATCATTCAGTTGGGGATAAATAACTCATGGATTTCGGAGGAAACTGCGTAATTTCTTACCCAGATGTACCCCATTATGCCAGTAATGTATACGCTCCCCAAAATCCATAAATCTATGACCAAGCCACCAGGAAGACTGATTATCTCAGCTAGAGGATCAATGTGTCACCCATTATCCCAATTAATAGATTTCTACTTACAGCCTATGGTGAAACTCATGCCTTCGTATGTTAAAGATACCACTGATTTTATTAACAAACTGGATGCTATACAAATGACTACAGCAGACACTATACTAGTGACAATGAACGTAGAAAACCTCAATTCCAATATCCCTCACTTTGAGAGTATTGAGGCCATCAGAAGCCATTTCGGCAAGTTTGTTGAACACACAGGTCCACCCCCGGAATTTATACTGTACTAATAGAAGTAATATTACATAAAAACTTTTACAAATTTGAGAGAGGTTTCTATTTGCAGCTGATGGGGACAGCCATGGGATCGAATATGGCACCATTGTATGCCAATCTCTTTATGGACTCCTATAAACAAGATCATCTGCTCAATAATGCTCCATTCGGGGATGGTATTTTACACTACATGTGGTACATTAATGATGTGTTTATGGTCTGGAGGGGGCAACAAACTGAGATTTGTCACTCATTGCTCATCTTAATAACATACCTGGTCCCATACGCTTCACTGCAAATTGCAGCATGACTGAAGATTAATTCCTTGACATGGAGGTATATAAGGATAATGGTAAACTTCCCACCAGACTGTTTCATAAATCTACTGGTAGGAACACCTTGCTGTATGCAACTAGTCATCATACGCCACTATTAAAGAACGGCCTCCCGTACTTGCAGATGTTATGTGTAAGGAGGGTTACAGGTGACCCTAAGGAATTGGAGGGTGCACTGCAGAATATGGCCTTATGTTTTGAGGACAGAGGTTATGGTCCAAAGGAAATTGAAAGTGCTTTGACCAAAGCAAGGCTACCAAACAGAGGTGAGTTGCTCATACCGGGTCAAGAAAAAGCAGTCTCTAACCGCTTTAAAATTATGAGCACATTCAGCACAGCGTCCAGTTACATCAAATGGAGCATGCAGAGTCACTGGCATATACTAACCAATGATCAAAAGATTGGCAAAGATGTTGTAGCTCCACCACTATTCTATTATAATTGTGAATCTAAATATGTGGTGTATTTTATCAAATGCCCATGTGAGTTCTACTACATTGGCAAGAGAGCAGATCGCTATTCATAGAAGTGCCACTAGGAAAGCACTATTAGGCAGAAATGAAGATCTCAAGCACCAACAAGTGGCACTGCACTTCAGGAAGTATAAACACAGCTTGGCAATGATGGGCAGCATGCCATAGTACAGGCACAAACTTCCCCTCTCGGTGGTAATAGAAAAAAGCTATTATTACAGTTGGAGGCTAAGATGATTCATGACCTCAGGACTATGGCATAGAGGGTGGTTAATAAGGATTTCAAGTTTGGGTGCTTCCTCTGACTTTGGGTCCTAACAAGTATTCCCCTCTTTCCCTGAAACATTTTGGCTAAGTACAGTATGGATCCAATCTTCTGTGGATATGCAACCAGCGTCAATATGGCTGTTACATTTATCCTGGGCACATTGGGCCATTTGGATAAACAGTGTTTCTTCTGAACACTACATACAGTATCTACTGTTGAATAGTATAGGATATACCAGTATAAATGTGGTCTCTAGCATGTAGAAAGTGTCTGTACCTCATGTGTTTATAACACTATTTGTGCATCTTTCTATTCTTGTATATAGCACCTCACCCTCCCTTTCATGCCCCCACCTACTTCACTGCTGGTTTTGGCACACCACCTACGATCGGGCATCCAGTTCTCTGCATCTTGGAATTTCTCTGTGTGGAGTCTGGTGCGCATGTGCGGTACCATCGCCATAGCAACTGCAGAATGCTGTTTACCACTTACCAGTTGTGTTTACATGAATGATGACAGCTAATGGGGGATTGCATCCATGTCAGCAGTGACTTCAGCAAGATGGCTGCCGATCATTATCATCAGATGTCCAATTTTGCATTACCAGTGACATCATCAAGATAGGGGTTCATTATATAAGGAATACTGATCAAATGATTCTGTTTTCGTGAGTCTTGGTATTTTTTTTTATTGTTTTCAGTAACTGACCAATTACTTTTGGCCAATTGCCTGCACCTGGGTGTGTGTATAAATATGGGGGTTCTGTCATTGTTCTTTTGTATCACCCTGAGAAAGGTCACTCTGCGAGGACCAAAACATTGGTGTTTTATGTACCACTTTCACTTATACACTTTTGTTTCTATATTACTCCGCTGTGTGCAGTCTATTGATTGACAGATTACACAGTATCATATTACTATATATATACCACACATTAGTTAAGTTATAGTGGGTAAAAAAGTGACAAAAACCCTTCACCATAACTACCAGGGCAACTACCCCCACCCTGTACCCATTGATTGGCACAGTGGTACATCATGCCCATGTAATATGGGCATTATTAGCCAATATGGAAGACAAAAAATACGAGCACCAAAAATACAACACAAATAAAAAAAACAATAAGTTAAAAAAAAGTCAGCAAAAAAACACAATAACAAAAGTCAATCAGCAAAAAATCACAATAAAAAAAACAAGAATCAAAAAACACAATTAAACTAAACAAGCATAAAAAAACAATTAGAAAAACCAAGCATCAAAAATACACACTGAAAAAAAATACAATCAATGTTTTTCTTACTTTTGACGTCTTCACCATCCGATTCCGAGTCCATCAGCAACAGCAGGAACCTCTTGACACTCGATGTAATGATCCTCAACAGGCGGTAAATCCATCTTCTTCTTTATCTTCAGCTTCTGCTTTATCTTTTTGTGTCCATTGTAATCCAATTGGGGACAGATGTTGTCCCGTTGGCTTCTTGGCATAATATGAGATGGGACAGGCCTTATACAGGTGCGACAGCTGGTTGTAAACCAAATCATGGGATAAATCCTCTGCCAATTCTCCAAATACCCCGCAAGATGGTCCGCATCAGACTTAATGGCCCATCGGATTAATACAGTGGGGGTCCCTGCATGTATTTAAACAAACCAGAGGTGTGCCAACGTGCCAATCAATTGGTTTATTGGCATTTTTTTGTTTAAAATTGAATGCCTTTTTAATTTGCTGGTTGTTTTGGGCATTTACAGCCTGCATATTGACTGGCATAGTGGCAACCCATGCCCATCAAATGGCTTATTGGCATTTTTTTCCACTTACATTTTGATTAGGTTTTTACATTGAAAATACAGGTATTGGAGGGGGAGAGAGGGGATTCCAGGTATTAAAATGGAAGGGAGGGGAGGATGAAGACTCTGCATCATTGCTGCACACATCATATCATTTTACATAATTTTATAAAGATGTACAGTCAATACACAAATGTGTATATAAAGGTTCAGTTGCTTTAATAAATTATCTTAATTGTATAATATGCCCCCTTTTTATCTCAATAACCAAGGATCCCATACCTTATTAAAAAAAATTGGTTGTATGTTTCAAACAAGCTGATAGTTTTTCCATACGCATGACTGTATTTATTTTATTAATTACCATTCTCCTGGACTGGGCTTCTTGTTTTTTCCACGTGGCAGCAATTGAGCATCTAGTCACCATTAATATATGGGCTATAAGTTTGTATTGGTAGTGATTTCCACCTTCTGCTGAGCCAGCCAGCAACATTACCAAGGGATCCACTGTTATATCAATTTCTATTGTTTCCTCTATTAGGCTTTTGATATCGCTCCAGAATCTGGTTATTTTATGGCCACCAAATGTGGATAAGGTCTCCTACTCTTCCACAGTTTCTCCAGCATCTATCAGAGCTTCCGGGGTAGATTTTGCTCATTTTTTGGGGGTGAGATACCAATTAAAAAAGACCTTGTATATATTTTCCTTGATTTGTGTACAAATCGAGGTCCAAAAGGATTTTCCCAAATATTAGACCACTCCTCCACGGTTATTTCTGTCTCAATGTCAGTTTCCCATTTATACATATATTTGTGTGTGTTTACGATTGACCTGTCGGGACGGGGGTGTCTAATTCTCTGTATATGGTTGAAATTAGTACTTTTTGATATGACATTCATCTACATAGATTTTCGAAGGTTATACATTGAGGGAAAGGGCCAATCCGTGATATTTGTTACATTAGGTGTTTGACTGTATGAATCTGTACATTTCTGAACTACAGGTGCGCCGACGAGTATTCTAAAACTTGCCTTAAACTTGCCTTGGAAAATCTGGGGCTATCACCAACAATATCCGGGGACAGCCAATGAAACTGCACATCCTATGTAATGAGGCTGCATATTGGCTGTGCAACATCTTTAGTTTTTTTTTTTTTCAAACAATCCAGGGGGAGCGTATAAGGGAAAAGAAGACAAAACAATACAAATAATTTAAGTGCAGATGTTTAGAGTGTCTGGGATAAGGCACTAGATGTATTCTTGGCTCTTATGCACAGCCTACTCACAGGATACAGAGAAAAACAGGCACTTGCAAGAAGGGCTGCTAACCGATGTGTTCAGTGGATGTGTGCTGATCAGGACTCCCATCCAATGGCACAGACGGTGGTAGGTGAAATGTGTGGAGAGATAGAAGAACTACATAGCACAGATCAATAAAGTATATAATGTCTTTATGTATAAAATATGAAATGCGAACTCACAATTGTGCAATAAAATAAGGGCATGTACTGCTGCGACACACTTTATTCGAGCAAATACCCAGTATGTACCTGGCAGATACCTGGAATGCGCCGCTCCTCACCTCAGACAATCCCCATTGCGTTTGCCTTCCCAGCCATGGTTCATGCCTGCCTGACGGGTGGCTGATCTGTTAAATGATAATGATTAGGATTTAATAGGCTGCAATGCTTCGCGTGTCTACCAGATGGCATAAATTCATGAATTGTAATGCAGTATATATATATATACTGTGCAGTATTGCAGCCAGCGGGAATAAAATGCTTCAATCCCTGCCTGGAAAATAATGCAATGCACTCGGGCAGAAAACAGTCACAAACCTCAATACACCCGAGTATACCCGAATTCGTGGGACTAGCCGAGCTCGAATAAAGTGTGTCGCCAGTTTATCACCCAATAGTGAATATGTGGGTCACGGCACCGCGATATCGCTCACTGCCTCCCTTCAGTTTGTTGTCTTCCACTGCTCATGGTATCTTTGTCGGGACCGCCTCTGCTCCGTCACGTCCGTTGGAGCGTCTGACGTCACCCTCACTGTGGAGATGGTTGGGTACGGATCGCCTCTAGGTCCAAAAAGCACTCTGCGCGTCAGAAGCCGGAACAGTTTCACTGGGCGAAACGCAAAGAGTGCTTTTTGGACCTAGAGGCGATCCTTACCCAACCATCTCCACAGTGAGGGTGACATCAGACGCTCCGACGGACGCGACGGAGCAGAGGGTTTGAGCTGGGATATTAGACCTTTATTTTTCTCTTACTTGTCACTATTGGAAATGTTTTTCCTAAGTGTTGTATTATCTAGTTTAACACATTCACTGTTTATATTCACTTATAGTTGTTTGCGCCTTTATTATCACCTTCAAGTTATTCAACATCTTAAGTGTCACATTTGAAGTGTCTGTGGAGTTCAAATTGGAGTTGAATTGGAGGTGAAGAATACAAAAATTGGAACCAGCAACTGTCAGAACGTGGCTTTTTAAATGCTCTGAAATTTTTTCACATCTAAAGACTAACTTACTAAACTGCTGTTTAATCTTCAGTGCTACACTGCCATCCCAGGCCTAACTTATACACCTGTTCTTTCCCACTCTACTCTTAATTTTCTCCAATACCTGGGTACTCTCTCTTCCTACCTCTCTCCCTGCATCTCATTATGCCCTCCCAGGCGTGATTTATACATATGATCTTGCACCTCCTTCTCCTCATTTCTTCCAATACCTGGGAGCTCTCTCCTCCTTCATTTCTCTCCCTGCATCTCATTATAGGAGGCGATAGAGAGAGACAGCAAGAAGAGGAGGAGACAGGGGAATGACGAGGAGAAGGGATGGAGAGCAGTGTGCACATCAGTCAGGAGGGAAGACCAAGAAAGGGAAGGAGGGACAGCAAGGTCATTAGGAGAAGAAAATAGAGAGATAGCAAGGAAAGGAGGAGACAGATGAGATAAGTAGAAGAAGAGGGAGTATAGTGTGCACAGACAGGAGCAGACACAGTAAGGCAGGGAGTGCAAAGAGAGGGGAGGAGAGAGTACAAAGAGGAGCAGGGCATGATGGAAGAAAGAGTAAGGTAGGGAAGAAGGGACAAGAGACAGCAAGGCATTACAGGGAGGGGTGAAAACAAAGAGTAATGTTTAATTAATAACCTTTCAGATCTCCTACTGTATTATATTATGCTGGGTACAGCTAGTATATACAAAAGTTGTTAATATGTCCCAGATGGGATATAAAACAGGGAAAGGTCCAGAACAACAATGGTTGTAAATCCTCAACGCATATTTCATTGATAATCATAAGAGGACTTGTCTATCAATAATGAGTATTCCTAACAGTACCAAAGGTGTGAGACCATCAAGTAGCCGGCTAAATGTAGCCAAAGCTAACATATTGACATTTGACCAGAGAACTTCAAGGGTGAAAACTGGGTAGCAGTGAGAAGAGATCACATTGGACAAAGACACGGATCACATACAACTAGAATGGAGATGGTGTAACATACAAGGACAGACCTGCCAAAAATAAGGATAACAGCCATTAAGGACCCAGATGGAAAGCTCACAAAAAAAGAATTTCTTTTTGCAACCATGTTCCCAAAATGTGGGGAAAAAAACAGTGAATTGAATTCCGATAGATTTGCCCACCTCAAGGCAGGACCACAGGTAAAAAACTGGGACAGTGGGGCAGCACTACATTGTTCTGGGAAACAGGAAAAAGTCAGCTATAATGGCAGTTCACGGGTGTGTTTAAGAGTCTAAGCAGGTGCTGCCCTTGTAGAGTTTAGAAGTATATAGAAGCACAAAGTTAAAAGCAAATCGCAACTACATCTGCTGCTTTTTAGGGGTGAAGTTCAGGGTTCATATCTTTCAGGGCCTGAACGTATCTGCTGGGCCAATAAAAGTTATCATTCTAACTTCTCCTTCTCCCTTTTTTCATTTATTTAGTATGTATTAAAGAGAGTGATAAAAAAAAGGATGTGTTGATTATGTTTTTTGTATACTATTTAAATGGTTCTTTGAAGAGGCCATTTCAGTTCTTTAAAAAGGAGCACAGTGAGCACTGATATAAAGTGTAGCAGCTGTGGCAATCAGTGCGTCCCTTTAAAAAGTGGGACATAAGATAGAACACATTTAGGATACCCTGAGTAAGCGGCATTTCCAGCAGTGAAACGCGTAGGACATTTAGAGAGTTGTATACAGGAAACACCGAGGAGTTCTTCTACACCGGTGGATGACCTCACAAGTGACAATTGGGGAGCTGATAGAGATGATAACGGGAGAGCAGAGTGGAGAGCTGGGAGAACGCCAATACCTCAACCAGACCCAAAGGAAACTTGTGGCAACCTTTATAAGTTCTAAAGGCTTATAACTCACCAACACTTGTGAGTTGCGTGTGAGGTTTTTAGTTCTTTTCATCCGTAAATGGTTTTACGCAATGTTCTCTTTTTCTCTTTTTTATTTCTCTCTTTCCATATGTGCTGAGAATCTCTTCTCTATTATGGATTAAGTGACTCCTCTACCGCAAAGAGGGCTCTGACCCAAAGAATCATATCCCATTTTTTTCGCACCTGAATTTATCACATTTGATACCAAGTGGCTGAGGTAGGTTTTCCGATATTGAGTAGATTATTTAAAATGTATGCTGAAAAGCTGTTGATGCGAGTTCAACAGTAAATAGTTGGTGACCCAGATATGTGTTGATTAATGTCTCATTCCCTAGAGAGCTAACCGCGGGTAACACAGAAGACAGAGATTTCACTGCCATGGCTTTTCCTTTGATGTTCAGTACAGTAGATGCACTACCCTTGACGTTTGGTTGCTGACAGGGGGACACACTGAAGCTTTGTGTACTAAAAGATTTTCTACAAATTGGAACTGATAAGGGAAGTACCACAGTCCTCCAGGGACATGTGGAAATGAGCCAGTAGAAGGCCTGCTATTCCATAAAACATTGCCCCTTTACATTTAGTTTCTGTACCTCGCTTTTTTTTCTCCTTTTCAGTTGCAAGTTTTGTTTTTTCCCCCCTATTGTTGTCTTTGATTGTATATCACTTCTCTCCCTTTTTTTCCTCCTGTTTTTGTCCTGTTTTGATTTACTCTTTTTCACTATTTTTTACTTGGTTCGTGTGTTTGTATAAGGAGTGGATTAGTATTAGTTTTTTTTTCATTTTGCATATTTTTGTCCTTTCAGTGTGCCATTCACCCTAATTTGGGGTACTAACCATTCCCTTCATGATTTATATATGTTTTTCTTAGTTATTTTTATATTCTTTTCTAAATTACCAGTGTTGGTGCCTTCTTTTCATGTGCTTGGGACCCCCTCCCCTTTATTATTTGACCATTTGTGTAGGGACCTGCGGAATTCCTATTGATCTCCTTGCACTGATTACTATTTACCTGAACATATCTTTCCTTTTGTTTGGGGTAGTTGCTGTCTGCCTGAGTTTTTCTTTATTTGCAGTACTGTACATTCAGGACTACATAATATTCTGCCACTAGGTGGCCGGGGTAGTTTTTCCTGTGTTTAGTAAATTATTTGGCGTGAAAAACTGTGGATGTGAGTTCAATAGTAAACAGTTGGTGAATCAGATCTGTGCGGATTAATGTCTCACTCCCCAGAGAGCTACTGTAACCGAGGCTATCACAGCAGACAAAGATTTCAATGCCATGCCTTTTCCTTTGATGTACAGTACTGTAGATTGGCTCATGGAACACTGACATGCACTACATCTGTAGAAGTGGGTGGACACAATAATGACAACTAGAGAAGTAATTTTAACTAATTATAGATGTGAGCTCTGAAACACAGGTGGAGAGGAGCAACAGGGTAACCTTTTCTGATTCCTTTGAAAGAATATGAATAAATCATTGCTGTTGTATGTTAAAAAAATAAGTGATATGTAGTGCGTATACATGTTTTGTTAAAAGATAGCTGCAATTGACCATCCACTTTGCACTTTTTTTGACAGAATTCTGAAGCTGTCAATATTGCAGTGAACACGATGATAACTGAACAAGTCCAGTAATTGTGCAATTGAATAAACCTGTGCGGCTTAAATGCCTTTTCCAAAGAAGCTAAATTCAAAGCTGTGAAAGGCAGACCAATTTAAGTTGATTGTTTTCTTTGTAGCTGTGCTAGTTAAATTGGAGTACAGATTATACAGTCAATTATTAATTATTGCTAATTTAGCATTTTAGATTCTGAAATGCTACTGGGTACATGTACCATGCTTCTCCCACTGATCTGCATGGAGCAACAAGCAAAGAGAAAGTCTTACCTTTTTTGATATAACCCATTGTTCTAACGAGAAGTTTTTTTTCCATCTGCATACAGTTTAAAAGAACAGTTTGTTTGCTGCAAAAACAGCATAGTTACACTATAATTTGAGCACACTATGAAGACACATGTCATAGTATTTCAGGTAGACCGGTATAGATGTGCATTTTGTTCACAGAATTTCACAAATCAGGCAAAAGCTCCAGATATTCTTTCGCGAAAAATGTTGCAAAGCGAATTAGAAGACATTCATGTACAGGTCACAGTGGAATTTATTTTACATGATCTGCTAATACTATTGCTTTTAAGCTATTTTTTTTAATGCATTCCTGAGCAATATGAACATTTGCAAACTTTTAATGAGAAACATTAATTAGGGAAAAAAAACATGAAAAATGTTTTGAAGCCTATTTCTGACTTCTCTGTAAGGTGCATCTGGTTAACTTGACTCAGCTTTTAATTTCCAAATATGTTTTGATTCAACAAAAATGATCGTACTTAAAATATCAGCTGTAAAATTCCAAATCAGGAATGTTAGGTCTTGGTAGAGAATATCAGTGATCTAAAAATGAAAAAGTATATCTTGTGAAGAATGCTCACTGAAAAAAGCATTAAAACATTCCACCTGTATTGCTGGCAGATGGTGGTTTGGAAATGCAGCACAATCTTTAGACCTACTACTTGCTCATACAAGAGGTATTAAATATACGGGTGAACATCTGCTGGTAAATACACAGCAAACAAGAATGCATCTTGGAGCCAAACATCTGCAGAGTAGGGGACACATCTCTGCTCTTATACCAAGCAAGTTTTCTGCTAATCATTAACAGAATTATTGATTTTAGATGTGTATCACACAGCTATAATTTTGTCAGAGCACAGACCACATAAGTTGTTCTTTTTCTGGTTGTTTCATTTAGTCTTATTCCAAAAGTCAGTAAATTGACGACCAAGACAAAAATTATAATTGACATCATCTGTGGGAAATATTTCATAAAACAACAGGCCCAGATGTAGGATTAAAGCCATGTGGTAGTAAAATACCACACGAAAAAAAATCCAGGTTCCACAACTTCTTATAAAAACAGATGTGCTATTACTCCACTCTGCTTGTTTTTCAGTGCTTTTACTCCCCTAATTCCTTTTCTTTTCACAATTACACTAGGGAGGGATGAGAAATCGATAACATATGCCAGCACATACTTCAAAACCGTCACTGGCATTATACAAAAATGAAAATAAATTAAACATTTTGAGAAACTGTATTTAAATGTGTGAAATATAATGAAAAGGAAATAAAACATGTCTGTTTATTATTTATACCTCATATAGATGCACTGCAAAGAAAATATACTGCACGGTTTAACGTTTAAGACATGATCAGAATGAAATAGGGAAAATAGGGAAAATAAATGCAATCTGCACACAAAGTGAAAATGAATTTGTTCACTGTTTTATTGTGCAATATTTATATATTTAGCCATTGTTTTGTATATTATTTCCCATGTTTCAATTCCCTCCCCCTTCCCCTGGGCCTTCCTCCTTGCCACTCATTTCTCCTCTGTCTCTCCCCTCCTCCTCTCCCCCCCGGTCTGTGCCTCCACCTTCCCCTGCCCTCATTAGACGGATTATGGATGTACCCCATACCAGTCAATTTCTACAATGTATTAACACTAGGTATAGGAAGACAGAGATACTAAACAAACTGTTTTCTGATAAACCTCTCATTGAGGAAAGTGTGCCTAATCTTTCCGACCAAATTGATAGTCTGCATAAATTAATTGAGAAAGAAACTCGGTCCTGGTTGGACATGGTCACACTGGAGGAGTATGCCAGGTGTGGCCGTATCCCCAGAGGCTTAAGATTCCGAAAAAAACCTACTTACGCTGCTGACAATGAGGAATTTGTAAAGGTGTGGGAAAGACTCCTTGATCATTGCTCATTTGAATTAATCAGATTGTTGGTCTTGGAGAGAAAGAAAGAACTAACAGATCTCAACTCCAAAATCACTCAGATTAAAAATGAGATTTTATCAATGTCTTGCTTAGATCAATTACCACAACTCACAGAAGATATGTGTTCTAAATTGAAGAAGTTTGAAAATCAGATATTAGCGTCTAAGAATAGAAAATTCTTAAGGGATAAACTTGATTATTCTCTAAACCAACAGAGATCATGGGACAACTCAAGAGATAAGAAACTTCAGGAAGGAGTAGATGCTTCACATAACCCTAAGACGCCTGTTCCCACTCCTAAATTAGACCATGTAAGTAATAACCCCCATAAACCCCACAAATATTACAAACACCCGCCTAGAACACCTAGAGATTCTAATCAATATCATACCAATCCACATTTTTTCCCTCCCTATGACCAACCAAACAGACACACACCTAAACATTATAGGGAAAACACTTCATACAAACCCCCATGGGGTCATCCTACGGGACCCCCCACTCATTGGAAATACCAAAAATCCAAAAATAATAAACATTATCAGAAGTACCACTATACACGTGATCACAACCCTAGAGAACCCCCTAGGGACTCAAGGAGTACAGTGACACAACAACAACAAAAAACGAAAGACACTAAAGACACTCAAATTCCATTGACCAATAAATATGAGGTTTTAGGCACTATGCCAGAAACACAGAATGAGGATTTTTTAGCCAGGCTGAACCAAGTCAGACAAACAATACCGACCTGGGATCCAAATCACCCGCCAGAGACCAAACAAAAATTATCAAGGAAAAGAGTGAATTCAGAAGGGGAACAAGGGGGAGAGGACGAATCACCACACCCCTTCAAAAAACCTACCCAGACAATACTACACTTATCAATAATGGTATTTTCAATCTAACGTCGATTACCATAGATCATACCCTTATGATGTTGCTAAGCAAAGGTTTATCATTTGCCCCCACATGTAAGGCCAAATTTTTTTACCTATATGTGGACCTTCAAAAATTCACTAGGAAACTCACATTGGGCAGACATTTTTCAACTGTTCCAATATTGAGGGCTTTACTATTGAGGAACAGGCTGTGCTGGTTGACCTTACTAACTTAGCTGATATGGGGCATATGGATGCCCACTTTGAATATCCAGTGAATCATACCAACTATAAACCTCGATCAGTCTTTTATCCCTATCACTCTCGCTGTCACTTTATTGAATTTTTTAATAAATTAGTAGAGAAGGACTTTGGGGAACTATGCCAAACACAAGAAGGGAAGTATAAACATACCAGTAATTTAACCACCCAAGAAAAATTGGTATTACAAGAATTAAAAAATAATCAAGATGTCATTATACGTGAGGCGGACAAGGGTGGGGCCATTGTCCTTCAAAATAGGACCGACTACTGTAAGGAGGCAATACGGTTATTATCAGACAGCAATTCCTATTGCAAATTACCCAAAGACCCCACTATACAATACCAGGAAGATCTCAAACTATTACTTGAAAGGGCACGACATTCTGGTGTGTTAAGTAAGGAAGAGTATGATTACCTCTTTTGCACTGCTCCCACCATCCCTATTCTTTATCACTTACCTAAGATTCACAAATCACTCACTGATCTCCCTGGGCGACCTATTATTTTGGGCATTAACTCTCTCACAGCTAACCTTTCCCATTATGTGGACACTTTTTTAAAACCACTTGTGCCGACATTACCCTCACATTTATTAGACACTACTTCGGTTCTCACTCTACTCAATGACTTTCCCTGGGTGAACACTTATTTACTAGCTACTCTAGATGTACAGCACTCTACACATCGATACCACACAAAGGTGGATTAGAGGCCATAGATTTTTACTCAGCACTTCACGACACACTTCCACTCATTCAACGTCACTTTATTCACAATTCTATTGAGTTTATTTTACAACACGATTACTTTCTATTTCAGCACGATTTTTACCTACAGCACTGTGGTACTGCTATGGGGACACGCTTTGCACCATCTTTTGCCAACCTTTATATGGGATGGTGGGAGTCGGTGCACATATGGGGTATCAATGTATCTCCCCCTCAGCTAAAACTTTGGAGGAGATACATCGACGATATTCTGGTTGTCTGGGATGGCGACCAGACGTCATTTGACAACTTTGTTGATAGGATTAATAATAACAATTTTAATCTTACTTTTACCAGCAATGTCCAGAAGGACCATACCACCTTCTTGGACTCATCTATTTACATTCAGGTGGATTCCCTCCTAAACCAAACCTTTTTCAAAGATACTAACGTTAATTCCTATTTACATCCATGGACATCAAAAAAAGTGTATTGATAATATTCCATATAGCCAATTTCTCTGCATCAGGAAAAATTGTGCAACTATCGATACTTATATGGAACAGTCACAAATACTTATTAAACGTTTCAGGCAAAAGGTTTAACAGGAGGAACTTATATCTGAATCCTACCTCAAAGCACTGAACAAAAATAGAGATTCATTATTAAAAAAGAAAAATAGGAAACAGTCTACCGCAAAAAACTAAGTATGTAAGTACAGTGGCTCACAAGCTGACAATATACACGTAACCAACTCCCTTTCTGTAAATTTTAAAAAAGATAAACAGGAGACGCCGTTTTTTGTAACTCAATTTAATTCCTCTCATAATTCTATAAAAAACATTTTACTTATGGATCCAATTTTAAATAAATTTCTTGCCAAAAAAACACCCATTGTTTTTAAAAAAGCACAAACATTAAAAACCATTCTTGCCCCATGTCTATTAAAGGGAACAGATAAACAACTTAAGAGAGACTTAAGGGATACATTGGGAGTAGTGGGAAATCACAGATGTGCTAGGTGCAAGATTTGTCCAAAAATGCTAACATGTAAGACTTTCAAATCTTGCCTCACTGGGCTAAACTATAAAATATCTAATTTTATTGATTGTCTGTCCACGTATGTAGTGTACATATTGCAGTGCAGCTGTAGACTACAGTACGTGGGCAGGACAAAGCGAAATTTGAAGCTGCACATCATGGAGCACCTACGCAACATAACTAACATTCCCAAATTAGAAGCCACCTCCAACCTCTCACTCATCTTTTGGCCCACTTTAAAGATGTGCATAACTGTAGTATAGTGGGTGTACAATATATGGGAATTGAGATGATAATGAGCGATGTGAGGGCAGGAGATAGAGATCTACAACTTGCCAAACGTGAGCAATTTTGGATCTTTACTCTCCAGTCAAAGCACCCGGGAGGTCTCAATGACTATATTGAACTCATACCTTTTTTGAGATAAATGGAGAGTAGGGTTTGCAATATGACCAATTAGGTTTCAACTACATTTATTGTTCTTGGTATTTATTTCCTTTACCCTCCCTTCTTTTCTTTTCCCTCCCTCTTTGGTCACCCCCCCCCCCCCCGTTTTCTCCTTTTTTCCCCCTTTTTTCATTTTCATTCCTTTTTTTTTTCTCTTTCCCCCACCCTTCTCCCCCTTCTTATTTCCCCCCCCCCCTCCCCCTTCCCACCTTTTTTTCTTTTCCCCCTTATTCCCCCCTCTCTTCCCCCCCTCTCCTTCTTTCTCATTTCTTTCCTCTTTTTCCCCTTATTCATTCTTCTTTTTCCACACCTCATTCTCCTTCCAAATTAATGTATTTTTATGTATTTATTGTATGTATTATTGAGATTCAATATGTGGTCTTGCAATGTTATTGTATTATTGCCTGACTATTTATGGTTTTATCATTTACATGGGTGGCCTTGAACAGTAATTTCATTTTATATTTCATTCCAAATAACATTACCAACTAAACATCAATTTATATATACATATATATTTACATATTGGCATGTACAAATGCTATAATGCATCACCATATGTATTCATTACGTCTTCCCATTTTAGCTGTTACCTTGCACTTACTGTGCATGCTACGCACATTGGCTAACTAATTATCCAATTGGGATCTCAGTATGACTGTATAAAAGGCCCCCATGTAGGTGTCCAAAATACCGCCTGATGAAGCCCAGTATCGTGTGAAACGCGTTGCGGAGCTCACACAGTGCTATTGGTATTCAGCCTATTGGTGGAACAAGCCCCAGCACTTTTACAATCATTTAGAGACTCTTTCGGTTAGCCGGAGTGAGTTTCATACTAGAGAACCGGCGATTGTGGTGGGCTACTATACACGGGTCCTGCGAGAAGCCGCAACCCGGAAGTAACAACAACGTGGTGCCGAGCCAGCCAGCACCAGCACGCGGGACTGACCAGTAAGCCTCAGCACCATCCCCCTGTGCCTGGGACACCACCAGGACTGTTGCCCCTGCACTGCTCTACTGGACTTATATATTCTTATATGTAAGTTTTTACTTGTTATTTATCACATTGTTTTATTAAATCTTGACCCTTGGTGCGCTCTTGTGTTTCATTTTTCATTGACGCCTGACGTTTGGAGCCATCCTACGACGGAATCGGTGGAGGAGGGGTGCCTTCACATCACATCAGCTGCAAAAGGGAAGAGTTGATCTACTTCAAGATCCTGTTAGGAAGCAAGAGCGCGGTTTGAATTTACTACACTGGCGACACACTTTATTCGAGCTCGGCTAGTCCCACGAATTCGGGTATACCCGGGTGTATTGAGGTTTGTGACTGTTTTCTGCCCGAGTGCATTGAGTTATTTTCCAAGCAGGGATTGAAGCATTTTATTCCCTCTGGCTGCAATACTGCACAGTATATATATATAAACTGCATTACAATTCATGAATTTATGCCATCTGGTAGACACGCGAAGCATTGCAGCCTATTAAATCCTAATCATTATCATTTAACAGATCAGCCGCCCATCAGCCAGGCATGAACCCAGGCTGGGAAGGCAAATGCAACGGGGCTTGTCAGAGGTCAGTAGTGGCGCATTCCAGGTATCTGCCAGGTACATACCGGGTATTTGCTCGAATAAAGTGTGTCGGTGCAGTACCTAGGAAATAAAATATGTCTGTTTATTATTTATACCTCATATAGATAGTAAAAAACAGAGAAAATACTGTGTGCTACTATCTAACCCAGAATTTAGAATATAAATATAGTGCAGTGACTAAACCACATAAATAAGTGACCAAGAAATAAATCACAATAACCACAGTGAGGGTGTATATATGAAGAAATTATATCACATAACCGTGTATTTGTAGAGGCGTCTGCTGCTATAAACACAGGGGGTGGCTCAGCACCCCCCACACTCTAAGAAATGGAAACAAAAGAAACAGCGCACAATGCCAAATAGTGAAGCAAGTAATGCTATATATTAGTAATTACAGGGTAATAAATCTGCGTACATCAAAACAGTGGAATAGGTGCATTTAGTGTGTTTCACACAAGTTACCACTCAGCAACTGTTGTCAGAAGAGTCTGCAGCTTGCTTCTCTCAGCGGGGGCGCTACGTTGGTTCAGGAGCAGGATTAATGTCCAAAACCCCTCATCCAGCAGTACATCGCTCCCAAGGGGATTTCCCTTTACAGCAACCACGCTCCGTTGCAGGTATTGGTGCTTGGTAGGACCGCTCGCGCTTCCAAGCCGTCTGGTGCAGCTCGTGTGGCTCAGCGAGCAGATCCACTGTACAGGGGTGAGACCTCAGCTCTGCAAGGGTACACTCGGCTTGCCACGTTGTCGCTCCGTCACGGGATACTGCGTGATGACGTCACAGTCTCCGCAGCAGCGAGGGAACCGGCAGGGAGGCAGTCAAAGTCTCTCAAAGTCTCTCAAAGTCTCTCATATGCCCAAAATTACCACCGGGAGTAATACTAGCAGGGTGAAGCCAATGGAGGCAATGGCAATATTAAGGCACTAGATAAAAATCATCCAACATGTTTCGTAGAATAAACTACTTCTTCAGGGTTAATTTAGCCATTACCCAGAGGTCTTAAGTACCTAACAAAGATGTCTCATTGGTCAAACAATTAAAATGGACCAATCATCTAGACTAGGTAATGGTTAAAGTGATAGGGAAGATGAAATCATTACTTTTAAAACAACAACTTTATTAACTACATACATAATAAAAAGATTTTATAAACATATAAACTAAACCTAGCATAAATAATTAAAAGCATGCTGGAATAAAAGAAACACAATATTAGTACTAAAATAGATAGTATCTTATAAAAGATGCAGCTAAAAGTAACAATATAAATACGTATAGACAATAGAACAGAGCAGGGAAAACAGAGATATATAGATCAGTGATATCCCTTGGGTTTAAGTGGAGAAGGGGGCTAGAAATTTTTTTTAATAAAAATTCCTCTTAATAAAGTGCCCAGATGTCAACATCCTCATTTAACCCCTTAGGGGACATAGTATGTAACTTGTGTATCTATAGGTCTTCTTAGATGATAGTGTTTTAACTCTGTCCCCACCTCTTCTATGTACAGGAATAAACTGAATCCCCTTAAAAGTGAGACTGGACGGATTTTGTTGTGGTGTAATAAAAAGTGTCTGGAAACACTGTGTTTTTTAAAACCATTTTTTATATTTCTGACGTGTTCCTGGATACGAACTTTAAGGCTGCGTTTGGTTCTGCCTACATACTGATATCCACACGCACATTCCAATAAGTAAACAATGTGTGTAGATGTACATAAAAAAAAGTCATCAATATTAAAAACTTCTTGTGTGTTTTTAGAATTAAATGTATTTTTGTCAGGATGTTGGTACTTACAAATACTACACTTACCACAAATATAATTGCCTTTTGGTTTAGGCCCTAATCAGTTCTTTTGTACTGTAGTGTTATTACTTAAAAAAACATCACTAGGTGCTAGCAAATTTTTAATGTTTTTGGCTCTCCTATAGATAAACCGTGGTTTAGTGTCTAGATGTGATCCCAATATGGGATCATTGCACAAAATACCCCAGTGTTTATAAAAAAACCTATTCGATGTCCCTATGTACAGAATTATAATCCGTAATGAAGGCCACATTTAAAATTTCATTTTTCATTATTGGGCCTATTTTATTTCTTGTCTTGGTTCTATTTTGAATTAACATATCTTTACGATCCATGTTACGTACCCTTATAATCTCTCTTTCGAGAAGTTCCTTAGGGTATCCCCTCTCTCTGAATGTCAAAAATAGTTTATTAGCCTGCTTGTCAAAAACCTCTAAACTACTGCAGTTACGTCTGAGTCTGACAAATTGCCCTCCTGGTATATTTTTTATCCATGTACTTTTGTGATTACTATTCGCCATCAGCAAATTGTTAGTATCCACCTCCTTAAAGAAGGTTTCAGTCTCCACAGTGCCATCCGCTCTGGAAGTAAGTCTTAAATCCAGAAAATCTATCTGGGTGGCATCCACCTTATGTGTAAACTCAAGGTTGAAATCATTCCTATTCAGGTTATCTACAAATGCACTGGCCGATGCATAATCACCGTCCCACACGCACAGGATGTCATCTATGTAGAGTTTCCACACAACGACATTCCTGTGGTAGGGTTCCTCGGGCACAATGAACTGAGACTCCCACTTACCTACATAGACGACATCCTGTGCGTGTGGGACGGTGATTATGCATCGGCCAGTGCATTTGTAGATAACCTGAATAGGAATGATTTCAACCTTGAGTTTACACATAAGGTGGATGCCACCCAGATAGATTTTCTGGATTTAAGACTTACTTCCAGAGCGGATGGCACTGTGGAGACTGAAACCTTCTTTAAGAAGGTGGATAATAACAATTTGCTGATGGCGAATAGTAATCACAAAAGTACATGGATAAAAAATATACCTGGAGGGCAATTTGTCAGACTCAGACGTAACTGCAGTAGTTTAGAGGTTTTTGACAAGCAGGCTAATAAACTATTTTTGAGATTCAGAGAGAGGGGATACCCTAAGGAACTTCTCGAAAGAGAGATTATAAGGGTACGAAACATGGATCGTAAAGATATGTTAATTCAAAATAGAACCAAGACAAGAAATAAAATAGGCCCAATAATGAAAAATGACATTTTAAATGTGCCCTTCATTACGGATTATAATTCTGTACATAGGGACATCGAAAAGGTTTTTTATAAACACTGGGGTATTTTGTGCAATGATCCCATATTGGGATCACATCTAGACACTAAACCACGGTTTATCTATAGGAGAGCCAAAAACATAAAAAATTTGCTAGCACCTAGTGATGTTTTTAAGTAATAACACTACAGTACAAAAGAACTGGTTAGGGCCTAAACCAAAAGGCAATTATATTTGTGGTAAGTGTAGTATTTGTAAGTACCAACATCCTGACAAAAATACATTTAATTCTAAAAACACACAAGAAGTTTTTAATATTGATGACTTTATTTTATGTACATCTACACACATTGTTTACTTATTGGAATGTGCGTGTGGATATCAGTATTTAGGCAGAACCAAACGCAGCCTTAAAGTTCGTATCCAGGAACACGTCAGAAATATAAAAAACGGTTTTGAAAAACACAGTGTTTCCAGACACTTTTTATTACACCACAACAAAGATCCGTCCAGTCTCACTTTTAAGGGGATTCAGTTTATTCCTGTAAATAGAAGAGGTGGGGACAGAGGTAAAACACTATCATCTAAGGAGACATATTGGATACACAAGTTGGATAATATGTCCCCTAAGGGTTAAATGAGGATGTTGACATCTGGGCACTTTATTAAGAGGAATTTTTATTAAAAAAAATTTCTAGCCCCCTTCTCCACTTAAACCCAAGGGATATCACTGATCTATGTATCTCTGTTTTCCCTGCTCTGTTCTATTGTCTATACGTATTTATATTGTTACTTTTAGTTGCATCTTTTATAAGATACTATCTATTTTAGTACTAATATTGTGTTTCTTTTATTCCAGCATGCTTTTAATTATTTATGCTAGGTTTAGTTTATATGTTTATAAAATCTTTTTATTATGTATGTAGTTAATAAAGTTGTTGTTTTAAAAGTAATGATTTCATCTTCCCTATCACTTTAACCATTACCTAGTCTAGATGATTGGTCCATTTTAATTGTTTGACCAATGAGACATCTTTGTTAGGTACTTAAGACCTCTGGGTAATGGCTAAATTAACCCTGAAGAAGTAGTTTATTCTACGAAACATGTTGGATGATTTTTATCTAGTGCCTTAATATTGCCATTGCCTCCATTGGCTTCACCCTGCTAGTATTACTCCCGGTGGTAATTTTGGGCATATGAGAGACTTTGAGAGACTTTGAGAGACTTTAACTGCCTCCCTGCCGGTTCCCTCGCTGCTGCGGAGACTGTGACGTCATCACGCAGTATCCCGTGATGGAGCGACAACGTGGCACGCCGAGTGTACCCTTGCAGAGCTGAGGTCTCACCCCCGTACAGTGGATCTGCTCGCTGAGCCACACGAGCTGCACCAGACGGCTTGGAAGCGCGAGCGGTCCTACCAAGCACCAATACCTGCAACGGAGCGTGGTTGCTGTAAAGGGAAATCCCCTTGGGAGCGATGTACTGCTGGATGAGGGGTTTTGGACATTAATCCTGCTCCTGAACCAACGTAGCGCCCCCGCTGAGAGAAGCAAGCTGCAGACTCTTCTGACAACAGTTGCTGAGTGGTAACTTGTGTGAAACACACTAAATGCACCTATTCCACTGTTTTGATGTACGCAGATTTATTACCCTGTAATTACTAATATATAGCATTACTTGCTTCACTATTTGGCGTTGTGCGCTGTTTCTTTTGTTTCCACCTCATATAGATGCATTGCAAAGAAAATATACTGCACGGTTTAACGTTTAAGACATGATCAGAATGAAATAGGGAAAATAAATGCAATCTGCACACAAAGTGAAAATGAATTACAGATGCAGCAGATGTTATTGTACCCTTTAAGGCAAATTGATGCGTTAACACTACCGCAATTTCTATCATAAGAAAACATTTTCCGTATTTACCAGTGTTAACAGGGATAATACCACCTTCTACATCTACAATTATTTGTAGCAGAATTCTAACTAGAAAAGGGGCGAAATTTATTTTGGCGGATTTGGATCTGCCCGAATTGGCAGGTTCCTTTTGTCAAGCATCTATCTCTAAAAGGCCAATTCCCCTTTTCGTTTTGTTTTTTTAAAAGACAGAAAGCAATCCGAGATCCGTTGCTAGATTGTTAAAAATTCGCCCTCGGATGAAAGAGAGAGTGACTTTCAATTTAATAGTTTCTCTAGTTGTATATCACGCGTGTATATTAGACCAAACTCATTAAACCACAGCCGTTATAGAAAGGATATGTAAGCAGCCCTGGGAGGGGGGAGTCATATCCAAAAAACAATATAATTTCTTAAATAAAAATGACCCCATTATAACCGTGACATACACCATCCCTAAGATCCATAAAAATCGTACCCATCCCCCAGGCCGCCCCATTTTGGCCGGATATTAATAGTTTTTTCTACTTTTGTCTATTTTTCCTGATAAACTGCTAAGACATCTTGTTGTCTTATCAATAACCTATATACGTGATACATCAGACTTTCTCTGTAGGATTGACCACAATCACAAGATTGAAGGACAGTGTTTTTAGCATCTCTCTACGTGAATCGCCTATATATATCCATTCCTCATGTGGATGGTATTTCCTCTGTTAAGATGTTTTAAATTGTAGTGGTCTGTTCACATCGAGGATACACATGCTTGTGATAGATTTACTCATCATTGTCCTTACAATGAATTATATCCTCTTTGAGAACAATTTTTTGTATAAAGACAGGGTACAGCTGTGGGTTCCAATGTCGTACCCACATATGCCAACATCTTTATGAATGAGTTTGAAGACACTTTTGTCTATACACATCCCATGTTTTGGGAGTTTGGGCATATAGGACTGATAGGAACAATCTCCTTGACTACAATAGCTTTCATCCACTAGGCATTATCAAGGGCTTGCCCTTCAGCCAATTCCTTCATGCAAGAAAGATCATCAGTAGACCAGAACTGGTACCACATGGCCTATACTTAATTCAGAACTGTTTCCTTGAAAGAACATTGTTTTATATATAGTATAGTACAGTATGTGTGTTTATTATTCATGTTAAAAATATACTTTTTCTACTAAGAATTATTTTGCATGAACTTTTACACCATAAGTGCTGGGAGCCCCATATCTACGTTATTTCCGCAATGTTAAGTAAGGATCCATCAACATATAAGTAATAATTTAGCAGGTGTGATATTTGGGCAAAATCACAATGCAGAAATTAAGCCATCCATTAATAAATGTTAATACCGCTCTTGGTGCATATAACAATAGTGCATCATGTTATACAAGTCTTTCTTGGAATGGGGAAAAAATGAATTTCATCAATCAACTTCAACGTATTCCAGAAATTGGGATGGTCCTTAGTCAACCTTACATCTGTGTCTACTCAAAGCTTTTCAGTTGGAGAAGTAAACTGTTTAAATGTTATAATGCAATGCTGGGCAGATGACAATTTAGTATGTGTGTTAGGATTAAGAAATAAGAAATACTGTAGCATAACTAAGATTTTGAGTTTGTGAGATTGAGACCGTTTCTCTGGAAAATATTTAAAATTGATTTCAAATAAGATTCACCTCAGAAGTCTCCATGAGCTTGGAGTACAACAGGCAATAACTGAAAAACATGGGGTTTCCTGGAGTATTGCTACTTCATCTGAAGTACAGTATTCATTAACGCAGCAATTCCACTAAAAAAAAAAAAACACAATGATTTCATAACATAAACTGGTAGGTTATAACCTATTTTGTGCTGATTTATTTCTAACTTTTCATTCATTTCAAATGTTAATTCATTTGCTGAATTTTCACCTGTTTATTTCACTGGCATTGGCTGCTACCATGACAACCTCTGTCCTCTTATTGAGTGTGAACGACAATGGCATTTAGAGCATCCCAGGGAGTCAGACTGTTAACAATAGCTATCTCTAAAGCCCCACCAACAACATTTAAAAAGTGGGATTGCTAAAAATAAAAGCAAAACAACTTTACACTTGTAAAAAAGAAAGGAGACATTTACAGTATGAAGTTCAGTGGATTCTTATCTTGAAATTGTCCAGTAATAACCAATTCTTTTGCTTTAAAATATAGTAGTGTAATTTTATAGTTGGTTCAGATATAGCCAACTTTATTTCACCTGTTAATGTGTCAATATTGTAATAAAAAGTGTTAAATTACACCCAGCACCACTTCATCTTGCATGCAACATTTGTTACAATGGTGCCTCGTCAAGTTGCACATCAAGTAACGGGCCAGTTTTGATGCAGGGCATCACATTAACGAATGCAATAGCATTGGCTACATTTACCATAGTGCAGCTTTAAATTGTTTTTTTTTTCAAGTCTCAGAGTTGTTGAACTAAATGCAAACCGCTTAGCAGTGTCAGAAATATAATTTGTGTTAGCTTCTAGCCAGTGCTGATTTTTCAGATTTATATCTGCTATATACACAATATGCTGTGCATCTATTATCCTATTTTTTGTTTTTCCCTTGACCATGTCCTCCATCTATTTGATACTTATTTTGCTGCCTGTGTAGCTTCGGAACCTTTTACTTTAGTTTTGTTTCTTTCTCTTTGTGGGAATGTTCCCTATTTTTTTGATTAGCTGCACCAATTTCTGTTCCTGAAACTGATTTTACATGGAAGATTTCATGTCCCTTGCAAATCTTATTACAGAATACATAGATACCCGTGCATATACAGAGGCAAATGCAGCAAGAATCTTTGTCAACCCAAGAGACCCCAAAATCTTTACTGCACACAGAAGAACAAATTTTTTTAGGGACCTCGAGAGATTCAAAAATAGAGATTTGAATACTATGGCACAGTATCACCTTCAGTGAATATTAGCAGGTCAAAAGAATACCCAGGGGATTCAACATTAATGCCCAAAACAGAAAGCCCATATTTCATTCTTGACTCCATTGTGTCCATTTCATGTTAATTTTCTATTTGGATTCTTCAGGAAGAATGAATTCATGATGTAGAAATTTTCACATTCTGCAAAGTTTTTCTTATGGGCACCAATCTTTGCATTAAAATCTCCTATAATGATTTTGAGGTGAGAATTTCCTTTTTTGTTCATTTGGTTTATTTTATGATACAATTATTCCACTTAATTGTTTGCGTGACTTGATGTTGGAGCATTCACTGGGTTCTGGTTTCCCTCACCTGATCTCCTAATAAAGGAACAGGAATATATTGCAGTGAGGTTTTGCTGCTCCAGTCTCTCTCTTAGAGCCTGGAGGCTGGGAAGGAAAATGTTCACAAAGATCCAGTTTGGGGTAGACGGCCCCCCCTACATGTTGCAGCAACTGAGGATCTATTGGGACGCTGTCCCCATCTGACAGTTAAGGACTCAATGCTACAGTATCTCTGTGTGTTATTTAAAGTTGGTAACTGGCGTAGCCAGCCAATATTGCCGATAGGGATATGCATGTGAGTTAAACTCCTGACAGGAGTAGATGTTTCCTTTTATGATTTATTTTGTTCTTAAAGTGACAGTGTTTAAAATGTTTAGTGTCAATAATGGAGAAATAAACCACTGAAAGTTGAGGGCTGAGTGCCCCTTGTGTGTAAACACGTATTTGTCCCCCTTTTCTACAAATTAACCCTAGAAGACTGTGTCACGAAGAGCCTGGGCAAACGGCAGCGCTACATAAAGGGAGCCGTTTGCCACTAATAACAAAAAATATATATATATATTTATTATCCTCCGCCCACTCCAAACAAAGAATATTTCATCCACATATATGTATCAGTTAAGAATATGGGACCTGAACGCTCGATTTTCAATGGTATACATGAAAATATTTGTTTATGTTGGGGCCATATTGCCATATTGACTCCCAAAGCAGTTCTGTTTCTGCAAATTCAGATCTGAATAAATCCTAAAGTAATTCTGTAATGTACATACAGTATCTCATTTTAATCAGAAAAAATGAATATCTTATGAATTGTATTAGAAATGTACGGGCTCTGGACATCAATTGTGCAACATATCTAATTCTCCCCCAGTGTTTATAGGGTGTTCATTGTCTGCAGGAAATCTTAGTTTCTTTAAAGAAAGCTATGAAGTTTTAGTACAATTAGCTGAATAAAGAAAGCATTTTAGCCTATTGGCGGAGGATAATATGACTTTATTACAAAGCTCACCATCTCGCGATGTTAGTGGTACAGTGAGTGATATTGGGAGAGAAAGTTAAGAGGTGGGACTAGGGAAACAGCAACAGCAGCATGGCATGGAGGACTAGAAGCTTGCAGCTGGGAGGTCAGCTGGACAGTGGCTGGCAGCTGGAGCAGACACCTAGTTAGGTGAGTTGAGAGAGGATATTAGACAGAGGCCCCAAGTACCTACGGCAGCAGTTGCTAGGGTCATTATCAGTGCCGGGAGTAGTGCCACGATGGAGGCCAGGGCAGATTGAGAGAAGGACCTGAAGGTTCAGGATGGCAGGATGGAGAACCGGCTGAGTGATTGCGAGACCACAGATGAAAACAGCAGAGGCAGCAGGAGAGGTGTCTCCTGGCTTGCACAGGAGTCAACAGTCAGATTGAAAATCTACAAATAACAAACTGGCACAGGGACGAGGAGGAGTGCAATCTTTGAGCTGTGATTGCCCACTACAGATGTCCAGCGGCAGAGCTTTATACGGAGAAGTAGAGGACAAACAAAACTACCTAATGTGCATAAACTAAGCGCTAAAACTAATTCAAACTGTGCTCAATCTTTGAGATAATACCAAACTAGATATTAATTAATAAACAGTGATTCCTAAGTAAAGAAATCTACTGTAATGTGACAGCAGCCTAGGGAAACTCACACAAATGCTCCCTTATACATAAGTTTAGACAGATAAGAAAATAAAATGCAATTCCCGGCGCTTGAAAAAATGGAATAAAGTACCAATCAATAACGTCCAATTGTTAGTGTCTCAATCTTTCACAATGAATAACAGTCCCACAAAGAATACCAGCGGTGTCTTGATTCTCCTAAGGAAGATGAAGAGAATACACAGCCTTTGCGCAGTATCACAAGGACAAATAAAAATCCCTTACCCCAGAAATAAGCCTACTTACAAAATAGGAGACTTGAGAGTTCGATGGATAGAATCTGTGCTTGCTTCAAAGACTTTCTTACACCAGACCCCTCGTGATGTATTTACAGTCCTCAGTCCCAAAGTTTTCAATTGACATACACACCACAGATCATCCAAACGACAAGATGAGAGAAAAAAACAAGTAGGCTTATTTCTGGGTAAGAGATTTTCATTTGTCTTTGTGATACTGCGCAAAGGCTGTGTGTTCTCTTGATCTTCCTTAGGAGAATCAAGACACCACTGGTATTCTTTGTGAGACTGTTATCCATTGTGAAAGATTGAGACACTAACAATTGGACGTTATTGATTGATACTTTATTCCATTTTTTCAAGCGCCAGTAATTGCATTTTATTTTCATATTAGGAGATGTAGAGGACCTGAGTAAACTGAGGGGGAAGGCAATCAAGATAGGCAACAGAGTTAGGCCCAGGGAGTTAGCCAGTGTGGGTTAGTGTATATATCTGGGCTTAGTACAGGTTCTGGGGGTATCTCCAGTATCCATGCAGGGTACGGGGCTGCTGAACAATGGACCAAACAGCTCATGAGTATGGCAGGTGGTGTCACTACAGGACGTCTGCCACTTGAAACTTATGGTTCCTGAGGAGATGAGTGAAGACAGTAAAGTAGTTAGTTGTTGGGAAAGAGGCTGCTTGTGAATGGGTTGTGGAGGCTGGTATTGTGGATTTCTCTATGTTGAGGGCCTTTCAAGGAGTTTCTGGTGAGATGGAAAGTGACTTGTTGTAGGGGGAGTGAGAAAAGGAGGTATCGCTTCAGGGATGGCTATGTCTGGTCCTCCTTTGGGGTGAATATAAGAGGCCAAGGTAGCTGGTGGGGGGTGGTTGGTGTGAAAGTTCCATCAGCTGCTTGGGGGAAATCAGCGTTTACAAGTATGGCGGCACTGGGTTCTACTTAGAGTAAGAAATTAGCACATAGGATAGCAGAAACAAGCTCTAAGGGAGCGTGTTCTTATGTGGCTAGCCCCTATGGCATTCACCTTGTGGAACCAGTGAAGTATAACATTTTGAAGTAGGAATATGTGGACATATTGATCTTCTAATTGGGGTGAGTTGTGTGAGGTGAGTAGGTGCCAGATCGTTGCACCACACTTTATAAGTATGTATATACTATATGAGGAGGCATGTAAATGATATGGCGGGACAGTGGTGGAAGTACGATAAAGACTTCTGTCTGAAGATGGCAGTATATAGGTAGCTAAGTTGTGAACAATATGGACCTTTGGTCCATATGCTTCATGATGCTGTAAATACCATCTCCATTTCAGGCAAAGCTGGTATCTTCCAATGTTCAGGGAAGTCAGATAGTTTGCCAAAAGGGGTGAGTTAGCAGTATAAAGAGGTTATGGGCTGATGGGGGTGGGGTATAAGTTGTGGCATAAAGGTGGCATCTCTGCTGGAAATTACCCAGCCATAGAATGCTATTGCAGGGTTAGGTGGGGGGTTAAAAGAGCAGCAGCAAGGGATGTTTTGCAGAAGGGCGAGAACTCAAGGGAGAGTCTCAAGCATGGCCCCTTTGGTAAGGATGGCAGGCCCATTTAGCTTTCCTCCACTTCCAGGGTTGAGAGTTTCTCCCCTTGAAGTGATGCCTAAAAAAAAACCTGGATCCTTTTGGATGATACATCCCCTTTCTTTCACGATGGGCTGATGGTAAATTATGGGATCAGTAAGGAGATTTGTATGGTGCAATATAAATTGCTTGAGAAAGTGTGGGAGTTGATACGTGAGTGTGGTTTAGTTGCACAGTGGGCAAAAGCAGATACCGAACGTTTAAGGATCCTGAGTAGATATTCCATGAGCTCTATGATTATGTAGAGTAGAGCAAACTGCCAAGGTCATCAGGGAATGGCATAGTGTTATCAATACAGCTAAGAGCATTTTTCTCCCTCAATTAACAAGTGTGTTTATTTTGGCATTCTATGGGAAAGGGGATACTTATGAATTTTAGGCAAACAGCATAAACTTGGTGCCAAATGATGTTCAGTAATTAATTATTTAGTTTCAGTTGGGATAATTCCTTCTGTAAAGAGGTCAATTTCGTTTTTGAATAGCCATGTTGGATCGGTATAGTGTAAGCAATTAGAGAGCTACTGTATAGGAAGGCCTCTTCCATGTTGAGGAGAATGAGAAGGAGATTATGCCAACCCTAAAGGGTGATTAGGGGGACTGGCTGTAGGCATTTGCAATTTTGCCAAGCTTGTAGGTGCCAGAGCATTGCATCAACATTTTTAAGTATGTAGATACTATAAGGGGAGGCATGTAAATTATATGTTGTGACGGTGGTGGAAGTATGATCAAGAGTTGTCAGAAGATTGCAGAATATAGGCAACTGAGATGTGAAGGATATGGACTTGTGGTTGTCATTAATGATACTGTAGAGACACTCACCATTTCAAGCAAGGCTGATTGCTTCCTATAGTCTGGGAAGAGAAAGTTTGCAAGTAGTGGTGTGTTGGCAGTATAAAGAGGGTCTAGTCTGTTTATTTTAAAAAGGGTAATAATTACTACATTTTTCATGATGCAATTTAAGTGTTGTCCACACTTCTATGGTTGTTTTAACCACATTGTTATTTTTTTATTGCCCCAAATATGTTTCTGTGCTAATACTGTAGGAAGCTGCAAGGGATGATATAGGGGCTTTCTTTTGGTCTGTGGCACAAGGGTGCTTTAAATAACCATATTGCATACCCAGTCATACCTCTGCTTCTTCATTTATACCCTGCAGTACCAGTGCTTCTTATTTACACCTCAAAGTACAACTGTTTATTTATATACACCCCACAGTACCACTGCATCTTGATTTATACCCACACAACACAACATTTTATTGATCTACAGCATGGCTGAACCACTGCTTTTTTATTGAATTCCACAGTATCTTGAGACGTATCTACTGTATCTTGGGTATCCCTGGAACTAAAATGAATATAGTTCAGCTCCAGAGACCCCCTGCTTCACAGTACCTTCAACCCATACTCCAGCGCCCCCCTCCCCATAACCCCCAATACTATTCCCCACCATCATGCACATTCTAAAATAACGAAGAACAGGGTATATGTGATGCTCTAAAATTGTAACCAGTTCCTTAAGTGGAATATCCAAATACATAAATCCACAATGTGTAATCCAAGAAGCGATGGAGTGCCCCAAATGAAGTAGAATTAGAACTGGTGGAGTCGGCCTGACATCCAAAACCATGAACACTATAATAACACCCAACCAGTATAATATTGAAAAGGGACAATGTCCGTGGTAGACAGGAGTAAATAAGGCACTGTGGCACTTTACCTGTACTATCCAATGGGCACTCTTGTCGTCAGCGGCGTGCAATCCACCCATAGTGGGTACAGGAAGATAGAGAGTGTAGATAGAGCACAGCCAGGGATATCCTGTATATTCCATCCAGGAAAGAGAAAAAGGCCAGGCCACTCCAGAAATAACAAAAAAGAAGTAATTTATTGCATGCTGGACATACAGCAAAAAAGGACTGAGTGAACGCACCTACGCGTTTCGTACACGGGGTACTTTATCAAGGTGACAAGGTTATACAATAGCTGCCTCTTTATACTTACAGGAACTACCTCTGAACCCATGGGGTGCCACGTCACTGACCCGCGTCCACACAGAGTCGCGGTGACGTAACATGTAGTCACTGGCATCTGCGCAGAATCGCGGCAACAGGGCGCGCAGAGCCATAGGTTGGGCAATTCAGTGAAGCACAAGACCTTACTTACATTGAGCGCCACAACATGTGAACTGACGTCATCAGCGCGCATCACGGAACGTGGTCGCGCTGACGTCACGTCGATTCCATGAGCCTGGCGGATCATGTGATACATACTTTAAAAAAAAAAAAACTTTATTTAAACAAAACAATACTACTTAAAACAAAGAATATATTAGAATATATTAAAGATAGTAGTGATTTAATCAATACTTTTGATGGCTTCAGATGGAAATGCAATTTAATGTGGGTGACATTGGATGTCACATCCCTATACACTGTCATTTCCCATGAGCATGGATTGATGGCTGCTGGGTACTTTCTCAATCGGTCTGATTTATCACCTGCACAAATCACTTTTATTTAGACTCTATTCACTTTTTTCTCACTCACAATTTTTTTCTATTCAATGGGGTTCATTATCTCCAAACTCGTGGAACAGCTATGGGCACGAGTTTTGCCCCTTCATACGCCAACCTTTTCATGGGTTGGTTCCCTCTTATAATTCCCTGAAATTATACCATAATTGTTTGACTCCCTCCATGTTTTTGTTTTTTTGGAATATATTAGCCTTTCTGATTACATGAGAAACACATGAATCTGTTATCAGAGGCAAATTCATTTCCATATAGTAGCTTCCTATAGGAAATAAACTATACAAACAAAAGGAAGAATTTGCTAGAGATCTTATCTGTTTAGAATCCCTTCAAAATATCTAAATTATATGGGACAGGTCCCCTAAAAAATAATATCCAACCAGATCTTGATTTTATACTCTCAGATAAAAATCTTTAAATTGGATCAAACCATGCTATTATGAAAAAGGAAATAAAACTGATTGATTAGTAGGAAAAGACTACAAGACCTATTTTTCAGATCAGAATACACTCAATAAAAACAGAATCTGGTCTGATTTTATATGACCCGAGCACTATCAAGCAAACTTTTATAAACTATTACAAAACTCTATACAACCTCTAAAAAAAAACCTACAAGAAATGAAGGAGTATTTCAAAAATGGTGCTTTACCTCATCTCTGTGCGCCAAATCTTGAAACACTGAACAAAGAAATAATAATGAAGAGGTGACTGATACTGTATAAAAGAATTACAACTTTCAAAGGATCCTGGCCCAGATGGCTTTTTAACCAAATGTTACAAAATATTCACTCATTATTGGTTCCACACATAGTTCAAATGTATAATCAATTCCTAGTTTATATTACTATCCATGATACTATGACCCAGGCTGAAATATCAGTCAGACACAAAGAGGGAAATAATTCTAATCTTTGTAGTAGCTACAGTCCAATCTCTTTTATTAACATACATATTAAAATTTTTAGTAAAATGTTGGCTAACCACTTGAATTTCTACCAGACCTGGTAGATTTGGATCATGTGGGCTTCATACAGGAACACCCGGCCTCCGATAATTTTAAAAGATTATTCAATATTATATGCAAAGTCAAATGTCTTCAAAATCATATGATTTTATTATCACAAGATGCTGAAAAAGCTACTGAAAGAATGCCCTGGCCTTTCATGTTTAAATCTCACAAGATCTTTGGTATATCTGGCATTTTTTTTCAAGGAATCAGAGCATTATGTAACTGATCTTCTACTGTAGAGTAATTACATTTCCTATATAAGATTTACATCATGTATGACACTAGCTAGGGTTGCTCTTTAATCCCCTCTAGCTTGCACGTACTATTGAAGCATTAGCTTCTAGGATTCAGGAAAATCCTAATATGTCTGGTCTGAAAATTGGCAAAAGAGAGCATAAAAAAAAAGAAAAAAAGAATAGTGGGTGCGCCAAATAGAAAATACAACTTAAAATACTGGACTAACTCTTATAAAATAATTCAAATAAATATACAATATATAATGTGACATGAACCAATCCGGAGCATGTAGGGTCTGGCAACAAAAAGGTAAATGTGTTGAAAAACCAAAATCCAAATGATAACGCAGCTTCCTAAACAATGAACCCCAGTCCTTGAGATGATTGGTAGTACAAAAGAAAAAAATATATGGAATCGCAGTCAAAGGGTACTGGTAAGAAAACACCTTTATATTAAATGATGTCAATATAATCATAAACAATAACAACAATTGTCACATTAAACTCAAAAGATAATAATAAAAAACAAGTGGAAGTGGGTGCATTACTGAAAGGCTATCAAAGCAAGTTCCTGCTAATTGAATGTCAGAGGGGTTACACCAGGATAACTCCTGGCTTGAGATCAAAGTCTTGTGACCAGGGAAGTATCCCCAGATGAATACGTAAAACGTAAGGGGATATGTTGTTGAGGGGGGTGCCTGTGGGTTGAGCCAATGCTCAGTGTGCTCATCCAACCTCCGCCGATGTCTCGTGGGGGCCCGATGTTTCTCCCAAATCAACACCTCCGGTCACGATGGTAAGATACTGACTCTGCAAAGCCCGCCGGGTTTCCTGGGGTGTGACGTCACTTCCGGATGTGATGCGATAACGCTTCCCGGTTGTCTCTGGGCTGTGCGATCCTCCTCCGCAGTAGTAATGTCAGATTAGCAGGCAAACAAGCCGATGGCAGGTGCCGCCCTAGCAGACGCACGTAACAGTGCTGGTAGTTCCACTCCACTGCACCAAATTAGAGCACAGACCCTTGGCTCCTCCTCCTACGCGTTTCACCAATGAATGGCTTCGTCAGGGATACCACAGCACTAGTTCAATTAGAATATATAGCCTTACCAATTACAAATAATCAGTGAATTGGATCATCAACAATCTTAAATAAATCAGTCAATAGATCCTGGTAGTTAAATGAACTAGTACTCATGGTATATTGACTGGTTCATGTCACGAAAATAATACATATCACTTTGCAAAGAATAACAATATGTTTAACATTAAAAAAATTGTAAATATAACACATTAAAATCCTTAAAACGTTAAAAACATTAAAAACAAAAATTTAAATAAAAAGTTTCTATCTTTAAATTTAGGGAAGGAATGAATTAATGCAATCAATTTAAAAAAATTTAAAAAAGTCCACATGTTGTCTATTGGAATGCTAAAAGGTCAAGATCCTCATTGAGCCCTACTGGACTAATTGTTTGTAATTTAAAAATCCAGTAGGTCTCCTGTTTTCTAAGTCTTAAAAGTCTATCACCCCTCATATTTGTTTTGGTAATATGTTCAATTCCCATAATAGAAAGTCCTTCAATACTCATATTATGGGTTGTAAGAAAATGTCTTGAGACCCCATGGCCAAGAAAACCTTTTAGGATATTCCTTCTATGTTCCATGAAACGTTCTTTTCCGGTCACGTGAGCGTTTCGCCCAATGAGGCAAACCAGCTCCGTGGCGTCACTGGCCCTCCCCCCGACACGCCCCCGGACGGCACACGAACTATGGCCAGGGAAAGCACCCACTTTCCCTCAGCCTCAGCGCGCCTCACCCCTGCTGAAGTCACTATGGACTCAGCCTTATATGCATGTTTTGTTACCCTTGACATCGTTACCAAATCTATATTTTGAATTACAAAAATGGGTTAGTTTCTAATGTTCAAATTAATAACAATAAATGGTAAACCCTTGGAATATCTCACAGCACATATAAACTATCAGTTACTTCTCACATTCAGTTCATTTAATTTCAAATGTTGATTTAAGTATTTGATCTTTTTTTTTTAACAAAATAATCATGAGTAATTAAATAGGTACTCTATATCCTATGTGGGCAGAATATCCTCCTGCCTAGGATTCTGCACTGATTTCATACCCTTCCAATACCACTAGTTGAGACAGATCTAATAAAACTACAGAAAAACATTTCCCTATTTATTTGGAACAGGAAAAATCTACATGAAAAAAATCAATACATACCAGGTCGATATGTGTCTTTCCCTCCTGTCTTTAGCTAGATATTACTTTTCTGCCCAATTTTACCAGTTAGCATCTTCGTTCCACTAATAAATATTGGGTAGATATAGAAAAGGCCTATTTGAACCCCCTTATTGTCCACCTATTTCTCCTTGCTAAAAAAATATATATAGGCCAAGAAGTGCCCTCTGCAATCTGGTTATGTCTCATTTTATAACGCTCTGGGACAGATGGAGATTAACCACCTTCCCATCTGTAATGACTCCCTTTTTTAGGCCTTTCCCCCTAGGTTAGACTGGACACATTTCAACCATGGGGCTTTCTCAGATTTAGGAATATTCTACAAAATAATAAAATCACAGGATTTCATCAACGATGTAAATGAAGCTCTGCATTTTAAGTCTTGATGCAGTTTTATTTAGAAACGTCCAGGACAAAATGTACTGTATTCCATTCTTTTGAACTGAATTTACACCAAATAAATTCATAGTGAATGTTCAATATTGAGCTCCCTGTTTGTTTTCTTATGTGCCTCGCCATGATTTTCTTTGTTTATTTTAAGCCTTGTGACAGCAGGGGCACACATGGTAAACTCTAATAAAGGTTAATTCCACTTTCTGCCCCTTGCCTGTCAAGATGGCTACTCAGTGCTGGGTTTATTGTGCTATCTCAGGAGACAAAATGGCTCCCAAAGCCACTGTGTTATAAGCTGTATCTCTGTTTTTAAAATATGTTACATTTATTTACTGTATGACTCTTTGTGTGTCTAGACTAGTAACCCTGTCTAATTGACAGGTACATCATTGTTGAGGGTCTGGTCATTGTATTGGGTCAGGTGTAGTTGTGGGACAATGGGG
Organism: Ascaphus truei; assembly: GCF_040206685.1. NCBI lineage: Eukaryota > Metazoa > Chordata > Amphibia > Anura > Ascaphidae > Ascaphus > Ascaphus truei. The sequence continues at coordinate 69,772,281 of NC_134486.1, forward strand.
AGCCCGGGCGAGATATGCCCACCTGCAGGGAGAGCACACACTCCAAATCAAGAGAATTATTTTCCCCCAGCAGTGAGGCCTCTCTCTCTGCAGGAGGTATGGAGTTAAAACTGGAGAGCAGTGCCTACATCCAATGCCCCGTCAGCTCGCACATTATTGGTTGGTTCATATTTCCGTGTCTCCAAGGTCCTGCCCTTTGGGGGCCAACCTTGAGCACTGTACCAACCCCCAGCCCTGATTAGTCCATCCAGTCGAGTCCCCGGCTCCTGATTGGTTCAGTCAAGGACTTCCATGTTTTCAGATGGAGGCTGGGAAAGTATGTAAGCCTAGGCCAATCAGAGCACCAAAGTTTTTTTTGTAGTTTCTGTGTCTAGGGACTACCTGTTTTGAGAACTGTGGACCCAGGAACGGTAACATCTTGTCATTGGAACCTGGACTAATCAAAGCAGAGACAACAAGAGTAAGCTAGCTTTTGCAGCACTCTCCACCTAACAAGCTAGGAGTCCATCCATATTGCCTATTGGTGATTTATTACTGCACCCTGTTTTGTGTGTTTTTACTGTTGGCTTCGGACAAATATATTATGGTTTATTTAACATTTGTGTTCTGCCTGTTGCTTTGTGATCCCTGGTAGCCTGGTCATCCCTGTATTGTAACAAGCCTCATCTTACAAATTCAACAAAATTATTAAAAAAATAGCTATAGCAAGACTTACTGTTCCTGTGACCACAATTAAATAAATTAAATCCCTCGTTATGTCGTAGGATAATGACCATGGCTCAGCTGCAGCTTCCCTTTGGTGTTTGAAGCTTCTGTAGTTCTTTGAATTAATGATAGATGCTATTAGGGTGTAGGTAAGATAAAGCCAATGTATTCTGAGACTACTGCTACAGTCATGCACATTCTGTTTAGTATTGTCTATGAAAAGCATCAGTTGTTTTTAAGACACCCATATCACTTCTTCCCATACACGCTTCCAATGCTGCAAAACTAAAAGACACCAGACACAGTCTCTGCAATTATTGACATACTTATTACAGTAAGTTACAGAAACATAGTATAAATCACTGAAGGTTTTATAAAAAATATTGATTACAAGCACATAAATAATAAAGCTTCCCCAAAAAATACAATCTTCCACCAACTGTCACTGGCTGTTTCTTTGTGGAGTTCCACCTGTAAGATAATGAATAAATGCTGTACATGTGTTACTTAAAGACTGTGTTGTTCTGTAGTTACATCGCTGTACATGTGTGCTCTATGCCTGTTCAATGAAACGCATAGACATTCGATTTGATTGTTGTGCATGCGCGCCGGATATAGAGCAAGAAATTACAAAAAAAAAGTCAGATGTTACCTTAATGATACAATACTGATGTTCTGTGTCACTGGTTGTGTTTTCAACATGAAGAAGGTGTTGTAGTGGATAATGTGCAAAACTAGGATAAAAACAATGTCATTAGTATACCGTTCCATGACTCCAACAATATTACTTACTAAACTGTGCCCCGAAACTACTCTAGTTAATCTCTAAAGAGTATCACCCCCAACAAACAATAAAAAAAGTCATTTCTTTAATGTCAAGGTTTTATCCATTTCAGTCACTGATTTCTCTAGACCACATTTCTCAGAAGCCGTAATAGTGTAGTCTATTTATTGTGTTATTGACATTCCTCAATTGTACAGCACTGTATTTGTACTGCACCCGAAGAGCATGTAAAATAGCCTGCTTCAAATTGTTTGGTAAAGCCATCTTACCATGTGAGCCATAACAATTCACTTTTCTGCCCCAGTCAGCATAAAGCTAAAAAGGTACATGATGCTGAAAAATCAACTTGGCAAATCTGAAGCTACATGTGGTTTTCCCCTATTGGTGCGTAGCATATCTTTCCAATAGTTCCCTTGGTGTTATGGATAGAGAGATGTCACAGAGAGCATCCCCATTGACAGTGATATGTCTCCACCTCCGTGGTTCAGTCAATTTTCCTGCATGTGTGAATCAGGTGGATGGGGGCGAAAGGCACAATGTCACTGCCACCAAATGAGAAGAATGGTCTGTAGGGGCTTTCCTGCATCTGAGGATTGCTTTGAGACACATGGGGGGCAGAGGATGCTACATACAGATGTGGTGCTTTCTCTTGCAATAGTCTATCCACTAATGAATAGAGACCATCAATGCACTTCACAATATGGTCCATGCTCTTTAACTTGTGGTCCATTTTTTTTCTCCAGTGAATCTATTCTCTTGTCCAGCTCAGGTACTTGTGCACAATCAGTTCAACCATCAGGTCTGGCCACAGGTGAGCAAGGCATGCAATAATCACAATTATCAAACAAAAACCTATGTGACAATATATACATATGTGTTTTTCCCAGCCAAGATGTGATATATCCCAGGGGTGTCTCTGGGTAACCGTAAGGCTGCAAAACAAATGTGTCCAGTTACTTTATTAATACCAAATGCTGTAGTGTTTCATGTAAGATGTTTATATGTTGTAATACCTACACAGTGTTAATCAGTCCCCCTCTCGAATGGGACACATGTCAGTTGTAATTAACCCTTAAAGTGTAAGTGAGGTTAACTATACCAGTCTACATTGAATATAAAATATGTTGTAAAGTGACAACACAAAGTAAGGAAATCAAAATATTTTTTAATTCTGATGAGTTTTGTTTTTTAAAGATATTGCTGTTGTTCACAGAAATTTCCCTTTTGCTTTGTTGTTTTTTCATAAACAGTTACAGTACCACTACTGTTTCCACAATTTAGCCCTTTGAGTGCATTACATTACAGTAATATTACACTAAATCAGTGTTTCCCAACCAAGGTTCCATGTAACCCATGAGTTACCCATGGGTGCCTTTGACTAACCGCAATGGGGCACTGCGTGAAAAACAAATGGTGTGATTTTAGTGCATAAGCTGCTGCTTATGTTTAATTTAAGTAAGAGTTAAGATCCCCTCCCTCTCCCACCTCCCTCCCTCCCCCTCTCCCACCTCCCTCCCTCCCCCTCTCCCACCTCCCTCCCCCCTCTCCCACCTCCCTCCCCCCTCTCCCACCTCACTCCCCCCTTATACTTGACACTTGGTTTCTTGCAACATGTAACATGTGCAAAAATAATGTAAGTGCTTGTACACCACGACAGAATCAGTATGACTAAATATCCCATTGAACATGTACAGCTGAAGAACATAAGCACTGTACTGTAGTAAACTCACAACACAATGTAAATAATTCTTTCATTTTTAAATTGAGGTAGATAGTATTACTTTAATAAAATTAAATGAAAAAAATGTTCAGTATTAAAATCAGGTCAAGTTTTTCTGTTTTGCTTTTATTGCTGTGGAAAGATAACTAAAGAGTTTTTTTTTAAAATTAAATATGAATTAAAGTTAACAGAAAGGTTCCTTATTTTTTTTTTATTTTTTTTTAGCTTTCCACAAAAAATATTTATGTATTTATTTATACATACAGTAAATACGTTTTTTTCCCCCAAACACGTAAAAGAAGGCTGTCCACTCTTCCTGAAGCCTGCAGTGAGCGTGTTGTAAATTTCTGTAAGGAAAAATAAGTCAGAATTTAATTTGGGATATATATACTGTACAAGAGTACAGTACTGTATATTGCCTGAAGGAATCTCCTTATGAAGGCTGCTAAAACAAGGGGTCAAAAAAACATTTAACCAGAAAATCAAAATCAATTTTATTTTATGTATATGAAATATTAAGAGCACTATATGGCTTAACCACTAATTTAATTTCAATGAAATCACAAGTGTATCACTTTCACAGCAAGTACATACTGCAAAGTTGTATTAGTAGCACACAATGTATACAAAATGTCTCACCTTATTCTGTAAATCCACAAAATCCCATCAATTCAAAAGAAGGAGTAGTCTTTCAGGCATATCGTTAGCCGGCCTTTTACCTTAAAATTACAAACAGACAAGAGTTTAGTTTGGAGATCAGATTTTGATTGAAACCACAGAACATTCATCAGAGAGAGGAGTAAACCAACAGTAATGTACATGAAAAAACACAAACCTCACTGAAAGAATCAACGATCCAACTGTGTTTCCAGGCACGATACCCACAATGAATCCCAAACATTCCGGTATGATGAGCGTGGTATACTGGTTCCATTTCAATGTCCATCAACTTGGGTCAGGGAATTTCCCCCAGCATTCTCTGGCAATAATTATCTGGATTATACTCTACAGTATGAATAAAATTCTGACATGGCCATCGTCACCCTGTATGAAAAACACAGAACAAAAGGATATTTAAAACAGGCCCTTAAAGCTCCAATATGACCAAAATCAATAAGTGAAAGGCAGGTGGTTGCCTTTACAGGATATTAAAACCTACTCTGCTGCGTTTGGAACTAAAACATAGTTTTGTTTTATTTATTTTTAAATGGCAAAAGATGCAGAAGAGACTCAAAGAAGTACAGTACTCACTGTCCACACACAAACACAGATTAAAATTTACCATGATGCCTTTTGCATCCCACATGGCCCCAGTTTCATCTTTTATATGAAATGACCAGGCAGATAAGGGTGGCAATTGTGCATATATAAAGTTTTGCAGCATATCATCAAACTTCGCCTTGGATTTGCCTTCATCCTGAGTAGCGATCCCTTCACCTGTACTTGACTTTACTGCCTGATGACTGGCCTTCCCTTCATCTTGATTGCACTTCTCAGCAGATTGTTGCGATTTCCATGCATTCACAAATGCCTTCCTTGTTCCTTAACTCCACTTCCCTTTTTTTTTTTGTGCACACCTTGTACATTATACCGTTATGGAAGATTCCAGACTGCAACGTGACTGGGGCCATTCAACATCACTTTAACAATGTTTCAATAATAAATAATAATCATTATTAACCCTATAATGTTCCCATGCACAGGTACAACTACCCTTGAATGAAATTGACCTTGTAGTTTAATTAACTGCAAAGTACTACAGATATAACGTCATTTATGTTTAGCCGGTGCAACTTTTGTTGTCCACACCTCATCCATGGCCTCACTGCGCTGAGCCGCACAGACCCTGTCTCTGGTCAGCTGGAATAATTATTGGTGTTATTATTGGTGTTGTTTCAGTTTAGTGCATGGCCGGTACGTTGTGCACTGAATATCTGCGCCTTTGATACTCTGAATGCTATAGTGCAGTTCAGTATTTACCTAGCAGGTGTCTGAATACAAGATAAAATGTACACGTCTCTTTGTCTGAATGTGAACATCACTATTGCTGCAGTTACTGTACATACTTTATTAAGCATGACTATGCATTAACCTAATCTGTCTCATAACATTTGTACTGTAATGTACATGGAATGGGACATGGCACTTTCTCCATGCCATACAAGATCGGCTGCAGTTATGACTATATGATATATTGTGCAATTCAAGTCAGGCGAGATAAAGTGCGCCTCTATCTGAAATCTATGAGTATATAGCTGAAAAGTACCCATTTAAAAAAAAAAAAAACACCATACCAAAAAAGCTGGAGGAATTCTATTTGACACAACTTAAGCATTAATGATTCTATTTGACACAACTTAAGCATTAATGATTGCTTTATTAGAACACTGGCAAGAGGGGCAGGTGCTGGGCACTGCAGACATCATGGATGGGTATGTTCGATGATGGCAATTTTCGAAGGAGAAAGAGATTGAATAATTGACTATTTGGCCACACTATCGTCTGTATGGATTCTTAGACAAGACACTCTCCCCTCCCCAACTTCGATTCTAGCAAGCAAACCCCCCTACCCCCTGAGGGGAGAGGGTGGAAGGGGGAAGGAAGAGAATTAGGATGGGGAGGAGAGGATGGGGAGGAGGAACCTCCTTCCAAATAAATTACTGATGATGCCAGCTGAAAAATGAGCTTGCCTGAGATATATGCTAATGGAAATGCAAAGTATATGTAAATGAGTACAGTCCCAAACTTCTATAACAACTATATTTAGTTGATAAGCCTAAGGCACCTAGTGACTGGAATAGTGTTCTGGTGTCAGATCCAACAGGACTAGAACCCACAACCATTGCTTTGCTAGAAAGCAGCAGCTCTAGCAGTGTGAGCAAGCAGCACTGTCATCATAATTTTGAGCTGTTAACTGCTCACCCCTGTAGCTAATCCAGCTATTAGCATATTTCACAGGTATCACAGGTGTTCTCCACAAGGTACATTAACCTGTCAACCAGGAAGTGGAAGGGATCTATTTGTAGAAGACAGGGGAAAGGAACTACTACGGGTATGAGCACTGAAGTGGTGCTACATGATCCGGAGATGCACAAAGGTGGCTATGATCTAACAGAATTTTAATTTCCCTTAAAAATGTTGCATGATATAACAGTTAACCCTATAACAGACAAATAATATGGTAAAAAATGTGTGTAAACACTGCGGCGAGGGACAAAACAATTCACTGGGCTATGTGCTAGACACATACTGAATTGAAATACTTTCTTTTAAAATAAATAAAACTCTACAAACCACAGTAACTGATTCCATAGGCTTCCCACAGTGCAGAAAGTGTTATTGGAATGACAAGTCTAAGGCACCTTATCAGGACAACAGCTCTAGCAGTGTGAGCCAAACCAGCTGATGGCTAGCACCACTGTCACAGCATACTGTTCAGTTCTATTTCTCATTGAGTGCTCATACTTGTATAAATCACTTTACCTTCTTCTGGGATAGAGAAGCATACAGTATCTAATAAGGAGTCTTCTGACATGAGACACCTCGGGAAGGCATGGGAAGACTCCTTACAGTCCATGTATTTGACTAGGCTGTAATGTATTCCAGCACCGAAAGTGTTTTATAGTAGAATACTACTTTGTAAATATGGCCCACTATATTTATCTTTTATAAGATTAGAAGTACTAACTCAAGTAACCAAGTCACTTTATTTTATATTTCTTTCACTCTGAATCTGCTTTATTTGCTGTATTTCACCATATTTTTACTTGTGTGTGTCAGAAAAACTGTGTTTTATTTAAAATAACCTGGCTTCAGTAACTCACAGCCCTCCCCTTCTATCTCTACTCCCCCTTTTCCCCTCCATACCCCTCCCCTCCCTTAAAATATTATCTTTATTCTTAAATACTTGTGCCTTTTAATAACCTAGCAGCGGACATCAACATACTATTCACTGTGCCACCTAGTGGACAGATACTGAAATTGGGGGTGGAGGGTGCGAAAGAGAGAGCTAGACCACAGTAATCCAAGTCTTCCCGCAGGGTAAATATAGCAGTTTTCCATGATTCCGGGAACAGAAAGTCTTTTTGCAGTACATCTGTAACTGCCTTTATACTGATTCTCTAGTTTCCTAATGTTCTCTGACCAATATTCCTTATAATACATTTAAGCTGCTCTACATGGTTACGTTGGTATTAAAAGTATAGTAATGGTAAAACACATACTCAGTAAGTTACATTTTGACCAGTTACTGTATGTATTACAATTGTGTTTTTGTTATTTCATCCAAATATTGCGTGTTTTTTTCTTTGTGGGTCATGTCTTTTTTCTTGGTCCTCAACATGCCCAATGTGGAGTACCTTTGGATGGCTTCCATTTTGAATACTATTTATAGGTGACTGGAAGCTGAATGATTTGCTAATATTTCCAGTGAAATGTTAGATTAATTAGGAGGAGGGAGAAGGGTGTGGTAGGCTAATGTAATTTAGGATTTCCCAGATGGAGGTAACTTGGATGTTGATGATTACCTAATAGGGAAAAAAGTGCTTTAGAAATCTAATCTAAATCAACTGTGGCTCCACAGATATTCTGGCTTTGTAGAGAAGTTGTCAGCTTGTAAAATATATTCCAACTATAAAATTCATTGTAGTTTAAAAGTTTCATTGCATCTATTCACAAAATGTTGCAAAATAACTTTGTATTAAGCAGGGTGCTACTTCTTCCCTGTTCATAATTTCCCACTGATATTTTGTAATCAAATGAGCCTCAATTTGCACAAAGGATATCTCTATATTTCCACAAAAATTTGGAACAAAGCAACACTAGTGACTTTCCACAAATGGAAAGATTGATTAAACATTTGTAATACTAAGTTTAAGTTGTGACGTAAGTCCTTAATTTAAAGAATCACAGTGCGTGTTGTAGCCTTTATGCATTGCAAATTACTTGTGAGCAACATTTGAACCTTGAAATTTATGCACAATATATTTGTACATCAATTGAATGGAGTTCAACATACAGAAAACAAAAAATCAGATGAAACAGCAAAGATTAAAATACATAATTATGGTTAAATATTAGCAAAACATTAAAAACACGTGTGTGCATGGTTAATATTGGAGATTGCAGAGCATGATCGTGACTTTAATGCTAACACCTGCTAATAAAAGTTACATGCCACTTGTATTTTGTACTTTAAAATTGTCTCAAAACATTACTGCCCTGAAGCATGCAATTGGCATACACTGGCGACACACTTTATTCGAGCTTGGCTAGTCCCACGAATTCGGGTATACCCGGGTGTATTGAGGTTTGTGACTGTTTTCTGCCCGAGTGCATTGCGTTATTTTCCAGGCAGGGATTGAAGCATTTTATTCCCGCTGGCTGCAATACTGCACAGTATATATATATACTGTATACTGCATTACAATTCATGAATTTATGCCATCTGGTAGATCCTTGAGCAGAACGCAAGAGCCTGGATGGTGCATAATGAGAAATTAGAGCTGAGATGTAAGGAGGGGCAGAAGAGTGTAAAGCTTTAAAAGTGAAGAGGAGAATTGAGTGTGTGATACAGGATTTGATAGGAAGCCAGGAGAGGGATTTCAGCAGGGGAGACGCTGAGACAGATTTCGGGAAGAGTAGAGTTATTCTGGCAAAAGCATGTAGGATAGATTGTAGGGGAGACAGGTGAGAGGCAGGAAGGCCGGACAGCAGGAGGTTACAGTAGTCAAGATGGGAGAGAATGAGGGCCTGAGTCACAGTTTTTGCAGTCGAGCAACAGAGGATAGGGCGTATCTTTGTAATACTGCAGAGGAAAAAAAGACAGGTTTTAGTTACCTTTTGAATACGAGAAGGGAATGTGAAAGAAGAGTCGAGTGTGCCCCTAGCCAGCGTGCTTGGGCTACTGGGTGATTGGCAGTACTTCCAACAGTAATGTGGAAGAGGTAGTAGGGCCAGGTTTGGGAGGAAGTATGAGGAGCTCTTTTTTTGCCATGTTATGTTTAAGTCGGCAGTGGGCCATTGAGAAGGAGTGGCTCAGTGAGTAAAGACACTGGTGTGGCACTGAATTTGAAGCAGGGGAACATGGTTCAATTCCCAGTTTCGGCTCCTTGTGACCTTGGGTATGTCACTTTATCTCCCTGTGCCCCAGCCACCAAAAAATAGATTGTAAGCTCTATTGGGCAGGGACTGTGCCTGCAAAATGTCTCTGTAAAGGGCTATGTAAAGCTAGCAGCACTTTTCAAGAGCAAACTATTATTATTATCATCATTATCATCATTATTATCATTATTATCATTATTATCCAGGATGATATAGCAGAGAGATATTCAGAAACTTTAGCCTGTACAGCAGGTATAAGGTCAGAGGTTGAAAAGTAAATGTATGTGTCATTAGCATAGAGATGATATTTGAACCCAAGAGATATGATTAGGTCACCTAGAGAGAGTGTGAAAAGAGAAGAGGTCCCAGGACAGAGCCCTGGGGTACCCCCACAGAGAGATTGATAGAGCATGAGGAGGTACTGTATTGGTAAAAGAGACACTGAAAGTACGATGAGAGAGATAAAAGGTGATCCAGGATAAAGCTTTGTTATGAATTCCAAGAGTATGGCGAATGTGAAGGAGAAGAGGGTGGTCCACAGTATCAAACGCTGGAGAGAGGTCGAGTAATATAAGCAGGGTGTAATGACCTCTGTCTTTGGAAGCATGGAGGTCATTAGTTATTTTACTGAGGGCTATTTAATTGGAGTGAGCAGTGCAGAAGCCAGATTGTAGAGGGTCTAGGAGAGTGATGTTGAGAAAATGGAGCAAGCGAGAGAATACAAGACGTTCAAGGAGTTTAGAGTCAAAGGGCAGGAGGGAGACAGGTCGATATTTAGAAAGACAGGTATGGTTAAGTTTGCTGTTTTTGAGTAATGGTATAACTGTTGCATGTTTGAAGGAAGAGGGAAAGGTACAAGAGTGGAGGGAGGAGCTAAACATGTGTGTGAGCGTAGGGATTATAGTAGGAGCAAGAGTTTTTAGAAGATGGGTTAGAATGGGGCCAAGAGGACGGTGGTAGAGGGAGTAGAGGAGATCAGCAATTACACATCCTCCTCTGTGACAGCGGAAAGAGTCAAGGATGGCAGGAGGAGAGTTAAGAAGAGGTATGGACTGGAGGGGAATACAGACGGGATGGCCTGATATATGGATTTCACCTTTTCCTTGAAATAGTCGATAAAGTTGCGTTTTAGGAAGTGCCGTAGTTACAATCTGAAGACTTTGTATTTACAAAAGAGCTTTTATTTATTTGAGGTGAGATGGAGGAAGAAGAACAGGCAACAGAGGATGGTCTGAGTAGGGAGTCAAAAACAGAGAAAAGTTGGCATGGATTAGACTTGTGCGTGTTGATTAGTGAAGAAAAGTAGGTTTGTTTAGCTTGAGAGAGGGCAGAGTTGAAACAGGATAGAATACATTTGTAGTGAAGGAAGACTGTGAGAATGTGAGATTTCCTCCAGAGGTGCTTAGAGGAACGAGTGCAGGAGCGCAGCTTGCACGTGTGGGAATTTAGCCAGGGTCTTGAGTTAGAAGAGTGAGAATGGCAGAGAAAAAGCGGGCATGTAGCTCAAGAGAGGAGGACAGGACAACGTTATAATTCCTGACCACGTTGTCTGGAGAATAGCTGAGAGAGGAGAGGGAGAACGTAAAGTGGAATAAAAAGCTGGTAGGTTAAGAGAGCACAGGTCTCTGCAGAAACGAGGTATAGATGGAAGTGGAGAAGAGGAGAAGTGAAAGAGAGAAAATTATATGAGGTGATGTCAGAGAGAGGAAAGGGAGAAATGGAGAAGTCAGAGAGAGAAAAGTTTCTAGGTAGTGGCCATCTTTGTGGGTGCTGGCTACAGTCCACTGTTGAAGGCCAAAAGAAGAGGTTAAAGAGAGAAAGCAAGAAGCCCAAGGAAGAGGGGGGTCATCAATGTGGCAGTTCAAGTCCCAAAGGAGAAGAACAGGAGAGTCTGAGGAGAGAAAGACGGAGAGACAGGACTCAAGGTGAGAGAGAAAGACAGAAGGGGGATGCATAGACGTAGGTGGGTGATAGATGACCACCACGTGGGCAGGGAGAGGAGAGAAAATCTGGCAGTGTGAGCCTCAAAGTAGGGAAAAGCAAGAGAGGGACGAATAGGAAGGGGTTGTAGTGCAGATAGAGGAGAGCAGCAGCCCCATGCCTCCACCCCTGCCATCATGGCATGGAGTGTGGGAGAAAGAAAGGCCACCATAAGACATGGCAACTACCAGTACAGAGTTAGACTGAGAGAGCCAATTCTCAGTTACAGCAAAGAGTTATAGCAAAGATGTGCAGTCTGGGATAGATTATATCCCCTTTCCAGCTTAGTTCAAATCCAGAATTCAGGCCAATAGGTGTTGTGTTGTCCACTTGTTTTACTCCTGTTGAACTCACTGCTCAACCCCACAATACATGGAACTTAAACAATTTGGCTACTTTAAATATAGGCTGCATAATAGAGAGAGAACCCACTACTACCAGCAGTAGCCTCCTTATGAAGCTGCCTGTCAGCTGTGTTAATTCAGCCCTGAATGCTCAGGTACTATAGCTCTAAGTGGGTTAACCTTATGACTGCTGGTTTCAGCAGTCACAGGTATGTTTCCCAGGCATATTCATCAGCAAGTGACTTCACCCTGTCACAAGGTATTTATACCATGTGTCAGCTGGTATGGTATTGATCTAATGGAAACATTCTTGCAACTATCAGATATGGCTGATGGTGTTATTATTGTGCATAAATGGATAGTCCTATATCCATTTAATATAATGTATATAACATTTATCTTTTTCTGTTTAACGTTCACTGTTGTCTGGCAGACACAGCACTGTTTTCTAGTCTGGTGAGTGCTGTTAACGGCTGTCATTAATATACATAATGTCAATAATATAAATAATATTATATCGTATAAAAGTAGAGCACAGTTCTATGGGAAGATGGCTTATTTGGTATTTGCCTAATACTTGTGTAACCCCTTGATAGAATACAGCCATTTATGCATGCTGCCCTCTAGCTGTGTTCCTCTCTGGTGTGTGCTGCTGGGAATTAGCCAATGACAGGGCAGTAGGCAGCAGAACTACAACTCCCAGCCCCTGCTGCTCAAATAGGGACACATGGCATGACAGCCAATGAAAATAAAGGGTCAGAGGGGAGTGAACCAGGAGCTGCAGGGAGAGCACTAGGAGACAAGAGCTGAATAGACACAGAGGAGAGCTCGCAGAGAGCTGCACAAACCTGAATGCCCTCAGGTTTGATCAGTCTGAGTCCCACTGAGAGAGAGCAGAGATCCATTGGAGGGAGAGAAATATCTGGTGCAGCAAGACCCAGCTGTAACGCTTGCGCTCACCACGAACAAGGCGGGACCCCCGTACTGAGTTGTGAAAGTATAGAACTGCACACCCACAGCAGCAGAGGCATGCCTGGAGGGTGGATAGTCAAGAACGCCGGGTCTGGGTTGGAGAGAGTGGGTTAGTCTTGATACTTGCCGAGGTCATGGGTAAGTGCCAGGAGAGTAGTCAGAGCCCGAAGTGCCGAGGTCAAGGCTTTGAGCCAGTAGAGAAGCAGAGTCCGTTTGCCGTGGTCAGGGATGGAGAAGGTTGGAAGGTCTGAGGCAAGCCGGGGTCGATAATCCAGAGCAGGATCCAAACTCTAGCCGGCTCGTACACAGGGAGGAAAGCAGCAACAGGGTAAACAACGCAGAGAGAAGGCAGAGACAGGACGTGGGAACACAAGGCTACCAATAACTATGCTCAGCCAAAGAGGAAGTGACAGAGCTGAGCATATATAGAAACAGGAGTCCAATGAGAGAAGGAGCGGAGGAGCGGCCTCTGCGGAAGCAGGGATAGGTTGTGAGAAGCAGGAGATTGGTGAGGGAGATATTAGAGTTGACGCACAATGTATTTATATAGCGCAAATAATGTACATAGCGCTTCACAGCAATAATACATGTGACATAATCATATAAATAACAAATAATACAATAACACATACTGTAATGGGAAGAAGTGCTTCAGACATAAAAGTGAGCTTTGTCCTTTGGGATATTTTTCAGCCAATGATTATTCTGCTGAGACCTATTCTCCAAGTCTTGCTGTTTGTCTTGCAGGTTGTCAATTCTAGTTTCCATATTTGTTATTTCATGTTCCAGTGTACTGTGAGCTTCTACAAGGTTCAGTACTCCAGTTTCCAGCATGCCTATCTGTGTGCCTATGGAGATGACCTCCTTTCATAGTTCTTGGACAATGTTTTCAAGTGCAGCAGAACAAAGCGCAAACTTGGGTCAAGGTACATGTGAAATAAAATAAAAAACACAGTGTAATACAGCTACACAATATAGCATGAAATATGGATAAAACTGTAGGTGTTCAACTCACATGCTGTGACATAAAAGAAAGCAGTTTATCACAAAGTGATGACTCCAAATTTATCTGGGAGCTATATTGCGGTGTATTTCAGAGGTCCGTGGTGCATATGAAGGAGAGAGAAATACAGAACATAGTGTAAATGCAGCTTTATGTAAAGATAAAACAGACAGAGCAATGCAAAATCAAACTCACATGCTCCCAAATGTATTATAGCAGTTTGACCACTCTGGGTTCAGAGATTAATCAATTGTAGACTCCCCTCCTCAGCCTGTTACCTCAGAACTCCTGTCTGCATGCGTAGTCAGCTGATCACATCCCTAATTTAGGCGGGGCGGGTCGTGTACCCATAGTGGTGTGGAGAATGGAGAAGTCCCGTTGATCAATGGTCAGCTTCACCTCGTAGCTAAACCTACTGTACGCTTTTCACTCTCCCACAGTATCAGTTTCCTCAGGGATTCAATAGTCACTCCTAGACAGGGAACATGTTTTATACTATTTGAAATGACATCACAGTGCCATTACCAATCACAAAATGAATTACAATTGATTGTTGTCCTGAGCTAAAATGTCATCCAGTGTCGGCCTCAACTTTGAGTGACCATTTTAAGGGGAACATGTGCCTGACTGGAATTTACTTAATAGATCTGTGATCATTTCTAGTGCTTGTTGGAATATTCTGTCAGTTCTTTTAAAGATTTGCTACATTTTTATTTGCAATTCAATTATGTTTGCCTTTTTTCCCTTCAAAGCGGTATTATTGTGGTATGTTTTTGGTGAGGTTGTGGGATTTTGAATTCAATAAGAAATCAGTCAGTTACTTTCATTAAGTGATGCCCCTGGTGCTTGATGATGATGCTTGGTGTAAAGCTGCAGAGTTACTGTAGGCTGTGATGGTGAATTGCAGCCTTGTTAATGCAGGGTTATTGTAGCCATGTTTTTGCAGGGTTATTACTGCCCTGCTATTGCAGGGTCTGTGTGGCTGCGGTTGATTTCTGCCGAGGTATTTTTTTCCTCCCCCTGCATTAGGGCCTACCTCACCCACTGTTTTGAATCCCTGCTGGGATAGAAATGCACCCCCCTCCGTCTCTCAGTTGAGGTCCTCATTTGATAATCAGCAGCCCACTACAAGGAGTTCTGATAAGCCCAGACCCAGAAAAAAGCCTCTGCAGCCCTTTGGAGACCTTTGAAGCAGAACGCACGGGTGGCACAAAGGATAACGGGAGGGACTAAGTGTCAAGGGCAAGGACCAGCCCTATTCTGGTAGCTTCAATGTCTTCACTGCAACATCGAACGTGTTTGCATGTTCCTACCGAAAGGTATGAATTTTGTGAAAAAACGGTATTCAGTAACATAAATCAATTGGTAAATATTGTTTGGTACAAAAATAACATAACGCTCGAGTTTTAATTTGCTTTTCAAGCGATATGCCCGTTCAATTTCGCTCCAGCCGCCTGGAAGAGCTGTGCAGAGAGAAACTCCATCTCCCTGCACAGCTCTTAGAGGTGATCACAATGCTTTTATTTTCATTTTATTAACAAAGTATTGAAGCAAGAGGTCTC
The DNA here is from genome assembly GCF_040206685.1 of Ascaphus truei. Lineage (NCBI taxonomy): Eukaryota > Metazoa > Chordata > Amphibia > Anura > Ascaphidae > Ascaphus > Ascaphus truei. Next base: position 69,787,453 of record NC_134486.1, read on the forward strand.
TGGACCTGAACCGCAGTGCTTTCAAGTCTGGGGATGCTCTGCTTCCCAAGGTTCAGGCCTCTGTATTGGGTGCCGGTATCTCCTGCAAGTTTAAATGTCCCCCGTCATGGCCCAAATGACCAGGATATTTAAACTTGGAGGATACAGGAGGCCTCTACCTCGAGAAGCAGGAGGTCCCCGGAGCTGAAAGTAATGCGGTTCAGGTCTAGAGACCACCGGCTTCAATAATATGTTAATAAAAATGTAAATAACAAGGGCTTCATTACCTTAGTGGCTAACTGCTAAGGTAATGAAGGGATTAAAAGATTTATTGGTGGTAGAGTGGGTAGGTGATTGTTATAGTTGCCCCAGGGTGGGTGGTTAGACCTCCCAGGAGGGGTTAACACCTCCCTTACCTTATTGTTACAATCACTAAGGGAACGAAAGGGTTAACCTCCTGTGAGGAACCCTCATTATCTTCTTTGGTTTAACATTTGTCTTCCAGGCTTACTGTATGTGCAAAAAAAGCTCCCTTTTAGATTTGGCATTTCAACAACATGTAAATTCCAGTAAATACTTCTCCTGATGCTCTTCATTTCTATACAGGGCTTTCAGATCTCGACTGCATTTATACACATTCATACAATTGGGGACATTTATTAAACTCTCCCGGCTGCCAACCGGGGACAAAGTCTTTGGAAAAGAATGCACCAGATTTATCAGTAACGCTGATTGCTTTCTGTTTCAATTTTTTTTATTGTTTTAGAGAGACATAACAAATATATAGTCTTGGAATACATTTGATGTTTTAACAGTGTCACTTGTCCATACAACAAAGGGCATTAATAGTTCGTCATCATTACTGAAATAAAATAGTTGCTATAACACTGTTTTTGAATAAGTGTGGTCTGTCTTCCTATTTCCGGTTGTGTTAGGGAAGCAGTCGCTTCCGTAAGCATCTCTCATGGGCTTAACAAAGGAAAGAGAAGAACGTAGAAAAGAAGAAAAAGAAGGGTGGGAGGATGGAAGGGGGGGGGTAGGACGAGCCCATTTGTCTGGTCTTTCTGTATTTATTTCTATGGGGTCTCTAGTTTCCTGGCCATATTTCCCAAATTTTGTGAAATTTGTCAGTTTTCTGGTTCAACTGTGCTGTGAGGAGCTCCATCATCTTTATTTCCCTTAGTCTCCGTAAGACAGTCTGCCTAGAAGGCGCATTCACCTTTTTCCAGGCAGCTGCAATAACACAGCGGGCAGCTGTCATTACATGAGTGATCATCTTACTTTCTGCCGTTCCTAATTCATCTATTGGTTTGGCCAGCACCATGGTCAGCGGTTCCACCTCAACCTCCACCCCTAAGTACTCTCTGATCAATGTTTGTATCATGACCCAGAATACTTGAATTTTTGGGCAACTCCACCAAATATGAACCATATCTCCTTTTTGCCCGCATCCCCTCCAGCACAAATCCGGGGACCCGGGGAAGATCTTAACCAGCCTGCTCGGGGTTAGGTACCAATGAAATAGAATTTTATAAATATTCTCTTTGATAGTGGTACAGATTGACGTTTTTGCAGCTACCTCCCAAATGTCCTCATCAGTCTTCTCTATCGATCTCTGTATTCAAATCTTCTGCCCATTTGATCATATAGCTATGTTGGGAACAACCCGCTGATCGCGCCAGGCCCATTGCTTTCAATGAGATTTATTTCCTTTTATAAATAAAGCACTCGTTTCCCTACTTTTGCAGCCGGGAGACTTTAGTGAATAGACCCTATTTGTTTCCCATAATTTTCTTAGATTTTAAGCTTTTTCAATCAGGGGGTTCTATTTTCTTTATTTTCATGTTTTATTATGTTCATGATTAATCCTTGTACATGTAAGTTCTTATATTTGATACCACCTGCATACTACTTCTCTAAAGTGCTGAGGACTTGATTGATATAATATATGTGTATATTGAGTAATAGTTGTGCTAAAAACGAAAGAAATTGGCCTAACTTAGCAATTTTTGGGTCAAACTTACCTGCGTTTCAGTTTTTTGTGGGTTTTTAGTTTTTTTATTTAGTCATTTTGCCAGGCAAATCAGGACTAAAAAAATAGCTTAGATGCTCCAGGAATCCCAAAAATGTATATAGTAGAGTACTCATTAACGTATATAACTCCCAAAATATATATATATATATATATATATATATATATATATATATATATATATAGTCAGATAAGGCAGTTGGCACTCCAATAGGTGCTGTTAAGCCACAGGTGCACGTCCCATATAGAGAATGTAGTTATACGTTACCGAACGGTAACGTATAACTATATATATATATATATATTATATATATATATATATATATATACTGTGACAAACAGCTTACTCCGGGGCTCCGCCGTTTGTCCGGGACTGTTAGAACATGGTCTTTTAGGGTAGGTTAAATGATGAGGCATCACGTACTGTTCCTTTAAACAGGCTGTGCCTGGTTTATTCAGTCCCAGGCACTGAGACTGCTACAGTGCATACAACAGAAACACATCAAAACAAAAAGCTGCTCACCTGAGCGATAACTTAACTTAGATTTTCCCTAACTCAGGGTGGAAGTGGCTTTTCCACTTCCAACAACAAAACAAGGTACTTTTCAGTTTTAGACAAAAAGGAACAGAAACATTTAACCTTTTTGGGGAGAGGCTTTTCCCCTCTCTGCTTCCAGCAGCCTTCCTGTCTCCAGGCACTTGGGGAGAGGGGAGAGGAAACAGGAAATCAGTCTTGCATACCTGATTTCTAATTAGCATGACAGGTGACAGAAATCAGGCAGCAGACAAACTCTGGTCTGGATCTCTCATCCCTCAGTTCCAGCGCTTGCCAAACAGGATAGAAACTGTTCAGTATCCTGGGAGCCCTATATATGGAATTTATTACCATCCCCTGGTTTCTGTCACATGTCCTCCCCTCCAGCTCAGATCTCGACGGATGAGCGACATGGATATTAGGGAATGCCTCCTTGACAACCCGTCAGCATTGCCATGTTTGTGCCCTGACCTGTGTTCCACAGAAAATTTAAAGGGTTGTAGGCTTAGGAACCACCTGGTCACTCTAGCATTCTTTTCTCTGTTTTGACACATCCAGGTAAGGGGTGCATGATCTGTGACCAACCGGAATTTTCTCCCCAAAAGGTAGTATTTGAGCGTCTCTACAGCCCACTTTATTGCGAGACACTCTCTCGACTATGGAGTAATTTTTCTCCTGGGGATTTAGTTTCCTACTTAATTAAAGGATGGGGTTCTCCTCACCTTGAGACTCCTGGGAGAGTACCGCCCAAGCCCTACCTCAGATGCGTCGGTTTGGACTACGAACTCTTTGGAGAAGTCAGGTGTGACCAACACTGGTTGGGCACAGAGAGCTTCTTTCAGGCTTCTAAAGGCCTGTTCGGTTTCGGGGGACCACTTTACCATTAGCGGTCCTCTTGCTTTTGTGAGGTCGGTTAGTGGGGTTGCCTTAGTTGCAAAATTGGGAATAAACCTTCTATAGTACCCAATTAACCCCAAAAAGGTCCTTACTTATTTTTTTGTAACTGGCCTTGGCCAATTTTGTATCGCCTCTACTTTGAGTTTTTGGGGTTTGAGTAAACGTCTGCCAATAGAATACCCCAGATACTTGGCCTCCTCCAGACCAATAGTGCATTAGCAGGGTTAGCAGTTAGTCCAGCAGACCGAACTGCGTCGAGCACAGCTTGGACCTTTGGAAGGTGGGATTGCCAATCTTCACTATGGATTACCACATCATCCAGGTAGGCGGCAGTGTACCGAGCATGTGGTTTTAAAATTTTATCCATCTTTCTTTGGAATGTGGCGGGAGCTCCATGTAAGCCAAAAGGCAGCACCCTATACTGAAAGAGGCCGTCTGGGGTTGAGAAGGCTGTCTTTTCTTTTGCCCTTTCTGTGAGGGGAACCTGCCAATACCCTTTTGTTAGGTCTAGGGTTGTGAGATATTGAGCTTTGCCCAGTCTCTCTACAAGTTCATCTACCCTGGGTATAGGATAAGTATTAAATTTTGACACCGCGTTTAGTTTCCGGTAGTCATTACAAAACCTTGTTGTACCATCTGGCTTTGGGACTAAGACTATAGGGCTGTTCCACCCACTTTGGGATTCCTCAATTACGCCTAGTTTTAGCATTTTTTTAACCTCTAAACTTATAGCCTCTCTTTTGGCCTCTGGGATTCGGTACGGTTTAAGGTTAACTCGGACCCCCGGTTCAGAGACTAGGTCATGTTCAATTACGCTAGTTCTACCTGGCTGTGTAGAGAAGACTTCTTTGTTTCTTCTCACTAAATTCTGAACCTCTCGTTTGTGATGAACGGACAGGGTTTGAGCTATGCTATCCTCTGGGTCAGTTTCTCGATTCTCTGACTGACCTGGGGGTACTAGGGTTAACAAGACCTCTCTATCTTTCCAGGGCTTAAGTAGGTTTATATGGTAAATTTGCTCAGGTTTCCTCCTACCTGGCTGTCTCACCTTATAATTTACTTCTCCCACTCTTTCCAAGACCTCATATGGCCCATGCCACTTACGTACAGTAGCAAGGAATTTACTCTCTACGGTGGGAACCAGAACTAGCACCCTATCGCCTGGAAAAAAAATTCTGACCCTAGCACCCTTATTATATGTATTCCTCTGTGCTTCTTGAGCTTTTTCCATGTGTTCACTCACTATAGGTAGGACTGCAGCTATGCGGTCCTGCATCTGGGCAACATGCTCTATTACACTTCTGTAAGGGGTAACCTCATGTTCCCAAGTCTCTTTGGCTATATCCAGTAAGCCCCTTGGGTGTCGGCCATACAATAGTTCAAACGGAAAGAAGCCTGTGGATGATTGGGGAACTTCCCTAATGGCAAATAACAGGTATGGTAACAAACAATCCCAGTTTTTCCCATCCTTATCGACCGCCCGGCGTAACATGCTCTTTAAGGTTTTATTGAACCGTTCCACTAAACCATCTGTTTGTGGATGATAGATTGAGGTTCTGAGATGCTTGATTTTTAGGAGTTTACATAACTCTTTTGTTACTTGGGACATAAATGGTGTTCCTTGGTCAGATAAGATCTCTTTAGGAATTCCGACCCGGGAAAACAGAACTATTAACTCTTTTGCTATGTTTTTAGCAGAGGTGCTACGTAGGGGAACTGCCTCCGGATATCGGGTGGCATAATCTAATATTACCAATATATGCTGATGTCCCCTAGCAGACTTTATTAGGGGTCCTACTAGATCCATAGCAATCCGGTCAAATGGCACCTCTATTATGGGAAGGGGTACCAATGGGCTACGGTACGCTTTGAACGGGGCGGTGATCTGACATTCTGGGCATGAGGAGCAATAATTTGTAATTTCTGCCAGAACTCCAGGCCAATAGAAGCTTCGGAGAACCTTTTCTTTTGTCTTTTCCACCCCTAGGTGTCCCCCCAATGGGTGACTATGTGCGAGGTGTAATACTACATTACGGAATGTCCGTGGTACCAACAATTGTTTAGTTGTAACTGATTTCCTTTTATCAACCCGATATACTAGGTCATTCTCTACCTCGAAGTAGGGGTAAGCAAGTGACCTATCTGGTTGGCCAGGAGTACTATTCTGGTCCTGTATATTCCCCCTTGCTACTGCTAATGTGGGGTCCTCCCACTGGGCCTTCTTAAAACTCCCAGGACTGACCTCTAGGTCAGCGAGGGTCTTATCCTGTTCTGGGGTGGTAAGTGCCTGTTCAACATCTTGATTTGGGGTATTCCCTACCAAGGTAGCCATGGGGAAGGGAATTTTACAGCACTCCTCCTTTTTCCCCTTCTTATTTTGGCACTCATCAACCTCTATTTCTGAAAAAGGGAAAGATTTGTTTCTTCTGTTACTTCGTTATGGTCCGCTATCGAACTCTGGGTGCTATTCTGAGAGGAGGACCACATTTTTAGAAAATGGGGAAAGTCGGTCCCTATTAACACATCATGTGCCAGTTTGGGTACTATACCCACTTTGAAATCTAAATAACCAAACTCTGTTTAAAAAAAAACATCAACAGTGGAATATTCGTGATTATCCCCATGTATTCAACAAATTGCCACTCTTTGTGAACTGTTTACCTGTTTCTTCTTAATGGACAACAGGTATTCGGACACTAGTGTGACCATGCTCCCAGAGTCAAGAAGTGCCCGAACCCTCTTACCATTAACCTTTACAAATGCCCACAGATGGTTATTCAAGGGGTCCTCTGGGCTAAGGCCCATACATTGGGACCACAGCGAATAAGGTTCAACGCTGTTGCATTGCATGGGTTCAGCATTTAGTGGGCAGACATTCGCGGTGTGGCCCCTCTCATAACAATTTACACATTTAGGTACATAGTCTGTGTCCCACTTAGAGCCTTTTTTCAGCTCGCCATGTTGGCTGTTGCCCTTAGTGTGCGAGCCATTGTTACTGGTGCTGTGTGAAGGCGGTCGTCGCTCTTCAGCCCCCTTAACCCTGGTACCCTTTTACCGTCTCTGGAAGAGTCCTGGAACCTTGGGTAGTGGGGTTGCTCCACGAGTATGGGTTGCGGGTGCTCTTCTGCTGCATTGTACATTTCTTCGAGGGCCACCAGCTCGTCTGCATTGTGGGGGTCACTCTGACTGACCCAACGGCGTAGGGCAGAGGGAAGTTTCCTCAAGAACTGGTCCATGACCAACCGTTCCACGATGTGGCTTGCTGAGTTGATCTCGGGTTGTAGCCACTTCCGAGCGAGGTAGATGAGGTCATACATCTGGCTTCGGGTGGCTTTATTCGACGTGAAGGACTATGCGTGGAATCTTTGGGCACGAACAGCCGTGGTTACGCCGAGGCGGGCGAGAATCTCGAACTTCAATTTTGCATAGACGTTAGTTTCGGCTGGCTCTAGATCAAAGTAAGCCTTCTGCGATTCGCCGCTTAGGAAGGGTGCGATTAGACTGCCCACTCAGCTTCTGGCCATCCCTCTCTCTGTGCCGTGCGTTCAAACATAAGAAAATAGGTTTCCACATCATCCGAGGGCCCCATCTTCTGGAGGTAGTGGCTTGCCCTGGTCATTTTCGGGACTGGGGCTGCCTCTGCCAGTGGAAGGTTACTGATAGTCCCCCTCAGGATCTCAAGTTCCTGCTGTAAGCCCTGGGCGAACTGTTGTTGCTCCTCTCTCAGCAAGCGGTTTGTCTCTTGCTGGTTTTCATTCGCGATTTGCAGAGCTGCAGTCGCCTCTTGCTGGGCTATTAACAGCTGGTGCTGGGTTGCATTCGTCTCTTGCAGGGCTGCATTCGTCTGTTGCTGGTTTGCATTCGCCTCTTGCAGGGCTACATTCGTCTGTTGCTGGTTTGCATTAGTCTCTTGCTGGTTTGCATTAGTCTTTTTCTGGGCTATGAACAGCTGTTGCTGGGTTTCATTCGCGTCTTTCTGGACAGCGACATTGCGTACCAACGCACTCACCACGTCTTCCATCTTGTTTGGAGAGTAACCCCCCCCCCCCTTTTTTTTCCAAAGTTCTTTAACCCGCAGACCTTTTAGTGTTCTGCCCGCATTCTCCACCATATGTGACAAACAGCTTACTCCGGGGCTCTGCCGTTTGTCCGGGACTGTTAGAACACGGTCTTTTAGGGTAGGTTAAATGATGAGGCGTCACGTACTGTTCCTTTAAACAGGCTGTGCCTGGTTTATTCAGTCCCAGGCACTGAGACTACCACAGTGCATACAACAGAAACACATCAAAACAAAAAGCTGCTCACCTGAGCGATAACTTAACTTACATTTTCCCTAACTCAGGGTGGAAGTGGCTTTTCCCCTTCCAACAACAAAACAAGGTACTTTTCAGTTTTAGGAACAGAAACATTTAACCTGTTTGGGGAAAGGCTTTTCCCCTCTCTGCTTCCAGCAGCCTTCCTGTCTCCAGGCTCTTGGGGAGAGGGGAGAGGAAACAGGAAATCAGTTTTACATACCTGATTTCTAATTAGCATGACAGGTGACAGAAATCAGGCAGCAGACAAACTCTGGTCTGGATCTTTCATCCCTCAGTTCCAGCGCTTGCCAAACTGTGGGATGGAGTGCATGTATTATTAGGCTGCACTCCCAGGCCAAACAGGATAGAAACTGTTCAGTATCCTGGGAGCCCTATATATGGAATTTATTACCATCCCCTGGTTTCTGTCACAATACATACACAATACGTAAAGACAGATACCTTTAAACATATCTGAGATACCTGGGAAAAAATAAAACTTTCATATTTAAATTAACTTTTTTTTAAATATCTCTCCACGTGTTATACAGATGAGTGTTTTGGAGGTATATAAATCAGTGTATACTCAATTGTTGTTTACATTTTGCACATATCTAGTAACAATGTACTAAGTACAGATGTAGCATGTCTTTTTTGTGCCAGAGGATTATCGCTATCGGGGTCCGATCTAGAAGCATGGATGCCCTGCAGTGTGATAACGGCAGCATTATCTCCAGAAACAGTCCTGCTACATCTGTACTCTACCTCATGTAAAGGAAAATGTACTATCTAGTATAGTGCTGTACAAGTTGATAATTGAGCCACCAAGGAATCTATAAAAGAGGCACAACTTCCTGGGAAATTCTTAATAGTGAAGAGTAATGCTGTCCTGCGCTCTGGAGTGTGCTCACTCCAGTAAGGTAGAGTCTTTCAGGGAGCTGTACGAGATCTTGGAGGATATAATAAAAGTACTAACCTCCTATTAAAGACCCACTGTTATGGCTAGAATCCTGTTGAGTTCAGGAAATCCAGTGAAGAACCGTTGGGGAGCAATGTGGGGTAATGGAAGTAGGGACAATCTTCTTACCTCCTAGTGCAGACCCAATTGTATTGCTTGAGTCCTGCTGGCTATGGAAATCCAAACTGCTCTGTGGTGATGTAGAATCTTCCACCTCCCCCCTGCATGTGCCGCCGAATCACGTAAGTAGCAGTGAATTTGCAACTGGAGATCCAGGACACTCACACAAAAAATCCTCGATCGTAAAGACAGGGAACCCAGGTATAGAAAAATAGTGAAGGCTTTATTAGAACATATATGAAAGTGGTAGTCTGAAAGAGAATGTGTCCTCCCACGCGTTTCACGCAATTGTTGCGCTTTCTCAAGGAAATCTCCTGTTGCAGATTCACTGTAAATTCTTAATATTTCAAAGCTGCTGTTATGGAAATTTTGGACAAAAATCAACATTGAAGTCTGATTGTCCCTTCAGACTCGAGTATATACAATTGACTTCTAAATGAAAGGTATGTTGGTCTGAAGAATAGGTACATTGAATATCACAATTTGGGGCACATCCTCACTACCATAGACTGTTGTCGAATTTTTAACTGAACACCACATACTATACCTGGGGGCTACTATTTATACTGGGAACTCGTCTTTACTAAAATGCCTCACTTTACTGCTTTAAACTTTCTGTACAAGGAGTACTGTAGCCAGGATGAAGCAGAATAGACCGATATATCAAAAGATTAGTAAAAATTGTTTATTTCTTTTCAGAATAAACTACATTTTGTCTTCTAGAGGTATAAATGTACCTGGTACTCTATACTACTCAAGTCCCTTAGATGAGCATGACAAGCCGTACAGCAAAAAACTGAATCAGAAAGTATTCTTTAATCTACATTTCTTGATATGTAATCCTGACACAGAGGCTGACAAACTTGTTTTATGGTATTTCCATACATTTCGTAGCATACTGTGTGTGTGTGTGTGTGTGTGTGTGTGTGTGTGTGTGTGTGTGTGTGTGTGTGTGTGTGTGTGTGTGTGTGTGTGTGTGTGTGTGTACAGTATATACAGTATATACACACACACATATGCATTGCAGTCATGAATACATGAACATAAAGAATTGCTATTTGCAATTTTTTTATAACATATGGTTAACAATTTTTAAAGGGAATGAGTGTAATACTTTTGGAAAGATGGGTAACAGTATTCTATAAAGTAGACCAATACATAATTTTAGTTCAAAGAGGAAAACACTATGTTACTTTTAAATCACATCTGGACTAACAAATCTGTACAGATTATATTTAACCTTCTTAAATAGCAATGTGAGACATGTCTTTAAATGATGTCATTATATTCCACAACTGGTAATACCCAGATATATAATGTACTCCTTGTTCTTAAATCAAAACAGAGCTGTCTACTTTCATAAGAGTTTCACCCTTGCAGCTGTTCTTGCAACAATAGGCCCCATAATTATAGAGACAGATCAAATATCAAACATTTAACTCCTGCCGAGCTGGCTTGACAACATAAAAGGTATCCCAGAGGAGAGTTGCATGACCCAAGCTTTGTCAGATATTCCCACAGGGGTTGTAGTGTGGCTTTCATTCTTGTGTTAAATTAATGATCCTGGATTTCTATCTCTGTCAGATGTTCTCTTTCAGGTGTCTAGAGCTTTTGTAGAGAAAAACTACAAGAAAATGGAGTGTGGCTTTGAGTTGAACTTAATAGTATATTGAAAGCTCCCTACTTAACCTTGCCAAACCTGCAATGAATAAACTTAGGGTCAATTGTCAGTGTAAGTCTGGAACCTGGTATCTTATCAACAAACAGGTGTAAAATATATGAGGACTTTAAAACTCATCTGTATTGAGTCAGTGACCAGAAAAGGGTCAAAATAGGATGTGCCTGAGTAATGCGAGTTAATTATGCTCATCAAGGACTAATCAGAGACATACTAAATGGCAAACTAAAGACAGCTTTTTGAGTATTGCATGGGAACATATTAGCTATCTGGCTTGGTGTCTTACCCTCTGATACAACTCTTCTAGTTTTTCTGACAGTTAAATATGCCAGCCATAATAGTGGAACTGCAATCAGGAGACCAATATAGAATCATATGGTAAAAAGATGCAAAAAGACCAAATAATTTTAGCCTCTCAGTTCTCTGCTCCCTTATACAGTATGAACCCTTATATGCCTACAGTATATTAGCTATAGTTGCAATATACTGTAGTGAGGTCATTTCATAGACTCACATTAAAATCACAGCTGAATTTAATGTGTAGGATTTGATGATAAACAGTACATCATTTCTGTGATTCGGAAATCAGAAACTGAAACTGAACTGAAATTCATCATCAGTCCCTAGTTCAATTACTTTTGTCATGGTTTACTTTCAATCTCTGCATTTACTGTATTCCACGGCACCTGCCTTGATTTGCAGACTATCAGTCTTAATTATTGGAAAGTAACGCCTTAGAAACTAGATTTGTTTGTTTATGATTTATTATTTTTATTCTTTTTATTTTTTATCAAATATGCAACTAAATAGTAAATTATATATATATATTTAAACAAAAACAAACAGAAGCGCAAGCTCTATAGCATGTAACTGTTTTAAACAATTGAATACATTTATTATAAAACTGCAGCCCAAAGGAATTGCACTTACAGGATTAAAAAAAGCAACCATACGTGGGAGAGAAATCTCTGTAATCAGACATCAGCAGGGGTGGTGGAGTCCTTGAAGGCAGGGAGCACTTGATGAGCTTGCAGCAGCATCCAACTCCTGTCACAAGTTGGCGCCAGATCACTATAGCTCACAGTGTTTCCACGTCCACAGTTCCTGTTTGGATCAATGTCCAACTCTGAAATACAGCTAACTGGAACACCAGGACACCCAGAACTCCACGTGTATACACCTTCACGCGATGACGTCACCATCCCTTCGCGTTTCATCACAGTAATGCGACTTCATCAGGGATTTGGAAATTGATCTAAACAGGAACTGTGGACGTGGAAATACTGTGAGCTATAGTGATCTGGCGCCAACTTGTGACAGGAGTTGGATGCTGCTGCAAGCTCATCAAGTGCTCCCTGCCTTCAAGGACTCCACCACCCCTGCTGATGTCTGATTACAGAGATTTCTCTCCCACGTATGGTTGCTTTTTTTAATCCTGTAAGTGCAATTCCTTTGTGCTGCAGTTTTATAATAAATGTATTCAATTGTTTAAAACAGTTACATGCTATGGAGCTTGCGCTTCTGTTTGTTTTTGTTCTTAGATTCGTAGTGGGTGGCTATACCACTTTTTATCTGAAGCTGCAATATACTCCCTGGATCATTTTTGGGACTTTAACCTCTCAGGATTTTTTTTCAACAAGTGGAACATTGTTTGGACATACCCTTATTCACTATCACGTTATGGTTTGTTGTAATGTTTAGTTAAGTTATTTGTTTGCTATTGAGTATTTACATTAATTAATTATTTATATTATCACGTAATTTCCACTTTAGAGCTACATATTTTTGTGTTGTTCTTATATATATATATATATATATATATATATATATATATATATATATATATATATATATATACACGACTATTAAGGTTATGGTGGGTAAAAAAGTGACTAAAACCCTCCACAGTAAAGCATAAAGCAACTGTAAATATTCTTGTATATTCATTTGGATGTCTTAGACAGGTCTGCAACCCTGTCTTTCACCATTATCACCCAGCAAACAGCACTTCCACTGCAGCAAGGGATTGTGGGAAATGACATGCAAATGAGCACACAGTGCCACCTTTTATCTCATGCTCACATTACATGAGCAACCCTTAGCAGCATGCATTGACTAAGAGTTGCTCATGTAATGTGAGCATGAGATAAAAGATGGCACTTTGTGCTCATTTGCATGTCATTTCCCACAATCCCTTGCTGCAGTGGAAGTGCTGTTTGCTGGGTGATAATGGTGAAAGACAGGGTTGCAGACCTGTCTAAGACATCCAAATGAATATACAGGAATATTTACAGTTGCTTTTTATATATATATATATATATATATATATATATATATATATATATATATATATATATACACACAACATTACCATTCTCTCGTCCGGTAAAGAAAGACTGCACTCGGTTCAGTAATCATGAAAATCTGTATTGGGCATCTGAATAGAAAAGATAAATCACCCAATCTGACGTTTCCGTCCTGGAATAGGACCTTTCTCAACGGGGTGCCCCTTGAGAAAGGTCCTATTCCAGGACCGAAACGTCTGATTGGGTGATTTATCTTTTCTATTCAGATGCCCAATACAGATTTTCATGATTACTGAACCGAGTGCAGTTTTTCTTTACCGGACGAGAGAATGGTAATGTTGTATTTCTATTATTTGAGACCAACACCTGTTTATATGAACCAGTACATTGAGTGCAAACTGTGATGTTTGTTTATATATATATATATATATATATATATATATATATATATATATATCAAAATTTTGTAGTAATGCTGGTGTGTTTACAGATAATGCTCATGACATTTGACATGTGCAAGGTTACTTGTGATTACTGAAGATTTTAGCATGTTGGTCACCATGTACAATTTTATAGTTTTTACTGTATGGATAGTAGTTGTATATGTATCTGTTATGTAAATAAAAATTATATTTTCAATCTTGATTGACAACATATAGTACTTACAGTACTATAGAAAGTAGAAACGTTTAATGCTGCTCTAGAAACTCCACATTTAAAAGGATAACATCCTCCGCAGTGTTTTAACAATAAATTCTTTCAAATACAAATATATATTCAATTGAGCTAAAAAATACTGTGTGTGTGTGTGTATGTACATATCAAAGACAAAGCTACAATTTACTCTACTAAACTTACTGCAAAATGTGCTTGTTATTCCCTCTAAACATAGTATTAAAGATGCAAAAGGGATATATGTTGGTATTGAGTGCCATTTCATATTTCAGCCTGGGAGCAAGGGGTTGTGAAGGTCCATAGGCCATTTAATAGATCCTCTCTTTGAACATTTGAACATGAAAGGTTGTTTTTGATAACAGTAATTAACAAATAATAGAACAGTAGATAACAAAATTGCTGTTTAATTCACGTTTTATTAAAAACTCAAGTACAGTACATTTACTGTAGTAAAACCACCAACTCCACATTGGCAACATCCGATGCTCAGCATCCATACTGTACCCATTAACATTTAGTTTTTTTTGGAACATACAAAAATCCAAGAATGAAATAGTGCTGTCATTGAGCCCACCACATTACAAACAATCTGCACTGGGAAATTAAATGAGTTATTAAGTCAGGTTTATTAGCCTTCAGCTAACTCCTCCTTTCTCGTCTTAGCATTTACCCTGCCACCCTTCTCTTTCAACATTATGACACGATTGTATTATTGCATTATAATCTTAACAATAATATATCATATTTTAATTTTGTAGCACAAACACAGTCATAAAGTAAAACAATCATATAATTAATAACAAGTAGGAAGTATTAAAAGCTTATATTAATCAAGATGGAAATCAAAAATTATTTCAATTCCAATTAAATAATGTCTTCACTAGTAGATCTTGCATATTAGAAAGAAGGTAATAATATGGAAAAGTCTTCACACACGGATTTTTTTTTGATGATCTGCCCTTCTTTTTACTGTATACAACGAACTCTGGGGAGAGGAGGAGGAGATAAGGGGGGGAGGGGTAGGGAGGGAACCCTCGCTACTGCTAGAGTAATAATAAGTGGTGCTGCTATCTGGGGTGATACTATGAAAGAACAAAGAGAGAACAGAACCCCAATGGAGAGCACTCAAACATATGTCACAGCAAACGTGAAATGGATAGGTAAGTATGTATTGTGAAGAGTGAATAAATTAAAATACTTTATTGGGAGTAGATACTCAACTAAAATAAGTAGAACACTAAGTTCCCAGAAGTAATTAGACTCGGTTTGAGCCAAAAAAGCGCAGCGAAATAAAATTAGCCGGATAATGAGCATACAGTGTGAGCTACCATCCTTGTATATATATAGGATGCAGCCATATGGTACTACTGCGGCTCATCTGAATCTAACACATCGCCGTTTTTTCCCTGGCTTTTTCCTGGAATGCGATGCACTTCACCTGGAGCATGCCGCATTCATTTTGCGTTCTCAGCCACGGGTCATGCGCGGTTGAAGCGCGATTGATGCGTTTATTGAGATTGGTTCGGATTTAATATGTTGCAATTCTTCGCGTGTCCGCCAGATGGCAGATATTCATTAATTGTAATGTGCATGCGCTTCAGTAATGTGTCGACTTGTAGGTGTTTCGTTTAAAAAAGATACCACAGTGTGCTATTGTAACTTGGCCTTGAGACTGAAGGAAGAGGTTGCAAAAATGTGTCAATTTAGGCTTTTCATATTAAAGAAAGACAAAGACCAGTTTCGGTTACAGCATTCTCCAGAGACCCGCCGCCCGCCATGAGTGTTCAAGTGCAGCCCGTTTTCCAAAAACCCACAGAAGTTACGCGTATTTGATATGGGCCGCGATTAATGCAACAGATGATAAGATGGCAACAGTTGTTCAAATTTACCAGTATTTTATAGAAAACTATGACTTTTATAAATTTTCGCCAGCTCCTCATACGTGGAAGCGTGCAATAAGGAAAAGGTTATGTAGCGATCCCTGTTTTTATTGTATTGAGCCACAAATTCTTGGAGGGTATTGGTGTGTATCACCGGCTTTTTCCTGTATCTATGATCATGCAGACGGCAAAAGGCGAAGGGTCGTGTTAAAACCAACTAAGAAACGACAGTCGCTGCCAAGCAATGCACCAGCACCGGCTTCCAATAACGGTCCCACCTTGCTGTCTATCCAGAACGCCTGAGCCGGATTTTGTGTGCAGTTTCCATCAAGCTTGCATGTACCTAAGCAATTTCCAGCCTCATAAGCTGACTACAGGTGGACTAGTCCCGCTGCAAACTATCGACGTGGATGATCAAGAACACTGGACTGGCAGTGGACCGGCGCCGGCGCCAGCTGAATGGGAAATTCTATGGTGAGTATTGTTGCCGTATTATTTTCTGTGTTTTTTTTTATTTTGACAATACAGTATCAATATTGGTGCGATTCAAAAGTCAAGCGATTCTCCTGTAAGCAATATCATTGGCTGAGCGGCTTCTACAGTACTGTACTGCAGATACTGAACAATTGGTGGAACGCAAGGCGCATGCGCATTGGAACCTTCTTGAAACGCATATGCGTGTCATTACATCGACGGTAGGCACATGCGCATGTGAACAGGAGACTCCCCCCCCGAGAAAATTATTGATGGGACTGGCTGGGAACTTTTTTAGGGGGCTGATCATTACAGTAAAACTTTTCTTTTTGTTTTTCCTCAGAAAAGAAAATGGCTAATGAAGGGATTTCGATGGATAATATCGCTTTGTGTAACAATGCCTGCACATTGCTGAATCGGATTTAAAAACCAACGTACCGGAGTTTACAGTTTAGTGGCCGTTGTTATTGATTAGGATAGAATACTGTACCTGAAACAGTATGCTTATGTTTTCCGGCCGTACAGTATACTATACTTTTTTATAAACAGTATACTGTGTAATAAACCCGAAAAAATAAAAACTATGCATTTATTCTAAATGTATTAAAGTACTGTACATACAGTATGTGTCTTCTATACAGTGCCAGTACATACAGTACAGTACTGTATGTGTCTTCTATTTTTTTTAATACTCTTGTACTGAGCATGCCTACAGTATACAGTACAGTGTGCCTGGACAGTAGTGTACATTCTAGAAACACTGTATTTTGTTACAGTAGCAAAGGAGCCAATGGAACAATGTAAAACAAATCAACATGCTCTTTTATTGGTGGAGTAAGTACAAAAACATTTATTTACAAATACTGTACAATGTAGAAACATTTTAAGTGCACAGCAATTCAAAACATCAACAGGTGTATGGTTTACTGCTACAGTTGTGAAAACATTTATGTATAGAAAGTAAAAACATTTACAGTCAGTCAGTATGGTTTACAGTCACGTGTTTTAAAAACAAATTCTTTATTCATAAAATATACAAAACGCAACATCTCCTTTATTAAAGAACGGCAAGTCAAAACATATACAGTGGGATGGTGTGCAAAACAGTCTGCACCAGTACAGTCCTCGAGGGCAGCAAACAGGCCCTGTTTTCAGGGTAACCTTTGAAAAACGTGCCTGTTTGCGGCCCTCAGGGACTGGAATTGTGCAGGTCCTGTGTGTGTGTACCGCAAGTTAAAACATTTCTGTATAAATACAAGTTAAAAAACACACAACAACATCTCCTTTATTTAAGTACAGCAGGTCAAAACATGTACAATACAGTTCAGCACAACAGTATGGTCTTACCTGTGATTAAAAAAATCTTTATTCATAAAATACAGTATACAAAATGCAACATCTCCTTTATTAAAGAAACATACAGCATACAGTACAGTGGGATGGTGTGCAAAACAGTCAGTCAGGCCTGCACCACTACAGTCCTCGAGGGCAACAAACAGGCCCGGTTTTCAGGACAACCTTAAAAACCGTGCCTGTTTGCGGCCCTCAGGGACTGGAATTGTGCAGGTCCTGTGTGTGTGTAAAGCAAGTTAAAACAATAAGTTAAATACAGTACAGCAGGTCAAAACATCTCCTTTATTTACAGTAAGTTCAGCAGGTCAAAACATGTACAGCACAGTTCAGCACAACAGTATGGTCTTACAGTTACCGTGATTAAACCAGAAAGTCCACCACATTGTCCGTCCATGGCCGATTCCTTGCATGGCGCAAAACGCCATTAATGCAGTCTCGAACGCCTTTCATTACAGGATCTGTAATTGGATAAAAGCGCCGCATTTCATCCAGAATGTTCTTTCTTAAATTGGCAGGAAGCGCCTTTTTTACGCGATTTCCTTCGTAGTTCACTCTGAAGGCCCAGTCGCAGTACAACGAGTAGGGAACATGGTACTTAAAAAGTAACAAGGCATACTTGTGTGGTGCACCAGCACTCATCACCCTATACTTCTAACTAGCGCCGGTGGCAGATCACACAGGGTGATGTCGGGCACCGTATCGATGCGAGCAAATGTAGGTCTTCTGCGAGTGGGTGTGCTTGATGCAACAGGCGATGGTAGGTTGTCTGGGAGGAAGCTTTCCTCCGGTCTTGGTCGCCGTGTTGTCTCCTGGCGTGGTCTTGATGGGGTTGTCATGTCCTCCTCAACAGCATACATGTACACTACATCTTCTGGTGGAGGGGGTGCGCTTGGTGATGAAAGGGGGTCGATGCTCCCATTCATCACATCCATGTCACCCCCCTGCTCCGGCGTCGGGGAAACAGGGGCATTTACACCGAGCAAATGATGTATACCTGCTATGTCAGCCTCTATCTTCTCCATCCGTCGATCCATCCGTTGATCCATATCTAGCATCCGTTGATCCATATGTATCATCTGTTGATCCATATGTAGCATCCATTGCTCCACATTTAGCATGGTCTCCAGAAGCAAATCTATCTTTGCTAGCACAATAGAGTTCCCGGTGAGATCCACACTTACCCCATTCAGCGTCCGGTCTAACGAGCTGCTTCTTGTGCATGGCGTGTGGACATCTGGGTGGATGGGTGCAACAGAGGATGAGATGGAGGTTCCATGGAGAGAAGCGGCAGCGTCGTCGAAGAAGGGTGGAGGAGGTGACCTGTGGATATCCAGTAGAGGAGAAGCAGCAGCGTCGTCAA
The DNA here is from genome assembly GCF_040206685.1 of Ascaphus truei. Taxonomy (NCBI): domain Eukaryota; kingdom Metazoa; phylum Chordata; class Amphibia; order Anura; family Ascaphidae; genus Ascaphus; species Ascaphus truei. Next base: position 69,805,995 of record NC_134486.1, read on the forward strand.
AGAGGGATGGAGAAAGTGACCTTTGGATTTCCGGGCGAGAAGCAGATTCATCTAAGAGCAAAGGAGAAAGTGACTCGTGGATTTCAGAGGCAGCGTCGTCGGATAGAACTGGAGAGGATAGGCTGTGGTTTTCTGGGAGGGTGGCGGCAGAGTCGTCGAAGCGTATGTGAGGAAATGGTCTGCGGATTCGATGGGTTGGCTGCCATTCGTTTTGCGTCGAGAGTACATCACCGTATATCTTCTTGACATAATAAGGCTGACGTCTATGAAAACCCTTAGCCTTTGGGGTCAGTAGAAGGTTTTCTTTATTGGCCTTAGCCTGTCGCTTTTGCCTTGGCGTGGAAACGGCAACCGCCTTTCGCTTTTTCTGCTTGACAGGCACGGCAGAGGCGAGTGGGTTCCTGCGTCCGTAGAATCGGGGTTGATCCATGGAAGCAGATGGCATACAGTAATGCAGTATCTGGACAAGGGCAAGTTCAGATAAAGATCATCGAGTGGTGGGCTATGCAAAGTGTGTAACCTTTTATGCATGGCGGCGAGGTACAGGTGTTGAAAGTGGGCATACTCTCATGTGAGTCATTACCGTATAAATACACCATCCATTTTGTGGATTCACTGCACATTGAATACACATCGACTAAACATCGAATATACATTCTTGTGTTTGTATTTCTTTCTACTCGCTGCAATGGTTGTTAAAAAGATTTCCAAGGATCTCACCATGCGAATTAAGGAGATGTACACGAGCGGACACCGAATTGCTGCTATCCAACGCTGGTTAGCTACTTCTGGCCTCGTTGTGCCAGCAACCACCGTGAGCTATCATGGACACGGAAAAAACAGAGAACGCAAAAGGGCACCAAAGGTAACTAACGCGTAAGTATATTAATAAAACTTAAAAAAAATTTAGATAAAAAAATGTACTGTACATCTACAGTACTGTATCTAATATTTTTGTTATTTCTGTTGATTTATATTACAATGGTATATATATTTTGTATATTTATATTTATATTACAACAGTATACTGTATATATTTTGTATATTTATATTTATATTACAACAGTATATATATTGTGTATATTAATATTTATATAACAACAGTATATATATTTTGTATATTTATATTTATATTACAACAGTTTTATATTGCTGCATATTAATAGAACAATATATTGTATCCTGTTGATCTACTGTCTCTAATATTTTTACTTACCGGATTGTTTTTCTTTACATTGTAGGGAGACAACTCTTCTGGTGGACAAAATAAGTGAGGAGAATGATGAGAAGAGTGCATTAAGGGTCAAATACACTCTGCAGGTAAATCACAATCTCACTGTATCCGAGACCAGCATAAAGAAGATGAGACGCAGCATTGGATGGAAATATGGACGTGTGAGGTTAGTACTGGACAGTACAGGAGGTAAAAGTGTTGTTTAGGAAACTGTACTGTACCGCTAAAATTATTTATTCCTTGTCATTACAGAGCGTACCCCATGATAAGGGACGCAAACAAAATCAAAAGAGTGGTCCAGGCCCAGGCATGGATCGACAGTGGGGAAACTTTCCAGGATTGCATCTTCACTGACGAGTCTACTGTGTCGCTGGAGAGATTTGCAAGCTTTGCATTCCACAAAAAAGGCCGCATATCTTTGAAGCCGTGGCCAAAACACCCCGTGAAGCTGCATGTGTGGGGTGCCATCTCTAAGCGTGGACCAGGATGCATTGTCATCTTTGGAGGTAAAATATATCAAATATAATGTAGCCTTATGCACTGTACTTTACTAGTGTAGCCTTACTGTATGCACTGTACTGTACTATTGTGCAGTTTTTTGAGCACTTTTCTTTTCTTGCTATAGGAATCATGAATAAAGCTTTCTTCCAAGACAACATTGTCCCTGAGTGCAATACATCACACGTGAGTTCCCGAATGGTCACCGCTTCTACCAGGACAACGATCCGAAGCACACAGTGTCAACAGCGCATATCCTTGAGCGCGGTATCAACTGGGTGAAGATGCCAGCGGAGTAAGTGCGGTAACCGTGTCTCATTTTTTTCCCACTGTTTTTACTGTGTACTGTATATCTTAAACAAATTGTCCTTTTTTTCCAATGACAAATCGCCAGACTTCAATCCGATCGAAATGGTCTGGCATCAGCTGAAGGACCATATCCGGAAAGTGGCGAAACCCTCCAAAAATGACGAGTTGTTGAAAGGCATAATTAGTTTTTGGAACGATGTACTCACCGTGGAATGCTGCAACAAATATATAGACCATATTGCCACTGTGTTGCCCATTGTGATCGCGTGTAATGGGCAAGCATCAGGAAAGTAGTACTGTGCTGTAGTATTGTAAGTACAGTATGTTACAGGTAAGTATGGCACAGATTTTTTCTTTCCCAATAGTCAGAGTATACAATAGTTACAGTTTTTTCTTTACAGAGAGAGCAACACCAGCCATCAGGTTACAGTACATAGTATTTAACAGTAGTCAGAGTATACAGTAGTTCCAGTATAGACTAGTTTGACAGTACTACAGTAACTGCCTACTAACTGCTCAATTTTTTCTTTTCAGAGAAAGCAGCACCAGCTATGTACAGTAGTACTACACATCACACAATGCCATAATACAGTACGCACATAACTGCACTAATTTTTTGTTTTCTTGTCGTTTCAGGAAAAAAGGGTGGCCTGGGGGGAGGTGGGGTGTTGTGTCCAGTCTGATCTGCTTGTACAGTCAAATGTACAGTATATAAACAGCAGTAATGATGTACACAAAACCTCCCCTCTCTCAATGAACAACTGTACTGTACACAGAATGAGGAACAAGATAAAGACGGAAAAAATAATATTACTATATATATATATCATACATTACAGTATATATTATTAAATAATATTCTTATAAATGTGCATTATTCATGTTTCCCCATGTTTTACAAATGTTTTCTAAATGTTTATCCAATTTCAATCTGCCAGAAGAACTTAATAAAGACTGCATTATGTATTATTCATGATTATTTTTATATTTGTATTTTTTGGTTCCTGATAAAATAAAATAAATATTTATTAACATTCCTGCTAATCATAATCATTGACAACACCCACAACACCCCCCCCCCCACCCCTACAATGAATAAGAATGAATGACAAAACAACATGAATCAGTTAATGTTTTTTTTAACTCTCAATTCTCACAATGCTGTGCAAATCAGATTTACATTTCAAAATCGAGAAGGGATTTTCCAAAGCGTTACCGTAAACAAAGCCTCAAAGGGTTGGGGGGGGGATGGGTGAGTCATGTGCAGTAATCATCTAGCTCCCATCTCAAAGAGGATTTCACGCATGCACACTGAGGCTTTGTAGCTCGGCTATGGACGGATTAAGAACACAATGGCAATATTCAGAAAATTAACGACTCTGTGGAGAGAGGGGGTTGGGTGACTCATGCGCAGTAAGCAGCAAGCTCCCATCTCTAAAAGAATTAGAGTACACGCAGGCACAGTGAGGCGATTGACGCTCGGCTAGGGACGGATTAAAAACACAATGACTAACTAACTTTAGAAAATGAATGACTCTGTGGAGGTGTCTGTCGATAAGAGTTTGTGTGTGCGTTGGGGAGGGATGAAGGATTAGTTGTGCAGCAGTTCAAAGAAATAACATACTGTAGAGTACAGTAATTTCAAAAGGCAGTTCATCATAATACTGTAATTTGATCCCAACACCCCCCAAATACAGTACATAAAAAGCACACAAATCAACCATGTGCAGGCAAACGCACAGATTTAATATTGTAATATCAAGATTGTTTTTTCAGGCTGGTGGATAAAATAACAGTTAAAAAATCATAATTAAAAAAATTGGGGGGGGGGCACTCAAGCAAGCAGTGGTGGGTAAAGTTACAGGCGCATGAGCAGGAATAAACTAGCTCCCATCCGAAAGAGGATTACACACAGGCGCATAGAGAGGTGATGCTCTGTGCAAATCAAATTCGAGAAGGGATTTTCCAAAGCTTTGCCGTAAACAAAGCCTCAAAATTCCCATCTCAAAGAGAATTACACGCAGGCGCAGTGAGGCTTTGTAGCTCGGCTATGGACGGATTAAGAACACAATGGCAAGATTCAGTAAATTAACGACTCTGTGGAGAGGGGGGGTTGGATGACTCATGCGCAGTAAGCAGCTCCCATCTCAAAAAGGATTGCACGCAGGTGCAGTGAGGCTTTGAAGCTCGGCTATGGACGGATTCAGAACACAATGGCAAGATTCAGAAAATTAACGACTCCGTGGAATTTCAAATCCTTGCACTAGCGTTCGTGGGGGAGGGGGCTACAGGGTACAGCTGCATGAAGTTCAAAGCTAAAGATATACTTTAATTTCAAAAGGCAGTTCATCATAATAATACACACCCAAATACAGTACGTAAAAAGCACACAAATCAACCATGTGCAGTCAAACGCACAGGGTCGCAGTCAAAAGCTACAGCACAGATTGAATATCGTAATACAGTAAGATGGTTTTTGCAGGCTTGTGGAGAAAAAAAAATTACAATAAAAAAAAAATTCATTTTTTTTTGGTCACTCACTCAGGTAAGCAAGCAGTGGTGGGCGAAGTTACAGGTGCATGCGCAGTAAATTCCTTCTGTCAAGCAGGAATGTGATTGAAACCAGACACACGTTCAAAGGAATGGCGTGGGAGAGATGTACTGCATTGTAGAGAAGATAAGAAGTTGAAATACCCTGCAGTGCAGTTAATTATCCTGAGCGAGGGGAGAGCACTGTATATGCCGAAATGTGACACTGTTACAGTACAGTACACGCCTATGCGTTTCAAAAAATTTCAAATACATACCGAGACATACTGTACTGCAGAATAGCACTGCAAATGCATGTACTGTATACTTTTAAATATGCAAATTTAGAATTACTGCGTGAGCACAAACAGACTGTGTACTGACGTAGGTTGAACCGCGAAGGTATTAGACTTCCAAGACAACAGCTCGCAAACGCCCCCCTGAGATTTTACATGGCATTGCAGTATTGCAGACAGCGAGAATAAAATACTAATATCACGAGCGCGAAAATGACACAGTTCACTCCGGGCGAAAACGACAAAAAACGCACCTAACCGGGATAATCTGAGAGCCGCGGATCTAGCCGACTTAGACTCAGATCGGCCGCCACTGTATATACCGAGGTGGCCTATGTCTAATAGATATAACACAGGTGCTGCCATTCTGAGATAGCTGTGGCAGATAGAGCAAGGTAGGAATGCTATCACTCAGATAAATATAAGTGAGTCAGCCTACCCATGTAATCTTGTGGCAATGCAGGCAGATAGAACACTGCTAGTGTCAGTGTTAGTAGCTATCAAGGAGACCTCGGTCTCAGCAGTGTGAAACAAATTACCCGCTTTGGATATATCACTGAGATTATGAGCACCCTTGATTAGGAGTAGTTGTTACAGACACAGGAGGTGGCTGTTGCCACGAGAGGTAGGTGGAGCACCCCTGATTAGGGGTAGATGTTACAGACACAAGAAGTGACTGTTGCCACAATAGGTAGGTAGAAAACACTGAACAGTAGTACACAAGTAGTGTCCACTTACACCTCGATAGGTAAGACCAAAACAGAGCAAATATCCGGCAGAGTAGTAGCAGACCCAATGGTAGCGCTTAATAGCTATGCACCTACATGCTATTGCTGGGTGCTTTAAAGTATGCCACGGGTACTGCTATGGTTAAAAATAGACTTGCTTAGTGCATATGCATAGCTCCGTGCAGTCAGCTAGTGTGAGGTGGTTGCGCTCCGATCACGAGCGTTAGTCCCGCCCCTTTGACGTGATGACGTCACTGCTGACGTATGTTTCGCAAGGCATGCTTTTCCCAGCCTTGAGAAAGCATGCCTTGCAAAACGTATATTTGCTCTGTTTTGGTCTTACCTACGGAGGTGTAAGTAGACACTACTTGTGTACTACTGTTCAGTATTTTCTACCTACCTATTGTGGCAACAGCCACCTCTTGTGTCTGTAACAGCTACCCCTAATCAGGGGTGCTCCACCTACCTCTCGTGCAACAGCCACCTCCTGTGTCTGTAACAACTACATACAGAGCACCTACAAGCTCAAATTGAACCTCCAAAATACCCACAACATATACTGCTGCGGCACAGTTTATTCGAGCATTTGCCCGTTCTGTGCCGCAGCAGTAGCCTGGCGCGCGCCCGAGTGTGACGGGCGCGCGCCGAAGCAGCGGAAGAGCGCCCTCCGATCGGGGCGCTCTCTCTACCGCTGCCGGGTCCGCCGGGTCCCCCGGAACCCCCTGCCGCTGTCCCGCGATCGCGGGACACCAGGGCTCCCTCGGGGAGCCCCTGGACACGCGTGCAGGGGGCGCACGCTCCCGATGACGCGTGACCGCGCGTCTATGACGCGCGGCACGCCGAGGGGCGGCCACTAGCAAGCCGGGAAATCTCCCGGCTTGCGGTACCGGCCACACTCGAATAAAGTGTGTCGGTAGTGTATATAAGCATATAAGTTTCACAGAGGAGTGCTACTGAGCATGGCAATATGTATTTAAAACCAGAGACATAACATAAAACACAGACAAAGCTCAGTGCACATCCAGAAAAACTTATATATGGTACAGTGCCTAAATATACATGTATAAATAACTAATAAATAAAATGGTCTTTTAGTTTAACATTTTGGCCAAATTGTTGTAAGCCCTTGAGCCAAACTTCACGGCAGACCACGTTTCAAGGGTCCCTACACTAATATAAATTCTTAATAACCTGTGCATTGCCAGGAAGAATGATTTATAATAAATCTGTCAATATAAGTTGCAAAAGTTCTAAGTCTGATTGAAGCTTTTATTAACCTGTAAATTACCAGGAAAAGCACTCTGTAATAGATTTGTCACAATCACACTGCATGCAGGCAAGTTCCCCTGATAGTTGGAGATGCCATGGAGTGAGCTTTTAACCATTTAAATGTGGGAGGGAGTGAGCTTCAATTGGATAGGAGGTTGCCACCCTCCAAAACAGCCAAGACTAGCTGCACAAGAATTATAAAACATACAGAACACCTACAAGCTCAAATTGAACCTCCAAAATACCCACAACATATATATAAGCATATAAGTTTCACAGAGGAGTGCTACTGAGCATGGCAATATGTATTTAAAACCAGAGACATAACATAAAACACAGACAAAGCTCAGTGCACATCCAGAAAAACTTATATACGGTACAGTGCCTAAATATACATGTATAAATAACTAATAAATAAAATGGTCTTTTAGTTTAACATTTTGGCCAAATTGTTGTAAGCCCTTGAGCCAAACTTCACGGCAGACCACGTTTCAAGGGTCCCTACACTAATATAAATTCTTAATAACCTGTGCATTGCCAGGAAGAATGATTTATAATAAATCTGTCAATATAATTGTATTAGTTATTTATACATGTATATTTAGGCACTTTACCGTATATAAGTTTTTCTGGATGTGCACTGAGCTTTGTCTGTGTTTTATGTTATGTCTCTGGTTTTAAATCTGTAACAACTACTCCTAATTAGGGGTGCTCCTAATCTCAGTGATATATCCAAAGCGGATAATTTGTTTCACACTGCTGAGACTGAGGTCTCCTTGATAGCTACTAACACTGACACTAGCAGTGTTCTATCTGCCTGCATTGCCACAAGATTACATGGGTAGGCTGACTCACTTATATTTACCTGAGTGATAGCATTCCTACCCTGCTCTATCTGCCACAACTATCTCAGAGTGGCAGCACCTGTGTTATATCTATTAGACATAGGCCACCTCGGTATATACCATATGGCTGCATCCTATATATATATATATACAAGGATGGTAGCTCACACTGTATGCTCATTATCCGTCTAATTTTATTTCGCTGCACTGTTTTGGCTCAAACCGAGTCTAATTACTTCTGGGAACTTAGTGTTCTACCTATTTTAGTTGAGTATCTACTCCCAATAAAGTATTTTAATTTATTCACTCTTCACAATACATACTTACCTATCCATTTCTCGTTTGCTGTGACATATGGTTGAGTGCTCTCCATTGGGGTTCTGTTCTCTCTTTGTTCTTCTTTTTACTGTATAATATAATTTTGTTTCTTCTGTAGCAACAAATTAATGCATTGGCCTGATTATAAGGCAATGTTTAAAAAAAAAACTTTATGTTGAATAGTTCATACTCACCTTGTAATCGGGCCTGTTCACTTGTTGAGCCAATTGGCAGTCAGCTATATGAGTCAGCTATAGGAGGGTAAAATAGAGGAAGCTCCACCTCCTGGGCTCTAGGAAGTCATGTGCTTGTGGCAGGGCAGTCAAAACAAGAGAGACACCCAGAGAGAGACACCCAGAGAGAGACACCCAGAGAGAGACACCCAGAGAGAGACACCCAGAGAGAGACACCCAGAGAGAGACACCCAGAGAGAGGGACACTGGTACTGTATGTATTTACATTAGAGTTTTTTTTACTTCAACGCTAATGTGTATTTAATATAGTGTAGCCAGGTCCCCCTCTGCTCGGCGACCCCCCCTCGTTACCTCCGTGCCGGGAGCAATGGCGAGTGCTGCCGGCGCCAAGCGGCAGACCCGCTGGAGGTTCTGGAGGGTGGGGGCCGAGCAGGGAGCGCTCCGGTGCGCCGGAGACTCCGCGGCGTCCTGACAAGGCAGTGCGCCGCCATTTTGATCTTCGCGCATGCGCAGTGCGGCAGGTAGTGGCGGCAGCCCCTAGAGTGCTCGCGCATGCACAGTGATCACGCGAACAGCACAGCAAATCAGCAGAGGGCTCACAGCAGGGACTACATGTCCCATGAGCACTAGGGGACCCCACGTGATGCCAGGGAGCCAATAGGGCTGTAGCCTCTCCCTGCTGAAGGGATTTTACATACATTTCGCGGGGTTTTGAGGAGCACGTTAGTCTGGACCAGGGAGAGCTAGGGGAAGGAGGTGTGTGCAGGGGTCAGTGACCCACTGCATTAGGCAGCAATCCCCATGGCCCCAGATAGGTCCTGAACCCCCACTTGTGGGGCTATAGGGACAGGCCCTAGATAGGGACACTGCCCCATTAGCTATTGGCTTAGTCAGGGACACAGCGCTGAAGCCGTGCAGCCCTGCGAGGTGGGTTCTGGGCTCAGAACGCCACCCAAGACACTGAGACTAAGGTGATATTATCCACGCCGGATTTCACCCAACGCGGTGTGGAGGACGACGTCGGATCAGGCAGAATCCCGGTCGAAGTCTGCGGACCCCGGGGTAGGAGCCCCGGGCAGGTATCATTCTTCAAGTGCACCAACGATCCTACATTATACTCACACGATACCAGTGGCTGCGCAGTCACACATATCATCTCACCTTAAGGGTGCGGGACATATTGTGTGGGGTTATTGGACACGGGGTGTGATCACCCAGTTTAGGTGGGAGCATCCTGCGAGACGCAGTAGTTAGTGTCTCCTCCAGAGAGGGACACCTGTTTATATATGAATAAGTATTGCTACAGTAGAGTATAAGTTATGCGCATATATGCAGTAAAGCCTGTCCTGTTTTACAACTGTGTGTTTACCGTGATTGTTTCCTGTGAGGGCCTCCTCCCACTCCGTTGGGATCCCTCCCAGGTGGAGGCGTTGCACCACGAGATTGTCATATGTATGTACCCCAGGCTCCCCGAGCAGAGGCTTAGGCTCCTGAGAGCCACACAGGTATACACAGCAGGTAGTAGCGTCTGTATTCACAGGGAATACCCGTTACAATAGGTTGCTTGTTAATGTTATGTTTTGTTATTATTCCTACTTGTAAATATGAACGCAGCAGTTCAAGCAATATCTTACATGTGTGTGTGTTTGTTTTTTTTAAATAAATCAGTTCTATACAATGAGAAAATACTTGTAGCATTTAAAAAAAGTGTTTTAAAGACATTTTTAATGTTTCTAATGTAGGAAGCATTTCCAAAGTGACAGCCCCTTCCCCTTCTGAAAGGCTCTGGCTCTTGAGCCCCATCGTCCCTCTGTAGTGCACCAATTCTATCTAATAACTGCCCAGACACATAATATTCCAGGAACTACATTGCCCACAATGCTGTACAAGAACTGAATTAGATAACCCTGAGCAAGCGATTAATTACAGGAGAACGGATCGATCTGCAGCTTAGCTAATCACTTGCCAATAGATGCACATATTAAATAGGATTTTTTTTTTAAACGACAGCTTGAACTGCAGCTTTAATACATTTATTAACTGAATAAAAAACATAAGATGTACTTACCCAATACTCGGATGTAGTCTTACCCAGAGCAAAGGCAAAAAAACAATGTGCCAGCAGCATCAGGAGAAGCAATCATTCTCTTGAACTATCAATGTTAACGTGCTATTCAACCTGTGGGAGCAGGTGAAATAATGCCTGGTACTGTATTGACTTTTACTAGTACGTCATATATACTTCTTATATATAATGTCATTAGTGTAGGGCGGATTACAATTATTCTCGTCAGATTTTCAGGTGTTTATATGATTTTTTTAATGGTTAACTTTGATGAGATACTCAAGAATGAGGTATTTATGGAGTAAATGACAGTTGAGTGCTTGATGCTCGTGAAGGCAGATTACTTTCCATAAGGAGAGCATGAGGTAAAAGTGTACTGTTCCTGCATTATTATTTTTACCTGAAATTGCATCGTGAGAAGCTCCATAGCTATAATGTAAATCAGATAAACCACATTTTCTTCCTTGAGGAAGGAACTCAAAGCTTAAATGAGGGAAACATTTCAGACACAGAAATGAAAACTACGTTAATGTAATATTATACATATAGCTCACAGTCAAACATTAGTAAATACACAGTTGTGGTCTCTTTGACACATTTTTTTTTTACTATGTCTAATTATCCATCATTACATGGAATAAATTATAGAAGTTAGACTACAAGGAAACATTAAATTAGATGTTGGTGAATTTCCAATAACGGTGCTAGAAGCGAGGGCAGAAAGAAAGTCATCAGCTTGATAGTTTTTCATTTGAATGTTCATGTTTGTTGTGATGAATGTACAGTACATCTTAGGTAGACAGCTGAATAAGAAACAGTGAGAGGTATACCAGTGTATTTTGGGGTGGTATATGTAACATTTGGAACTCTAGTAAAGAAGAGTCTGAATCTTTCTCTCACAAAGTACTGTAAGTTAGGCTGAGTAAAAAAGTTACAAGAACCCTTAAAAAATACAGCAAATAAAAATACAACTTACGAACACATTCACATTTCTCAGACAGTTTCACCACCCAACCATAATCACTCAAAAATATATTTATTAATATATATATATATATTTACATTTATAAATCTTTCAATCCATACCTCTCTGTGTGCCACAATATGTTCCTGGTGGTTCGATGAGGAGTTTACCATCCTCACAGTCAAAAGATGATCAAGCCACATATTGGAGTGTTTCAAGGGTCACATACAGTACATACATTGCCTGCTCTTTCCTCGGGCCATGTGAGTTGTGACGCCTATTGTCTACCTTAATCTCGTCATTCCAATTTTTAAAAAACAATACAGTATTGCACTATGTGTATCTTTCCTTCCCTTCATTTTTTATCATTCTGCCCTCCAAAATCATGAGACACATACAACATTCAAGGATCAGAAGGACGATTCTATCTGGGTTGAGCAGTGTACTGTATCACATTTTTATTCACAGTCACAGTATAAGCACATTTTTAGTTCACCACTTATTCTATTACAGCACTTATTCACTTTAAATATTCTGCACTGTATTTTGAATTTAGAGAGTGCCCGGTGTTCTTTTCTTGTCTTTAAGTAGACCAGCATGAAGGTATCCTTTGCAAGTGTACACATCAAGGAGACATTTGGGAGCTCTCAAAGGTACTGTATATATAACTATCAACAGTATAAAGAGCTTTCATATTGACCCATTAAAATGTATTTCAACCTGCAGCTTCTCTAGGGACACATCTTCAAATAGTAATAGTAAACCATATTGTTTAACAAAGGGGCTTTGTGATAGAGACAGTGATGTTAGTTGAAGAGTATAGTTTAACTTCAGGGGAAAATAAAGAATAACATGAAATTCTATTGCATGGGATTGAACCAGACATTACACTTACAAAGCTATTTCCTTCAATTACACAACAGGAGAACTTTGGAAATCAAAGTTTCATAATAAATTCATAAAATAAAAATGTCACATACTGTATGAGCATATTTGTGTCAGACAGGTCCGCAACCCTGCTTTTCACTATAATCACCTAGCATACAATGTTTCCACTGCAACTACTGTAGGAATTCTTTAAAATGATATGGAAATGAGCACACAGTGTCACCTTTTGCTTCAAATCCATTTTAACATGGACCTCTGTAAGTTTATGCCTGCCGCTTTTCACAGCTTTTCAGCACAGCCTGGGTAAAAAAAAAAAGTACATAGGCAGCAAACCTACTCACAGGCAGAGACCTTTTGAGTCTCATTAGCAGGAGGCTGGTTATATTGGCTTTTGTAATTTGTAGCTGGGATAGGTTTCAACCACACATAAGTTATGGTGGGTAAAACAGGTGACACAAATCTTCCACCGTATAGAATACAGCAAATAATAATATCACTTGTGAGCACATTCACATTTCTCAGACATGTCTGCAACCCTGATTTTTACCATTATCCCTTAGCATGCAATGCTTCCACTGCAGCCAGGGATTCTGGAAAAGGACATGCAAATGAGAACACATTTTAACATCAATTTAACAAACTGTCAACACTAAATCTGAGCTTAGACAGGCTGCAACACTACGGCGCGTCCGCGCGCCCGCACCTATCTGCTGGGCGTTTTGTGCTCACCACCAGCAGACAGAAGGATGGAATTGGAGGCGGGACTTTAAAAAAAAAACTAAATGTGTGTGTTTGTGATTATCTGGTGAAGTACACGTGACGCGGCTGCTACTTCAAATTACAACTTCAGTTGTCTCCTTCAAGTGCAGCGACGTCAACGCTGTACTTCACCGCTGGGTGTCATGTTCCATTTGAAAACTCCCACATACCAAAGTGTAAGAGTGGAGAACGTGCACACGCACGTTGCATCGCATCCTGTCTGAGCTCAGCCTAAGAGGAATTCAACATATAGTAGGTCATTTCACAAATGCACTCCTGACGCCATCGGGAGTCCGGACAGATACCAGGAACCCCCATTGTATAAAGAAGAGCAGGAAAGCAAATAAGAGCACATACTGTACAAGAACATTGAGACAAATAACTCGTTAGTGATTGATCTGACTTCCAGAACACTGACAGAACAGGAAGTATCATTGCTTAACAAGGGTAGTATCATTGCTTAACAGGGGTTTGGGCTTTGTACCCCCTTTGTGGGGATTGTTTTTAATTAAATGCTGATTTATTACATTTTTTCTGGAACTTGAGTCTCAAATCCGTTTTTTCAAGATAAACATTACGGAAGATACAATGCAGAATAACATTGAAAAATACAATGGACGTGAAGATTCTTTGGTTCCTGGTGATCTCATTAAATGTCGAGTTAAAAGTAAGTTTTGTCCGCTGCAAAATAATCATGTAGTAGAGGCATATATCAATATAGTCACTAAAGAGATATCTAAACTAGACTGGTCCAAAAGGGATACGCAGTGGAATTTAAGTTGAGTTGAGAAACAAGCACTTGGAGACTTTAGTGGCAATTATTCCATAATCATTAAGGCAGCAGACACGGGAGGTGCCATAGTACTGTAGTAATGGACAAGCGTCATTATGAAATAGAAGCCCTACAACAACTGAATAACAATATAAATTATACTGTAGGTCTCTAAAAGCAGACCCTACATTGTTGTTCAAAAATAAATTGGATAGTTTGATAAAGAATGATTTTCAAAAGTCCTTATCCCTTGAAAAATTAAGTCCTCTGGTCCCTTTGTTTTATCATTTACCTAAAGTGCATAACATTTTTGAAAGACCCCTCAGACATTCAATTGTTTCAGGCACTACAGTAATTCTGTTTTTAAATTAGTATAGATATTTTTAGATTGCTACAGTACTTTCAACCATTTGTATTGAACATAAAGTCGTAGCTGAAGGATACCTCAGATTTGTTTGCTGAAATTACAGAATATTCTGGATGTATGTATGTCTTTATTTATATAGCGCCATTAATGTACAAAGCGCTTCACAATAGTACAAATAACAGATCATGGGAATAAGTGCTTCAGACATTAAAGTAACATGTCGGAAGAGGAGTCCCTGCTCTGAAGAGTTTACAATCTAATTGGTATGTAGGAAGAACGTACAGAAACAGTAGGAGGGCATTCTGATAAGTGCACCTGCAGGGGATCAAGCTTTATATATCATGTGTATAGTATTAGCCACATTGCTACTCATATGCTTCTTTAAGCAAGTGTGTCTTAAGGTGGGTCTTAAAGATGGATAAAGAGGGTGCTAGTTGGGTATTAATGGAAAGGGCATTCCAGAGGTGTGGGGCAGTCAGTGAGAAAGATTTAAGGTGGGAGGGGGCTTTAGATACAAATGGGGTAGAGAGAAGACATCCTTGAGCAGAATGCAAGAGTCGGGATGGTGCATAGTGAGAAATTAGGGCTGAGATGTAGGGAGGGGCAGAAGAGTGTAAAGCTTTAAAAGTGTGGAGGAGAATTGAGTTAGAGATGCGGGATATGATAGGAAGCCAGGAGAGGGATTTCAGCAGGGAAGACGCTTAGACAGATTTAGGAAAGAGTAGAGTGATTCTTGCAGCAGCATTTAAAATAGATTGTAGGGGAGACAGGTGAGAGGCAGGAAGGCCGGACAGCAGGAGGTTACAGTAATCGAGGCGGGAGAGAATGAGGGCCTGAGTCAGAGTTTTAGCAGGCGAGCAACAGAGGAAAGGGCATATCTTTGTAATATTACGGAGGAAAAAGCGTTAGGTTTTAGATACATTTCGAATGTGAGAGGAGAATGTGAGAGAGGAGTTGAGTTTGTCCCCAAGGCAGCGTGCTTGGGCTACTGGGTGAATGACAGTACTTCCAACCGTAATGTGGAAGGAGGTAGTAGGGCCAGGTTTGGGAGGAAGTATTAGGAGCTCTGTTTTTGCCATGTTAAGTTTAAGTCAGTGGAGAGCCATCCAGGATGATATCGCAGAAAGACATTCAGAAACTTTGGTCTGTACAGCAGGTGTAAGGTTAGGGGTTGAAAAGGAGGAGATCCAGGATAAAGATTTGTTTTGAATACCAAGAGTATGGAGAATGTGAAGGAGAAAAGGGTGGTCCACGGTGTCAAATGCTGCATAGAGGTCGAGTAATATGAGCAGAGTGTAATGAACTCTGTCTTTGGCAGCATGGATGTCAATAGTTAATTTAGTGAGGGCTGTCTCAGTCAAGTGAGCAGTGCAGAAGCCAGATTGAAGAGGGTCTAGGAGAGAATAGGAGTTGAGAAAGTGGCGCAAGTGAGAGATTACAAGACGTTGAATGAGTTTAGAAGCAAAAGGCAGGAGGTCGATAGCTAGAAAGACAGGTAGGGTCAAGCTTGCTATAATTGAGTAATGGTTTAATGTTTGCATGTTTGAAGGAGGAGGGAAAGGTATCAGAATAGAGGGAGGAGTTAAAAATGTGTTTGAAAGTAGGGATTATAGTAGGAGCAAGAGGTTTTAGGAGATGGGAGGGAATGGGTTCAAGGTAGAGGGAGAAGAGGAGATCAGCAGTGACACGTCCTCCTCCGAGAAAGCGGAAAAAGAGTTAAGGAAGGCAGGAGGAGAGTTAGGAAGCGTAGTGGGATGGGAGGAGGCAACAGAGGGGATGTTCTGACGTATGGATTCCACTTTTCCTTAAAATAGTTAGCAAAGTCCTGATGTGAGATGGAGGAAGAAGAAGAAGCAGCTGAGGGTAGTTTGAGAAGAGAGTCAAAGACATAGAAGAGTTGGCGTGGGTTAGAATTGTACGTGTTGATTAGTGAAGAAAAGTAGGTTTGTTTAGCCTGAGAGAGGGCAGAATTACATAAACAGTATTGCATAAACAGGATTACATAAATTTGTAGTGAAATAAGTCTACGATTGTGAGATTTCCTTCAGAGGCGTTCAGAGGAATGAGTGGAGGCACGCAGTATGCGCGTGTGGGGATTTAGCCAGAGTCTGGGGTTAGAAGGGTGAGGACGGCAAAGAGAAAGCGGGGCATGTAGATCAAGAGAGGATGATAAGGCAGGGTTGTAGTTCCTGACTATGTTGTCAGGGTCTGTAGCAGAACTCAGCGAGGAGAGGGAGGAGCTTAAAGTGGAATCAAAGGCTGGTAGGTTAATAGAGTGCTGGTTTCTGCAGAAACAAGGGGTAGATGGAGAAGGGGAGAAGCGAGAGAGAGAAAATTAGATGAAGTGACGGTCAGAGATAGGAAAGGGGGAAATGGAGAAATCAGAGAGAGAAAAGTTTTTGGTGAAAACCAGGTCTAGGTAGTGGCCATTCTTGTTGTTGCTGGTTGCAGTCCACTGCTGAAGGCCAAAAGAATAATTTAGAGAGTGAAAGCGGGAAGCCCAGGGGAGAGAGGGGTCATCAATGTGGCAGTCGAAGTCCCCAAGGAGAAGACCAGGAGAGTCTGAGGTCAGAAAGAAAGAGAGCCAGGATTTAAAGTGAGAGATACAGGCAGAAGGGGGATGAGGTAGGGGGGCGATAGATGACCGCCACGTGGACAGGGAGAGGAGAGAATATCTGGACAGTGGGAGCTTCAAAGGAGGGACAAGCAAGGGTGGGAGGAATAGGAAGGGTATGGTAATGGTAGATAGAGGAGAGGATGAGCCCCACTCCTCCACCCATGCCATCAGGGCACAGAGTGTGGGTGAAAAAAAAGCCACCATGAGAGAGGGCAGCTTCCAGAGCAGAGAGACTGAGTGAGTCAGGTCTCAGTTATAGCAAAGAGGAGCAGAGAGTGAGAGAGAATGAAGTCATGGACAGAGAGGAACTTGTTAGAAAGGGAGCGAGCATTCCAAAGGGCACAGGAGAATGGGAGAGAGGAGGGAGCATGGCAGGGGATGGGTATGAGGTTGGAGGGGTTGACACCAGAAGGAGTAGAAGTTGCATTTGGCAGGCGAGGATGAGAGCATGTAGGAATAAGGCATGGACCAGGATTGGGAGAGATATCCCCAGAAGCAAGGAGGAGAAGCATCGAAAGAAAGAGAATATGTGAAGATGATTTGTAGGGGTGTGTTTTAGTGCAGGGGATATAGCTGTGATCTGTCAGAGGGCGCAAGTAAGAAAGGAGTTCATATGAACTGAGTAGTGGTGGAGGAAGGAGAGATGGAGATATATGAATTGTTAGAGACATAATGAGGTTGGTAGAAAGAAGTGCATAATTTGAAATGAAGTGAGGCCATAGCAAATATAAATAGTAAAGGCCGCATCCTAGCAATAGTAACGTGCTGAGATGTTCAGTCTGGGATAGATAATATCCTCATTTCCTGCACAGTTCAAATCCAGGATTCAGGGCCAATAGGTGTTATCCACTTGTTCGCTCCTTTTGATCTCCCTTTTAAACCCTTACATTGCACACTACTTTAAACTTGTCTACTTAAAACATAGCTGCCAACAGCAAGAGCTGCTGTACTCTTACTAATATAGCTCTAAAATGTCAGCTGATTGAAGCCACCTAAATTTGCACATGTGAGAAACATTAAAACAGGTGGTTTTTCTAAACAGGGTGTTGTCCTGCCTTGGTGTGGAAGCTTAATTTAATTAAGGGGTGTTTGGAGACATCATTCAAATATTACCTAGAATTCTTATAAGATGCATTTACTAACATACAGTACACACAACAATGGGGTGATTGGAGACAGCATTCAAAATGTTGAAGAAGATCCTTTACTCTGTACTCTTGGTGTCCTCAGTTTTTACACATGTATACCACACGAGCAAGACATTAGAGTGGTGAATGAGTCCGTAAAATTTTTTGGATTGGAGAGTTTTTTTGCATTTTTGGTAGAACAATTGATTTTTGTTCTGACGAGGAATTATTTTAAATTTAACAAGTGCTTTTACTTGCAGATACAAGGGATGGCCATGGGGTTGAACATGTCCCCATCATACACAAACCTGTTCATGTACAGATTATAAAACATGTTTGTTTATCGGTCCTTGTGGTACCATGAATACTGTATGTTTGCGTGTGGTTTTAAGGCATAGATTATTTGTTTGATCTGAAGGGGTGGAAAGGCCTATTTGTATGAGTTTCTGGTCAGAATAAACTCATATCATAATACCATTAGCATTAGTGACTCTGAAACAGTGTATTTTTGGGATGTTAAAGTTAAGAAGTTTTAGAATATAGTAGAGACAGAACTGTTTAAAAGAACACTGATATGAACTCTTTACTGCAGGCAGATAGTTTCTACCCTTCAAGTATCAAGAGATAATAACAATACAGACATTTGGTGAGTGTTTGCAGGATAGTCAGGGATGTTAATACATTTGAGGAAAGAACAAATGGTGTGGCAGAGAAATGTATTGAACATGACTATCCATATAAAACTAATTATTAGCAGATAGATAACAGTTGCATAATAAGATAACAGTGGTGAGTGGTGGTGCTGTGATGAGTGGTAGTGGTGGTTCTGGGGTGAGTGGTGGTACTGGGGTGAGTGGTGGTGCTGTGGTGAGTGGTGGTGCTGGGGTGAATGGTGGTGCTGGGGTGAGTGGTGGTGCTGGGTGTGTGGTGGTGGTAGGGTGACTGGTGGTGGTAGGGTGACTGGTGGTGGTGTGGTGACTGGTGGTGGTGAGAGTGCAATTCTCCTGCTCTCTTAAATTGGAAGTCAAAGAGAGCAGTCAACAGCAAACATCAGTGGTTGGATCTGGGCAGCAGAATACTATTGCCAAAAAAAGGAATGTCAAGTTCCACGATCAGGAAAACAGAGTCCTCGTTACGTGCATTTTGGAGAATTATGATCGCCTGTTTGGTCATTTAATAGGTAAGAAATTAATTAGCAATGAATTTCACAATTTATCTTGTAATTAATTATATCATGTGTCATCATTCACATACAGTAGAACTGACATTAGCATTCTGTAAATGTCCTTGTGTATATGTACAAACATGTTATATTATAGTGTTAGCAACCATCTTATAAATAGATGCATTGGACAATAGTATGTAAATATTATAGTTATATCTATATTAATTGTAGAAGTATGCCTACAAATATTTTCTATATACTGTACATGTGCTTAACATACACTCTGACAAAACATCATCTCAAATAAATGTTGTCTGAGTTCACACATTTAAAAAAAAATTAAACATAGATTTGAAGATATGTCCATGATAAAGGTTATTTTCTTGTATATTTAAAAGAAAGACATTGTCATTGGTGAAAAGGGAATTGTGGGAACACATTCGAGTGTCTGTATCTGGCTGTGGTAATCAAGTTCGAAGTTTGCAAGAGATTTGACAATATCAAATGGAAATTGAAATACAAATTACAATCACAACATTTACATGCTTCAGGCACAGGGGCAGGACCTCCTGCACCCAATTTAAACCTGATTCCGTGGGAGGAGCAGTTGAGTGCAAGATTGATGCCCATCCAGGTTGAAGGCTTGCCAGGGGATCTGGATATCGGGGTATATGATCATCCGTTTCCCGAAGGTAATTATTTGTGTCGATGATAACAATTTGATAGTAATACAGTTTTGTTGTTGTTTTCACAACTCTCATCAATAAGGAATACTAAAAAATTAACAATGTCCTTACTTCATAATACATGGCAACATTATTTTGTGCAATAGTTTAATATTTATTATGTGATTCTAAATTTACACTATTACCCACCCCTTCATACATATATCCTACATACATATATAAATTGACATTATATGATAACATATGAACATATTTGTTATACTTCATTTGTAACATATAAACATTCTTACTATGTACCAAAAACAGGTGATGATTTTCACACTTCAATTAATTTAAATATTTGGTAGGTGATACATTAATACATAACATTATTTAAGTAACAGAGAATTAAACATTCATGTACTTGCTTAGTAACAAAATCCATTTTTATACTCCACAGTGTGCCCAGCATCCCAGCTCAGATCAGATGTGTCACCAACTTCAACACAGGTCACCTCACACAAGACATCCCCTGCATCACAGGAGTCATTACCAATAATTGAAGGTGAGCCATCAATGAATACTATAATATAATATAATAGTGTAGCACCTTCTATGCCACAGGTACACTTGCATATGACCTGGTGACAGT
Source organism: Ascaphus truei (assembly GCF_040206685.1). Taxonomy (NCBI): domain Eukaryota; kingdom Metazoa; phylum Chordata; class Amphibia; order Anura; family Ascaphidae; genus Ascaphus; species Ascaphus truei. Next base: position 69,826,256 of record NC_134486.1, read on the forward strand.
TGCAAGTGTGACTGAAATAGACGACTTTCTTCTTCAATACAAATACACGTGATGTAGCAGCAACATATAAATAGTATTGTTGATGTCTTAAATCAATCTAATTAATGATGAAATAACAGAAATGTTAGATACTTACAGTAGATGCATGTCACATGAAGTAGTTTGTATCCATGTGGCTTAAATTACTGATGCACAATTGTCCATCATCTATTGACTTAACAATGTTATTTTGTGTCAAATAGAAGTTATTATTGCACATTGAATCAGCAGGCATTGGAACAACTACAGTAACTGTGATGGTCATTTAATCTATGTCAATAAATGAATTTTGTTATAATATTGATTTTTTACAGATATACCAAGTCCTGGAAGAATATCCGGATTAATGGATTCTCCTTGCTTATCGTTAATGGATAGTCCTGTGATAAGCCATCACCAACCTGCTCATGTGAATACTGATCCTGCCCACCTGGAGCACTTGGATTCAATTGAAATAGCAGAAGAACGTTTAATGCAAAGTCGGGTATTATGTCATGAGCAGTTGATGGTTGTTCATGAGAAAATGGTGAGTGAAATTTGACAGGTGAAAGAAATGTTGCTGAAGAATAGTGCAGAATTCAACATACATAATCAATTCATGGAATCCATTGCTTCCAGTTTGGTCAAACAAAATGACCTTTGGTACTCTGCACTGGCATCTTCATTCTTTCCTGCTTCATATGTAGGCTCATTCCAGGAAGCACTATTATCTCCAGCGAAATCTACTGGCCAACATGATCAAATAATAGAAGTGTCTCCCCAACCACGAATGCCATGTTCGCCAGCAACACAAATGGAATCGTGTCCAGAGCCAGGAATACAATCGTATCCAGAGACAGAAATGGAATCTGCTCCAGAACAAGAATCCTCTACGCACACAATGTTCTATGGAAGTGCACACATCGTAGAAAAAAACAAGGTTTTGTTGTATTCCCTTGCTTGCTTCCAATCTGGTACTCTATAGATTTGAGTACAAGAAGTGGTTGCTCTTTATCTGATAGAATCTGGTCTTTTATCTTTAGTTCCAGCTCAAAAATGGTCTTTCTTCTGAAGCTTTTCAACGTTAGTCATGTCTGGCTCCAAAAATGGCAGATACCATGAATCTGTAAAAATTATGCACACAAGAGGGGAAAAGAATTGTTTGGCTTGTCTGGTATTTTTGTGTTCAAAAACTAATCTCTTCCCAGTTTCCAAATCCATCCTTCACCTGTGGAGATTAAGATCAAACACAATATCAGTCCTGCATTTCTTGTGTAAACTTGACATAATTAATATATCTGTATTGTGCTTGATGGTGACTGTTTCTATTTGAAATCTTGGAATCTGTGTGGCAAACTTTTTACAGTAATAACAGAATTGCTAAATTTCTTTAAAATTGTAAAAATACTTTCCAATTTGCCTAGCCCTACCCAATTTGAATTATGACTACAAATCTAATAATACCCCCCCTCAACAAAGTTAATGGACTGGCAAAGTCTGGTGAAATACAATGTTTCCTGGAATTTTATTTGCAAAACAAACAAAAAACCATGTCTCCAAAATCTCATATATTCTGACACATGGTAAAAAAATATATATTTTGAAGCAACCTAGAGCTAAAAAACTACACCATTCACTATCTTGCCTTTACTAATCTAAATTGCAATCACTATTTCTATCTCATTGTTGAATTTACACATTCACTAAATCATCACTCGTCCTAGGCTTGGAGAATGCGGGGAGTTTGTCCTTTGATAGTAGCCAACCATGTCTGTCTTCTTTGGCCAATTATGCTAGTATGAGTGCTATTATTTCCATCCCACCAACATACTGTACTGTATACCAAGCCACAGGGGCATTTTAGTAGCTACACAATAAAATATGACTGGTAGTTGAAGTAGGCGAACTATAAAGTGTATCCCCGCATCAGCTTAAATATAGTTACGGTGGTGGTGCCCCGCTGGGTGAGGTCAGTGTATATACTATAGAAGAAAAAGAACCCAGTATGGGCACTCTACCACCATTGGCATGATTTGATAGTAATTTTAAAACAAGCTTTTATTTACAATATTGAATAAAATAATTGGTGTTTAAAAATGAAAAATTGATGCTCATATAATCCTATTAAGAGCACTATGATATGTGTAAAACATCTGCTAGCACCAGAAATTGTCTAATAGCATAGCACCACTTAGGAAATATATGGGCCAAAGTGACATGGTTATTCCCTACTAGAAAAAAAAAACAAGTCAGCTGCTTGGGGACTGGATAATTTCATCTGGTTTTGCCTCATATACAGTACACATATGTTTGATATGTTGTTCATCTTTAACATAATAAAAAATATGTTAAAAAGTTAATAGTGTGCTGCAATGCACATTAATTTCTCATTACATTATTTGTATACCTATTTATTTCTTGTGGCTCCCACCATCTGTGTTTTTGTAATAGATAAATAAAGTTCAAAGAACAAAAAAAATTGATCCAGGCTGTACTTGATTGCAGACATTGGAAAATTTGGCAGTGAATAGTTTACAGCTGTATATTTTGACTTAATCTAATATTCCTTTTCCTTCACTGACCTTTTAACCGCCGGCAAGACAGGCAGGTTTGTAGTAAATGAAAAATGAAAATGTGTGTGCCACTCATAAATTGAATATATTTATATATATATATCTATATATATAGATATATATATATATATACAGTTGTGTGAAAAAGAAAGTACACCGTCTTTGAATTCTATGGTTTTACATACACTGGCGACACACTTTATTCGAGCTTGGCTAGTCCCACGAATTCGGGTATACCCGGGTGTATTGAGGTTTGTGACTGTTTTCTGCCCGAGTGCATTGAGTTATTTTCCAAGCAGGGATTGAAGCATTTTATTCCCGCTGGCTGCAATACTGCACAGTATATATATATATACTGCATTACAATTCATGAATTTATGCCATCTGGTAGACACGCGAAGCATTGCAGCCTATTAAATCCTAATCATTATCATTTAACAGATCAGCCGCCCATCAGCCAGGCATGAACCCAGGCTGGGAAGGCAAATGCAACGGGGCTTGTCAGAGGTGAGGAGCGGCGCATTCCAGGTATCTGCCAGGTACATACCGGGTATTTGCTCGAATAAAGTGTGTCGGTGCAGTATCAGGACATAATAACAATCATCTGTTCCTTAGCAGGTCTTAAAATTAGGTAAATACAACCCCAGATGAACAACAACACATGACATATTACACCGTGTCATGATTTATTTAACAAAAATAAAGCCAAAATGGAGAAGCCATGTGTGTAAAACGAAATATCCGATCTGAGCAAAGTTCCCTGGGCAACGATGGAAGCATTATTCCCCTGATATGGGATTGGACTGCCTGCAGAGACGCATGTGCATGGCTTACTGTTTTGGACCACATAGCTGGGCTGCTGACGGCTGTTGCGTGACAGTAATGTGGCCAGGAGCAGTCATGTGACCATTTTAATCATCAATCAGTGTCCCTGATTGAATACCCTGGGTGTGTGTTTAGGGTATACTGTAAATGTATTTCACAGCCATTGTTCTCCAGCACTCCCCTGAGGAATGTCCTTTCTGGACCGAAACGTGACTAAGTGTGCTTGTATACCATCTTTAATACAGGTTTTTCTTTGAATTATTACTACTGAGTGCTGTTCTTTGTTTACTCTTTTGGGGTTGACAACATTTTATTTTATATATACTGATGCAGCGGCCGTTATTCGAACACTTCACGCGGTGTGTAGATCGGAATACCCATGCGATGGCACGCAATTTTTTTTTAATCGTGCCGACTTAAACACGCGGGTAGATTATCGTTTTGTCCGAATCAGAAAATTGCATTTTAGCGTTGTCTGCAATACTGTCGAGAAACTCAAGTGGGCAATCGCGAGTTGTTGTCATAAAAATCCAATAGCAATTCAATGTAACGATTAACATGTTGCCTGAAATCGGCTGAGCTGCCTGTCACGCATGCGCAAGTGCGATAAGCCCTTCTAAACTTGCCCCCCCCCCCCACACACACACATTTCAGTGTCTGATATTCATGTCTAGCCACGAGATCTCAAAAAGTATTGAGTAAAGACCCCACTTGACTGCACTCTAAACCTAAAGAGGAGTATATATTACTTATTTGCCAAAAGCTAACACAGAGAATCCCTCTCAGATTAAGGAACCGACGAAAAAATAACAAATTACATCAAAAAATATCACACTCAATAGTTAAAATAAATGCTAAAAATGTTAAAAGTCCCCATGTGGGAGCAAGGGAGTGAGATTAGAATCAAACTCTGATTATTTAGCTACTGAGATACTGTATAGTAGTCAGAGACTCTAATTTCCCTCTTGCGTACACATCGGCTAGTGGTGTAGGTTTTAACCATGCAAAATGTTGCTAAACTTATAAGCATATACAATAATGTTGGTTTCACATCAGTGCACACAGCTGAATTAGCTGTATTAATAGTATCCGTTTATAGTAGCTGTTAAGGCAACATTTGAATTTGCAACATATATAGAGGCTGCACATATATTTTATCAAGGCTGGTATTCTGCATAAGTCATCCCCTAGGAAATAGTGGTGGACTTTTTAAATATTGATTAGTATAGGTCACGTTGGAGCGTCAGCACAAATGGCATAGACAGCTGATACGGTCTGAGGCAACCGCGTGTATCAAAGAATCACGGCTTGTACACTTTTGTCCTGCTGTGTTTTGGATTCTCTGTAACCATTTCCTTATGATTAGCAACATTTTAGTAAACATTTTGCAACGTGTACCGGCGATCTACGGGGTTTGACACAATAGAGACACACATATATAGCACACCACAGACCGTACCAACGGCACTAACAGCTGATATATACTCAAGCAACCACGGGTATCATGAATTACAGCTTGCACACCTTCTATCCTGCTGGGTCTTTGGATTCTCCGTAATCCCTGTTTGTGTTTGTGTATGGCAGTATTTTGCAACCCGTTTTGGTGACTTTTGAGGTCTGATGTGATAGGGACGCACATATACATAGGGGTCACGCTGCAGACTGCGCACCAATAATGAGTTTAGGGCAACAGCTATAATTAACTGCAGTGGGACACTGACACACATGCTTGCATATCCACTATTGTCCTTACAGTTTGCCATGACCCTTTTTCCTGCACAAAGATACTGATAATTGTGCAGGTAACAGAATAGCCTGTATATGTGTACCATCTAATTGCAAGACGTCCTACTGTACTTGAAAAGGACACGCAATTGTCTAAAACCTAAAATCTTGGGTACTGTACGCGAAATCATGCTCAGGCTGGAAATTTTCCAGGTATTCTGGTGGGGACAGGTACAAAGGATTGCCGTTCACCAGGTTATCACTGACGGTCGGACCGGCTGTGCTGGTGCTTTTACCGGCACATAGCTGGATTGGGATTGACGAATCTTATATGGGTTAAAACCGACCTTTCTTGTTTTGAAATTGCCATGATCAAACATACTGTGAAATTCTGGCATGACACCCCAATACCCGCAAATCTCTCCGGCAGGAGGGGCAATACAAAAAAAACACTGATCGTTACTTAAGGTATTTCTTATCGCACGCTTCCATCCGTGAACGTCAGGTGAAAACTTGTAAAAATCGTAGTTCGAAATTAAATATTCATATATTTCAGATACAGTCTCCATTTTATTTGCGGCAGCATTCATTGCAGAATATATTAAAGATGCATAACTACAGTCAGGTTTTTTATACGTCTGTGGTGTAGCCATAATGTCCACTCAGCAATTGTGTGGGGAAAAAATGTTAAAAAAAAAAAAGGTACACATTGAGTGTTTAATGCTTTTTATTAAGAACGCCTAATTTGATAACGTCTTTGAAAAATCAAGGTCAATTCATAATGGGCCACTGTAAGTATGTACATCAGTATCTGTTTTAGACGTTGCTGCTATCTGTATTAAACACCTGCATCCTTACAAAGTAGCATAGTACCATACACATTACAATTCAATACAATTCATTTCATTCATTTAATTTAATTAATTTCTGCCACCTGGCGGATACGCAAAGAATAGCACCCAAATTATAATTCATTAATTTCTGCCACATGGCGGATACGCGAAGAATTGCATTCAAAGAAACAAGAAACAATTAAATTAAATGAAACAGATCAACCGCGTGTGGCTGCCCGGTGCCGGATTGCGCGAACGCGGCATGAATAGTGGTCAAATGCGGAAATACCGAATGGAATACAGCGGTCAACACGAAAACTGATTCAAGATGTGTTCGAATAACGTCCACTGCGCATATATATATATATATATATATATATATATATATATATATATATATATATATATATATGTGTGTGTGTGTGTATATATATATATGTGTATATATATATGTGTGTGTGTGTGTGTGTGTGTGTGTGTGTGTGTGTGTGTGTGTGTGTGTGTGTGTGTGTGTGTGTGTATATATATATATATATATATGTATGTAGTGTGTGTGTATATATAAACCAATAAATAATCAGGCCGTTGAAGACTGGTTATATCATAGAAACTTCATAGTTAGTATATATAGTCTTCTGAATCGACTATAATTAAATTGGATTAAATTGGATTTGTTTTACTGTAGATAATAGAATGTTCAATATCTAGAGACTCGTTATATTGATGGTTTAGAATTGTATAACCCTTTCATTAGAATAGATAAAACTATTATTATTAACATAATATAATAAAACTTCAATAAAAATTGCAATAAAAAACATAGAATATATATTCTTTACAATGGTTTATGGTCCTAGTTGTATGTTCAATATACTGTAGGCTCAAGATTGACAATTATTGGACAGTGTTTCACTACAGAGTATAATCTATAATATAAAGGTATTATTTTTTCGTTTTAATTGCCAACAGTATGTTATCTTCCACAGACATTTCTCTAATATGAATCACCAGTAAGTACGTTCACCAGTTACACATTTTAAGGAATGTGACTTTAATGGACACTGAAACAATGAGTATGCAGTGCTATATGCTTTGAAATAGTTAATAACATACTCCATACATATTGATTTACTGATGCTTCACTGTGTTAATTGTCCATATGCTCTCAGCCAATCGTGTGATTACTATAACATGTGCTCAGTGATTGTAAGGCTATATAAACTGACTGCCTTGGTTAGCCAATCAAGCCCTGAAGAAGTCACCATGTGACAAAACGTGTCGGGATGTTGGCTGACATCACCACACAACGAAGCTCACGCAAAGATGTCTGGTCTCTCTCCACGAGAGTTACTGATTGTATTGTATTGTATGTCTTTATATATATAGCGCAATTAATGTACATAGCGCTTCACAGCAGTAATACATGTGGTAATCCAATAAATAACAGATAATATAAATAACAGATCATGGGAATAAGTGCTTTAGACATTAAGGAAGAGGAGTCCCTGCTCCGAGGAGCTTACAGTCTAATTGGTAGGTAGGGAGAACGTACAGAGACAGTAGGAGGGAGTTCTGGTAAGTGCATCTGCAGGGGGCCAAGCTTTATGTGCCATATGTTCAGAATAGCCACAGTACTATTCATATGCTTCTTTAAGCAAGTGTGTCTTAAGGTGGGTCTTAAAGGTGGATAGAGAGGGTGCTAGTCGGGTACTGAGGGGAAGGGCATTCCAGAGGTGAGGGGCAGTCAATGAAAAAGGTTTAAGGCGGGAGAGGGCTTTAGATACAAAGGGGGTAGAGAGAAGACATCCTTGAGAAGAACGCAAGAGTCTGGATGGTGCATAACGAGAAATTAGGGCTGAGATGTAAGGAGGGGCAGAAGAGTGTAAAGCTTTAAAAGTAAGGAGAAGAATGGAGTGTGAGATTCGGGATTTGATCAGAAGCCAGGAGAGAGATTTCATGAGGGGAGATGCTGAGACAGATCTAGGAAAGAGTAGAGTGATTCTGGCAGCAGCGTTAAGGATAGATTGTAGGGGAGACAGGTGAGAGGCAGGAAGGCTGGAAAGCAGGAGGTTACAGTAATCAAGACGGGAGAGAATGAGGGCCTGAGTCAGAGTTTTAGCAGTCGAGCAACAGAGGAAAGGGCGTATCTTTGTTATATTGCGGAGGAAAAAGCGACAGGTTTTAGAAATGTGAGGGGCAAAAGTGAGAGAGGAGTCGAGTGTGACCCCAAGGCAGCGTGCTTGGGCTACTGGGTGAATGATCGTAGTTCCAACAGTAATGTGGAAGGAAGTAGTAGGGCCAGGTTTGGGAGGAAGTATGAGGAGCTCTGTTTTAGCCATGTTGAGTTTAAGGCGGCGGAGGGCCATCCAGGATGATATCGCAGAGAGACATTCAGAAACTTTGGTTTGTACAGCAGGTGTAAGGTCGGGTGTTGAGAAATATATTTGTGTGTCGTCAGCATAGAGGTGATAATTAAACCCAAAAGATGTTATTATGTCACCTAGAGAGAGTGTATACAGAGAAAAGAGAAGAGGTCCCAGGACAGAGCCCTGGTGTACCCCCACAGAGAAATCAATAGAGGAGGAGGAGGTATTAGCAGAAGAGACAATGAATGTACGATGGGAGAGGTAGGATGAGATGCAGGATAGAGCTTTGTTCCGAATGCCAAGAGTATGGAGAATGTGAAGGAGAAGAGGGTGGTCCACGGTGTCAAATGCTGCAGAGAGGTCAAGTAATATGAGTAGAGTGTAATGACCTCTGTCTTTGGCAGCATGGAGGTCGTCAGTTATTTTAGTGAGGGCTGTTTCCGTGGAGTGAGCAGTGCGGAAGCCAGATTGTAGAGCGTCTAGGAGAGAATAGGTGTTGAGAAAATGGAGCAAACGAGCGAATACAAGACGTTCAAGGAGTTTAGAGGCAAAAGGCAGGAGGGAGACAGGCTGATAGTTAGAAAGACAGGTAGGGTCAAGCTTGCTGTTTTTGAGTAATGGTATAACGGTTGCATGCTTGAAGGAGGATGGAAAGGTTCCAGAGCAGAGGGAGGAGTTAAAAATGTGCGTGAGCATTGGGATTATAGTAGGAGCAAGAGATTTTAGGAGATGGGAGGGAATGGGGTCAAGAGGGCAAGTGGTAGAGGGAGAAGAGGCGATCAACAGCGACACATCCTCCTCTGAGACAGTGGAAAAAGTGTCAAGGAAGGCAGGAGGAGAGTTAGGAAGAGGTGTAGGATGGGAGGAAGAAACAGAGGGGATGTTCTGACGTATGGATTCCACCTTTTCCTTAAAATAGTCAGCAAAGTCCTGAGCGGAGATAGAGGAAGGAGAGGCAGCTGAGGGTGGTTTGAGTAGAGTATCAAAGACAGAGAACAGTCGGCGTGGGTTAGACTTGTGCATGTTGATTAGTGAAGAAAAGTAGGCTTGTTTAGCTTGCGAGAGGGCAGAGTTGAAACAGGATAGCATAAATTTGTAGTGAAGGAAGACTGCGAGAGTATGAGATTTCCTCCAGAGGCGTTCAGAGGAACGAGTGGAGGAATGCAGCATGCGCGTGTGGGAATTTAACCAGGGTCTAGGGTTAAAAGGGCGAGTGCGGCAGAGAGAAAGCGGGGCATGTAAATCAAGAGAGGAGGACAAGGCAGAGTTGTAGTTCCTGACCAGTTTGTCAGGGTCTGTAGCAGAGCTTAGAGAGGAGAGGGAGGAGTGTAACGTGGACTCAAAGTCAGGTAAGTAAATAGAGCGCAGGTTTCTGCAGAACCGGGGGGTAGATGGAGGTGGAGAAGGGGAGAAGTGAGATAGAGAGAATGAGATGAGGTGATGGTCAGAGAGAGGAAAAGGGGAAATGGAGAAATCAGAGAGAGAGAAGTTTTTAGTGAAAACCAGGTCTAAGTAGTGTCCATCCTTGTTGGGTGCTGGCTGCAGTCCACTGTTGAAGGCCAAAAGAAGAGGTTAGAGAACGAAAGCGGGAAGCCCAAGGGAGAGAGGGGTCATCAATGTGGCAATTGAAGTCCCCAAGGAGAAGAACAGGGGAGTCTGAGGAGAGGAAGAAAGAGAGCCAGGATTCAAAGTGAGAGAGAAAGGCAGAAGGGGGATGAGTAGAGGTAGGTGGGCGATAGATGACCGCCACAAGAACACGGAGATGATGAGAAGATCTGGACAGTGTGAACCTCAAAGGAGGGAAAGGCAAGAGAGGGGGAATAGGAAGAGTTCGGTAACGGCAGAGAGAGGAGATCAGGAGCCCCACACCTCCCCCCCTGCCATCAGGGCGCAGAGTGTGGGAGAAGGAAAGGCCACCATAAGAGAGGGCAGCTTCCAGAGCAGAGTCAGACTGAGTGAGCCAGGTCTCAGTTATAGCAAAGAGAAGCAGGGAGTGAGAGAGAAAGAAGTCATGCACAGAGAGGAACTTGTTAGAGAGGGAGTGAGCATTCCAAAGGGCACAGGAGAAAGGGAGAGAGGAGGGAGGGTGGCAGGGGATGGGTATGAGGTTGGAGGGGTTAACACCAGAAGGAGTAGAAGTTGTATGTGGGAGGCGATGACAAGAGCAAGTAGAAATAAGGCAGGGACCAGGATTGGGAGAGATATCCCCAGAAGCAAGGAGGAGAAGCATGGATAGAAAGAGGATGTGTGAGGATGATTTATAGGGGTGTTTTTTAGTGATGGGGATATAGCTGTGTGGTGTCAGAGGGCACAGGTAAGAAAGGAGTTCATGTGAACAGAGAAGTGGGGAAGAAAGGAGAGATAGAGATATATGAATAGAGTTAGAGACATGAGGAGACTGGTGGAAGGAAGTGCAGAATTTGAAAATAAGTGAGGTTGCAGCAAATATAAAAAATAAAGGCGGCTGGATTTCTAAAGATTCTCCTGCATGGTTTCGGTTCTGAAGTGCTGCTAGTCTGCCTATAGTTTCTATCCGGGAGGTGTATTCGCTAAGATGCAAGCACCGGTTTGACTAAATGATCCGTTCTCCATGCGTCCAGCTTTACCTGCTTCTGACCCTGGCTGCCACTGGTGATGTCATCCTTGTAGAGAATTTCTCTCAAATGCTTGAATTTTATACTCTCTTGTGAGTGCAAGTCCACAGGGCCGTGTCTGTTCTTTTTTTTAATATTAAACCTCTTAGCTCAACAGTGTTTTGTTATGGAGCTTGCACTGCTTTTTCTTTTTTCAGTTTAGGTATTTTGTGGTGTGCTAAGCCACTAAGAAGCTTCAGCGGTCTGCATAGGAATCACGCAATCTAGGATTGAATTTCTAGTTCACTGGACATTTTTTGGAACTGGTTTAGACTAATAGTTAACCACTTACATCAATTATTGCATTGTTTGTTTAATTATAGTGTTCATATTATCACTTTGCTCACTGTTTATTCACACAAATTTCACATTAAATTGCACTATTTGAGGCATTAGTATTTAAACTATACACTAAAAACAATTACCTGCCCAATACGATACAAGGTAACACTGATTTAGCGCTACTAAATTATTTTGTCTGTCTGGTTTATACAGTATATATATATATATATAAAGAAGAACAAAAAGCACTCCGTGATAATAGTCACTGGTGTGGGTGCAGACCCTATAATGAAGAATAATCAATACGATACCGTTTGGAAACGAAATCAGCAGGCAGCACTCCAGAATTGAACAAACAAGTGTATTGAAAAAATAAACACAAAACTAACGTTTCGGTCCTCGAATGGGACCTTTGTATATGTATATATATATATATATATATATATATATATATATATATATATATATATATATGTATGTATATATATATATATATATATATATATATATATGCAAATGTAAATACAACTGTATGCTCATCTGCATGTCTTAGGCAGGTCTGCAACCCCGCCTTTCTCCATTATCACCCAGCACACAGCACTTCCACTGCAGCAAGGGATTCTGGGAAATGACATGCAAATGAGCACACAGTGCCACTTTTTGCTTCAAAAACCATTTTTAACATGGTTCCCTATAGGCTTAAGCTTGCTGCATGGTCACAGCTTTGAGCACAGCCAGGGTTAAGGTGCATACCCAGAAAACCACCCACAGACAGCTTTTTTTTTTTTTCCTCCCGAGAGGGTACACCCTCTCGCTCATCAGATCCCAGTCCACTTCAGTGGATAGGGAGCTTGCCCTTGGACTGTCCAACCGAAGTCAGACCCGCCCTCAGTGCACAGTTTCCCTGAAGGTTTCAGCCCGAAAGCCTAGGTCTCCAGGGATATTGATGCCTTCCTCCGTTAGGATTCAGGACATCCGTCTCTTCCTCCCTCTGGCCCGAGGCCCGCAAGGGAGTTCGCATCATCTCCCCTCTTTCGAGGGTTGTGCGGGTGCACCCCAGCCCCGAAGGGCTGGTTGCTCGAATGCCATCCCCCCTTAGCCCGAAGGCTCAGGGGTTCTGTGGTCCGGGGTCTGGACACCACCTCTCATCGTGCTAGAGGGCCAAATGCTTGCCACAGACCTTTCCTACCCACAGACAGCTGTTTCGACCTTAATGGGTCTCATCAGTGTGGGGTTGATTAACTGGGTATGCAAAGAAGCTAAAGGATGGGCCAACCATAATACTGAGTTAAGTTATGATGAGTAAAAAAAGTGACAAAAACCCTCCACAGCAAAGCAAATATGCAAATATGCAAATGTAAATACATCTGTATGCTCATCTGCATGTCTTAGGCAGGTCTGCAACCCCGCCTTTCCATATATATATATACACAAACGACAGGGGGTGCCCAGTGCCACATCCAAATGACAAAACATACATGGTAATAATTACAAGAAATAATGCTTCAGTACTAATAATAATGCTTATACTAATAATATTAAAATATGTTTTTTTAGTTAGATATTTTGGCTAAAGCATCATGTAACGCCTGTATGCCCGCAGACCTGGCCAGTGCCCAGTACTGAGGTGGGTAAGGGTATAACACGCACCCACAGCAGTGAGGGCGTGCCTGGAGTGTGGTAAGTTGCTTTGCCGGGCCTAGTGAGAAAAGGGTTAATGATATACTTGCAGAGTCCGGGGTGCCAGAAGTTGACGGGTAAATGTCTAAGAGCCAAGGGTCAGGGGCAGGAGAAAGCAGCATAGTGAAATCCAAAGCAGAGTCCAGGGGTAGAGAGGTACACGTAGTCAAGCCTCAAGCCGAGATCAATCCAGGGAAATCCAAACAGAGGCAGGGACAGGAACAGGAGCTGGAACAGAGAGCTAAGCACAAGTCACTGCACACAGGAGCCACAGAGAAGCTATGCTGAGCAACGACGGAGAGGGCAGACTGGGTTAATAAAGGGCAGAGAACCAATGGTAGCAAGGGGTGGAGCGGAGGCTTGGCTGAGTGGTTGCAGTGATAGGTCCAGGTAAGCAGGAAGGGAGACAGGGGAGTGATACCTGGTAATAGCCTGCAGCCGATGAGGGGAGGAGCCAGCAGCACGGGAGGGCAGGTAAGAGGATCGGGTGTGTGCGCCTTCTGTAAGGCTGTCGTGCACGCGCCCTGATTGCGTGCACGCAGATGCGGCGTGCGCCGCGGAGGAATGGCTTGGCGTGGAGGAGGTAAGCTGCTGAGAGAGCAGGGACACAGGGCAGGAAGCTGCCGTGGGGCTAGAGGTGACGGGGACCCACTGAGAGGCGCGTGTGCCCTGATCTGTTACAGTACCCCCCTCCCCCTTGAGGTTCGGACTCCGGACGATCCTCCCAAGGCTTGTGAGGAAATTTCCGACGAAATTGTTTGAGAAGGGCTGGAGCATGGATGTGATGACAAGGTACCCATGAGCGTTCCTCTGGGCCATATCCCTTCCAATGAACGAGAAATTGGAGTCTGCCCCTGGACCAGCGTGAATCAAGAATGGACTGAACTTCGTATTCCTGTTGTTCTTGTATAGTGACCGGATTAGGTCTCAGAGGGCGGTCCGGAAAGTGTACATTTTGGACAAAGGTTTTCAGGACGGATACGTGAAACACAGAGGGTATTTTCATGGTGGGAGGAAGCGAAAGACGATATGCTACCGGTTGATTCGTTCGAGGACCTTGAAGAACCCAAAAATCTAGGAGCCAGCTTCTGGGAATGAGTTTTGAGATTGATATTTCTTGAGGAAAGCCAGACTCTGTCTCCAGGTTTGTATACTGGGCCCACCCGACGTCGCCGATCTGCTTTCGTCTTTTGTTTTTGGATGGACCCTTCAAGGCTCTTTGAATCTTTTTCTAAGAATTCTGTAGATTGTAGACGTGAGTGTCTGCTGCAGGAACACCAGACGGGAGGGAGGAGAGGGGAAGACTGCTGGGATGATAACCATAGTTAATGAAAAAAAGCGACTCTTGCGTGGACTCATTCTTCAGTGAATTAATGGCGAACTCTGCCCAGGGTAATAGGTCCACCCAATTGTCTTGAGATTCTGATACAAAGCATCTGAGATACTGCTCCAAGGTCTGATTCATTCTTTCCGTCTGGCCGTTGGTTTGCGGATGATAACCCGAGGAGAAGAGGATGGAAATGCTGTGAGAACGCTCGCCAAAATTTATAGATAAATTGAGTACCTCTGTCAGAAACAATGGAAAGTGGCACGCCATGTAACCTGAACATTTCTTTCGAAAAAATGTCAGCCAAGGTGGCTGAATTGGTAAGACCCTTGCGGGGTATAAAATGTGTGTGCTTAGAGAACCTGTCCACTACCACGAGGATCGTATTCATCCCGTGAGAATTGGGAAGTTCTACAATAAAGTCATGGAAATATGCTTCCAAGGCTGCTCCGGAACAGGAAGGGGAAGGAGGAGACCAGAAGGTTTGTGTCGGGCGGACTTGTTCTGAGCACATACTTTGCAAGCTCTGGTGAAATCTTTTTGGGCCACCAGAAAGTCCGTTTAATGAGGTCTAGTGTTCTCTTGTAGCCTGGATGCCCTGCAGATCTTGAAGAATGCCCCTACTCAAGGATCTTGTGGCGAAAATGTGGAGCAGCGTACAGACGTCCTTCTGGCACCTTAAATCTCCTAGGAATATGAGCCTGGCTTTATTCATTTCATCCAGAATATCAAAATTATTAGCAGAAATGATGTGTTTAGCGAGAAGGATTGTCTCAGAAGATTCATTAGATCCTTCCTCCGTAGAGAATTGTCGAGAAAGAGCATCGGCCTTGATATTCTTGGTACCGGGAATATAAGAAATCGTATAATTAAAGCGAGAGAAAAACAATGGCCAATGTGCCTGGCGGGATCCTAGACGACGAGCCCCCTCAATATATAATACATTTTTGTGATCAGTGAGAATGGCTACTGGCTCCTTGGTACCCTCGAGAAGATGTCTCCATTCCTGTAGAGCTAATTTGATAGCTAAAGGTTCACAGTTCCCGACATCATAATTTCTCTCGGCAGAAGAGAATTTCCTGAAAACGAATCCGCATGGGTAGAGTTTTCCTGTGGAGAAGATCTTTGTGAGAGTACTGCCCCAGCTCCCACGTCAGAAGCGTCTACCTCTAGGGTGAAAGGAAGGGTAGTATCCGGATGCCGAAGGATGGGGGCGGAGACAAAAGCCTTTTTGAGGAAGTTGAAGGCTGTGATGGCTTCCGAAGACCATGCTGTGGGATCAGCACCTTTCTTGGTCAAAGCCGTAATGGGTAATGCGATAGTGGAGAAATTACGGATGAATTTCCGATAGTAGTTGGCGAAACCAAGGAAACGCTGCACGGCTTTTAGGGAGTTCGGCAGCGGCCAATCCAAAACAGATTTCAACTTCTCAGGATCCATGGTGAAACCCTTATCGGAGATTATGTAGCCAAGGAAGGCTGTGGAAGATTGGTGGAAGAGGCATTTTTCCATCTTTGCGTAGAGGCGATTAGCACGCAGACGTGAGAGGACCACCCTGGTGTGACGAATGTGTTCTTCCAGGTTCTTGGAGAATATGAGGATGTCATCTAAGTATACGATGACGAAAATTCCCAGGATGTCCCGGGAAGATATCATTCATGAATTCTTGGAAGACGGCAGGAGCATTGCAGAGGCCGAACAGCTTCACTAGGTATTCATCATGACCAGAACGCGTATTAAATGCTGTTTTCCATTCGTCACCATCTCGTATTCGGATGAGGTTATAGGCTCCTCTCAGGTCAAGTTTAGAAAATATAGAGGCTCCCTGGAGCCGATCAAAGAGTTTGGAAATTAGGGGAAGAGGGTACCGAATTTTGACTGTAATCTTGTTAAGTCCACGAAAGTCGATACAGGGTCTCAAAGAGCCATCCTTCTTTTTCACGAAGAAGAAACCGGCCCCAGCGGGGAAGGTGGAATTCTGGATAAACCCTTTCTTAAGATTCTCCTGGATGTAGGTCATCATAGCTTCGGTCTCGGGAACAGACAAGGGATATGATTTAGACTTGGGGAGAGTGGTTCCGGGAATTAATTCGATGGGACAGTTGAACTTCAGCCTGGGTCTTGTTAAAGACATCCGAGAAGTCATTGTATACCTCAGGCAGGGAGGAAAGAGAAGGAGTAGAGGCGTTGAGGCCGGCGAGCACGGTAACGGGAGATGAAACCATCTTCTCCAAGGTAGAAGCCCACTGGCTAGGTAGTTCGTTGGTCCAATCAATCCGCGGGTTGTGGAGCTGGAGACATGGCAGTCCCAAAATGATCTGGACAGTAGGGGAGTGAAAGACATCGAAGGTGATGATTTCAGTATGACCATCCGCGGTGGTCTTGGTGAGGGGAATAGTTTCCCAAATAATGAAGGCTGGTTGAAGCGGTCGGCCGTCGATAACCTCCAGGCCGATGGGCGACTTCTTCTTGACTAACGGTATACAATTATTGCAGGCATAGTCATGATCCAAAAAGTTGCCACCAGAACCGGAGTCGATGAAGGCTTCAACCTCTACCTGGATATTGGGACCAACGAGAGTTATGGGAGGAGGATTCTCTTCGGTAGCACTTTAGGGAAAGAGGGGGAAGGTGAAATGGTACCCAGTAGAAGCCCCTCTACCTTTACTGGGCATTCTCGTTTTCCGGTCTCAGACGACAGTGATGTACTGCACCGACACACTTTATTCGAGCAAATACCCAGTATGTACCTGGCAGATACCTGGAATGCGCCGCTCCTCACCTCTGACAAGCCCCGTTGCGTTTGCCTTCCCAGCCTGGGTTCATGCCTGCCTGACGGGTGGCTGATCTGTTAAATGATAATGATTAGGATTTAATAGGCTGCAATGCTTCGCGTGTCTACCAGATGGCATAAATTCATGAATTGTAATGCAGTATATATATATATATACTGTGCAGTATTGCAGCCAGCGGGAATAAAATGCTTCAATCCCTGCTTGGAAAATACCTCAATGCACTCGGGCAGAAAACAGTCACCAACCTCAATACACCCGGGTATACCCGAATTCGTGGGACTAGCCGAGCTCGAATAAAGTGTGTCGCCAGTGTAGCTGGTGTTCCGGGGAGCCGCAGTAGTAGCAGAGTCCCTCATCTCAGCGGTGGGTTCTCTCAGCGGCCCGAAGCTGTTGGCTACCGATTTGCATAGGTTCAGGGGCGTCCAACGCAGGAAGAACCGAGGGAGGAGACCCAGGAGACACAGGCAATGGAGACAGGAAACGAGAGTGCTGATGCTCGTGGCGTCGCTCTTAGATGTGCTGATCTATCCGGATGCTGAGAGCAATAAGTTCCTCCAGAGATGAAGGACAAACATGAGCTGCGAGGTCATCCCTGAGGGATTCAGACAAACCCTGCCAGTATGCCGTGGCGAGAGCCTCATCGTTCCACTGGGTTTCTGTAGCGATGGTGCGGAACTCCACCGCGTATCTTGCAGCCGGCCTGCGACCCTGGGAAAGATGGAACAAAGAAGAATCGGCAGTCTCCCTATGTGCCGGCGTGTCGAAGACAAGCCGGAATTCTCGCCAGAACTTGGGATAATCCTGGGTTAGATCTGAGCGGTGTTCCCAAAGGGGGAAAGCCCAAGCGAGCGCATCACCAGTGAGCAGAGCATAGACGTAGGCCACTTTCGAACAACCTGAGGGAAAGCGAGATGGGGACATTTCGAACTGAACGTCACACTGGTTCAAGAATCCCTGGCAAGTAAGGGGGTCTCCGGCATATCGGTTAGGAGGTGGAATGCATGGTTCCAAATTACCCATAGGTAGTGGGGCATGAGGGGACGGCACAGTTGGAGATTCCCACAGGGAGAGTGTAGAAAGTTTTTGCGCCACAGCGGTAACTTGGTCGCTCAAAAATTGCCAGTGATCCATAGTGACACCTTGGCCCACCTCAGGGGGGTCTGTGTTTGTTGGGCTCAGCATAATGTAATGCCTGTATGCCCTCAGACCTGGCCAGTCCCCAGTACTGAGGTGGGTAAGGGTATAACATGCACCCACAGCAGTTAGGGTGTGCCTGGATTGTGGTAAGTTGCGTTGCCGGGCCTGGTGAGAAAAGGGTTAACGATATACTTGCAGAGTCCGGAGTGCCAGAAGTTGCCAGGTAAATGTCCAAGAGCCAAGGGTCAGGGGCAGAAGAAAGCAGCGTAGTGAGATCCAAAGCAGAGTCCAGGGGTAGAGAGGTACACGTGGTCAAGCGAAGCCGAGATCAATCCAGGGAAATCCAAACAGAGGCAGGGACAGGAACATAAGCTGGAACAGAGAGCTAAGACAAGCCACTGCACACAGGAGCCACAGAGAAGCTATGCTGAGCGACGATGGAGAGGGCAGACTGGGTTAATAAAGGGCAGAGAACCAATGGTAGCAAGGGGTGGAGCGGAGGCTTGGCTGAGTGGTTGCAGTGATAGGTCCAGGTAAGCAGGAAGGGAAACAGGGGAGTGATACATGGTAATAGCCTGCAGCCGATGAGGGGAGGAGCCAGCAGCACGGGAGGGCAGGTAAGAGGATCGGGTGCGCGCGCCTTCTGTAAGGATGCCGTGCGCGCGCCCTGATCGCCGCGGAGGAACGGCTTGGCGTGGAGGAGGTAAGCTGCTGAGAGAGCGGGGACACAGGGCAGGAGGCTGCCGTGGGGCTAGAGGTGACGGGGACCCGCTGAGAGGCGCGTGTCCCCTGATCCGTTACACATCATAAACTTGCACACCAAATCGTCAAGGTAAACCATAATAAGTGCAAGTTCTACACTACACTGCATTCTGCTCCCTATAACTCTGTATGAGGGGGAAGAACCATAATAGATTCCTTACTGCAGCAAAATGAGAAGATCTACCATTAAAAAGGGGGAAGTGACATGAGCTCTGGGGTAGGTGCCACAACCTGTGACATTACATATAGTCAAGATTAGGTGGGTGTGGGCATTTGAGCTTGCTGGGATTGTGTGTGCTAATTAATTTCTGACTGGAATCAGTTGTATGTAGGTTGTGGCACCTCCCCCAGAGCTCACGTCACCTCCCCCTTTTTAATGGTGGATCTTTAATGGTGGATCCTGCACAAAGAAACTGTCTTGAGCACAAAGGTGTGTTGAGATCAAGACACCCAGAGACCTACAGCATAGTTCCTGGATACAGAGGACCCAGGAACCTGTCAGAGACTGAGATGGAGGGCCACCTGCTTAAGGTACCTCCTGAGATTTAGGGGTAATAGGCTGGAAATAGTAATATCTCTCCTGTCCTGCAGATAGGGTCTGTGGAACAAAAGAAAAGAAAACAAGCGCAGACGCAAATGGTGAAGTAAGTTCAAATCAATTAATATATATTAAAAGGTATGATATCTGCGTACATCAGTGAAGACAAAAGTAGGCATAACGTGCACTTAGGTTAACATGTTACCCGGCATCACCAGACGCACAGGAACCGTAGAACTGCAGCAACCGCCGTGTCACCAAGATGGGTGAGGTAACGCTGATTGTCCGTCGATTTAGGCCGTCACTGGCTGGCTTAGTCTGGCTCTACGAAGTCTGCAAGAACGTCTTTGCACCGTGCCCGCTGGAACCGCCACCAGGCTCGTCTCTCCGGAAAGTCAACGTAGTTTTGCGGCCAATTTGCGACTTGCCGTAAGGCAATCCTTTGCGCAAAGTGGATTGATGACGTCACAGGAAAGTTCGGAGCACGTCTCCCTACACCTCAGCAAGGGTATATGGCAGAGATATAACCGTAAGGGCTTGATACTAAATATATCCAACGCACGTTTCATAGCATAAGCTACTTCATCAGGGATAACTAGGCTACAGACATACATACTGTACATACATACATATATGACACACATAAGAACACAGGAACCCCTATGAGAAGCACTCAGACATATCTAATAACAAATAAAGTCAGATGTGGACAGGTACAATGACCAAAATACAATTTATTATGAATCTAACTCAACAAAGAAAACCAAATGACAAACATGGAAACAGACCAAAAAATAAAACCTCCTGTAGACAGTAAAAATATTATTAATGGACCAAAAAATAATGACAGCAGTCTGGGGACACTAAAACAGGGATAGCAACAATAGGGAAACAATGTGTGTAATACAAGTCACTCCGTGTACAAAAAGTTCCAAGGGTAACCAATGACCGGCCGGTCAATGATAACAAGGTAAATTGTCACCTTCTCTACTAATACGTAAAACGGCAACATGCTAGTAAATTAACCCCAAAAGACCCTACAGCAGTACTAAAAAAATAAAAAAAAGTACTCAAACTGTATGTGTACTAATCAAAGGCAAGAGGAAAATCCACCTAATCAAGAACATTAACTGTGACCCTCCCCCCCTAACTATCAAAAATCCAACATGTCAACACACATGTATGCCAATACTTAACTTGTATGTGTGGTTAGAATCACCAGAGGTAAGTAGGAGGTAGTCTAACTGCTAGATGTGATGAGGTAGCACAAGCAAATCACGGGGGGTCCCACTGCACATCAAGTCCAAGTATAGCTACAGGAGGCGTAGGTCTGCTCTACACCACAATGTGTTTCGACCCTGTGGTCTTCTTCCCCAAGTGGTAACATAAACATTAAAACAGCAGCGTTTTAAACAGTGCGCGCCAATGACGTAATTTGGCGCCAAAAGATCCTCCTCCAATCACAACACAGAGCCAGTAGGGACCCGGATGTTAAGACATCTTGCCCAGCTGATACAAATAGACTATGCACCGGATAGTTTGGTGACGTAGTGGAGCCTAGAATTCACTTACACAAGTTCCCTGTGTGCATCCCATGTAAAAAAAAGCAGCTATTGGTTCTTACGTTAAACTTATGGTACAGCAGTAAAAAAAAAAAAAAAGTGTGCAGTACATCATAACAAAGTAGCATTGTTATGCCCAATGAGAGAATTTTTAAAATACTACTGGCCAATCTAAAGGCTTGACATAGACCCATAGCGCGAACGTATGCTGCACAGTGTTATTCGAACAAAACAGACAGAAAGTAACCATTTAGCAAGCATGAACAGAGTAAATACTGTCATCATTATCTGCATGTTATTGAAACTAATATTGCAGCCCAACACAGACTGGCAATACTTAAGAGAGAAAACCTCTCCTTCAATATAGTGGTAAGATTGCACATAACATAAACTTCGGGCAAATACAGCCACTGGGTCAGCATCCATAAAATGTCCATTTTACAGAAAAAGATGTTTGATGTAATCAACTGTCCCGGCCAATGGCAACACTGCCTCAGAATTCAGATGGTTCCATAAGTCATAACATACAGTACATAGGGATTCTGATCCCAGTCAATGTAATGTGTGTATCTCCTGCAATACATTTGTCATATGCAGGTTCACTCATGGGACACAGGAACAAGTAGATGATACAATAATTCTGCTCCTAGTCACAGTACTGTGTACACCTACTGCATGCCAATTATTATATGCAGGTTTTCTCATTGGGCACAGGAGCAAGTAGATAATCATACATGGGAACTGTTGAATAATACCCCACTGGGTCACAGTCCTTTTTATCAGCGAGGTTACGGATAGAGGTATTAGATATAAGCAGTTGATCCAGCCTGTAAAAGAAGCTGCATCAGAGATCTTGAATTTAATTAGGAAACTCTGTAACTGCAGAGCTCCATTTATATCCTTGCTTGATCATGGCTTTACTGTAGCCTCTTGACCTAAATCTGGACTTCATTTCTTGAAAAATATCAGATCTGCATGGCAATATTGTGACTGATATATTTAGAAAGGAAACAGCTAGGAACTCCATTTTACATGCTTCCAATTTCCATCCTAAACATCAAATTAAAGGGGAACCAGCAAGTTCATCCATCTAAAAAGGAATTGCTGTACAGATAATATGTTTGAATTTAGAGTACATTTTGGCTTTATTTTTGTTAAATAAATCATGACACAGTGTAATATGTAATGTGTTGTTATTCATCTGAGGTTGCATTTACCTAATTTTAAGACCTGCTAAGGAACAGTTGATTGTTATTATGTCCTGATATGTAAAACCATAGAATTCAAAGAGGGTGTACTTTCTTTTTCACACAACTGTGTATATATATATATATATATATATATATATATATATATATATATATATATATGAGAGAAAAAGAGAAAAAAACAGGCGCACACCTAGTGCATTAAAGTAAAACAATGATTTTATGGAACATTAAAAAACAGACAAATGCCCACTCACAAATCAAACGGAAATAACAAGCAGTTATGAGATTGGCCCTCATAAGCCTCCGGTAGCGTCTGGAACAGCAATCGAATCTTCTCCTACACACGTGTTGCGCAGTCTCCTTCACCGGAAATGACGTCCTCCCGGCGTGTGCCCCGCAACAGGAAATCCCTCCGGGAGCCTCAGACTTCGCCTACTTCGTTCTGGCTGCTGCACCACCAGGAATAGTGGAGATCTGCCCGCTCCTTCTGGTCTGGCTTGCCGCTCTCAATACTGCATCCGCAGTGCACTGAGTTCAGTGGGAAAGTGCCTCCTCCGTCTCAGCCACGCCCTACGCGTTTCGTCATCAGGATGACTTCATCAGGGGTACCCATTGGCTGTAACCCCACAGTACTTATAGACAAGTTAATTTGCATACATGATTGAAAGATACCTATTAAAACATTGATTACATGATTTTGAACCTTTCCAAGATGTGGTGTTTCCTTATTACATAAATTATTATGGAAAGGTTATGAGGACACCACTGTTTTTGCAAAAGATGAAACATAGCTCATTTATATGGAATTCTTAGTTTTACTATATTGCAATAGATAGTCAAAAAATGAAAAAATGATAAAAAGAGGGGGATGGGATATGTTGCAATATTTAAATTAGTACTTAAATTAGGATAGCACATAATATATCCAAAGGGGGTTAATCATTATTTCAGATAGTTCATTATTATTAAAACTCTACAAAATTCAGTATTGTTTATGATTTTAGATTTTAAATTCAAAATTCTCAAGAGTTGGAGAATGTAGGCAAAAGTGAATACAAAACTACCCAATTGTCCCACTTAATAGTTAATATATTGTATATGTACAAATATATACCTGTTGTTATCTTTAATAGAAGAGAAGAATATCAATGAATATTACTGGAGTCAGAAGAACAGCAAAGGTTGTTATTAGCAAGGACTGATGAAATAACAAAACGATATGTAGTGAAAGTGATGTGTATTATTATATGAGTGTGAATTGTGTAGGCTATTAAATGAATGTGAATAATGATATGTAAATTTGTGATAGTATAACTGTATTGTATATTGAGTGATATAAGTAAATTGAGTGAATGACATAGATGGTGGAATGATTCCCTGGACAATAACTAAAAGGAATGTATGTGAATATAAAAAGAAAAAAGAAAAAAAGAAAAAACTAATATTTAAATTTATTTATATGTGAATAAATGCAAAAAAAAAATTATATAAATAAATGAAAGGGCAGGACCGGCCCGCGGACCCGAACAGATACATCTATATATGTGTGTGATATGTGTGCAATATAGTGAACTATAGTGACATGTCAGGTCTGTAAATGCATTTCCTTTGTAGATTTCTATCCTGGTATACCTTACATTTTATTGGTATTCAATGAAGATGTATCTGTTCGGGTCCGCGGGCCGGTCCTGCCCTTTCATTTATTTATATAAAATTTTTTTTGCATTTATTCACATATAAATAAATTTAAATATTAGTTTTTTCTTTTTTTCTTTTTTCTTTTTATATTCACATACATTCCTTTTAGTTATTGTCCAGGGAATCATTCCACCATCTATGTCATTCACTCAATTTACTTATATCACTCAATATACAATACAGTTATACTATCACAAATTTACATATCATTATTCACATTCATTTAATAGCCTACACAATTCACACTCATATCATAATACACATCACTTTCACTACATATCGTTTTGTTATTTCATCAGTCCTTGCTAATAACAACCTTTGCTGTTCTTCTGACTCCAGTAATATTCATTGATATTCTTCTCTTCTATTAAAGATAACAACAGGTATACTGCTGCGGCACAGTTTATTCGAGCATTTGCCCGTTCTGTGCCGCAGCAGTAGCCTGGCGCGCGCCCGAGTGTGACGGGCGCGAGCCGAAGCAGCGGAAGAGCGCCCTCCGATCGGGGCGCTCTCCCTACCGCTGCCGGGTCCGCCGGGTCCCCCGGAACCCCCTGCCGCTGTCCCGCGATCGCGGGACACCAGGGCTCCCTCGGGGAGCCCCTGGACACTCGTGCAGGGGGCGCACGCTCCCGATGACGCGTGACCGCGCGTCTATGACGCGCGGCACGCCGAGGGGCGGCCACTAGCAAGCCGGGAGATTTCCCGGCTTGCGGTACCGACCACACTTCAATAAAGTGTGTCGGTAGTGTATATTTGTACATATACAATATATTAACTATTAAGTGGGACAATTGGGTAGTTTTGTATTCACTTTTGCCTACATTCTCCAACTCTTGAGAATTTTGAATTTAAAATCTAAAATCATAAACAATACTGAATTTTGTAGAGTTTTAATAATAATGAACTATCTGAAATAATGATTAACCCCCTTTGGATATATTATGTGCTATCCTAATTTAAGTACTAATTTAAATATTGCAACATATCCCATCCCCCTCTTTTTATCATTTTTTCATTTTTTGACTATCTATTGCAATATAGTAAAACTAAGAATTCCATATAAATGAGCTATGTTTCATCTTTTGCAAAAACAGTGGTGTCCTCATAACCTTTCCATAATAATTTATGTAATAAGGAAACACCACATCTTGGAAAGGTTCAAAATCATGTAATCAACGTTTTAATAGGTATCTTTCAATCATGTATGCAAATTAACTTGTCTATAAGTACTGTGGGGTTACAGCCAATGGGTAACCCCTGATGAAGTCATCCTGATGACGAAACGCGTAGGGCGTGGCTGAGACGGAGGAGGCACTTTCCCACTGAACTCAGTGCACTGCGGATGCAGTATTGAGAGCGGCAAGCCAGACCAGAAGGAGCGGGCAGATCTCCACTATTCCTGGTGGTGCAGCAGCCAGAACGAAGTAGGCGAAGTCTGAGGCTCCCGGAGGGATTTCCTGTTGCGGGGCACACGCCGGGAGGACGTCATTTCCGGTGAAGGAGACTGCGCAACACGTGTGTAGGAGAAGATTCGATTGCTGTTCCAGACGCTACCGGAGGCTTATGAGGGCCAATCTCATAACTGCTTGTTATTTCCGTTTGATTTGTGAGTGGGCATTTGTCTGTTTTTTAATGTTCCATAAAATCATTGTTTTACTTTAATGCACTAGGTGTGCGCCTGTTTTTTTCTCTTTTTCTCTCATAGGTATTTCCAAGGGAGTTGTGATCCCTTTCAAACGGGCTGCCTGTACCTGGATGCAATTTATTGGAACGGGACTCTATGTTTTTTAAAGTTTTTGTTTTGGTATCTATCTTAGAATTTTAATATTATTTTTATATATTTTTTAAATATATTTTTTTAAATATTTTTTACAGCAATTTTTCAATAAAAGACTTTATATTATATGCATTATACTTAGCAACATAGGATCCACTTTTTATTATCACCCCCCCTTAGCCACCCCATTGGTTGTATCAACACAGTAGCATACTCACTCACAGTTAGGCAGGTTGTCATAATAGGCGCTCCTTAATATTTTTGTTATATATATATATATATATATATATACAGCTAAACCCCGTTATACTGCGGTCCTCGGGGGCCACCTGATCCGACCGCGCTAGAACCGGGGTCGCGCTATTTTTTTTTAAATGGCCGCCGCGCGCCTGATCGGGAGGGAGGGAGTGAGGAGGGAAGGAAGGACAGAAGGAAGAGGTGGCCGGAAGCCCTACATGTCCCCTAGCAACAGCGAGTCCAGCCGCAACCTGCTCCTTACCTCCCACCACCGGCATCCATTTCCTCCCCCCCCCCACACCTACTGGCCCTCCGCGGCATAGCCCACGCGGCCCTCCGAGTCCAGCCTGCTCCTCACTCACGCCCCTCCTCCCGACACCCCCCCTCTTCTCCTGATGCCAGCTCCACTCTGCTCCGATCTCAGCAGCAGGGAGGGGGAGTGGGAGGTGTGGTGTAGTGTGCTGTGAGAGTGTGTTGTGAGTGCTGTGAGAGTGTGCTGTGAGTGGTGTGTTATATGAAAGCTGTGTGCTGTGAGAGCTGTGTGCTGTGATAGTGTGCTGTGAGTGCTGTGTGCTGTGTGCTGTGAGAGCTGAGTGCTGTGAGAGTGTGCTGTGAGTGCTGTGTGCAGTGTGCTGTGAGAGCTGTGTGCTGTGAGAGCTGTGTGATGTGAGAGTGTGCTGCGAGTGCTCTGTGCTGTGAGCAGTGTGCAGTGAGAGTGTGTGCTGTGAGCAGTGTGCTGGGAGTGTGTGCAGTGTGCAGTGTGTGCAGTGAGATTGTGTGCAGTGAGAGTGTGTGCAGTGAGAGTGTGTGCAGTGAGAGTGTGTGCAGTGAGTGCTGGGAGTGTGTGCAGTGTGGTGTGTGAAGTGTGCAATGTGCAGTGAGAGTGTGTGCAGTATGTAGTGAGAGTGAGTGATGGGAGTGAGTGCTGGGAGTGAGTGCTTGAAGTGTGTGCAGTGAGAGTGTGCAGTGAGAGTGTGTGCAGTGGTACAGTGACAGTGTGTGCATTGCGAGTATGTGCAGTGAGTGTGTGTGCAGTGAGTGTGTGTGCAGTGAGTGTGTGCGTAGTGAGTGTGTGTGCAGTGAGCAGTGTGTAGTGAGCAGTGTGCAGTGAGTGCTGGGAGTGTGTGGTGTGTGGTGTGTGGTGTGTGGTGTGTGGTGTGTGGTGTGTGCAGTGTGCAGTGAGAGGGTGTGCAGTGTGCAGTGAGAGTGAGTGCTGGGAGTGAGTGCTGGGAGTGAGTGCTGGGAGTGAGTGCTGGAAGTGTGTGCAGTGAGAGTGTGCAGTGAGAGTGTGTGCAGTGGTGCAGTGAGAGTGTGCAGTGAGAGTGTGTGCAGTGAGAGTGTGTGCAGTGAGAGTGTGTGCAGTTAGAGTGTGTGCAGTGAGAGTGTGTGCAGTGAGAGTGTGTGCAGTGAGTGTGTGTGCAGTGAGTGTGTGTGCAGTGAGAGTGTGTGCAGTTAGTGCTGGGAGTGTATGCAGTGTGGTGTGTGCAGTGTGCAGTGTGCAGTGTGCAGTGTGCAGTGTGCAGTGTGCAGTGAGAGTGTATGCAGTGTGCAGTGAGAGTGAGTGCTGGGAGTGAGTGCTAGGAGTGAGTGCTGGGAGTGTGTGCAGTGAAAGTGTGTGAAGTGGTGCAGTGAGCGTGTGTGCAGTGAGAGTGTGTGCAGTGAGAGTGTGTGCAATGAGAGCGTGTGCAGTGAGAGTGTGTGCATTGTGCAGTGAGTGCTGGGAGTGTGTGTGGTTTGTGCAGTGTGGTGTGTGCAGTGTGCAGTGTGCAGTGTACTGTGAGCAGTGTGCTGGGAGTGTGTGCAGTGTGTGCAGTGAGAGTGTGTGCAGTGAGAGTGTGTGCAGTGAGAGTGTGTTCAGTGAGTGCTGGGAGTGTGTGCAGTGTGGTGTGTGGTGTGTGCAGTGTGCAGCGTGCAGTGTGCAGTGAGAGTGTGTGCAATGTGCAGTGAGAGTGTGTGCTGTGAGCAGTGTGCTGGGAGTGTGTGCAGTGTGCAGTGTGTGCAGAGAGAGTGTGTGCAGTGAGAGTGTGTGCAGTGTGTGCAGTGAGAATGTGTGTGCAGAGAGTGCTGGGAGTGTGTGCAGTGTGGTGTGTGGTGTGTGAAGTGTGCAGTGAGAGTGTGTGCAGTGTGCAGTGAGAGTGTGTGCAGTGTGTAGTGAGAGTGAGTGCAGGGAGTGAGTGCTGGGAGTGTGTGCAGTGAGAGTGTGTGCAGTGAGAGTGTGTTCAGTGAGTGTGTGCAGTGAGTGTGTGTGTGCAGTGAGTGTGTGTGCAGTGAGTGTGTGTGCAGTGAGTGTGTGCATAGTGAGTGTGTGTGCAGTGAGCAGTGTGCAGTGAGCAGTGTGCAGTGAGGGCTGGGAGTGTGTGCAGTGTGGTGTGTGCAGTGTGCAGTGAGAGGGTGTGCAGTGTGCAGTGAGAGTGAATGCTGGGAGTGAGTGCTGGGAGTGAGTGCTGGGAGTGAGTGCTGGAAGTGTGTGCAGTGAGAGCGTGTGCAGTGAGAGTGTGTGCAGTGAGAGTGTGTGCAGTAAGAGTGTGTGCAGTGAGTGTGTGTGCAGTGAGTGTGTTTGCAGTGAGTGTGTTTGCAGTGAGAGTGTGTGCAGTGAGTGCTGGGAGTGTGTGCAGTGTGGTGTGTGGTGTGTGCAGGGTGCAGTGTGCAGTGAGAGTTCATGCAGTGTGCAGTGAGAGTGAGTGCTGGGAGTGAGTGCTAGGAGTGAGTGCTGGGAGTGTATGCAGTGAAAGTGTGTGAAGTGGTGCAGTGAGCATTTGTGCAGTGAGAGTGTGTGCAGTGAGAGTGTGTGCAGTGAGAGTGTGTGCAATGAGAGCGTGTGCAGTGAGAGTGTGTGCAGTGTGCAGTGAGTGCTGGGAGTGTGTGTGGTGTGTGCAGTGTGGTGTGTGCAGTGTGCAGTGTGCTGTGAGCAGTGTGCTGGGAGTGTGTGCAGTGGCAGTGTGTGCAGTGAGAGTGTGTGCAGTGAGAGTGTGCAGTGAGAGTGTGTGCAGTGAGAGTGTGTGCAGTGAGTGCTTGGAGTGTGTGCAGTGTGGTGTGTGGTGTGTGCAGTGTGCAGTGTGCAGTGAGTGTGTGTGCAGTGTGCAGTGAGCGTGAGTGCTGGGAGTGAGTGCTGGGTGTGAGTGCTGGGAGTGAGTGCTTGGAGTGTGTGCAGTGAGAGTGTGTGCAGTGAGAGTGTGTGCAGTGAGAGTGTGTGCAGTGAGTGTGTGCAGTAAGTGTGTGCAGTGAGAGTGTGTGCAGTGTGTGCAGTGAGTGTGTGTGCAGTGAGCAGTGTGCAGTGAGTGCTGGGAGTGTGTGCAGTGTGGTTTGTGGTGTGTGCAGTGTGCAGTGAGAGGGTGTGCAGTGTGCAGTGAGAGTGAGTGCTGGGAGTGAGTGCTGGGAGTGAGTGCTAGGAGTGAGTGCTGGGAGTATGTGCAGTGAAAGTGTGTGCAGTGGTGCAGTGAGAGTGTGTGCAGTGAGAGTGTGTGCAATGAGAGTATGTGCAGTGAGAGTGTGTGCAGTGTGCAGTGAGTGCTGGGAGTGTGTGTGGTGTGTGCAGTGTGCAGTGTGCTGTGAGAGTGTGCTGCGAGTGCTGTGTGCTGTGAGCAGTGTGCAGTGAGAGTGTGTGCTGTGAGCAGTGTGCTGGGAGTGTGTGCAGTGTGCAGTGTGTGCAGTGAGAGTGTGTGCAGTGAGAGTGTGTGCAGTGAGAGTGTGTTCAGTGAGTGCTGGGAGTGTGTGCAGTGTGGTGTGTGGTGTGTGCAGTGTGCAGTGAGAGTGTGTGCAGTGTGCAGTGAGAGTGAGTGCTGGGAGTGAGTGCTCGGAGTGAGTGCTGGGAGTGGGTGCTGGGAGTGTGTGCAGTGAGAGTGTGTGCAGTGAGAGTGTGTGCAGTGAGTGTGTGCAGTGAGTGTGTGTGCAGTGAGTGTGTGTGCAGTGAGTGTGTGTGCAGTGAGTGTGTGTGCAGTGAGTGTGTGTGCAGTGAGCAGTGTGCAGTGAGTGTTGGGAGTGTGTGCAGTGTGGTGTGTGGTGTGTGCAGTGTGCAGTGAGTGGGTGTGCAGTGTGCAGTGAGAGTGAGTGCTGGGAGTGAGTGCAGGGAGTGAGTGCTGGGAATGAGTGCTGGAAGTGTGTGCAGTAACAGTGTGTGCAGTGAGAGTGTGTGCAGTGGTGCAGTGAGAGTGTGTGCAGTGAGAGTGTGTGCAGTGAGAGTGTTTGCAGTGAGTGTGTGTGCAGTGAGAGTGTGTGCAGTGAGAGTGTGTGCAGTGAGTGTGTGTGCAGTGAGCAGTGTGCAGTGAGCAGTGTGCAGTGAGCAGTGTGCAGTGAGTGCTGGGAGTCTGTGCAGTGTCATGTGTGGTGTGTGCAGTGTGCAGTGTGCAGTGAGAAAGTATGCAGTGTGCAGTGTGCAGTGAGAAAGTATGCAGTGTGCAGTGAGAGTGAGTGCTGGGAGTGAGTGCTGGAAGTGACTGCTGGAAGTGTGTGCAGTGAGAGTGTGTAGTGAGAGTGTGTGCAGTGAGAGTGTGTGCAGTGAGAGTGTGTGCAGTGAGAGTGTGTGCAGTGAGTGTGTGTGCAGTGAGTGTGTTTGCAGTGAGAGTGTGTGCAGTGAGTGCTGGGAGTGTGTGCAGTGTGGTGTGTGGTGTGTGGTGTGTGCAGTGTGCAGTGAGAGTTCATGCAGTGTGCAGTGAGAGTGAGTGCTGGGAGTGAGTGCTAGGAGTGAGTGCTGGGAGTGTATGCAGTGAAAGTGTGTGAAGTGGTGCAGTGAGCATTTGTGCAGTGAGAGTGTGTGCAGTGAGAGTGTGTGCAATGAGAGCGTGTGCAGTGAGAGTGTGTGCAGTGTGCAGTGAGTGCTGGGAGTGTGTGTGGTGTGTGCAGTGTGGTGTGTGCAGTGTGCAGTGTGCAGTGTGCAGTGTGCTGTGAGCAGTGTGCTGGGAGTGTTTGTAGTGGCAGTGTGTGCAGTGAGAGTGTGTGCAGTGAGAGTGTGCAGTGAGAGTGTCTGCAGTGAGAGTGTGTGCAGTGAGTGCTTGGAGTGTGTGCAGTGTGGTGTGTGGTGTGTGCAGTGTGCAGTGTGCAGTGAGAGTGTGTGCAGTGTGCAGTGAGCATGAGTGCTGGGAGTGAGTGCTGGGTGTGAGTGCTGGGAGTGAGTGCTTGGAGTGTGTGCAGTGAGAGTGTGTGCAGTGAGAGTGTGTGCAGTGAGAGTGTGTGCAGTGAGAGTGTGTGCAGTGAGTGTGTGCAGTAAGTGTGTGCAGTGAAAGTTGTGCAGTGTGTGCAGTAAGTGTGTGTGCAGTGAGCAGTGTGCAGTGAGTCCTGGGAGTGTGTGCAGTGTGGTTTGTGGTGTGTGCAGTGTGCAGTGAGAGGGTGTGCAGTGTGCAGTGAGAGTGAGTGCTGGGAGTGAGTGCTGGGAGTGAGTGCTGGGAGTGAGTGCTTGAAGTGTGTGCAGTGAGAGTGTGCAGTGAGAGTGTGTGCAGTGGTGCAGTGACAGTGTGTGCAGTGCGAGTATGTGCCGTGAGAGTGTGTGCAGTGAGAGTGTGTGCAGTGAGAGTGTGTGCAGTGAGAGTGTGTGCAGTGAGTGTGTGTGCAGTGAGTGTGTGCAGTGAGTGCTGGGAGTGTGTGCAGTGTGGTGTGTGGTGTGTGCAGTGTACAGTGTGCAGTGACAGTGTATGAAGTGTGCAGTGAGAGTGAGTGCTGGGAGTGAGTGCTAGGAGTGAGTGCTGGAGTATGTGCAGTGAAAGTGTGTGCAGTGGTGCAGTGAGAGTGTGTGCAGTGAGAGTGTGTGCAATGAGAGTGTGTGCAGTGAGAGTGTGTGCAGTGTGCAGTGAGTGCTGGGAGTGTGTGTGGTGTGTGCTGTCTGGTGTGTGCAGTGTGCAGTGTGCTGTGAGAGTGTGCTGCGAGTGCTGTGTGCTGTGAGCAGTGTGCAGTGAGAGTGTGTGCTGTGAGCAGTGTGCTGGGAGTGTGTGCAGTGTGCAGTGTGTGCAGTGAGAGTGTGTGCAGTGAGAGTGTGTGCAGTGAGAGTGTGTTCAGTGAGTGCTGGGAGTGTGTGCAGTGTGGTGTGTGGTGTGTGCAGTGTGCAGTGTGCAGTGTGCAGTGTGCAGTGTGCAGTGAGAGTGTGTGCAGTGTGCAGTGAGAGTGAGTGCTGGGAGTGAGTGCTGGGAGTGTGTGCAGTGAGAGTGTGTGCAGTGAGAGTGTGTGCAGTGAGTGTGTGTGCAGTGAGTGAGTGTGCAGTGAGTGTGTGTGCAGTGAGTGTGTGTGCAGTGAGTGTGTGTGCAGTGAGCAGTGTGCAGTGAGTGCTGGGAGTGTGTGCAGTGTGGTGTGTGGTGTGTGCAGTGTGCAGTGAGAGGGTGTGCAGTGTGCAGTGAGAGTGAGTGCTGGGAGTGAGTGCAGGGAGTGAGTGCTGGGAGTGAGTGCTGGAAGTGTGTGCAGTGACAGTGTGTGCAGTGGTGCAGTGAGAGTGTGTGCAGTGAGAGTGTGTGCAGTGAGAGTGTGTGCAGTGAGAGTGTTTGCAGTGAGTGTGTGTGCAGTGAGAGTGTGTGCAGTGAGAGTGTGTGCAGTGAGTGTGTGTGCAGTGAGTGTGTGTGCAGTGAGCAGTGTGCAGTGAGCAGTGTGCAGAGAGTGCTGGGAGTCTGTGCAGTGTCGTGTGTGGTGTGTGCAGTGTGCAGTGAGAAAGTATGCAGTGTGCAGTGTGCAGTGAGAAAGTAAGCAAGTGTGCAGTGAGAGTGAGTGCTGGGAGTGAGTGCTGGAAGTGTGTGCAGTGAGAGTGTGCAGTGAGAGTGTGTGCAGTGGTGCCGTGAGAGTGTGTGCAGTGCGAGTATGTGCAGTGAGAGTGTGTGCAGTGAGAGTGTGTGCAGTGAGAGTGTGTGCAGTGAGAGTGTGTGCAGTGAGTGTGTGTGCAGTGAGTGTGTGCAGTGAGTGCTGGGAGTGTGTGCAGTGTGGTGTGTGGTGTGTGCAGTGTACAGTGTGCAGTGAGAGTGTATGAAGTGTGCAGTGAGAGTGAGTGCTGGGAGTGAGTGCTAGGAGTGAGTGCTGGGAGTATGTGCAGTGAAAGTGTGTGCAGTGGTGCAGTGAGAGTGTGTGCAGTGAGAGTGTGTGCAATGAGAGTGTGTGCAGTGAGAGTGTGTGCAGTGTGCAGTGAGTGCTGGGAGTGTGTGTGGTGTGTGCTGTGTGGTGTGTGCAGTGTGCAGTGTGCTGTGAGAGTGTGCTGCGAGTGCTGTGTGCTGTGAGCAGTGTGCAGTGAGAGTGTGTGCTGTGAGCAGTGTGCTGGGAGTGTGTGCAGTGTGCAGTGTGTGCAGTGAGAGTGTGCGCAGTGAGAGTGTGTGCAGTGAGAGTGTGTTCAGTGAGTGCTGGGAGTGTGTGCAGTGTGGTGTGTGGTGTGTGCAGTGTGCAGTGTGAAGTGAGAGTGTGTGCAGTGTGCAGTTAGAGTGAGTGCTGGGAGTGAGTGCTGGGAGTGGGTGCTGGGAGTTTGTGCAGTGAGAGTGTGTGCAGTGAGTGAGTGTGCAGTGAGTGTGTGTGCAGTGAGTGAGTGTGCAGTGAGTGTGTGTGCAGTGAGTGTGTGTGCAGTGAGTGTGTGTGCAGTGAGCAGTGTGCAGTGAGTGCTGGGAGTGTGTGCAGTGTGGTGTGTGGTGTGTGCAGTGTGCAGTGAGAGGGTGTGCAGTGTGCAGTGAGAGTGAGTGCTGGGAGTGAGTGCAGGGAGTGAGTGCTGGGAGTGAGTGCTGGAAGTGTGTGCAGTGACAGTGTGTGCAGTGGTGCAGTGAGAGTGTGTGCAGTGAGAGTGTGTGCAGTGAGAGTGTTTGCAGTGAGTGTGTGTGCAGTGAGAGTGTGTGCAGTGAGAGTGTGTTCAGTGAGTGTGTGTGCAGTGAGTGTGTGTGCAGTGAGCAGTGTGCAGTGAGCAGTGTGCAGAGAGTGCTGGGAGTCTGTGCAGTGTTGTGTGTGGAGTGTGCAGTGTGCAGGGTGCAGTGAGAAAGTATGCAGTGTGCAGTGTGCATTGAGAAAGTATGCAGTGTGCAGTGAGAGTGAGTGCTGGGAGTGAGTGCTGGAAGTGAGTGCTGGAAGTGTGTGCAGTGAGAGTGTGCAGTGAGAGTGTGTGCAGAGGTGCAGTGAGAGTGTGCAGTGAGAGTGTGTGCAGTGAGAGTGTGTGCAGTGAGTGTGTGTGCAGTGTGCAGTGAGAGTGAGTGCTGTGAGTGAGTGCTAGGAGTGCGTGCTGGGAGTGTGTGCAGTGGAAGTGTGTGCAGTGGTGCAGTGAGAGTATGTGCAGTGAGAGTGTGTGCAATGAGAGTGTGTGCAGTGAGAGTGTGTGCAGTGTGCAGTGAGTGCTGGGAGTGTGTGTGGTGTGTGCAGTGTGGTGTGTGCAGTGTGCAGTGTGCAGTGTGCAGTGTGCAGTGTGCTGCGAGTGCTGTGTGCTGTGAGCAGTGTGCAGTGAGAGTGAGTGCTGGGATTGAGTGCTAGGAGTGAGTGCTGGGAGTGTGTGCAGTGGAAGTGTGTGCAGTGGTGCAGTGAGAGTATGTGCAGTGAGAGTGTGTGCAATGAGGGTGTGTGCAGTGAGAGTGTGTGCAGGGTGCAGTGAGTGCTGGGAGTGTGTGTGGTGTGTGCAGTGTGGTGTGTGCAGTGTGGTGTGTGCAGTGTGCAGTGTGCAGTGTGCAGTGTGCGGCGAGTGCTGTGTGCTGTGAGCAGTGTGCAGTGAGAGTGTGTGCTGTGAGCAGTGTGCTGGGAGTGTGTGCAGTGTGCAGTGTGTGCAGTGAGATTGTGTGCAGTGAGAGTGTGTGCAGTGAGAGTGTGTGCAGTGAGAGTGTGTGCAGTGAGTGCTGGGAGTGTGTGCAGTGTGGTGTGTGGTGTGTGCAGTGTGCAGTGTGCAGTGAGAGTGTGCGCAGTGTGCAGTGAGAGTGAGTGCTGGGAGTGAGTGCTGGGAGTGTGTGCAGTGAGAGTGTGTGCAGTGAGAGTGTGTGCAGTGAGTGTGTGTGCAGTGTGCAGTGAGAGTGAGTGCTGTGAGTGAGTGCTAGGAGTGAGTGCTGGGAGTGTGTGCAGTGGAAGTGTGTGCAGTGGTGCAGTGAGAGTATGTGCAGTGAGAGTGTGTGCAATGAGAGTGTGTGCAGTGAGAGTGTTTGCAGTGAGTGTGTGTGCAGTGAGAGTGTGTGCAGTGAGAGTGTGTGCAGTGAGTGTGTGTGCAGTGAGTGTGTGTGCAGTGAGCAGTGTGCAGTGAGCAGTGTGCAGTGAGTGCTGGGAGTGTGTGCAGTGTGGTGTGTGGTGTGTGCAGTGTGCAGTGAGAGGTTGTGGAGTGTGCAGTGAGAGTGAGTGCTGGGAGTGAGTGCTGGGAGTGAGTGCTGGAAGAGTGTGCAGTGAGAGTGTGCAGTGAGAGTGTGCAGTGAGAGTGTGCAGTGGTGCAGTGAGAGTGTGTGCAATGAGAGTGTGTGCAGTGAGAGTGTGTGCAGTGAGAGTGTGTGCAGTGAGAGTGTGTGCAGTGAGAGTGTGTGCAGTGAGTGTGTGTGCAGTGAGTGTGTGTGCAGAGAGCAGTGTGCAGTGAGCAGTGTGCAGTTAGTGCTGGGAGTCTGTGCAGTGAGGTGTGTAGTGTGTGAAGTGTGCAGTGTGCAGCGAAAGTGTGTGCAGTGGTGCAATGAGAGTGTGTGCAGTGAGAGTGTGTGCAGTGAGAGTGTGTGCAATGAGAGTGTGTGCAGTGAGAGTGTGTGCAGTGTGCAGTGAGTGCTGGGAGTGCGTGTGGTGTGTGCAGTGTGGTGTGTGCAGTGTGCAGTGTGCAGTGAGAGCTTGTGCAGTGAGAGTGTGTGCAGTGAGTGCTGGGAGTGTGTGCAGTGAGTTCTGGGAGCAGTGAGTGCTGGGAGCAGTGTGTGCAGTGAGCAGTGTGTGCAGTGAGCAGTGTGTGCAGTGTAGAGTTTGTGCAGTGAGAGAGTGTGAAGTGAGTGTGTGCAGTGAGAGTGTGTGCAGTGAGAGTGTGTGCAGTGAGAGTGTGTGCAGTGAGAGTGTGTGCAGTGAGAGTGTGGGCAGTGAGAGTGTGTGCAGTGAGAGTGTGTGCAGTGAGAGTATGTGCAGTGATTGTGTGCAGTGAGTGTGTGTGCAGTGTGTGCAGTGAGAGTGTGTGAAGTGAGAGTGTGTGCAGTGAGAGTGTGTGCAGTGAGAGTGTGTGCAGTGTGTGCAGTGTGTGCAGTGTGTGCAGTGTGTAAAAAAATGCCTATCTGGTCACATGGCTTACTAAGAGGTTCCTGTGGTAAAATTTTATATAATATTTATGATATGTATTTGTTATCACCAACTCCAGGTTCTCTACAGTTATCTTGACAACATATATAGTGACAATTAAATACATAGTTAGGTTAGGCCTATAACCAGCCTGTGGTAATCAATAAAAAATGGCAATAGTGTAATGAATAGTGCATGAATAAATAATTTTGCGGTAACTAATTCAATATATCACTGAAATATAGCCTCTTGTCCCGTCTTTACCGCTGATGACATGCCTTTATTAAATACAGTATGTTAATAAAAAATTGTGATTTTTCCATATGTCGTGCATTTTTCACTTATCAACCGTTGTTAATGATTCTAGCCGAAAAGTCAATTCTTGCATTTCTTATTTTCAGTAGCCCCTAGATGTTCATGCTTAACAGAGTGTTTGCTTTACCTGAAGCGTCTGGTTGATAGCTATTGGATGAGATTTTAACTTGTTTCACAGAGAAAATAAATCAAGTCATGTTTCCCTCCATACATTTTGCCAGGTTTGTCATTCTTTCTCTTTAAAATGTACTGTTTGTCTGTCAGACCAGGCATGGTTTTGCATAATTACATGCAATTTACATAAACCTTCTTGCAGTAGTTTTGGGTAAATGAATATTCAGGTCACACCTGGTAAAAGATACATGTTATAGCTTCTTGAAATGCAGTCGCAAATACAGTATGCTTCTGTTTGTAAGATTAAACTAAGTCCCCACAGGATGGGGCACGTAGCCAGTTATTTTAAGAGTCAAAATCTAAAACTACTTTCTCTTGAAAAAAGGTCAAATTGAAGTATGGCAGTCACTTGGGTTAAACAAATGTTTTGTCCACACAACACGACTTTCCATATATCTCCTGTTAAGGTAATAACATTGCTGAAAAAAAAGACTACAGTATTCATTTTATTTTTTTATTACTGTATGTGTTTGTGCATTGCACATAAAATACTGTATATTATTTCCAATTAATTGGTGATTTGTGTAAGCAATGCCTACTGTAAATGCAACATACTGTATGTAAAAAATAAACCTACATTTTCTTTAGAAATGCATAGAATACATATTATTTAAATATACACACTTATTTAGTTTTTTTTCTTATTTACAGCCTAGGAAATGACAACCGTATTTGTTAGCCATGAGAATCACAACATTAAAAGCAGATATCTCTGGAGTGCTACAGTACATAACAAAAAAAAAGATAAACGTCAATGTACAGTGCAAAGATTAAAATGCTGTTATTAGTGTATTACTTAATGCTAACGTGTAATCTTGTCATACAGTATATATATCTCTCTCTCTGTGTATATATATATATATATATATATATATATATATATATATATATATATTTGCATGATGAAGCCACTGTACAAATTCATGGGTGAAGAGTGGGTATCGGGCCAGTGTGGCTTAACCTTTGCGATTATTATCCGATAAGGTGTTTAAGGAGTTAATTAATATCTGAATGTACTTGCAATGTATTGGCTTTGTATTTGCTATGTATTTTGTGGGCAAGACAAGGATGTTGCTGGCGATGGAGACTTCTTATTGAAGAGATCAGTAGTACTTTATTTATTTGAATATGCTAGTTAATGTTTTTAATAATGGGCAATTAATCTATTATCCATATCTGGATAATAGTTATTTTGCACATTATTGTACTGTAGGTGTTGGGGGGGGGGGTGTATGTATTGAATGTATAGGCCAGGTTTATTTTTTTTACATTCAGGTTTTGTTCCGTGGTTCTGCGTGGGACCTCTGGAGACCACCTGCGGGTCCCCTCGGGTATCTCACGGGTATCAGGCTGGTGGTTCCACGGATGACACATGCGGGGATGAAGCGGTGGCCTCACATCTGTGGGGGCACCGCGGACCCGTAGTCTGCGGGGATGAAGCGGTGGCCTCACATCTGTGGGGGCACCGCCGACCCATAGGTGCGGGGATGAAGATGTGTGGTCCCACTTCTGTGGGGGCACCGCGGACCCATAGTGAGCACTCGTGAGTTCCCCAGACCCCCGTGGGAACCACCCGAGGCCCCGCAGACACCTGTGGGTCTGACCCGGGGCTCCGAGACATCCGCGGGCCTACCGTGGGGACCCAATTGTGGCCCACGGTGACCCAAGGAGACCACCTGGGGGCCATGGTGCTAGCGGGACCCACCAGCAGGCTTCCAGAACCTGTTTGAAAAGGGCTGCTGGTACCCTATAGGTCTGTCAGGTGCCCCGACAGCCCACCGGAAACTCGCGTGGGGCTGCGTTATGAACCCTGTTTGTAAAAGGATAAATCTTGTATTTATGGGGGGGCACAGGGGGTGGGTAATGTATTTAATAAATATAATGATGCTTATTGTGGGTCACTGTATTGTTTTTATTGTGGGTACTGGGGGTGGGGGGGTATGTGGGTAGGCCTCCCTTGTGGGTAGTGGGTGAGGGTGGTTAGGCCTCATGGGGTGGGGGGTTAGTGTGGGAGGGTATGTAGGTGTCCCGAGTGGTGGGTGAGGGTGGGTTAACCCCTTAATGACTGTAGCGATTAATAACCGCTATGGTGATTAAGGGGTTAGGGGACATTACTTTGGATGTTTTAATTTTTGTCTCTGTTTTGCAGCAGCGGAGGGGCCATGGGCAGGATGGGGGGGGGTGGAGGGGGGGAAACGGTATGTGGGTAGGCCTCCCTTGTGTGTAGTGGGTGAGGATGGTTAGGCCTCACGGGGTGGGCCATTGGCAGTGAGGCGCTGCATTATACTGTATGGACATCAGGATCCCCCTCCCCCTCCCCACATTTACATAGACTGCACTCACAGAAACACAGGCAGGGAGATTTAACAGACACATTAGGGGGAGGGGGCCTTACACAGATTACAGTCAAGGCAGGGAGGTTTAACAGACCATTAAAAATATGTTTTTAATGTATTTATTGTTGTTTATGTATTTTAAATACACAGGGGGTGTACTGTATGTTGTTTATTGCAATGTTTATTGGGGGCAAATGTCCCCAATAAACATGCTATTCTGAATTAACCCTTCATTGCCTTAGCGGCTATCAGCTATGGTAATGAAGCAGCATTTCTATATTTTAATAATATTGTGCAGGAGCAGGGGGTCCCTTGAGCTTTGATTTGTGGCTCAGGGAACCCCCTGCTCACTGTACAATATTATTAAAAATACATTCATGCCTATAGTATCATTGATGTGCATATACAGTAAGTGTATTATGTTAGGGGTTACAGGGGTTGTTGTTATATATATATATATATATATATATATATATATATATATATATATATATATATATATATATATATATATATATATATATATTCATGTATTTATTTAGATTTATTTATTTATTTATTGTGGGGCTGCTGTGTGTGAATTTTTTTTATTGTGGGTACCGGGGTGGGTGAAGGGGGTATTAGCCCCAACGGTGGTTGTTTAGGGCTTGTGGGGGGGTAGCGGGAGGGGTTAACCCCTTCATGACCGTAGCGGTATTAACTGCTACGGTCGTGAAGGGGTTAAATGCACCCGCAACCCCCCCGCAAGTCCTAAACTCACACCAAGGGCCAAATACCCCCTTCACCCACCCCCGCTACCCACAATAAAGCGGGCACGGTGGGTTAACCCCTTCATTGCCTTAGCGGCTATCAGCTATGGTAATGAAGCAGCATTTCTGTGTTTTAATAATATTGTGCAGGAGCAGGGGGTCCCCTGAGCTTTGATTTGTGGCTCAGGGAACCCCCTTCTCACTGTACAATATTATTAAAAATACATTCATGCTGCTTCGTTACCATAGCACATAGCCGCAAAGGTAATGAACGAGTGTTTATTGATATGGGTGTTTTATTCATACTGTAGATGTGCAGAGGGTCTCCGGAGTGGAACCGCTTTGGTTTTAGGTCCGGGGACCCCCTTCTTCCCGAGATACAGGTCCCTTTATGGGGTGCCGGTATCCCTCTGCTTTGTTTACATTCCGCGGTCACGTGATCGGGACCTGTAAATGCAGAGGGATACTGGCACCTCATAAAGGGGCCTGTATCTCGGGAAGCAGGGGGTCCCTGGACCTGAAACCAATGCGGTTCAGCTCCGGAGACCCCTTGCACATCTACACTATGAATAAAAATGTATTTTAAATAATTTTTAATGTGCCAATGTTTGCACAGAGAGAGCAGCGGATCTCTCTCTGCTGCAAACACATCTCGCCCCCGCCGGCCTATAGTATCATTGATGTGCATATATTAGGGGTTATAGGGGTTGTTGTTATACAGTATATATATATATATATATATATATATATATATATATATACATATATATATATATATATATATATATATACTGCATTACAATTCATGAATTTATGCCATCTGGCGGACACGCGAAGCATTGCAGCCTATTAAATCCTGAACCATTATCAATTAACACATCAACCGCGCGTCAGCCAGGCATGACCCGTGGCTGGGAAAGCAAAAGGAACGCGGCATGCTACGGCTGAACAGCGTCGCATTCCAGGAACAAGCCAGGGACAAACTGGTGATTTGTTAGAATAAAGTATGAATAAGTATGTAAGTAAGAATAAGGGTATGCACCTTAACCCTGGCTGTGCTCAAAGCTGTGACCATGCAGCAAGCTTAAGCCTATAGGGAACCATGTTAAAAATGGTTTTTGAGGCAAAAAGTGACACTGTGTGCTCATTTGCATGTAATTTCCCAGAATCCCTTACTGCAGTGGAAGTGCTGTATGCTGGGTGATAATGGGGAAAGGCGGGGTTGCAGACCTGCCTAAGACATGCAGATGAGCATACAGTTGTATTTGCATATTTGCTTTCCTGTGGAGGGTTTTTGTCACTTTTTTTACGCACCATAACTTAACTCAGTATTATGGTATATATATATATATATATATACAAATATATATACACTATACTCTGCCGTTGTTAAGGAAATAGAGATGTAGCCAATACAGAACCAGTATTGTACGGGTTTGTTCATGTAGCTCTGCTTTCCCCCCTATGAGAGATTGCTGTCTACCAGGTGTGAGTTGGTGCATTGTACCTGGAAGCTGCAGGAGATCTAAGGGTCCGTGATGGTGTGGGGATAACAGGACAGGCTTTTTAGATGTCTCCGGCTTTATTCTTCTCTATTTGTGCGAGCGCCTCCATCCACCGTAGGCTCCAGCAAAGCTAGAGATAGTCCCCACCGTGGAACACATCATGCATACTCCCCCCCCCCCCCCCAATAGACTGTAGACTTAGGCAGTGAGTATCCAAAGAGATAGTACAGCGCACAGCAGGTAGAGAGCAGGGTCCATGAAATAAAAAATCAATTTATTAGACAAACATTTAAAAAAGGAGGGTGCAACAGCTGTGCGCTGTACTATCTTTTTGGATATCTCTGGACCCTACGCAATATCACAAAGATACGCCCTTTCCTCTTTGCTCGACTGCTAAAACTCTGACTCAGGCCCTCATTCTCTCCCATCTCGATTACTGTAACCTCCTGCTGTCCGGCCTTCCTGCCTCTCATCTGTCTCCCCTACAATCAATCCTAAATGCTGCTGCCAGAATCACTCTACTTTTTCTTAAATCTGTCTAAGCGTCTCCCCTGCTGAAATCACTCTCCTGGCTTACTATCAAATCCCGCATCTCGCACTCAATTCTCCTCTTCACTTTTAAAGTAATACACTCTTCTACTCCTCCTGACATCTCAGCCCTAATTTCTCGCTATGCTCCATCCTGACTCTCGTGTTCCACTCAAGGATGCATTCTCTCTACCCCCTTTGAATCTGAAGCCCTCTCCCACCTTAAACCTTTCTCACTGATTGCCCCATACCTCTGGAATGCCCTTCCCCTCAATACTTACTAGCACCTCTCTATCCACCTTAAGACACAATTGCTTAAAGAAGCATATGAGTAGCACCGTGGCAAATACTATACACATGATAGATAAAGTTGGCCCTTTGCAGACGCACTTACCTACCAATTAGATTGTAAGCTCTTTGGAGCAGGGACACCTCTTCCAAAATTTTACTTTTGTGTCTGAAGCACTTATTCCCATGATCTGTTGTTTGTATTATTTGTTATTTATATGATTGTCATGTGTAGTACTACTGTGAAGCGCTATGTACAATTAATGGCGCTATATTAATAAAGACACACACATATATATATATATATATATATATATATATATATATATGACTGGTGTCTATACTCTGCCTTGTAATTCTTCATATACAGTAACAAAACATGACACTGAGCATTTTAGGCCAATTGTGAACTTGTATGTGAATTTATTGTATTTATATATATATAAACCATACGATACCGTTTGAAGCACGAGATCAGGAGAAAGCACTTCTTCTGATGCGATACAGTGAACAACATATCTGGAAAACCATTCACAAAACTTTGTAAAATTCTAAATTTTTTGGAAAAATGTCCAAAAACTTCTCAAATCGAACTGCAACATTCACACGTCTTTACTTAATACATAAATAATAATCTATCCATACATTTTTTTATTACACGTCATTCAATTAATTACAGCACATGAAGATGCATAGAATGACATGGTCAAACAGCGTTCAATTTGCATGTGACCAACGTATAGCACAAATCATATATTAAACATACAGTACTTAAAATTGGTCTCCATTTCAACTTAACAAACTTCCTTAAACAAACAAAATGAAACATTATTCCTTTAAACCGGTATTTGGCAGCAATTCGCCCTGCATGATTTCAATCTAAAACACACTCTTGTTCAGATATATTTGGCGTTCCTCCATTCATTTATACAATTCTTTGTAAAATTAAAGGGAGACTAAAACATGCTTCCTACAGTACCTGATAGATTTTTCTGTCAAAAGTAGTAAATGTTGCCAAAAAGCG
The DNA here is from genome assembly GCF_040206685.1 of Ascaphus truei. NCBI lineage: Eukaryota > Metazoa > Chordata > Amphibia > Anura > Ascaphidae > Ascaphus > Ascaphus truei. The sequence continues at coordinate 69,869,297 of NC_134486.1, forward strand.
ATCTCACTTGCAGTGTATTGGTGTTCCTGCAAGTAACCTCTTCCTGCTCTCTAAATCCTTATGAAAAGCTCAAATGTATTCTGAAACCTTCATGTCATCATACAGTACAAATAATAAATAAACACTTCATTTTATTCATGGATTGTATTTGGCTAACTGGTCTGATTCTGCTATTCTGGTCCCCATCTAGTTTCTAACATGGAAAAATCATATAGCATAAACTACAAACGGAATACAGGGAGCATTGAAATGTTACACATGTACAGTAGCGCTGCTTTAACACCCCCCTCCTCCTTGGATATCTTGCTATTGCTACAGGTGTCATGGTGCTAAATACCTGTGAGGGTCCAGGAGATGCTGAGGGTTTGCGATGGTAAGGGGAAACAGGACAGGCTTTTGGTGAGCCATCAGGCTCTTCTCATGGTGTCAGCGCCTCCAGCCATAGCAGGCTCCAGGTGTACTGGAGACAGTCCCCACCATGACAGTCTTCTCTCATCATACCTTTACCCAATAGACGGTCACTTAGGCAAAGGTATATAAAACAGGATCCTTTATTTGAAGCAGCCACAGCAGTTGTCATTACAGCGTATGCATGGGTTTTCAGGATCAGTCCCAGGCCTCTGGATGGTACTGGCCTTTATGCAATCTTGAGGCCTTGCAATCTGGTAGGTCTCCTACCCTAAATCCCTTAAGGGGCTGAGAGCATATCTCCTCCCGGCCAGGAGGGAGTCCACTCAACTCCTCCTCAGACCAGAATCACCACTAGACTGACTATAATTTAGGACACTTCCTCCCTAAGGCACAGAGTCTGCACCATGATTGGCTGTACACAGACTCAGTTCACCTCCACCCCTGTCACTCAAGGAGGCAGCATGAGGGGGGGTAAACCCCACAGGACAGCCTATAACTACGGGACTTACGTGACAGGAGGCAGAAAGTATAGTCTGGACCAGTCATGGCTACACACATAATATTCACATATTTCACTTAAAGATAGTCACACACTTCTAATGTACAGGCATACCCCGCATTAACATACGCAATGGGACCGGAGCATGTATGTAAAGAAAAAATGTACTGTAATGCTCGAGTTGCCCGCAAACCAGATTAGACCCGGTACTGAGGTGGAAGGGGATGATACCACACATCCACAGCAGTGGAGAGTTGCCCGGAGTGTGGTATCAAGCATAGCTGGACCAGGGGCAAGAAAAGAGAGTAGTGGTACTTGCCAAATCCTGGGTAGAAAGGTCGAGTCTGTAATCCCAGGGTCTGGGAGTGGAGAGAGTAGCATAGTCGAATGTCCGTGCGCCTGGTCCGGGGCTAGGGAAGACAGCGTAGTCAAAGTTCGTTCAGCCTAGTCCGAGGAGTGGAGAGTGCAGCGTGGTAGAAAAGTCTGTATGCGAAGTCCGAGGGGTAGAGAAGTCCGCAACGTCAAAATCCAAAGCCAAGGTCAAGATCCAGAGGGGGTACGCAGACAATCCAAGGTCAGGAACTTCAGGGGCTGAAACAAGAAGAGAGGAGCCTAGCAGAAGCAGACAGCACCAAGGGTACAGGCGCTATGCAGAGCACTGAGAGAATGGAGAGACAGTGCTAAATAGTAGTCAGGCACCTATCAGAGGAGGGTGAAGCAGGGGCATGACCCGGGGGCTGGTCCTGATAGGAGGCAGGGACCTGGGAGGTTGGCTGGAGTGACCCAGGGGCTGGGGAGCGCGCTGTGCGCAGGCACGATAGGTGGGGGCGTAGCAATCTCCTGCATTCCGGGGATAAGTAGCGCGGGTCCACGCGCCCCCTGTAAGGCAGGCGGGCCGACACGCGCGACCCGGAAGAGGAGGAGGAGCCGTGCCGGAGAAGCCGGTGAGCGCGGGGGACCGCCGGGGATCCAGAGCGGCGGCATCAGAGGAAGCACAAGGTAAGGGTAAATAACGCATTTGTAACAGGCTCTATAGTCTCCGCACTTGCGCACAGCTTCGGTACAGGTAAGGAGCCGTATTGATGTTCAGGACGTGCTGACAGGAAAATGCGTGAGCTGCCGTTTGCCTACTGGGCGATATGTCCTTACTCGTGAGTGTACTTAAAGTGAGTGTCCTTAAACCAGGGTATGCCTGTACTATAAAGGAATTATTAAGATGTTTAAGACTTCTAGAATTTAGGTTTACCCACTTCCAAAAAGATGTTGAAAAAAAATTACAATTCAATTCAACTTATAGCAATAATGATCAACCAGCAACCTAATTGGACCAAATAAATTCAGCCTCCTCCTATATATTAACCAGTGTACAAACCTTATTTACTTCTGTTACTTTTGATTCAAATGTAATATTCAGTTATCCCAGTTTACAAATACATACAGTATTTCAGTGTAGTAAAAGTATCCTGTCAAATAGCACACTCTTTACCAGTTGTAAGACTTACAGTCATTTAATAACTTAGCTAATTGAACAGATGTGGACATTTTGTGTAATTAGTAGAGATGGGAGAATTTGGCCAAATTTGAGCCTCAAATTATTTGCAAGTTTTTGAACATAATTCGATTCACAAATGACTATCCGCAGGTGGCTTGGACATTAACAAATTCAAGCGAATGTTCCTAAAACCACCATAACTTTCCCACTCCACGAATGTGTAGACATTCTATTTCAAATGTTTACACTGTACATGCAATTCACCAGAGAGAGAGACAGCGAGAGAGATATGCTAATACAGATGCAGCCACGAGTATTAGAACACTTGTACCTCGGAAATTCTGGGGCAGGCTCACAGTAAATGCCTCAACATTGCCTCAACATTTCTGTGAGATTCTTAATGGCCAATAGGATTAACACAGCTGGGGGTCCCTGCAGTCCCATTCAAACTTTTTTTGCCAGGTTACAACAGTGTCACGCTTGTGCTCCCCACAAAAGCGAGAGAGAAAGGGAAGGACCCGTTAGCGAGGTTGGGAGGCCGCAGGGGATACGAAGGGAGTAAGTTGCCGCGTAGCTGGGGATCGGCGCACGTAGTCACGTGACCGCGCCGCTCGCAGGATAATGCGCGACGTGTCCGGAGGTGCGGTGCCTGGCTCAGAGACACGTGTGATCCAGCTGCACATGCGCGCATGCTCTGACAGCAGAGCGGGAGTGTGCGCGCTCTCAGGCACCAACGCGGGGGTAGAGGGAAGCCAACACTTCAGCACGGGAGTCTGGAACAGGAACTAGGAACATGGAACTGGAACATGGAACTAGGAACTTGAACATGGAAAGAGCCGGGAGGTAGAGTCCAGAGCACATGGTAACATCCACAAGGGAATTGCTTCTCGGAGGACGTCCAGCCTCCTTAAAGGCATAGTGCCAGAAACAGCAAGGTGCAGCGAAACTAAATATAACATAAGGGTTCTTAGTCTAATCCATTGGCCAAGGAATTATAAGCCTGCTACCACATCAAGGTGAACCCTACTAAGCAGGTACCTACACTACCCGACGGTAAACTAACCTCAGTAGTAAATGAGTGACTGTCCCAGTCTTCCGGAATCCAAAGGAGATGAGTAAAGGTCCCAAGGAGGTCCAGGCAGGAACAGCATGCAATGATAGTACTAGAAGGCACCAGGGCAGGCAGCAAATGACTAATAGCAAAGAGAAAGTCAAAGAGAGGCTTACTTCCTGTCAGGAGGAAGAGGGCAGGATTTGCCAGGAAGCAAGATGGCATTGCTTGCTTCAGAATCCTTAAAGACACAGGATCTTGACTCGCAGCTAGAGGGCAGCGATCAGAAGTAAACAGGTAAGGAAGGAACACGCCGCAGGGGCCGTGTTCCGTGAATCGTTACAAACAGATCCAATGTGATCATTCTTCCTGTAATTACACAGGTTAATAAGAATTTTAACCCAGGGAGTGTTAGGACCTGCTACGGTCATGCCTTGAAATTGGCAGCAGGCTTAAGACGCTTTGGCCAAAAGGTTAAACTAAATGACCCTTTTTTCAAGAGAATATATAGGTATTGCACTGTGTATTTTTGTCACATTGGAAGTAGCTTTGGGCATCTTTGTCTGTTTTTTGTTGTATACATTTAGCCACGCCCACTAGCACTCCTTTTGACACTTTTATATATATATATATATATATATATATATATATATATATATGTGGTAATGGTAGGGGGTTTTCGGAGCTTGTTGGGTATTTGTATGTTTACTTTATGTACAGTACTACTGTAAGTGTATTCAATTTACTGCTAAAGAGTAAAAACGTCTTACAACAATTAAAGCAGTGAACACTTTATAAAACAAAACTTATTTTTTATTATATGTAATTCCAGTACATATTTAATTGATTATTGTGAAATTAATTAAACAAGTGTTTGCCACCAGAGCCGTCGGTGTTCCAGGGAAGACGCCTTTTATGCCTTAAAAAGTCATTTATGTTGTCTTTCAGAGCTCGGAAAAGAACCGGGGTCATAATGAAATGCCTTTTTATTTTGTCCATAATATTTATGCTCAAATTCGAAGGCAGTGTTTTCTTGCCCCTATTACTAACATAATTAACCACCTTAAACCACTGAATATACAGCTCATAACTGACAGGGTGTTTCATAATGAGAAGGGTAACTGGTATGGTAACTTTTACAGCGCTTCTCTGGAAATATTTTTCCCGTATGCTCTGCGGGAGGTCTGTTAGTGTTATGTCTGGGATCGTGCCTGGATTGAGTTGCATTTGAAGCTGTAATCTCCTGGGTGCTGCGGATCATGCAGCAGGTGTGCTTAATTCACTGGGTGAGGATAGATGGTCTGTGGGGCTTCGCATTTGCACCAGTACACCTCTGGGTGCAGCGGGTGTTGGGGGAAGAGGTGTGCTTCTGTCAGTGGGTGAGAGTAGAGTGTCTGGTAGGATGCTTTCCTCCGGTTGTGTGCATTGCCTTGGTGGCGTGCAGGCCAATTTCAATGAAGAAGAAGGTGCAGATGGTGGATGGCATTTCTCCTGGTCACCCTCCTTCTCCTGCAACGGACATACAGGGGGAGGGACAGAAACAAAAATATAGAGCCCTGCAATGTCATTATCAATGTTGCCCATGCCCCTCTCCATCCCCTCCATTCTCTCCAAAAGTTGATCCAACTTTGCCTCCATTCTTTCCTTGTATTGCTGTGTTCTGTTGCAAATTCTTCCATAGTCACACAAAGATTCCTGTATGCGACATTATGAACTCGGGCTCACAAAAGGTGTGAGGGTGGAATCGTATTCTCTCTCTAAGAGACTGGGTGATCGGAGGGGGACGTCGGTGGGACAGGGGAAGTGTTGTTCTGCTTCAGTTGTCAGAGGGCCATCTGGATGTGCATCGGTGTGGCAGGGGACGTCTTGTACGTGTTCTGTTGTCACAGGGCCATCTGGTTTTGCATCAGTGGGGCAGGGGACATCTGGGTTGGCTTCTGTTGTCAGGTGGACGTCTACCTGTGCATATGTGGTGATGGGGACTTCTTGTTCATCTTCAGCTTGGGTAGACCGAGGGTCGTCTGGTTTGGCAACATTCATTTGAACCCATTCAACGTCCTTATTTATGATGGTTCCAATTTTCTTCCTGCATAAGCCTGCTCCAGGATGTTTTGCCTTGGAAACTTTAAGTGCCTTTTCTATAGGCACCATAGGCTTTTTGGCCATCTTTGTCTTTGGCACGCAGACAGCTTCTGCATTTCTCTTTCAATTCTCAGGGATAGCAGCAGTTAGCGGCTTGTTGCGTGTGTAGAATTGGGACTGATCCATGTCAGAAGATTAAGCACGATACAGTATCTGGACAGAAAGCAGTTGTTTCAAAGACAGATCAACCATTGTGGAGGAGATCCATTTTGGTTGACCTTTTATGCACTGTATCTACAACTCGATGGTACAGGTGTTAAAAGAGGATGCAAACATTAGCGTTACATGAAAAATGCTGTGCATACTGTACGTTCACTGTGCATTGTTTCATTTCTTTTCAAAAGCAGCAATGCCCAGAACAGTTATTTTAAAGGAGATGAGCATGAGAATCCGGCAGATGTACCTGAAAGTACAACAAATAAGCTATATCCAAGCCTGGTTAAATAGCTCGGGCCTCGACGTCACTTATAGCTATGTCTGCTATCATGCCCATGCAAAGACTAAAGTTATTAAGAGGATTCGCTCGGTCAGAACAGAGTAAGTACTGTACTGTATGGACATTCTAACTGTATATTATTGAATGAGAATATTATTGTTTCTGTTCCCTCCTTTCTCCATTATCCCCTCTCCCTCCTTTCTCACTCATCCCATTCTTCTTCTTTCTCCCTCATCTCCCTCCCTCTTCCCCTTCTCCATCGTTTCTTGTAAAAATTTTGGGACAATTATGTAGAAATAAAAAATGTTTATTGATTGTCAAATTTAACTTCAGTCATGTGACAAATACGTATGTACACTTGTAATAGTTCACATTTTTTACTATTGTAGGGTGGCAAAACAGCTTGTGGATGAGATCATCAATTAAAATTATGAACGTTGTGCTGCTGCAGTTAAAGAAGTTCTGCAGTAGGATTATAACCTATCAATGTCCGAGTCCAGCATCAGGAGATGGAGACGTGAATTGGGCTGGAAGTACAGATGTGTGAAGCAAGGTGTTTTGCTACAATATTGTATAATGCAATAGTGTTGTTGTTCAGTATGCACATGTGCATGTTAACATTAACTGTACAATTCTATCTTGTCATTAGAGAGTGTATCCAATGTAAAGGGAGCCCAACAAGATTAAGAGAGTACAGCAAGCGCAAGCTTGGATCAATAGTGGGGAAACTTTTGACAATGTAATATTTTCAGATGAGACGTCAGTTGCCCTAGAAAGATTTGCCACTTTTGACTTTTACAAAAAAAATGTCTATCCCTGAAGCCTTGTCCCAAGCACCCACTCAAGGTACATGTGTGGGGTGCTATCTGTAGAATAGGACCCAGTCCATAATAATATTTGACTGTAATTCTCAGATTATCATTTTTGGTAATGACATTTAATGTGACGTAATAATGAACTTTATGACATTACATCACTTTTTCTGTAGAGGAATAATGGATAAAAAATGTTTTCAAGAAGAGATTATAGACTCCATAGCTGACTATATTCAGGCTCAGTTCCCATCTGGTCATCAGTTCTTCCAGGATAATGACCCAAAACATAGTGCCTTGGCTGCGCTCGGAGCAACTGTTTCTTTTTTTATTTCTACTGTATGGATATTTGCTCTTACATCCTGTAGGCGGACGCTCACAGAGGTATACAAGGGAGACTGATTATAGTGAAATTAAATAAGCCTTTTATTGCGCCTTTTCCTTAACATCAGGAAACCATCCAAACAAGGGGTAAACAAAGCTTCTATTCACTTGGGAGTATTTCTAGTGAAATACTATGCAGTTCACAACTCCCTTATATAAGCATGTCTCCCAGCCCCAAACATATAGCATGAAATGAACAGATATAAAAAGTCTTGTAAATAAAAGTCTTATCTGTTCCTTGTGGTTTGGAGGGAAAATCTTCTCTGTCCCTGGTTGCTACCTTTTCTTCAGGGTTTGTCAGCATTCAGGTTTAGAAGTTTCCCCTGTGTCTTGAAAGCAGCTCTGCTGTTTCTTCTGGCAGGGCTCAAGACAAGTGTCTCCAAGTTCAACTCGGTGTGAGCTAAGGAGTCTCTCTTCCTGTCTCAAAAGACAGGCTTTTCTAAGCCATCTAATCAGGCAGGTGGTGTTTGTTAATTGACTACCAGCAGTTAACCACCACACTGCTGGATTAGAGGCACATTACCTGAACAGGGATAACTCCCCTGTTACACATCCCCTTTTTTGTCCCTGATGTTTCAGATCACCTGATTTAAATCCCATAGAACTGGTGTGGCATGTGACGAAACACCACCTGAAGAAAGTTATCAAACACCCACAGGGAACAACTAGTAATACGAGCTTTCTGGGCAAACACTCTAAATGTACAAAAATGCAAACAACTATATAAATCACATTGCCAGTATGTTGCCCATTGTGTTACAGCGAAATGGACATGCTATTGGCATGTAGTAAGAATGCATCCATCGGATTATTTAAAAAAAAAATAGGCCTTATACTGAATATATGTAATTATTGTTGCTTGCACTAGTTAAAAATGTGAGATAATGTACTGTAGCCCTGAAGGTGTCAAAATAATCATAAAGGTGTTAAAGCTGCCCAAAGCAAGGACGGTATCATGGTGACCTTACTGTTGAGGTACTATAATGTGGTGTTTGTATTCAGTCCTATTGTTGTGAGAAATAAAACACGTGTTAAATTCTATTGTATTTTGGTTCCTCTGATTTTGTACTCCAGATTCCTGTGTGGTAAATGTATTGTGCCTGCTGTGTGGAGCATTGCGCAGGTTTTGCATCTTGCATCACGGCATTGTCTTTTCCCGCATTCAGTTGTACTGTTGAATACTTTACTCCTCACCATAATTTCCTTAAGATTATGTGGTTGTCTGTATGATAATAAGGGTGTTTAAGGGAAGACCTGTTGCAGTCTTGTATCTTACTGGCGAATGGGTTGTAGTTCCCTGGCGATCTTGCGTAGGGCTTCTAGATGTGGGATATATGTAACCACCAAAGGTACCCTGTTGCTTCTCTCTTTCTGTCTGTATTCAAGGAGATCACTTCTTGATATTCTGGTGGCTTTGTGGATTTGCTGGCCTACAATTATGTGGTTATATCAATGGTTTCTGAAATCCTATCTCAAGGCTGTAATGTGCTGGCCTCTGTCTGCTGTGTCGGAGCATATCCGGTTGTATCGTATGGCTTGACTGTAGATGGTTGCATGCTTAGTGTGTGTTGGGTGGAAGCTGTTATCCCTCAAATAGCTGGCTCTGTCTGTAGGTTTGCGGTATACAGAAGTCTGTAATTGGTTGTTCTTTATAGTAATGGTGGTGTCTAGGAAATATATTTAGTCCGTGGAATAGGTGAGTTTGAGGTTGGTGGTCGGGTAGAACGTATTGAAGTTCTCATGGAACTGTAAGAGGTCCTACTCACCAGAGGTCCAAATCAGGAGGATGTCATCGATGTACGGGGTTTCAAGTGACAGGTGGAAAGAAAGTCACTTTTCAGTTTTGCCCAGAACAGATTGGCATACTGTGGCGCCATCCGATTGCCCATAGCGCTCCCGGTTTTTGGAGGCATGTGTCATTTCCAAATGTGAAGTAGTTATGGGTCAGAATAAATTTGATGCATTTAGTCACTGTCTCTGTGAGTGGCTCCTGTGGTCCCAGAAAGTATCTGCAGGCTGAAATCCAATCTTTGTGTGTGTATGTGTGTGTATGTATATGTATATGTATGTATATATATATATATATAAATATATATATATATATATATATATATATATTGTGACAGAAACCAGGGGTTGGTAATAAACTCCATATACAGGGCTCCCAGGATACTGAACAGTTTCTGTCCTGTCTAAGCTGAACAGGGCAGCCTCGTAGTACAGGCACTCCATTCCACAGTTTGTCTGCTGCCTGTTTTCTGTCACCTGTCATGCTGATTAGAGTTCAGGTATATAAGACCTGTTTCCTGTTTCCTCTGGGCCCCGCCCAAGAGCCTGGGAGGCTGCTGAACTGCAGAGGGGTGAGAAAGCCTCTTTCCCAAATCGCTTCATTCATTCTGTTAGTTTGTCTAAAGACTGCAAAGGTACTTATTTTGTTGGTGGAAGTGGACAAGCCACTTCCAACTCTGAGTCAGGGACATCTAAGTTTTAAGTTATCGCTCAGACGAGCAGCTTTTTGTTTGGCTTTGTTTTCTGTTTACACTGTAGCAGTCCCAGTGCCTGGGACTGAATAAACCAGGTATAGCCTGTTTAAAGGAACAGTACATGACGTCTCATCATTTAACCTACCCTAAAAGACCGTGTTCTAACAGTCCCGGACAGACGGCGGGGCCCCGGAGTAAGCCGTTTGTCACATATGGTGGAGAATGCGGGCAGAGCACTAGGGGGTCTGCGGGTTGAAGAACTTTGAAGAAAAGAAAAAAAAAAAAAAAAGTTTTTTTCATCCTCTGCAAACAAGATGGAAGACGTGGTGGGTGTGCTGGTACGCAATGTCGCTGCCCAGAAAGACGCGAATGAAACCCAGCAACAGCTATTAATAGCCCAGCAAGAAACTAATGCAAACCAGCAGCAGACGAATGCAGCCCAGCAACAGCTGCTAATAGCCCAGCAAGAGATTAATGCCAACCAGCAACAGACGAATGCAAACCAGCAACAGACGAATGAAGCCCTGCAAAACGCGAATGCACACCAGCAAGAGACAAACCGCTTGCTGAGAGAGGAGCAACAGCGGTTCGCTCAGGGCTTACAGCAGGAACTCGAGATCCTGAGGGGGACTATCCGTAACCTTCCACTGGCAGCGGCAGCCCCAGTTCCGAAAATGACCAGGGCAAGCCACTACCTTCAGAAGATGGGACCCTCGGATGATGTGGAAGCCTATCTTCTCACGTTTGAACGCACGGCACAGAGAGAGGGATGGCCAGAAGCTGAGTGGGCTGGTCTAATCGCACCCTTCCTAAGCGGCGAACCCCAGAAGGCTTACTTTGATCTAGAGCCAGCCGAAGCTAACGTCTATGCAAAGTTGAAGTTCGAGATCCTCGCCCGCCTTGGCGTAACCACGGCTGTTCGTGCCCAAAGGTTTCACGCATGGTCCTTCACGATGGATAAAGCCACCCGAAGCCAGATGTATGACCTCATCCACCTCGCCCGGAAGTGGCTACAACCCGAGATCAACTCAGCAAGCCACATCGTGGAACGGTTGGTCATGGACCAGTTCTTGAGGAAACTTCCCTCTGCCTTACGTCGTTGGGTCAGTCGGAGTGACCCCCACAATGCGGATGAGCTTGTGGCCCTTGTAGATAGGTACAGTGCAGCAGAAGAGCACCCGCAACCCACAGTCGTGGAGCAACCCCACTACCCGAGGTTCCAGGACTCTTCCAGAGACGGTAAAAGGGTACCGGGGTTAAGGGGCGCTGAAGAGCGGCGACCACCTTCACGCCGCTCCAGCAACAGTGGTTCGCACACTAAGGGCAATAGCCAACATGGGGAGCCGGGAAAAGGCTCTAAGTGGGACACAGACTATGTACCTAAATGTGTAAATTGTCATGAGAGGGGCCACACAGCAAAAATCTGCCCACTAAATGATGAGCCCATGCAATGCAACAGCGTGGAACCTTATTCGCTGTTGTCCCAATGTATGGGCCCTAGCCCAGAGGACCCCTTGAATAACCATCTGTGGGCATTTGTAAAGGTTAATGGTAAGAGGGTTCGGGCACTTCTTGACTCTGGGAGCATGGTCACACTAGTGTCCGAATACCTATTGCCCATTAAGAAGAAACAGGTAAACAGTTCACAAAGAGTGGCAATTTGTTGTATACATGGGGATAATCATGAATATTCCACTGTTGATGTTTTTTTTTAAACAGAATTTGGTTCTTTAGATTTCAAGGTGGGTGTTGTACCCAAACTGGCACATGATGTGTTAATAGGGACCGACTTTCCCCATTTTCTAAAAATGTGGTCCCCAGCTCAGAATAGCGCCCAGAGTTCAATAGCGGACCATAACGAAGTGTTAGAAGAAACAAATCCTTTCCCTTTTTCAGAAATGGATGTTGACGAGGGCCCAAATAAGAAGGGGGAAAAGGAGGAGTGCTGTGAAATTCCCTTCCCCATCACTACTTTGGTAGGGAATACCCCAAATCAAGATGTTGATCAGGCACTTACCACCCCAGTACAGGATAAGACCCTCGCTGACATAGAGGTCAGTCCTGGGAGTTTTAAGAAGGCCCAGTGGGAGGACCCCACATTAGCGGTAGCAAGGGGAAATATACGGGACCAGAATAGTACTCCTGGCCAACCAGATAGGTCACTTGCTTACCCCTACTTCGAGGTAGAGAACGACCTAGTATATCGGGTTGATAAAAGAAAATCAGTTACAACTAAACAATTGTTGGTACCACGGACATTCCGTAACGTAGTATTACACCTCGCACATAGTCATCCATTGGGGGGACACCTAGGGGTGGAAAAGACAAAAGAAAAGGTTCTCCGAAGCTTCTATTGGCCTGGGGTTCTGGCAGAAATTACGAATTATTGTTCCTCATGCCCAGAATGTCAGATCACCGCCCCGTTCAAAGCATACCGCAGCCCATTGGTACCCCTTCCCATAATAGAGGTACCATTTGACCGGATTGCTATGGATCTAGTAGGACCCCTAATAAAGTCTGCTAGGGGACATCAGCATATATTGGTAATATTAGATTATGCTACCCGATATCCGGAGGCAGTTCCCCTACGTAGCACCTCTGCTAAAAACATAGCAAAAGAGTTAGTACTTCTGTTTTCCCGGGTCGGAATTCCTAAAGAGATCTTATCTGACCAGGGAACACCATTTATGTCCCAAGTAACAAAAGAGCTATGTAAACTCCTAAAAATCAAGCATCTCAGAACCTCAGTCTATCATCCACAAACAGATGGTTTAGTGGAAAGGTTCAATAAAACCTTAAAGAGCATGTTACGCCGGGCGGTCGATAAGGATGGGAAAAACTGGGACTGTTTGTTACCATACCTGTTATTTGCCATTAGGGAAGTTCCCCAGTCATCCACAGGCTTCTCCCCGTTTGAACTATTGTATGGCCGACATCCAAGGGGCTTACTGGATATAGCCAAAGAAACTTGGGAACACGAGGTTACCCCTTACAGAAGTGTAATAGAGCATGTTGCCCAGATGCAGGACCGCATTGCTGCAGTCCTACCCATAGTGAGGGAACACATGGAGAAAGCTCAAGAAGCACAAAGGAATACGTATAATAAGGGTGCTAGGGTCAGAATTTTTTTTCCAGGTGATAGGGTACTAGTTCTGGTTCCCACCGTGGAGAGTAAATTCCTTGCTAAATGGCATGGGCCATATGAGGTCTTGGAAAGAGTGGGAGAAGTAAATTATAGGGTAAGGCAGCCAGGTAGGAGGAAACCTGAGCAAATTTACCATATAAACCTACTCAAGCCCTGGAAAGATAGAGAGGTCTTGTTAACCCTAGTACCCCCAGGTCCGTCAGAGAATCAAGAAACTGACCCAGAGGTTAGCATAGCTGAAACACTGTCCGTGCATCAGAAACGAGAGGTCCAGAGTTTAGTGAGAGGGAACAAAGAAATCTTCTCTACACAGCCAGGTAAAACTAACGTAATTAAACATGACATAGTCTCTGAACCGGGGGTCCGAGTTAACCTTAAACCGTACCGAATCCCAGAGGCCAAGAGAGAGGCTATAAGTTTAGAGGTTAAAAAAATGCTAAAACTAGGTGTAATTGAGGAATCCCAAAGTGGGTGGAACAGCCCTATAGTTTTAGTCCCAAAGCCAGACGGTACAACAAGGTTTTGTAATGACTACCGGAAACTAAATGCGGTGTCAAAATTTGATACTTATCCTATGCCCAGGGTGGATGAACTTGTAGAGAGACTGGGCAAAGCCCGATATCTCACAACCCTAGACCTAACAAAAGGGTACTGGCAGGTTCCCCTCACAGAAAGGGCAAAAGAAAAGACAGCCTTCTCAACCCCAGACGGCCTCTTTCAGTATAGGGTGCTGCCTTTTGGCTTACATGGAGCTCCCGCCACATTCCAAAGAATGATGGATAAAATTTTAAAACCACATGTTCGGTATGCTGCCGCCTACCTGGATGATGTGGTAATCCATAGTGAAGATTGGCAGTCCCACCTTCCAAAGGTCCAAGCTGTGCTCGACGCAGTTCGGTCTGCTGGACTAACTGCTAACCCCGCTAAATGCACTATTGGTCTGGAGGAGGCCAAGTATCTGGGGTATTCTATTGGCAGAGGTTTACTCAAACCACAAACACTCAAAGTAGAGGCGATACAAAATTGGCCAAGGCCAGTCACAAAAAAACAAGTAAGGACCTTTTTGGGGTTAATTGGCTACTATAGGAGGTTTATTCCCAATTTTGCAACTAAGGCAACCCCACTAACCGACCTCACAAAAGCAAGAGGACCGCTAATGGTAAAGTGGTCCCCCGAAGCCGAACAGGCCTTTAGAAGCCTGAAAGAAGCTCTCTGTGCCCAACCAGTGTTGGTCACACCTGACTTCTCCAAAGAGTTCGTAGTCCAAACCGACGCATCTGAGGTAGGGCTGGGGGCGGTACTCTCCCAGGAGTCTCAAGGGGAGGAGCACCCCATCCTTTATTTAAGTAGGAAACTAAATCCCCAGGAGAAAAATTACTCCATAGTCGAGAAAGAGTGTCTCGCAATAAAGTGGGCTGTAGAGACACTCAAGTATTATCTGTTGGGGAGAAAGTTCCGATTGGTCACAGATCATGCACCCCTTACCTGGATGTGTCAAAATAGGGAGAAGAACGCTAGGGTGACCAGGTGGTTCCTAAGCCTACAGCCCTTTAAATTTTCTGTGGAACACAGGTCGGGGCACAAACATGGCAATGCCGACGGGTTGTCAAGGATGCACTCCCTAATATCCATGGTCGCTCACCCCTCGAGGTCTGAGCTGGGGGGGAGGATATGTGACAGAAACCAGGGGTTGGTAATAAACTCCATATACAGGGCTCCCAGGATACTGAACAGTTTCTGTCCTGTCTAAGCTGAACAGGGCAGCCTCGTAGTACAGGCACTCCATTCCACAGTTTGTCTGCTGCCTGTTTTCTGTCACCTGTCATGCTGATTAGAGTTCAGGTATATAAGACCTGTTTCCTGTTTCCTCTGGGCCCCGCCCAAGAGCCTGGGAGGCTGCTGAACTGCAGAGGGGTGAGAAAGCCTCTTTCCCAAATCGCTTCATTCATTCTGTTAGTTTGTCTAAAGACTGCAAAGGTACTTATTTTGTTGGTGGAAGTGGACAAGCCACTTCCAACTCTGAGTCAGGGACATCTAAGTTTTAAGTTATCGCTCAGACGAGCAGCTTTTTGTTTGGCTTTGTTTTCTGTTTACACTGTAGCAGTCCCAGTGCCTGGGACTGAATAAACCAGGTATAGCCTGTTTAAAGGAACAGTACGTGACGTCTCATCATTTAACCTACCCTAAAAGACCGTGTTCTAACAGTCCCGAACAGACGGCGGAGCCCCGGAGTAAGCCGTTTGTCACATAATATATATATATATATATATATATATATATATATATATATATATATATATATATATATATACAATAGGGGTCTGCGCTCGTGTGTGGAACGCCAGAAGTATAGGATATATAAAATCAATTAAACCGGTAATAAATCATAGATACATCAACATAATATTAATGAATTAATATAATGATATACCAATGCAATATATCCTAAATGATGAAATTAATTAATATACCAAAAATGCACTGTGAATGTCCAATATAAGAAAATAAAAAGCTAAAAACATACAATTATACAAAAAAAAATATTTTTTGTGTGTGGTGCTGTGAACTTTGCCTTAATCTGCTCAATGCAGATAGTCCTCTAGAGTCCAACAAATAAGTCCAATAATTGGGGAGTGACAGTGGCACTATTAGGACCAACAGGCAGCTTCTTAAAAGGGCACAACGACCTCCCTCTCCACCTGCATAGAAAAATATAAGAAAAAAAAAAAGCGCCAAATCCTAGTGCATTACTGTGCAAAATAGATATATTTAATTCCCAAAAATCTCAATAAAAATGAACTCACAAACATAAAACAATTAAAAGCATTGTATGAGTAATACTCATGCTCCTAGGACCAGGAAACGCTGCTTTGCTGCTGTAGTCCCTCCGTGACTCCACTGGAACAGATTGCTGCCTCCGTTGTTCACTGCCTGCAGGAACTGACGTATCAGGCACTCCACGATGGTCTCTCCCCCGGTATACACCAAACAGTTGATCTTTAGTTCCCACCGGGGACGGTTGAAGTCGCGGACCAGCGGGTGACGTCACGGGAACAGTTCTAATTACCGGACCGGTACAGATACTCAGCAGTTCAATGGCAAGCGTTGCAAAGTCCACTGCACACCTTCCCTATGCGTTTCATCTGATTTACAGACTTCTTCAGGGGTTGAACTCTGGGTGTGTGGTGTCTCATATTATATACCTCCCAAATCCAATTAGCTTAATTAGTTAAAAGGCAAAAAACAATGTGTTGGCAATTTAAATTGTATGTGGAACCGATTGAATACACATGTGAACACCTAATGTTGCATCCACATCACTAAATACTTGCCAGCACAAAGAAATATATATACAATACTGATGAATACCAGTTATACTATAGAATTATAAAAACAAATATATAGTTGATGTCCTTGTCTATGTTATTTTGTTGTAATTATACGGACTACAAGGGTGTATCTAGAGATATCAAGAGAATATACTGTAGTTGCCAACACCTCAATATAAATGATATTTAGCAACAGTTTATACATTTTATATGTTAAACAAAAAATTAATATTATTATTCTTATAAAACAAAAATTATTTCATAATCAATGTCCTTATTTGTTTTAGTTAAACATATTATAAAGGTACATCTCAAGATATCCTAAATGCCCCAATGAACAGAAGAGTTAGATATTTATTCAATACAATATAAAAGTGGCTTAAAGAGGGTAGATCAATTAATGAACAAAAAAGAGCATAATAGTCTCTTATATACCAATTGATTTTTAGCTTGGTACATTATTTATATTTTACTTAGTATTATCATGGATAAAGATTGAAACCATAATCCCTTATGAGTGGTTTTACTCTTAATATTGCAGAACCATTTGTGATATTAATTGAGTGTTAGTCAGTGTCCCATAAGATGGAGGTTAAAGTATCTTTGTGTTTATGTATCCAATTTGGACTATAAAATAGAACCAGCGTGGAAAAGAGCAGCATTAAACTCCATAAAGAATATAATATGGAGTTAAGAAATATAATAGGAAGTTTAGACCGGGCATGTATCCTAGGTCACTTGAATCGTCAGCCCAGTAAGTTTGCATGGTTCAGCTTACTCCCAACACTCCTCGATGGGAGGAGGGGGGGGGGTGGGGGTGGGTGGGGGAAGGGGGGGGGTGGGGGAATGGAGGGGGGAGAGGGGGAAATATGTGATGGTGAAAAAATAGAAATCTATGTGTATGTGATACGTGAAATAACAAATATAAATAAATATTAATAAAGTGTCCTAGTATGGCACTGTGTTATATGTATATGTATGTGCTATCAATAATATAAACCCTTAACTAAATGTTTATGTGCTATCATAAATTCTTAACACCATAATGGGTGAATTTATATTAATAACCACCTATGTCAGGCGATCACGAAGGGAACATGTGACCATGTTCAACCCAGACCTCCGTGGTCACCAGACTTGTATTGGTACCTATCCTACAGTAACAAGGAGCAAAAAGAAAAAGGCAAAGAAAAAGGCAAAGAAAAAACAGGAGAAAGATCCGTCCCAAATATATATATATATATATATATATATATATATATATATATATATATATATATATATATATACAGTGGTCAACAAATCACCAAAAAATCTACTCGCCGAACAAAAAAATCTACTCGCCAGCTAGTACCACACGTGTGCTGCTTGGGCCAATAGGAGCTCGCCACGATGTTAAATCCACTCGCCCAGGGCGAGCAAATGTATAGGTTTGTCGAACACTGTATATATATATATAAAAAGAAACACACAGCGCAATCACACAGAGATATCTAATCAGTAATTACCACATATAAATATATATATATATCAGTGGGTATTTAACCCTTACAATCTATCTATCCCTGACTCTGTCTGCTGCCAATTAGGTCTACAGCTCCACAAGCTTGTAATGAAAAGATACCAGAAGTATGACTTAGGCGCAAGGGGAGACAAGAGAGAGACAAAACATAGGGTAGTATGTCTTAGAAATTGAACCCATCAATGGTAAGATATGCACTCACAGAATTTTAAGTTATTCAAGCCTTTTATCCACCCTGGGATCTGGAACTCTGTGGATGTTCTGGGAACGTCCCTGGGTCTGTATCTTCGGATCCTTCAGCGATTCTTTACAGCCAAGTATTCACCTCATGAGTGTTGATACATATATAGGGAGAGGTAAAGAACGCACAGGATAGTGTAACACAGTTTTAATAATAAAAAACTAAATGAATCACAATAAGTAAAAAAAACTCACACTTTGTGAGCTCTTTAAAAACAGTTGAGAATTTCAGAGTATCTCACACTCATAGGCTCTACCGGTTCCCAGCTGGGCTTCTAGCAGTCACTGTTCGCATATTGGTATTCCTATACACCTCTGTTATCAGTACTCATGGGACCTGGTGCAGTTCCCTTGTAGTGAGTCCTATTACAGTCTCTCACCACACTTTTAGTACTCCCAGTAGTCACGATAATCGTGGGACCTCAATGTCCTTGCAATATGCCCCGTTGTTATCTCACTGCAAGTATGAATGTAGCAGCTCTCCAGCATCGGCTTCTCTCCACCCTCTGGGTTCCTCCGGTGCCTCCGCAGGACGTAATGACGTCGCTCTGTCGCGCGTGAGCACCGCACTCCACGTGTGGCGCCACTGATGCCGGGGCCGATAGTCCTCCAAATCAGATGGCTGTTAAACAAGTTGGAGGCAAAATGTTATGTCACAAGCCGTATTTAAGGCTGTGACGCCTCATTTGAACCAATGAAGACGACGAGACAACATCGGTTGGGATCTACCATGGGGCTTTTTGGATTGGTTACTGTTTGAAAGAATTCTGAGTTTGATTAATTAATTGCTTTGGTTAATGGTTTAATTAATTGTTGATCTTGTTATTGCTTGTATTCATTGGATTAGCTGGCTACTGTTTTAGTGTTTTTTTTTTTAGTTTTTTTAATGTTTTATTATTGTGTGTTTGGTGCATTAATGTATTGTGATTATGGTGCCCATTGAGTGCTATAGAGGCTTATCACGCCCATATTATTATATGGGTATGATGTGCCACTACACTACTCAATGGGTACAGGGTGGGTATTGACAGTCCGGGGTGGGTGCTTAGGCCTTAACCACTTTAAGCCCTGACGAAGCATAGGTTCCTATGCGAAATGGCCCGTCGGTTTTAGATGACGTCATTCCTTTGACGTAGGTGGGGGCGACCAGGATGATGCCAGTAGCTCTGGTGTACCGAGTCACCTAACAGCCACGCGGCGGAACGGGTAGTATCAGATACTGTTTCTGACTTATGCATTTATTATGCCGGTTATACTGCCCTATATGTAGTGATACAGCATTAGGCACTGCATCTGCGGGAGGCTACTAATACAAGCGGCTTCCTATCAAGGGGATTAACTGTATACCTATACGTATCCTGCCAACATCAGTGTCGAGTATTGAACATAGATGCATACAGTAGGTACACACTATTTTTGCTCCCTTGTGTCAATCTGGGACACCAGTAGCAACGATGTACACTATTAGTGTCATACTGGTTTAAGTATACTTCAGCTGATTGCAGCTGCCTGAGAGTACACCCCGTTTGTTTCTTCTGGTTATTTGAGACCTGTATCAGTCAGTTTCCTAAGTGTTGTATATACTAGGAATCAATATACACATTGAATATACCTGATACATGAGAACCTTTCTGCCCTGGTCACCACCTACCGTATTTTTAACACACTTCTCCCCCTTATCCCACACCCCCTGATGTTCCTCTCCCTTTGTATACTGTATAATAAAACTTTTTTGTTTTGCGTTGCGTAGCACAGGGCTATTGGCCCGGGACATATTGTGTAGTCCCTCTTTTCATTTCTCGTGAGTGCAGCCCTGGGTTTCTTGCTCCACTGGGGGCTCATACCCCTTTTGGATTTATGTGTTCATATCAGTTTTACCCTATGCACCATGAGCTAATTAGACTTTAAATTGAATAGTTGGAGAGCGATAAGCATTTGTGTGTTTGTTAAAATGTTATGTCACAAGCCGTATTTAAGGCTGTGACGCCTCATTTGAACCAATGAAGACGACGAGACAACATCGGTTGGGATCTACCATGGGGCTTTTTGGATTGGTTACTGTTTGAAAGAATTCTGAGTTTGATTAATTAATTGCTTTGGTTAATGGTTTAATTAATTAATTGTTGATCTTGTTATTGCTTGTATTCATTGGATTAGCTGGCTACTGTTTTAGTGTTTTTTTTTTAGTTTTTTAATGTTTTATTATTGTGTGTCTGGTGCATTAATGTATTGTGATTATGGTGCCCATTGAGTGCTATAGAGGCTTATCATGCCCATATTATTATATGGGTATGATGTGCCACTACACTACTCAATGGGTACAGGGTGGGTATTGACAGTCCGGGGTGGGTGCTTAGGCCTCCCGGGTGGGTAACGGGGCAGGGAGGGTTAACCCCTTAATTACTATAGCGGTTATTAACCGCTAAGGTGATTAAGGGGTTAGGGGCCATTAGAATGTATATATTATGTATGTATGCTTTCTGGCAACGGAGGACAGAGGGGCCTGCTGGTGTGGTAAGTAGAACTGTATTTATTTACTTTATTTATGCTGGTTAATGTTGTGTTTAATAATGGGCAAATAATCTATTATCCATATCTGGATAATAGTTATTTTGCCCATTACTTTACTGTATGTGTTTGGGTGGAAGGGGGGGATTGATTGAACTGTAGGCCATGTTTATTTGTTAACATACAGGGTTGGTACCATAGGTCTGCGGGGACACATGGAGACCACCTGAGGACCCCCCGGATGCCCACGGGTCCCACCTGTGGACCCATGGGGACCTGTGGGGAAGAACCGGGGGCCCCACAGCTGTGGGGGCCCCGTGGACCTGCAGGGAACATCCGAGGGCACCCAGACCCCTGTGGGAACCACCCGAGGGCCTCAGACACCTGTGGGGTTGACCCAGGGACCCCTAGACACTTGCGGGCCCACTACCTCATATTGTAGATGTGCAGGGGGTCTCCAGAGCTGAACCACGTTGGTTTTATGTCCGGGGACCCCCTGCTTCCCAAGATACAGGCCCTGTTATGGGGTGCCGGTATGCCTCTGCTTTTAAATGTCCCGCGTCACGTGACCGGGACATTTCAAAGCATAGGAGATACCGGCACCCCATAAAGAGGCCTGTATCTCAGGAAGCAGGGGGTCCCCGGACCTCAAACCAACGGGGTTCAGCTCCGGAGACCCCCTGCACATCTACACTATGAATGAAATGCATATTAGAAAAACATACTTTTCGGACGAGATTTTCGCTGGCAGAGACAGCTCTTTCAGAGCAGCTCTCTCTGCAGCAGAAATCTATCGCCGGGTTAGGCCTTCTCAGAGGCTCGATCCTACCGCTGGCAGCAAATCGCTCGTTTTGGGAATTTTGCTATGAACGGTAATGAAGGCTTGCTGAATACAGTGATAGCAACGCTCCAAAAAAATGGCGATTTAAATGCCCTGGTGATAATTTTTATCAACCTTTACTGAATGAGGCCCTTATAGTCAATTGTCAGCAAACCGTCACTGATCTTCTTTTGATTGACTCGGACCATCATCTTTATCATCCCGACATGACTTGCCATTACCGTGCTCACCACGCATGTCCCAATGCTCTTCAGTTGGTCTGAAAATACGGAGCAGGATGGCCAGAGGGAGGGGGCATGATGTGAACTCAAGATTCATCAGCTGTTCCCTAACAAGGATCTGAAACCTCATATAAAGTATTTAAGTGCTGCAGCCAACTCTGGATGAACCAGATGAGCGTTTGTTTCAGATACAAACAGTATACCATCGGGAGTGGATGGATCTTAAAGGAGTTCTTTGTGCCCATGTGCACAGCATAAAAATGCACCCGAAGGACAGAAATGCTGTTCTCAATGTCATGATTAGAAATCAAGAAAAACAGATGGAACACAGGAGAGACAAACCTCAGCTGCTGAAAAAATAGCTGCTACTTTAATGTAGATGTGCAGCATTTTCAGTGATGGAATAGTAATGCTGAGGGAAGTGTAGGGTTAACCCTTGGTTATCTTAGCCAATATGTATTGTATTAACTGCTCTAATGTCTGTGGTATACCTTGGTAGCCATAGACATCAAAGGGGTTAATATTATTTCTGCCATAGGTTTCTGTAACAATAGATATTTCAGATGCCTATGATTGAAAAAATAGTATTAATCTGACCGCGATGCTGTAATGATGCAGGCTTATAATCATGCAGGCTTATAAATGCTTTGGCCAAAGGGTTTAACAAAATACCCTTTTTCATGAGATCCTTATTTTATTTTAGCCTAATTTGTAGGAGTGCAGGAATTGTTCTTCTTTTTGTTCTTCTTTTTAATTCCACACATTGTGACTTTTGCTAACATATCGCACCCTGTAAATTATTACTGTAATCTTGATGTATTCCATCTTCAAATTGCGTTAATAAGAGGGCTTTCTTTTTTTTACCGGGTGCAATGTTAACTTCCTTATAACGGAGTTTGATGTAGCCGGACCTATAACTGTTCAATGTGTTCTGATAAAAAATAGAAACAATTATAATTTTATAGGTTTTTGATTTCAGATTGTGAAATCATATTAGGAAGTAAGGAAAGGCTTCAAAAACATTGTTCAAAACTGTCAGACCAGCTACAGTAGATTAGGATACACAACACACTATAAGGTTTTTAAAACACACATCTGGGCAGCATATAAAAGAAACAGACTCCAAAGTGCAATATGAGGACAGCATCCAGACCTTTAATGCATTTCATTGAAGTACTTTAGCTGTGATTTGCCATTTTTGAACAAATGTAACTTGTGGAAGTTCTTGTCAGTTTTATAGTTGAAACATTGAACATTTTTTTTTTAATAACAGAAAAGCACAGAGAAATTCCTACTAACTGTTGATGCCTTGTCGGAAGCGTGCATGTGCAACCAGATATTTGTTGACACAGACTTACAAATTTCCAATCTCTGACATCATTATTTCCTTCGCATTTGAAGTGTCACTGGCTCACAACCTAGATGTTGAAAGAGACTGGGAGCTGCTCCCACTTTTTTTTTCTATTTACAAATGCAAAAGCCCTTATTTTATAGCTAAGTAGTTATTCACTAAATGTGGCTTAAAATGGGTTCGTTTATTATTATTAGTGAAACAACCACTAGAAAAGATTTTTCAATGCAACCACAAAGGCTGCCATTTTTGCTCATGTGCACACAGCATTTTTTATTGAGTTGTGCTTGTTACTTATTAAAAATGTGCACAAAGTATTTTTATTCTTCAATTTAATTACAGTGGTGTGAAAAAGAAAGTACACCCTCTTTGAATTCTATGGTTTTACATATCAGGACATAATAACAATCATCTGTTCCTTAGCAGGTCTTAAAATTAGGTAAATACAACCTCAGATGAACAACACATGACATATTACACCATGTCATGATTTATTTAACAAAAATAAAGCCAAAATGGAGAAACCATGTGTGAAAAACTAAGTATACCTTATGATTCAATAGCTTGTAGAACCACCTTTAGCAGCAATAACTTGAAGTAATTGTTTTCTGTATGACTTTATCAGTCTCTCAGATCATTGTTGAGGAATTTTGGCCCACTCTTCTTTACAACGTTGCTTCAGTTCATTGAGGTTTGTGGGCATTTGTTTATGCACAGCTCTCTTAAGGTCCAGCCACAGCATTTCAATCGGGTTGAGGTCTGGACTTTGACTGGGCCATAGCAACTTTCTTTTTCAGCCATTCTGTTGTAGATTTGCTGGTGTTCTTTGGATCATTGTCCTGTTGCATGACCCAATTTCAGCCAAGCTTTAGCTGTCGGACAGATGGCCTCACATTTGACTCTAGAATACTTTGGTATACAGAGGAGTTCATTGTCGACTCAATGACTGCAAGGATCCCAGGTCCTCTGGCTGCTAAACAAGCCCAAATCATCACCCCTCCACCACCGTGCTTGACAGTTGGTATGAGGTGTTTGTGCTGATATGCTGTGTTTGGTTTTCGCCAAACGTGGCGCTGTGCATTATGGCCAAAGACCTCCACTTTGGTCTCGTTTATCCAAAGGACATTGTTCCAGAAGTCTTGTGGTTTGTTCAGATGCAACTTTGCAACCCTAAGCCGTGCTGCCATGTTCTTTTTAGAGAGAAGAGGCTTCCTCCTGGCAACCCTTCCAAACAAACCATACTGGTTCAGTCTTTTTCTAATTGTACTGTCATGAACTTTAACATTTAACATGCTAACTGAGGCCTGTAGAGTCTGAAATGTAACTCTTGTTTTTTTTGCAATTTCTCTGAGCATTGCACGGTCTGACCTTGGGGTGAATTTGCTGGGACGTTCACTCCTGGGAAGATTGGCAACTGTCTTGAATGTTTTCCACTTTTGAATAATCTTTCTCACTGTAGAATGATGGACTTTAAATTGTTTGGAAATGGCCTTATAACCCTTCCCAGATTGATGGGCAGCAACAATTGCTTCTCTAAGATCATTGCTGATGTCTTTCCTCATTGGCATTGTGTTAACACACACCTGAATGCTCCAGACCAACAAACTGCTAAAACGTCTGCTTTTATAGAGGTGGTCACACTTGCTGATGATCAATTAATCAAGGGCATTTGATTAGCAGCACCTGTCTGCTACTTAGCATCTTAATTCCTATGGAAGCAGTAATGGTGTACTTAGTTTTTCACACATGGCTTCTTCATTTTAGCTTTATTTTTGTTAAATAAATCATGACAGTGTAATATGTCATGTGTTGTTGTTCATCTGAGACTGTATTTACCTAATTTTAAGACCTGCTAAGGAACAGATGATTGTTATTATGTCCTGATATGTAAAACCATAGAATTCAAAGAGTGTGTACTTTCATTTTCACACAACTGTATGTTTTGCTTGATTCTGGAAACAATTTATAACCACTATATCTAAAAATGAATAAACTGCATTCAAGACTACTCATGAAAATGCAGTAATGTGAATTTTGTATTAAAAAAAATCTATTTGTTTCATTTAATTAAACACATTTTATGGTGGGTAAAAACCTGATAAAGGGTTTATATGCTCACTTGTATCTTTAGATTTTTAAATGCAACATTTATAATAACTGTGTTAGCAAATTTGCTAAATTTCTTATTCACTTACTATAAATTCCTATGTCCTGTGCTATCACAGTTACATTTATCATCACATTGTATTTATCATATTGTATTTATCCCCACCTCAGGTTTTTCTTAAATGTTTAGTTTACATTGTTTGATATTTCTCCGATTGTATTAATTTTGCTAACATGCTGCTACTTTTCTCCCCAATTTAGTATTAATTACTGTATTTACCGGGCAATATGTTACAAAAACAGAATGGCATACCAGGGTTACTTACAAAAAGAAGGTTATTTTTTTCATCCATCTTCCAACGTTTCGGTCCCACCCTAACTCCTCCCACTTGTTCCAGCAATCTTTTTTTGTCATCGCAGACCAATGGATATGTCACCGAAAATTGCACAAGCAAGATTAATATAAAGATGCTGTCTGTCGCAGGTATATTTTTGGATGGTTAGCAACACAATAATGACTTTGCCATTTGATACATAGAACCCCATGCTTACAATGTTAATTGTATGTTGTTCCCATCCAGATAACTTAGGTCCAGATCCACAAAAGGGTGCTAAGCTTCAGCACGCCTTTACTCTCATTCACATGAATTGGAGCTTAGTTGTGCTAAAGCTTAGAACCCTTTTTTACTTGGTGAGTGCCATACAGATGTACAGTAGCAGAATTAATTGCTCCCGCTGATAACACAACACATTGCAAAATAACGTAGAGTGACACAGAGTTCCCATAAGATTCAATGCCGTTGATAAAGCAGAATATCATAAAATATCCAATCGTAGCACGCCTGCTGCATCTCTGCTGCACAGTACCTTTTTTTTGCTTCTACTATAAATCAAATGCAGCATTTCGTTCCCTATAACTCCATCTGCCTGTGTAAAAATTGTAGGGAGTTATATATCGGGGTATTGCACTTTGCTCCTTGAAGGGCAACAAGAATGTTCCTTTGCATCACTAAAACTGTCTTCAGATGTAAAAACTTGGTATTGCAGTTTCTTACAACCGACACTGTTCTTTTGGGAAAAAGATTACAATCCTTCTAATCTTTTGGATTAAATTGAAAAAGAAAACATAAGCAGTTGTACATGCAATCTTTGATATACTGAATAATATTATAACTGACAAATACTCCTAGAATTACTCCAGGCATCGCTTACTGAGTTAAGAAGAGTAAAGTTGATACAAAAAGCTCTTATACTATATAGCAGTGATTCCCAATCTTTTTTGTTTAGAGGAACACTTGAAGTATTTCGAAAAATCTCGGGGAACCCCTATCTGCCTGATACATATTAGGTTTGACAGGGGTAAATCACAAAATTTCACACCTCACGAGCCCCTCAATCCATGTATTTCTCTCCTCTCTGTCTCACTCAGCCTCCCTCCTCCCGCCTCGCAAGTATTTCTCCCCTGCATCTCACTCTTACTCCCTCTTTTCCTCACTCACTCCCTCCCTCTCTCCTCTCACTTGCCCCCACCTTCCGTGTATTACCCCACTCTCACTCAATCCCCCCCACAAAATACATACCAAAAAAAATCCCACCCCCCTAAATACATATAACCCCACCCCGCAATAGTAATAAAAATACCCTGCCCCCACCAATACATATTAAAAATATGTACATTTTTAAAAGACGCCCGCCACCCTAATACATTTTAAAAAGACCCCCACCTCCTGAATACATTTTAAATAGACCCTCACCGCCCCCCAGCAACCCTTATCATCCTCATTGTTAATCACTACTGTAACCTTCTGAATGATTTGTGTCCTTGATGCTGAACATCTCTGTTTATTGCAAATTATGTTTCAATACTCTGGACAGAACCCCTGGGACTGCTCCACGGAACCCTGGTTGGGAATCACTGCTATATAGTGACAAACTGAGACACCACATTAAAATGTATATTTTTGTCATTAAATAAAAATGTAAATTTGCCAACATTTAAACATTTTCCTAAATGGTGATTATTTTACATTGAAATTTGTCTGCATTTGCAGCTCTTAGAAATAAAGAAGCATCAAATCTGATGGCAGTTAAGAACCACTTGGTCCGGTGCTAGACTGTCCATATTTATATCTGCTGTAAAAACTCAGACTCTACTGCATCCTTGGATATCTTTTCTATTTAGGATAGCCTTAAATCTATCCCAAGCATTTTTTAATTTAATTCAGTGTTATCCTCTACTCTGTTGGGAGGCTGCTCCATAAATCCACCACCCTTCCTGTGAAAAAATACTTCCTCATATTTCCCCTAAGCCTGCCACCATCAAGCTTCAGAGAATGACCTCTTGTTTTGTAATGACTTCCCTTTCTCTGAAATATACTTCCCTTCTGTACTCCTTTGGAACGTTTTAATTATTTTCCCCCTCTTGCTTCTTTCTTTCAGCTGTACAGTACATATTTAGATAATTTAGTCTTTCCAGAACTTTATGCTGTTAATAAATGTTATGCCATGCACCATTTCAGCAGCCATTCTTTGAACAAGATCCAATTTATTTGAATATGGAGTAAAGTTTTGGGCACCAAGCCAAAAAAAAGACATTATGGCTCAGAAAGATGAACGCGCCATGTTGCTTATCCTTGACGCAGCGAAGGCCTTTGATCATATTGACATACGAGGAAACATTGAAGGAAACATGGAGGAAACATTGAAGGAAACATGGAGGAAACATTGAAGGCATTCGGTTTTTCGGGTATTTTCCTCAAGGCAGTCATGGGCTCTATATTCAAATCCCACAGCAATAGTAAAAAGCCAGGGCTTCCCCTCATCCCAATTTCAGATAAAAAGTGGTACAAGGCCTTTGTCCCTACTCATCGTCGCTCTTTTTAGGGTGCCCTTAGCGTCAAAAATTCGTCGAAATCCTAACATCTAAGTGTGGCGGTGAGAGGGTTAACCAGGCCAATAATAAAGGTATTATACTCGGCTGGTTAACCCTAAACCGTGTTCGGACAGAAGGGGTTAAAATGTATTGTCACCCTAATACTATGTTTTCCCCTACACTACCTTTATTGCCCCTGTTTTGCAGCTCAGGAACTAGCTGCAGTTATATGTATGTCTTTGCACTGTGCAAATTGTATTTGAGACACATGGGGGAGCCTGTGAGTAAGTGGCTGCTTTGAAGATGTGTATCACTTTCTAAGCAAGACCTCTAAAGCGCAAAGTCAATTGAATAAGTGGTCTGTGGTTTAGCTGAAGTGCCTTCTTGATACATGGTATCCTGACATCTCGTTATCCACTTAAGGTGAATTGGTGGAGCGCGTCTGCGGGTACCGATCAAAGCCAGCACGGATACATTGTATGCCGGCTTGTAACCCAGACCGATTATAGGTCAAACCGCAACCCACATCATAGAGCCCCTTCAATTAAGTGGATAACTTGCGCTAGGAAAGAGCTAGCACTCTCGTTTTTGGAGTGCAACTAGTTACAAGTGTCCCATGAAAATACATATCAGTTTTATATTTTTTACACCTCCTGAACATACATATATAAATAAACTGTATCTCAATGGTGTTTCCAATGCAAAGGCAGGAAACCCTTTCCTGCCGGTCCGGCAATGAATCCATTAACATGCCCATATGTTATGGATGAATGAGCTGAGGGATTTTTCATTTCCGTACTTCAAAGTGCACCCTGCTAAATTGGTGCCCCAGTGTCTAGAGAAGTCCGGAGTGGAAAAGCCTCAGAGACCCTAGCTGTTAGGGTGGCTGGATTGTTCCCAAGTACCAGGTACCGGTGTGAAGTATGGTCACTTCACACTTGGTATCCAAACCACAGACTTACTGTCGCCAAGTAATAGGTTGGGCCTGGTATGCTAAGCATCTCAGGTGTGAGGTTAACGCATGCTCTGAGCAGACTGGGAAGCAACTTCTGCCCGTTCTATGAACTCCTGGCAAGTCTGGGATTGGTGTGAAAAGTTGTTCTCACGAGAGGATTGGGTGTGTATGTTAGGAATATGACCTTTAACCGTATAAAGATGCCTGCAGCACAATCCCAGTCAGATTCATCTGAGATTTTACCAAGAAATGTCCAAGTCTAGCGTCAGCGGTTCCGGAGTGTGAGGGGTTAACATCATCGTAACCAAGGATCGTGCCCCTCTTCCAGAATTCATTTGA
This sequence comes from Ascaphus truei, assembly GCF_040206685.1. Lineage (NCBI taxonomy): Eukaryota > Metazoa > Chordata > Amphibia > Anura > Ascaphidae > Ascaphus > Ascaphus truei. The sequence continues at coordinate 69,898,436 of NC_134486.1, forward strand.
GCTAAGGATTCCTGAACGAATCCTGTAAGGACATTACAAAAACTTTTCTTTCGGCGGAGATATAGGAGTGGCAAGTTGCACCCCTAGCCAAGGATTGTCACACGGTTCACATCGCGCATCCACTTGCATGCGTGCAGGGGTGTCCAGAGACTTTGTTTTGTTCCGTGGACATTTTATTTTGTTTCCCCATCCCAGTAAGTGTCTATTGAGGGTAATTGTGAAGTATTGTGTGTTTGTCTTAAAAGGAAATACATTTTAATTTATTTTACCCGCCTTGTACTGCTCAGTCCAGAATCCCGGTATTAATTTGTTGGTAAAACCTGGTCTACCGTGACACTCAGGTGTGGAGGTGGGGTTTCTGCCATACAAACTAGCCCTCTTCACTGACAATGTCATTTTAATGGTAACAAAACTTTTAACAACCCTTCCAAACCTGTTAATGAATTATTTATTTTTCAATAAATTATCAGGTTTCAAGATAAATAACAGTAAGTCGGAGGCTTTAAATATCAATCTAAAGCAGAAGACCCTTAAGCTAATCAAACTAAATGTCCATTGAAGATGAATCTATTGCCCTGGTTGCTCTATCACTTTCAGACCCTCCCCATAGTCTCCAAGTTTATTTTGAACAATAAGAGACCCAGGGGGATATGCACTAAGCTCCGTAAAGTGGCCTTTAGAGCGGAAAGTGCTTTGCGAACGTGATATTCCGCTCAACGCAATTCACAGAGCAGCGCTTACAGGCACTTTCCGTTCTTAAACTGCCTTTTTCCTTGAAATTTTTCTAAGTCCCAACAAATCCGTACCCCGTGGGGGTCCCCAAAGGAGGGGGGGTCTCGCGGGTCCCGTGAGTGTCCCCAGATGACCCCACAGGGGTCCACGAAGGAGGCCGGGGGTCCCACGGGTCCCGTGGGTGTCCCCAGATGGGAGGCCGGGTATCCCGCGGGTCCCGTGGGTGTCCCCGGATGACCAAGCGGGGGTACAGGGGTTCCCCGCCGGGGTCTGGGGGAGGCCACGGGTGTCCGCGGGTGTCACTGAGCATGCGGTACCAATTTTGTGGCACCCTGTGACAGGGTGAAGTCAACCCCTATCAGTTATGCCTGGGAAACATATGTCTGAGTGCTTCATCCAGCACTCATAAGGGTTAACTCAGGTGGAAGCTAGCTAATCAGGATGTAAGCTGACACCTGAGAGCCAGCAAGGTAGATAAGGATCTTGTTACCAGCAGTAGCGGGCTGTCTGAGATGAGAGCACATGGATAGATGTGCTGCTAGCCAGAAGGATACAGCACACTACTTACTGCAGCCAAAGTAAGATTTCTTCCATTTGTTTGCATGACTGCTTAAAAAGACTCTTGCTAGGACTGCTGTGTTAGTCAGTTTTCTCCCAACGTGGAGCAGGATTTATTTGCTTAAAGGGACAGTGTACCCGCATGTTATGTTGCTGTGGAGAAATAAAGCCACTGAACGTTTTCATTTATCCTGAAACTACACTTGTGGACTGTTTTTTCTCAGTTCCTTGAGCAACAGCTCCAGCTAGCAGAGAAGCAAGCTGAGCGACAAGCCCAGCAAGATGAGCAACAGGCCCAGCGAGAGGAAAAGCTACTCCAATTGCTGGCCGAAGGCCCAGCCCAGGCAGACCAGGGATTCCAAATAATCCACCGGTGATTCTGCATAAAATGAAGCCAAACGAAGACCCAGAGGCATTTCTCCTCACTTTTGAAAGGGTAGCCACGGCCCACGGCTGTACTGTTGATCCCTGGGTAACGACTCTGGCTCCACTCCTCATAGGGGAAGCTCAGGCAGCCTACCAGGCTCTTCCAGCAGACGAGGCCATGGACTATCAGCAACTAAAGGCTGCTATTCTGGATCGCCTAGGCCTCACTCCAGAGACCTACCGACAGCGGTTCCGGACAGTCAAATATACAAACAGAGACAGACCCCGGATCGTAGCCCACCGCTTAGTAGACTTATGTACCAGGTGGATACAACCGGAAAAACATGACAAGGCAGAGATCCTTGAACAGTTTGTGCTCGAGCAATTCATACAGATACTGCCCTCCTCCTCCCGCTCCTGGGTAAAAAGACACGCTGCATTTTCCCTGGATTCAGCGGTCCGCTTGGTGGAAAACTTCCTGGGCGACGACACCCAACAGGATAGCTGGGAATGGCCGGTGCAAACACCAGTTGCTTCCGGTGATACTAGAGGCAGGAGAGCAGACAATCGAGGGGTCTACAACCCGCCAGCTCGGGAGATCCAGTCAACCCGATCGGAAGACCCTTTCCCATCTTGGAGGGTTCCTGGTACAAACTCCCGCAGAGATGCCCGTCCTGGGTCCGAGGCCACTGGATCACTCAAGGAGGCCGCCACCCACAGTATTCCCAGAGAACCTGGACTCCTGTCACCCACCCGGTGGAGAGGATAACCCCACCAACCAGAAGGGAGGATCCCATCCAACAGTGGAGAGGTCCAAACGCCGAGCCCCGTCGAGAGCTTCCGCTGACAACCGAGGTTGCGGATTCAGGAGATGAGATGGACTGTTCATATGGCAGAACCACTGCCCCAGCTTGTCTCCGAGGGGACCACAATCCGTGGTTAGTCCCAGCATCTCTGGAGGGGACAAAAGTAAACGCCACGCTGGACTCGGGCTCTGGAAAAACCCTGATCCTAGAGGGCCTAATTCCAAGCAATAGACTATCTTATGACTCTCCTTGGAATATCGAGTGTATCCATGGGGATACAAAGAGATACCCGACGGCGAACGTTCTACTTCGTATCCAGGATCAAGAGGCTAGCCTAATAGTGAGAGTTGCTCCCTGGCTACCTGCTCCTGTTCTACTTGGCCGAGACTGGCCCTACCTCGAAACATTGTTGGCCCCTACTCTTACGGAGCCTACTTCTCTGGTACCGGAGAAGCCCGGAGACTTGTTCCCTTTTTCCCCAGAGATTTTCCCCCGTAGACACCATGCCCCAAAGACACGTAAACAGAGACGTGTGGAAAAAGAGGACTGGTTAAGAAAGGCTGGGACTCTTGGTAACATTAGTCAGCCCAAAGGACTGCAGGTCATGGCCGGGGATGACCAGGGTGGGGATAGATACGGGAATTTTGCCAGACCTGGATCTTCCTGACTTCCGTCAGAGGCAGAGGGAGGACCCAGCTCTGGCTAGACAATATGAGAAGGTGGTACAGGTCAACAACAAGATAATGGATGAACAGGGTGTAAAAGTGTTTCCACATTTTGAACTGTTGAATGACATTCTATATCGTGTGAATAAGGTTACACAAACAGGGGAGGTCATTCGACAGATGCTAGTCCCTAAAGGGTTGATTAAAACGGTGTTCACCCTAGCCCATACTCTCCCATGGGGTGGTCATTTGGGCAGAGATAAAACCACGGACCGCATCTCGTCCCAGTTTTACTGGCCAGGCATACATGGTGACATCATGAAACTATGTGAGACATGTCCTGAATGCCAGTTAACTAGCCAAAAAGGACAGAAGTCGGCTCCCTTGGTTCCTCTGCCCTTGGTAGCCGTCCCATTCGAGAGAATTGGGGTAGATCTGGTGGGACCTTTAGAACCCTCTGCGAAGGGACATAAATTTATACTCGTTGTGGTAGATTATGCCACCAGATATCCTGAGGCCTTCCCTCTGAGATCAGCCACTGCTAAACAGGTTGCTCACAGGCTGTTAGAACTGTTATCTAGGGTAGGACTTCCCCAAGTAATGTTAACTGACCAGGGAACAAATTTCATGGCAAAGTTAATACAGGATGTCCTAAAGTTATTGGAGGTAAAATCCGTCCGGACCTCGGTCTACCATCCTCAGACTGATGGATTGGTAGAGAGGTTTAACCGTACTTTATAAACCATGCTTAGGAAGTTTGTGGACACTGAAAAGCGAGCTTGGGATGAACTTCTCCCTTTCCTGTTGTTTGCGGTACGAGAAGTTCCCCAATCATCTACAGGCTTCTCCCCGTTTGAGCTCCTATATGGACGCCAAACTCGGGGTATTCTCGACCTACTGAAGGAATCCTGGGAGGAGGAGCCCTCCTCCTCCAAGAATACCCTTCAGTATGTCATAGAACTTAGAAATCGCCTAGACATGATAGGTCGGTTTGCTAAGGAAAACCTCAAATCTGCTCAAGAACATCAAGAAAGGCAGTATAACCAAAATGCTCGCTTGAGGGTCTTCCAACCTGGGGACCAAGTGATGCTACTACTACCGACATCAGAGAGTAAACTCCTTGCGAAGTGGCAGGGTCCTTTCCAAGTTCTCCACCGCACCGGGGAGGTGAACTATGAGATCTCTCAACCAGGGTCCAGGAAAGGTAAACAAATCTACTACGTGAACCTTCTGAAACCTGGAAAACGATGAGATCACTGTTCATCCACCCTCGGGAAGGAGAGACGGATTTGGGTCCGCAGCTTCCAAAGGGTAGTACGTACAATGACCATCAGGTTCCCATGGGAGGGCAGTTAACAACGGGAACAAAGGTCAGACCTACTAGAATTATGTGACCAGTTCCCAGATGTTTTTCCGGAGCTGCCAGGGCAGACTAATTTAGTGTCCCATAGAATTGAGACAGAACCTGGCGTAAAATTACGGTCCCGTCCCTATAGATTGCCAGAGGGCCGAAAAGACCTGGTAGAGAGGGAGATAATAGACATGTTGGAATTGGGCGTGATCGAGGAGTCCCACAGCGAATGGTGTAGCCCTATCGTTTTGGTCCCTAAACCAGATGGGAAGGTGAGGTTTTGCGTGGATCTGCGAAAGGTAAATGCTGTATCCAGATTTGATGCATATCCAATGCCTAGGGTGGATGAATTGCTTGACTCGCTTGGGAAAGCAGAGTATATCTCTACCCTAGATCTCACGAAAGGATATTGGCAGATACCTCTAGTGGAAGAATCCAAATGCAAAACTGCCTTCGCCACCCCTCTCGGGTTATACCAATTCGTCACTATGCCATTTGGGTTACATGGGGCTCCAGCCACGTTCCAAAGGTTAATGGACAAGGTATTACGACCCCATAGGGCATATGCCGCGGCCTACTTGGATGACATTGTCATCTATAGCAGACACTGGCAGTCTCATATAAAAAGGTTAAGGGCAGTCCTAACGTCCTTAAGAGAAGCAGGGCTCACTGCAAATCCAAAAAAATGTGCCCTGGGTAAATCCACTACAAAGTACTTGGGCTATGCCGTTGGGGGAGGGATAGTAAGGCCACTAGCTAGCAAGGTGGCCGCCATAAAGGAAGTCCCCACCCCACAGACAAAGACACAGGTCCGCTCCCTTTTGGGGTTAGCAGGGTATTACCGGCGGTTTATCCCCAATTTTCAGAAATATCTGCACCCCTAACAGATCTGACAAAAAAGAGTGCCCGACCCAAGTTAAATGGTCTTGGGAGTGCCAAGACGCCTTTGACATGCTAAAAAAGTGCCTGTCAGAGGGCCCCGCTCTTCGGAGCCCAGATTTTAAAGAGCCCTTCATCATCTAGACGGATGCCTCAGAGGTAGGACTGGGAGCAGTACTGTCTCAGCAATTTGATGGTGTTGAACACCCCATACTGTTCATCAGCCGGAAGCTGTTCCCAAGGGAAGTGAGGTATTCCGTTATTGAGAAGGAGTGCCTCGCTGTAAAATGGGCAATTGAGGCCTTGAGACATTATGTCGCCGGAGTACACTTCACCCTGGTCACTGACCATGCACCCTTGAAGTGGTTAAACACCATGAAGGACACAAATCCAAGGTTGACCAGGTGGTATATGGCCCTCCAACCCTTCTCTTTGATATTCAGCACAGACCTGGAAAAGACCATGGAAATGCTGATTTTTTTGTCAAGAGAAGGAGTGGAGGGTCGGGCTTCAGCCGTGTGGGACACTAGCCACACACAAACAGGGGAGGTATGTGACAGGGTGAAGTCAACCCCTATCAGTTATGCCTGGGAAATATATGTCTGAGTGCTTCATCCAGCACTCATAAGGGTTAACTCAGGTGGAAGCTAGCTAATCTGGATGTAAGATGACACCTGAGAGCCAGCAAGGTAGATAAGGATCTTGTTACCAGCAGTAGCGGGCTGTCTGAGATGAGAGCACATGGATAGATGTGCTGCTAGCCAGAAGGATACAGCACACTACTTACTGCAGCCAAAGTAAGATATCTTCCATTTGTTTGCATGACTGCTTAAAAAGACTCTTACGGTTTGGGTATGGTTTAGCCAGCCAGCCTGCTAGCTAGGACTGCTGTGTTAGTCAGTTTTCTCCCAACATGGAGCAGGATTTATTTGCTTAAAGGGACAGTGTACCCGCATGTTATGTTGCTGTGGAGAAATAAAGCCACTGAACGTTTTCATTTATCCTGAAACTAAACGTGTGGACTGTTCCCTGACCTCGGCTACAGGCCGTCCTGCCACACACCCCCACCAAAAAATATACATTTAAAATAATACAAGCCCTTAACACATACACTAAAGTATTGTGGAAAATTAATATGATCCACATACAGTATGGATAATACTGTATTTGACCATTTGACATACATTAAGCTGTATTAACAAAGTACATACATTTAGCACTCAGAGGGGTACACGTGTTGTCTTCGTGCCTTTCTGGGTGTCCCCGGGTCTTGGCGAGAATATCTCTGTGTCCCCCTGAGCTGATTATCATTAATTGAATTAAAGGAGAACACATTATTGTTTTGAAATTAATGACAATGTAATTACATCTATCTTCCTAACTTGATAGTGTACCAGCAAAAGTAAGCAGGGGGGTAATTTAAAGGGCAATACTCCCGTGATCAAAAAACAACCATGCTGTCAATAATCCAAAAAACAACAAAAAACAAAAAACAAATCCTGAAGAAATCCAAAAAATCTTCCCTGAAGAAGTAGTTAATTCTACGAAACTAGTTGGATGTAACATTCTATTGCCTTATATCTGCTTACATTGGCCTTTGTCTATGTGTTGGCCTGTCCTGTTTTTATTTCATCCTGTGTGCTGTTTTGGACACTTGTGAGAGACTCTGTAAGACTGTTCAAACTTCCCTATTGAATCCACCACTGCTGTGAAGACAGCAGCAAGCTGCGTTTTAACCTCTCTGCAGAGGATACACCTGCCAAGGTACAGGAGCAGCTTCATATCGGCTAGGAAGCAGGAGCGATTTCACCGAGCCCCAGTACCAGCTGCTGAACCTGGCTGCATGAAGGGAAATCCCCTTGGGAGTGAAAAGACTGACGTCCTGCCCCAGAATCAACTGAGCTGCAGCAGCAGAGGGAAGCAAGCACCTGAATCTACAGCTAACAGCCGAGTGGTAAACAGTGTGATACACACTACATGCCTTTTACCAACCTTTTTTATGTACGCAGATATATTACCCCCTTTTTAATTCTATAATATATTGTTGAATTTGCTTCACTATTTGGCGTTGTGCGCTGTTTTCTTTTGTTTCCCTTGTCAATAATCCAACCTTCGGCCACAACTTTAAACAAACAAACTAGTACCTCTTGTGATGTAACACCTTCATGAGTCAACATGTTACATACAAATGTCATGATTGTGTCATTATTTTATAGGAATTACTCATATTGTGTCGCAGCATCGCTTTGCCTGTGGATTTATGAATGGTGTGTATTTGGTGATTACATCACATTTTATTATGTGTTTAATGCATCTGAATTAAAATATAATGAATGTTTGAATGACTACAATTAATGACTACAACACACGTGCCATCATTTACAATCATGTTGATTAGTAGCCTGTCTATTTAAAAGATACCTGGAGGCACTTACCTTCCAGTGTGCTATGGATGTGGAACCAGAATACGGTTTTGTGTTGTATTTTGCAAGGAGGAAGAGGGAGATTATATTGCAGTGAGAGAGAGGAGAGAGAGGAGAGAGAGAGAGAGAGAGGAGAGAGGGGAGAGAGAGGAGAGAGAGAGAGGAGAGAGAGGAGAGAGAGATCTGTATTGTGAGGCACATAGCCCCCCGCAATTTTAGGGAAAGATGCTCCCTAGAGGGCTTGAGTGAGGCTGACATTATCAGCCGCTACCGATTGAGCGGCTATCTTGGAACTCTATGAAGTGTTAAGGGAAGATTTGGAGCCAACAACAGACAGGAGTCATGCAGTGCCCGGGCTTGTTAAAATGGTGAGCTCATTACATTTCCTTGCTTCTGGCTCATTTCAGACGACAGTGGGCATAGTAGGCGGGGTCTCGCAGACAACATTCTCCCGGGCCTTTAGTCAGTTTTTATGTTCACTGACTCGACGGGTAAGTGATTATATACATTTCCCTAGTGAGCAGATAGAGTGGCAGGCACTGAAGACGGCATTTTATAATGTAGCTGGGATACCCAATGTGATGGGTGCTATAGATTGCATGCATGTTGCGTTGACTCTGCTACTGCTACTGCTACTGCTAGGAGAGGGATTTCAGGAACCGGAAACATTACCACTCACTCAATGTGCAGGTCGTATGTGACGCGCACATGAAAATAATGTGTGCGGTTGCCAAATTCCCAGGTGCCTGCCACAATTCCCATATTCTGCAGAGATCATTAGTCTTCCGTAAATTTAAATCGGGGGAATTCGAGGATTGTTGGCAATTGGGTAAGTCAATGTTACAGAAACTGTACTTAGATGTACATTTAATGTAGAGTTGAATGTTTCATAATGTGTAGCAAATATTTTATGTAACCACTGATACTGCACATTTTTCAAAATGGTGAGCTCATTACATTTCCTTGCTTCTGGCTCATTTCAGACGACAGTGGGCATAGTAGGCGGGGTCTCGCAGACAACATTCTCCCGGGCCTTTAGTCAGTTTTTATGTTCACTGACTCGACGGGTAAGTGATTATATACATTTCCCTAGTGAGCAGATAGAGTGGCAGGAACTGAAGACGGCATTTTATAATGTAGCTGGGATACCCAATGTGATGGGTGCTATAGATTGCATGCATGTTGCGTTGACTCTGCTACTGCTACTGCTAGGAGAGGGATTTCAGGAACCGGAAACATTACCACTCACTCAATGTGCAGGTCGTATGTGACGCGCACATGAAAATAATGTGTGCGGTTGCCAAATTCCCAGGTGCCTGCCACGATTCCCATATTCTGCAGAGATCATTAGTCTTCCGTAAATTTAAATCGGGGGAATTCGAGGATGGTTGGCAATTGGGTAAGTCAATGTTACAGAAACTGTACTTAGACGTACATTTAATGTAGAGTTGAATGTTTCATAATGTGTAGCAAATATTTTATGTAACCACTGATACTGCACATTTTTCATGTTGTATGTCATTGATTACTTATCTAATCCATGTAATGCAGCGTTACATTATATAATGTTGAGTGGATAGTTAGGGCATGTGTTGTGTATTATACACTCAGTGTGATGTACTAGGACATGGCAATAGTTCAATTATGGAATATTGTAACATATTATATAAACATTCATGTGATGTGACTGTCTTATAGGCGATTCAGGATATGGAAGCCGGCCTTGGCTTCTGACACCACTGGGTAATCCTCAAAATCCTGCGGAGGAAATATATAATGCCACCCACATAGCCACCCGCTCGGTGATTGAGAGGACATTTGGAGTTTTGAAAAGTCGCTTTCGCTCTCTTGATAGATCTGGTGGTGTGCTCCAGTATTCGCCAGCGAAGGTTGGTGACATTGTGATTTGTTGTTGCATTCTGCACAACATTGCAGTAAGGCACAATATTCAACACGACATTCCTGATGATTTAGAGGAGGATCTTGTTTATTAAATATGGTAATGTTTATTGTGGGGTCTAGGAGATGGGTAGTGGGGCTGTTCTCTGTAGTGTTTTTATTGTGGGTAGCGGGGGTGGGTGAAGGGGGTATTGTCCCCTAGGGTGGCTGGGTAGGCCTCCCTGGTGGGTAGTGGGTGAGGGTGGTTAGGCCTATCTCGGTGGAAGTGGGTGATTATGGTTAGGCCTCCCTGTTGAGTATAGTTACCTGCATTATATAGCATTCAAACTCGGTGCAGTCATGGAAGGGGTGTTTGCGAGGTAGCCGGTGTAGTCAATCAATTCGTTGTTTGGTGTGTTCATCTCGGTAGCGTTGTACCTTACTCCATAACAGCTTGGATATTGTGGAATGTACTGAGGCAGACACAAAGTGACAAGTAGTTTGATATCCCCAAAACGTTTTTTGTACGTCTCTGGGGTTCGACGAAACACGCCGGATGCAGATACAGATGTGCTAATTTGGGTCCACAGTTTCGTCTTGTGACTGGTCTTCGTTTTTGCTGTGAATATGTAAAAATGTCTTATTACATGCCTATAGGTTAATGTACATGAAACTAGTGTGATTTGATAATGTATGCAAATATATTAAATACACAAAAGTGTACCAACATGTACATATAGTTACATACACCTATTAGGCGAGGTCATACGTGCATTCGTGATTACTAAAATGTGCCCAATCAGCTGCACACATCCGTTATAGCATTAATGTTTCACAGCTCAATGTTACGTAACTAATTTATTTCAGCTACACAATGTTTTCATAAAATACAAAGATCATTATTTGAATACAATCATTCAAGAAATACTTACATAACATTGAGCCATATAGTCGGTCATAAGAAGCCATGACACCTTCAACAAGTATTTCTGTTTCCCATTGGGTAAACCGTGGGTTTCGGATGCCCTCAGCACGATCCTGTCTTGATGGTGGCCCCTCATCACTTCCAGGATCAGACTGCTCGGCATCACTGGTCGGATGCTGGCCACTGTACCTCTCTCCCTGTCCACTACTCTCGCTACCCTCTCCCACCTGCACTCCTCCACCTGGGGTAGCATCATGGGACGTACCGGCATGGGATGTACATGCCCTGACAGGACGGACCATACCTGTACGTGCCACTCCACTCCCACGCTCCACCACTCCTCCTGTCACCGCCACTCCTCCACTCGCCACCACTCCTCCAGCCAACGTACTCCTCCACTCCCACCACTCCTCCAGCCACCGCCACTCCTCCACTCGCCACCACTCCTCCAGCCACCGCCACTCCTCCACTCGCCACCACTCCTCCAGCCACCGCCACTCCTCCACTCGCCACCACTCCTCCAGCCACCGCCACTCCTCCACTTGCCACCACTCCTCCAGCCACTACAACATGCCCACGTCCACTCCCACATCCACTCCCACGTCCACTCCCACTTTCACTTAGTCACTCACTCAGTCACAAAAAACAAATAGAAACAAAAATGACACACTAACAAAGTTCTTTCACACTAACAATACAAAAATGTAGAGAAAAAAATCTAATAACACAAGACAACTCACTCAATAATCACCAACAACTCACAAATCAACAGCTCTCTTCTCCTACCACCAAGTCCAGTCTATCTTGCCATTCCTCCCAACAGCACGACACATGATCCTGAAAATGGGCGCTTTATATTGGGTGAACAATAAAAATTGACACTTGAAACTGTGAGTACAATGATTGTAAAGAGGTTGACTAATTATCATCACTTCAGCATTTCAGCATCTCAGCACTTAACCCCTACATTACCATCTCCATAAAGAAACCAATCAACAAATATATCCCCAAACATTTACAACCATACTATAGTGAAGGAAATGACTCCTAACATGGATTCTCACACAGATTCCCCCAGGAAACTAAGGGGACATACATGAACATCAGGGGACATTAATTGCCTTATCGTTGAAATGCCAAACTTATTCACAATGACCTTTATTTATAATTATAATATTTTAGATGAGCAGGGGGTCTCCGGAACTGAACCGCATTGTTTTCAAGTCCAGGGATCCCCTACTTCAGGAGATACAGGCCCCGTTATGGGGTGCCGGTATCCCCTGCACTTTAAAGCTTCCGCGTCACGTGACCGGGACATTTAAATTCTGCTGTGGAAACCGGCACCCCATAACAGGGCCTGTATCTCCTGAAGTAGGGGGTCCCCGAGCCTGAAACCAGTGCGGTTCAGCTTGGAAGACACCCTACTCCCGCACAATATAAATAAAAATTACATGAATGCAGCTTCATAACCATTGCAGATATACGCAACGCTAACAGAATTATGTTTATTGTTATTGGTGTTTTTGACATTAGTGTAGATGAGCAGGGGGTCTCCGGAGCTGAACCGCATTGGTTTCAGGTCCGGGGACCCCCTACTTCAGGAGATACAGGCCCTGTTATGGGGTGTCGGTATCCATAGCAGAATTTTAAATGTCCCGGTCACGTGACGCGGAAGCTTTAAAAGTGCAGGGGATACCGGCACCCCATAACTGGGCCGGTATCTCCTGAAGTAGGGGGTCCCCGGACCTAAAACCAATGCAGTTCAGCTCCAGAGACCCCCTGCTCATGTACACTATTATTAAAATGATTTTATTTAGTGTACGATCGCCTGTAACAGCCTTGCATGGAGATGCCAAATCTCCATGCAAATGTTACATACGGCTTTCTTTTCTATCAGCTACCGTACGTGAAGTTTCAGTGCGCTAGCTGAGGGAAAAAAACCAACACGCACGGTATGGCTGTTTTGAGCGCGTCCGATAGAAAATGGGATGAAGGGCTTAGTGAATCGCGCCTCCGGCTTCACTTTTTAACGGACGGGTTATTTTTTTCAGCCTGACGAATAATCACAGTGTTTAACCCCCCCAGACTTAACCGTAGGTTGCTATCCAGACCCACCAGAGCAGGAGGCCTGGCATTCCCTTGCCTTCTCTCGTATTTACAGGGCTGCACAACCAAGTCAGTTGGTGGCATGGCACACCAACCCTTTACTTAGGAGATGGGACTCCTTAGAGGCACACCTGAAAAGTCCAACCTCCATAGAAAATATGTTGTGGATCTCTACCCGGGTAGGTCTTTTGAAAACACCATTTTGCCAGCGATCACACCCTCCCTTAGACTATTGGACAGAATAAAGTTTAAATATAAGCTTAGCAGTCCAAACTCCCTGATGACCCCTAACTTTGGGAACAGAGATTTGTCCCTGGGGTATTCCAAACAAACTTTGCGAAATGGCGGCAAGCAAACATCAGCAGACCTTTTGACATTAGCCATGACCTTAAGGTGACTCCCTTTGACAAACTGGTTAAGGACAGAGGAGTTGCGTTGGGGGAGATCTTCCGTTATCTCCAGTGAAGGGCTTTTTATGCAAAAGTTATGCCCACTAGCCCTATCTCAATGTTTGAAAGACTCTGTCTGGGAGCAGACCCCCACCAGAGGTTGATTTCAGAGTTGTACGGCCAATTTTCCTGCCAGCAGAAGACCCCCAGGGTAAGCTTAAATTTATGGGAAAATGGGAAAAGGATTTGGGTGAGGAACAGAAGGACGATGATTTGGAGGACATTTTTGAGTCCATAGCTAAAAGCTCAATCTGCTCAACTATTCGAGAAAATGCCTACAAAGTTATTGGCACAACACTCTGGAAAACATTGATAAATATGTCCCAGGCTACTCCCCCATTTGTCCCAAAAGATTCGGTGGGGTTGCTTCTTTCCTACATATGTGGTGTCTTATTCTCAGGTGCAAGACCTCTGGAGGCAGGTGGGATCTTGGATCCAACAGATCCTGGCTCAGATATTCCCCTAGACCCGTTGTTGTTTCTATTGACCAAACCACTCCAAAATACATAAGGGCGGAAAATAAGTTAATAACTCATATTATTACTGCAGCACGGTGTGCGATAGCAAGCTTGTGGAAACAGGATAAGCTATCTCCAATTTCACTTATTAGAAACAAGGTATGGTTTTATATGTACAGTATGATGGAAAAATGTACTAGTTTCCTGAACGACAATACCATAATTTTCAGAAGGTGTGGCTGCCCTGGATTGCTCACACAGGTAGTCAATATGTAGATTTAGTTTCTCATTGCCTGTAGCCCCCTGGAATCAACCTTATATCGCGGCTAGGGATCCGGCTGCCTCCCCATGATTCTCCCCGTATTAGTTTGATTGCGACAAATCTAATACAGAGTGCTTCTCCTGGTATTGTACAGGTTAAAAAGAGCTTCAATGAGACTTAGAACTATGCAACTAATGTTGACAGATTTATTATTAATCATTCTTCCTGATAATGTACAGGTTATTAAGAATTTATATTAGTGTTAGGACCCATGATACGTGGTCTGCCTTGGATGGGCTCATGGGCTTATGACACTTTGGACAAAGAGTTAAACTAAACAACCATTTTAATCAACATGTATTTGTGTCAATGGATGTAGCTCTGAGCTCTGTCTGTGTTTCATGTTTTGTCTCTGATTATAAATATTATATTGCCATTCTCAGTAGCACTCCTCTTTGACACTTATACGCATATATATATATATATATATATATATATATATATATATATATATATATATATATGTTGTGGTTATTTTGGGGGTTCAATATGAGCTTATAGGGGTTCTGTATGTTTCACGTCTATGTAAAGTACTAAGCATTGTCGTTCCAACAAGGTGCTGTTCCCCCTCCCCCTTTTTCTTTTATGTATCCAACCCCCCTCCCCCACCTGTCACTCATCCTATAATGTTTTATTTCTGTATAGCTCTGCTTTGATACTCAAACATTTAAGTTGAAAAAAAAAGACATGGAACTTGAAAAAGTGCAGAGAAGAGCCACTAAATTAACAAAGGAGATGAAAAAGAGGCTAGCTAATTTAGATTTGTTTACATTAGTAAAGAGGCATCTAAAAGGAGATATGATAACTATATACAAATATATTCAGGAACAATACAAGAAGCTTTCAAAATAACTATTCATCCCAAGGGCAGTACAAATGACTCGGGCCATCCCTTATGATTGGAGGAAAGGAGATTTTACCAGCAACAAATGAAAGGGTTCTTTACAGTAAGGGCAGTTAAAATACCAAATTCATTACCCATGCAGACTGTGATGGCAGATACAATGGATATCTTCATTAAAAAAAGGTTGGATATTTTTTTAAGAAAGGAAAGGTATGCAGAGATATACCAAAATAAGTAAACATGTCAAGGATGTTGATCCAAGGAGAAATCAGATTGCCATTATTTGGAGTCAGGAAGGAATTTAGTTTTCCCCTTATGAGACAGCATTGGATGATGTTTTACTTTTTTTGTTTGCCTTCTCTGTATCGACATTCTGTAAATGTAAGATAAGTGTCTGTGGTCTAAATTTAGCATAGGTTGAACTTGATGGACATATATATTTGTTCAACCTCTTCTATTATGTAACAATTTAACTATTACTTTTCCTTTAATTGCCAACTTAGTGATGTCCTATTAACTTCCTGTCCAATCCTCCTGTCCTGTTGTCCTGGGGATGTGTAGATCATTCTTCTAAGAATGACAACCATCTCACCACTTTCTAAAGTTTGCTACAGGACAGTAAAGTGGCCTTTATGTTTTGACATAAAAGCTAATTTCTCCTCCCTGCCTACCTACACTGTCCTTTCTACATTTACCTGGCACAGCTATGATCCAATCCGGATTTTCATTGTACAGTACCATGATACAGAAATAGTCACAATATCCAAATTATCCCTTGCCATTACTACAGTTAGTTTTTAGATTTTAGACTACTACCATTTCTACACATACTGTACAGATGCAGCGGCCTTTAACCGACCACATCTTGTTCTAGATTTTGGCAAATTCGCCAAATACCATGCATGATAGTCTGCAGAAGACTAATGGCCCAACGGATTAACATAGCAGGGGTCCCTGCTGTGTGAGTCCTACCGAGTTCTACCTCTGTGTAAGAGACGCACAGTAAGAGATAGGCTGAATCAGTCACTCTACCTACATGCTTCTAACAGGTGATTGCGGGGGGTTAATTTAATTTTAATATTACAGTATTGTAGCAGGGGCCTCAGGAGCTGAACCGCATTTATTTCAGGTCCCGGAACCCCCTACTTCCCGAGATACAGGCCCGGTATGGGGTGCCGGTAATCCCACGATGTTAAAATCCTGTGAGTCACGTGGGATTTAAATTCTGCAGGGGGATACCAACACCCCATAACAGGGCCTGTAACTCAGGAAGTAGGGGTCACCGAGGCTGAAATCAACCTTGTTCAGCTCAGAAGACCCCCTGCTTCCGCACACTAGTATCAAATATCCCCCTCCCCAAGACAAAAATCATTACCTCCTCTCTTCTCTCCATATCTCCCCCCTTTCTCCCCCATCTCCTCCCTCCCTCTCCCCTTTCCCCCTCCCCCTCTCTCCTCCCTCCCTCCCCCCTTCCCCCTCCCTTCCCCCTTCCCCCTCCCTTCCCACCCTACTCCCACTTCCATCCCCCTTCCCTTTATAAGCAGAAGTTTATTTATGCCTCCTCCCTTCCATTTCACTCCCCCCCCCTTCTCAGAAGTTCCCCTCACAGGGAAACTGGTCACAAAACAATACGGGATGTATACCCATCTTTGACTGTATCACCAATAAATACCCACCCAGTGGCGAGAGTTGTTTAGCTAAACTAAATGGGGAATGTTTGGTGTGCGAGATTGAGGGTTCCTGTATCCCTCCCTTTGCTGTCCATGGAATTCCAGGACCGGGTTGGTCCCCAAAAGGCCTTAGGCCCAATAATCCAGCACCTGGATGACTGGTTCCTTTAACTTAGGGCTTACTCTTGGCCCTATTTGTTTTCTTTTCCTGCTGTCTTATTCCCAGCAGGTTCCCCTCCCTTTCACAGTTCCCTCCTCCCCCTCCCTCCCCCTTCTTGGACCTTGTCCGCCAGGGCCGATTCAAATATTGAGGCTTCCCAGGATGTGGGAACAAGAGTCTCAGATAATTTCATAGAAAAATGTAAGGACCACTCCAGTGGAAAAGGAGTCGTCTTAATATTTCACGTCAGTCAATAACTATGGCTAATTCCACTTCTATAAAAATTATATCACTAAATGTGAAGGGACTTCAGACTAATAAGAAGAGAAGGCTGGCTCTTCAAAAACTTAAACAATCTGGCGGCGATATACTGTAGTATTCCTCCAGGAGACACATTTTGGTGTTCACGACCACCCTAACACATTAAGGAGTGTTTTTCCATTCGCATTTTATTCCTCATTCAGCAGCAAGAAGCGAAGGGTGGCAATTCTAATCAAACAGGGAATTCCCTTTAATGCAGAAAAAGTAGTCACTGACCCAGAGGGTAGATTTCTTGCAATCTATGGTTCACTTTCTGGCTCGGCAATTGCTCTAATCAATCTGTACTCGCCAAATGAGAACCAGACGGAATTTCTGAAATCAGTACTAGAATCGATTGAACCCAGTTTTTGTCCTCGATGATTGTATGGGGAGACCTGAATATGGTCTCTAATCCCGAAGTAGATAGATCCTCTACCACAGGTCAGACCCACACAGTTCTTGTTCAAATAACAGGGAAAAAATTTAGGGGTATAATAAAACACTTTTTGCTGATGGATGTATGAAGGGCAAAACATCAGGGCCAGAAGGACTACACATTCTATTCTTATCCTCACCAAACCTACTAACAAATAGACTATTTTCTAGTCACAAAAAAAAATTTTCAGGCCTCTTTAAATTCGGATATTGAACTTATCACCTGGTCATATCATGCGCATATTGACCTAACCCTCACCATTCCATTTGTAAAAACTAACTCCTTTCACTGGATATTAAATGATTCACTTCTGAATTACACGGAAATAGAGAACAAAATTAGGCGGGCCCTAAAAGAATATTTCAATCTCAAAAAAGGCTCAGTCTCATCTCCGGCGATGCTCTTTGAAGCCCATAAGGCTACAATCAGGGGTAACTTTATCTCCATCGCATCTTACAGAAAAAAGTCAAACTGAAAATATAAAGATAAAGTTACAAATTTTGAACAACAACATAAAGCAAATCTGTCAAAAAAAAGTATACAAAGCCTTGGGCGCAGCCAGCTCAGAGCTGAGACAGATACAACTAAAAGATGTTGAGAAGGCCCTGAAATGGAGCAATCAACAATATTTTGACATGGGTAAAAAAGCGGATAAACTCTTAGCCAATAAACTAAGGGGGTGAGGTCACAAATAACAGCGATTAAGGATAAAAATCGCAATATTATTTACAATGACAGGAGAATTGCACAAGACTTTACCAAATTGTATACAAAATTAAATAATTTAAATTCCTATAAGGGAGCTTCTCTGCTCTCAAATTCAGAGGCAATTATGAGTTACTGACCGAAGAAGAAATTAAGACACTAAATGGTAAAATTACCCAGATTGAAATAGCAGAAGCGGTCAAAACACAGAAAATATCCAATGCCCCAGGCCCTGATGGTTTTACACTGGCGACACACTTTATCGCAGTGCGGCCAGATCCGCAAGCCGGGAGATTTCCCGGCTTGCTAGTGGCCGCCCCTCGGCGTGCCGCGCGTCATAGACGCGCGGTCACGCGTCTTCGGGAGCCTGCGCCCCCTGCACGCGCGTCCAGGGCTCCCCGAGGGAGCCCTGGTGTCCCGCGATCTGCGGGACGGCGGCAGGGGGTTCCGGGGGACCCGGCGGACCCGGCAGCGGGAGGGAGAGCGCCCCGATCGGAGGGCGCTCTTCCGCTGCTTCGGCGCGCGCCCGTCACACTCGGGCGCGCGCCAGGCTACTGCTGCGGCACAGAACGGGCAAATGCTCGAATAAACTGTGCCGCAGCAGTACTAATGTTTATTACAAAAGGTTATTAACTATACTTTCCCCATATCTACTGGAGATGTATAATTCATTTATGGATGGAAATCCAATCCCACCATCCATGTCGACTGCAAATTTAGTTATTATACATAAAGAGGGCCAAGATCCTATGTAATGTGGTAGCTATTGCCCAATCTCTTTGTTAAATAATTATCTGAAATTATATAGCAAAATCTTGGTGAATAGATTAAATCCTCTTGCCCAGATTGATACATATCAACCAAGTTTGATTTGTATCCGGTAGACAAGCATCAGATAACCCCCGTAAAAAAAAATATATATTGGACCATGTTCATCTTACTGGAATCAAAGCTATTCTGCTAAGTCTGGACACAGAGAAGGTATTTGACAGAATAGATTGGGTATTTCTAGATAAAACACTACAGAAATTTGGATTTAAAGATTCTTTTCTAGAAGGAGTCGGAGTACTCTATCAAAATGCGAGAGCTCTAGGGAATAGCCTGGACCCGATTAAAATAAAAAATGGTACGAGACAGGGTTGCCTATTGTCCCCTCTTCTTTTTGCTCTACAGATTGAACCACTTGCTTCCAATATTAGAACAAATATTAATATACAAGGTATAGTAATGCTAAAAATATACTATAAAATGTCATTATTCGCTGATGATATTATTCTGACCTTAGCTAATCCCCAGACCTCTTTAACCAACCTTCAAAAAGTCTTATCAGACTTTGGGAAAATCTCAGGATATAATATTAATAGTGATAAATCTAGAGCTTTAAATTTGAATCTCCCAGACCAGGAGATTAAATTGCTAAAACTGAATTTCAATTATACAGTAGATGGAGTTCCTCACACATTAAATATCTGTAAGTAAATGTGACCAGGCACTACCACTCTCTATATCAGAGCAAATACCCACCCCTGTTTGATAAGATCAAATAGGATCTGGCAAAATGGGAAGGATTCTAGGTGTCATGGATTGGGAGAATAGTATCAGTTAAAATGAACATACTCCCTAGATTACTATATTATTTTCAGACTCTCCCGGTCCGTATCCCTGGATCCGAATTGAAAAATCTACAAAATAGAATATTTCGTTTTATTTGGCAGGGCAAAAGACCCAGCAAGATCGGCTATGCTGACCTCAAAGATAAGAGGGGGTTTGGGTGTCCCATATATTACAATATACTACCAGGCCATCCAATTATGGCAGATGGTAGTGTAGAACGCAGACCTAACCCAAAATTGTTGGTTGACCATAGAATTCCAATATGCTAGTATGCCTTCTCTGCTAATGTATCTTTGGGCCCCCGATAAGAGTGATATGCATGCAAAAATGTTTGGGCTGGGCACGATGAAATTCACTTGGGAGATCTGGACCAAATCCAAGGGCAAATTTAAACTTGTATCTCCCGCGTCACAACTCACCCCACTTTTTGATAATCCTAACTTCCCCCCAGGATGTGGCTACAAACAATTTGACCAGTTTAAAGCAAAGGGTATTAGAGTAATTGATGATCTAATATATAACGTGAAATTTTCCAATTTCCAGGAGCTCCGAATCAGGTATGAGGCACCAGATTTCAACATGTTTAAATACCTCCAGATTAGACATTTTCTACAAAAAAGTTCCAGAAATTAGTATTCCCCTCTTTTACAAGTTTTGAGGTATTGTGTAGGAGAGATAATTATCAAAAAGGTTTGATTACTAGAATACTGCTGCGGCACAGTTTATTCGAGCATTTGCCCGTTCTGTGCCGCAGCAGTAGCCTGGCGCGCGCCCGAGTGTGACGGGCGCGCGCCGAAGCAGCGGAAGAGCGCCCTCCGATCGGGGCGCTCTCCCTACCGCTGCCGGGTCCGCCGGGTCCCCCGGAACCCCCTGCCGCTGTCCCGCGATCGCGGGACACCAGGGCTCCCTCGGGGAGCCCTGGACGCGCGTGCAGGGGGCGCAGGCTCCCGAAGACGCGTGACCGCGCGTCTATGACGCGCGGCACGCCGAGGGGCGGCCACTAGCAAGCCGGGAAATCTCCCGGCTTGCGGATCTGGCCGCACTGCGATAAAGTGTGTCGCCAGTGTATATGCGGGAATGGAGGTTGACTCTCCTTTTCATGACTATATGCTAAAATGGGCGGCTGATTTAAACATTGAAATTAACAGATATAATTGGGAGGATATCTGGGAGTTCATTGTGAAAACCTCCATATGTACTACTATTAAAGAAAGGCTGTGTCCTAGAGAGGACGGGCAGGCAGTGCACAGCTTGTGGAGTGTGAAACAAAAGAACACGACGGTGGCTGGATCACGGTTTAGATAAAAATAGCTTCTTTATTTGGCTCTTACAAACAACTGTTCACATGATGCTGTGAGAGGTACTCTGACGCGTTTCGGGCCTCCTGCCTTTTGTCAAATAGTTTTTGACTCTACTTTAGAGTACAGATCAATATATTATTAGGACAATATTTGGGGGGCATTTCTGACTTTGTATTGCTGCTGGTTTTTGCAATGTTAGTTTATAATGTGCCTATCATTGTTTGGTATTTTTCTGCTTGATTGAAATAAAATGTTGGCGATTGATTTTTTTTCTTTTCTTTTTGGTAACTTAAATTTTATTGGATAGTACAGGCATAATGTAAAACATACAATACATATAATACATTTTGTCGAGTAAAGGATAGCACCCGGTTTTTCGGGCCCTACTCGACCGGGTGTTTCACAATAGACTGAGCAATCGATATTACAGTTTGATATATAGCTCTTAATAATAATAACATACTAACAATGTACCAAAAGAAGACAGGGGAGAAAAAAAAAGGGGGGGGTAGAGTAGGGAAGGGGGGATGGGCTGGGGAGATGGTGAGGTACGGCTGGGGACACTCCTTTCCTCTCGGGGCACTCGATACTCGCGAACTATTTCCCCGTGTCTTAGTCCAATTCTCTATTGTTGACTCTGCTTAATTGCTGACTCGGGATCTTATTATATGGAGTAAGACATGCTGTTGCCTCCCAAGGAGAACACACCTACATCTATCATAGCCAGATTGTGTCCCTTTCAATCCCCGGGATATCTGTCTGTGCCAACCAAGGCGTCCAGACTTTTAGAAAATTGGTGCCAGTGTCATTAACTAAACTCGTCGATTTTTGTTTTTAATTAATGATGTGTTGTGTTGGCTAATGCATTTAATGGTTGTTTCTGATATTGTTTAATGTATTTCTTTGAAGGTTACGGGTTTACTTAATTAATAGTTGTGGTATTAATGAATTGCCTTGATTCGTTACTGTTTTAATTCATATCTGTTGTATTAATGAATTGCCTTGATTGGTTACTGGTTTAATTAATTGGAAAAATGAGGAGCAAACCTCAAAAAACCCGATGCTCTGTCACTAGCAATGATGTAATAAAAAAATATAAAAATATACTCTTTGATAAAGTCTCTGGGGAGATGAAACGCGTTAGAGCTGTACACTTTGTATGCTTTTTCATTCTTTGATGAATAAATAAATTTTTTATTAATTTAGCGCTTGGTTGATTCCGACGATTCGGGGAGGCAGTGACCACCATTTCTATCCCCTTTTTTGCTGGTTTAATTAATTCATAGCTGTTGTATTAATGAATTGCTTTGTTTGGTGTTTTGTACACTAATGTGTTGAAATTAGGTGCCCATTGTGTGCTATAGTGGCTTATCATGCCCATATTATTACAGTATATGGGTATGATGTACCACTATACTACACAATGGGTACAGGGTGGGTAGCGGGCCAGGGTGGGTTAACCCCTTATTTACTGTAGCGGTTTTTAGACATTAGATTGTATTTATTATGTATGTATAGTATGCTTTCTGGCAACGGAGGACAGAGGGACCTGCTGTATCCAGAGGAGGAAGCCCTTCATATTGCTGTGGTAAGTAGAACTGTATTTATTTACTTTATTTATGCTTGCTTATGTTGTGTTTAATAATGGGAAATAATCTATTATCCATATCTGGATAATAGTTATTTTGCCCATTACTGTACTGTATGTGTTTGGGTGGGGGGGAGGGGGGTATCTATTTATTTAAATGTCTGACATGTTTTTTTTTTTTTACATACAGGGTTGGTACCTTAGATCTGCGGGGACCTCTGGAGACCACCCGAGGACCCACGGATGCCCATGGGTCCCACCTGTGGACCCACGGGGGACACCTGCGGGGAAGAACCAGGGGCCCAAAGCTGTGGGGGCCAACCGGACCCACAAGAACCACTCGAGGGCCCCCAGACACCCGTGGGAACTACCCGATGGCCTCAGACACATGTGGGACTCACTAGGGGACCCCCAGACACCTGTGGGCCCACCTGTGGACCCCATTATTGGGCCCATGGTGATCCGCGGGGACCACCTGGAAGCCCACGGTGCCTGGCAGGGACCACCCGGAGGCCTCCATATCCTGAGGTACTGGTGCACTGTGGGGTCTGCGGACACCTGCCGGGACCACCGGGGACTCCCGTCGGCCTGGGATATAAATCCTGTGTGTAAAATAATAAATCATGTCTTTATGGGGGCCATGGGGGGTGGGTGGGTTGTGTATTAGTGGGTGGGTAGTACAGTACTGTACATATTGTAATGTAATCTGCTACAGTACTGTGCCTTAACCCCTTCATTGCCTTAGCGGGCATTGTATGGCCGCTAAGTTAATGAAGATGCTTACATTTTTATTTATTGTATGTGTGAGCAGGGGGTCTCCTGAAACTGAACAAAGTTTATTTCAGCGTCGGGGACCCCCTACTCCCCAAGATACAGGCCCAGGTATGCATGCCGGTATCCCTCTGCATTGTTTACAGTACATCCCACATAGATTTTAACATGGCGGAGATACCGGCACCCCATAATGGAGCCTGTAACTCGGGAAGTACTCCGATGCGTTTAGTTAGTCCACCAGAAAACATTAGTGAGGATCACGGGGTATATACTGCAATTCCATTTCGTGATGTTTTATAAAAACTGCCGATGCAGCTGTATGCCAGTTTATGTTTCTTGATGAGTATTACTGCTTAACTCAATTTTACTGTGTCATCAGGACCTGGTTTCTTGGTCCCTGGTTTAATTAGGCTTATGTAGGACCAGCTATTGTAGTTGTTTTGCTCTAGGGTTATTTCATGAGACCGTCCGGTCATATTGATGAGGGGTTTATTGAACTGCAACCCTGAATTTCACCATTATCACCCAGCATACAGTGTTTCCACTACAGCAAGGGATTCTGGGAAATTGCATGCAAATGAGCACACCGTGCCACCTTTGCCTGAAAAACCATTGTTACATGGAGCCAATATAAGCTAATGCTCGCTGTTAACACAGCTTTAAAGCACAGCATGGGAATCAGATGCAAAGCCAGAGAAACCATTCACAGACATGTTTAAACCTTAATGGGTATCATCAGTGTGAAGTTGGTTGTACTGCTGGCTTTCCCCCACCATAACCTAAAATGTGATGACACACACTCTAACACTCTAACCGTCTCATTCTCACCCTCTCACCCTCTCACCCTCTCACCCTCTCACCCTCTCTCACTCTCTCACTCTCTCACTCTCTCACTCTCTCTCAGACACGCTCTCTCACACACACTCTCTCTTACACACTCTCTCACACACTCTTTCTCTCTCTCTCACACACTCTCTCTCACAAACTCTCTCTCTCACTCTCTTGTATTTTAATTGGAGTGCAAGTGTGTACATGGGAAGCATAATTATAATTTTTTATTTGTTTCCAAAATACAACATATGATGTTTAAAAATGGCTTTCAAATTACTATATTTACACATATTGTCATGACATTTGGTCGGTAACACACTCCATGTCTGCTTAAGCTGTATTGACAATTAGCATTACACAGACAATTACTGTACAGGAGCTGTATGTAGTATTAATTCTGAATATACCTATAAGGAATCTGGTGTCTCAGCGCCGTCAGCGCGACCAGTGCTCACCCCCCGTCGGTACTCAGGCGTCCATGCGCCTGCAGCACAATTTCCACATACCTCCGTTGTCTGCCACTGACACTCAAGCGCCTCGCCATCACAGGATTGCACCAACCGAAGAGGTGCCTGTTGAACCGCAGCCTCTGCATGTGTCTCCGGCTCCGTGCTCTATGCGCACACGTGTGTCTGTCACTGATCCCATGCGCATACACGCTTCAGTCACCGAATCCACGCACACACGCAGGCCAGCCCCAGACGTTATGCGCATGCATTCCCAGTTTACAGAGCACTTGCCTAACAGAGCACTTTTAACCACTGCTCCTGCAGTGAGGCGTCGCCCCCAAGCTTCACACAGTTCCATGAAAATCAATGACTACACTCAGCTGGGCTGTAACACCTCCCTCCTATCAGGGAGGACTCCTTGCAGTCCTCCAGGCCTGCCCCCTTTTCCCATTGGCCTGCCCAGCCTTATTATGCCTGTGCTTCCCATCACTCGTCGCTCGACATAGTTCTGTATGGAAGTATTTGAATACTCTCTCAGTGACTCCTTCGGTATTGACGCGGATTGGACGACAACCCCCTCTGGCTCTCGACTTCGGCTCTACTTGGATTTGTGATTTCTGGCATCCCTGGCACATGGCTTATACCTTCGACCTTCCGCAACTCTACAATACCTGACCTTGGCAACGGCAATAACTACTCCTCCTCTACTACCGGTACCGGCAAGTATTGTCTTCCTTACTATACCTGGCCTGGCAACACTAACACCACACTCCGGACGCGCTCCCTTTGCTGCAGGTGCGTGTATCCTACGTCCCACCTCAGCACAGGGGACGGGTCTTGTCTGCGGGCAGCACCGGCGTAACAATACCCCAATTTTGGAGATACTAATTGTACATACTTGTGGTATTAATTCTGAATGTACCCCAATTTTGGAGATACTATTTGTACATACTTGTGCACTACATCCTTTTTCTGTTGCTCTGCCCCTTACATGCAGTGTATGTAATATAATGTTAGTGTATTTGTTCAATAACAGAAGTAGATGAAAAACGTAGTGAACGCTTGGACAGCCATTACTGCACTTGTGTGTCCAATGCAAATTTGAAGAACATGTACTCCCTGTCACAATATGTATGAAAGGACATTTTTTGAGCCCAGATTTTGAATTAGACCAAAAATCTTTGTTTCTAAAAAATGTTTGATGTGTATGTATTAGCTAATAACAATAACAAACCAAATGAAGTCAATTTTTTAAAATTCATTTTGACTCAGTAAACTTTGCGACCTAGTCAATGGGCATGCGCTTCATGCGTCTTGGGTACGTCGTCTACCTATTGGACGTACAATTGCTGTTTTGGGTTCTGTTGGTGGTGGAATGATGATCGGAGGCTGTGCCAATGGTGCTTGAGCCACTGCAGTGATGACAGGTGTCTGTGCCAATGGTGCTTGGGCCACTGGAGGGATGACAGGTGTCTATGCCAATGGTGCTTGAGCCACTGGAATGATGACAGAAGGTTGTTGTGGCAAGGGTGCTGCATAAAATTGGTGATAAACATTATAACTTAGCTTTAATTACACAATTTCACTTAGCTTTAGGAGAAGTTATACAAATCATATGGATAAATTGGTTTATTCTGAGATTTAATCCAGTATTGAGAGATATAATACCCCAAAATGTATTTACAGTAGAAGTGAAAATTTAACTGACGTATGCGTTATATTCCTTCTGGATAAAGATGTGTAAATTACAAGTGGCGTGTCTTTCTTGTTATCCTTCACGTGTTTCAAATGTGGTACTTGCACAATGTATACATTTGTAAACCAAGACGGTACTGTATCTAAAATGGAAAGATGTATTATCAATCATTTTTTAAATTGCTGATCAAAATATGTAGTGTATGAAGTGACCTGCAAGTATGGTGTGAAAGATGTAGGACACGCTATATAATATTTTAAACAGCACATTTATGAGCCTATCCATGCAGTAGACAAAATGTATTTATCCTTTGCTCCAGCCGCTCCTGTTGTGAAGAAACACAAATATGATAAAACGGTTTTATCATTTACAGTAATAGAATGGGTTGAAATTGGCCAAGGAGGAGGTAATTATTCTTAGATAAATACTATATAAATAGTTTTGTTTTACATTATTGATGTCAGATCCTACTGTTTGTCAGATTTGTCAATAATTCTGTATGCTGCACTTACAGTATAATTATGTACTGTGATTAGAAGATGATATTGGTGATGTTAAAGCTGCTCTATTTCAATCTGAAACTCACAAGCCCTATATCTGTTTATGAAATGTCTGTGACTTGACTGTATAACCCTGTTCTTTTAATGTAACAATGTATTTTTTTAAACTCTATGCCCAGGACATAGTTGAAAACGAGAGGTAATTCTCAATGTATTACTTCCTGGTAAAACATTTTTTCTAAATAAATAAATGTTTCTATAACTTAATTTATGTGCCTGTTTGACATATTTGTGTTTAATTGTCTTTAATGTGTAACTTTTATGATTGGAAGATGCTAACCACATGGGATTTTCCCACAGGTATATATTGTAGGCAAAGGGATCTGTTGTGTTTGAACAGCCCTTGAAAAAGCCCTGATGGATAAACATGCTGGGTTAATTTACCTTTCTATTTTGTGATATCCCAGTATTGATTATCTATCTGATTATGCTTTTATGAATATTTAAAAATGTTTTTTTGCCAAAATTATTTTAAAAGTATATCCTCAATTATGGTAGAGTTTTGGATAGAGTATCTTAGTTGATTTCCAAGGGCTATATATACATCAATTCAAACAACACATGGAGCAACACCTGCACACACAAAATGGGCACCCCTGAGATACCTCGGAAATATGCTAATAGCAGTCATTAGCATATACAATTAGCATATTTTACAGGTATCTCAGATATGCCCATTTGTATTTTGCACAGGTGTCTCTCCAACTTTTGAAGTTTGACACATGCATCCATCTCTAATGACACGTTTTCTGTAATATAAGTTACAAACAATCCAAGAAAAATGCAAAAGAATGCATGAAGCAGCGCACTGCCCAGGGACACAGGTGTACAAAAATGAAAAAATATTTTATTGTCAATCAGACAAAGCACCTTGTTGTGTGAAACGCGTTGGAGGGTGCTTACCCCCTTGTTTGTCATGTCCGATTGACAATAAAATATTTTTTCATTTTTGTAGACCTGTGTCCCTGGGCAGTGCGCTGCTTAATGCATACTTTTGCATTTTTCTTGGATTGTTTGGAACTTAACCAGCGGCTGAACACGCCATTAGGATCACAACAAGCTCTAGGAGTGGGTAAGATCTTCAAATATTTTATTATTATGGATCATCTTCATTACTACATGTTAGGGTGAGTTCTGGACTCTATCATATAGCTATTTCCAATGAGGTACAGCGAAGGGCGTTTTACATCAATTCTTCTTTTGCCTTCAGGATATTTATGCTTCCAGTGGCATATTTCACTCACCCAGTAGTCTATCCACTCCATAATTGAGTCATATGTGTTTCCTCATTTTTGATAAATATAATACAATATCTCTAGACTATTAGAGCACCCAGCTTCATATACTGTAATATAAGTTAGAAAAGCCATCTGGCCCTGGTGATACCACAGATTTAAATTTGTTATTACATAAACAACCTGATTAAGTGTAATAGGTATGTTTATACCCTCCAGAGAAATTGGCCTACAGTTTCCGACAGGTCAAGCCTGGCTTTCTTACCATTATAGAGTTTGGAATATAACTTGGTTAATTGGCCTGATTTTTGTTTGATGTCAATGGTCTCAATCTTATTTCTGAGTTTATTCACTAAAATAGTATCCTTTTTTTGCATTTCCCATATGTTTGGAATGTCCACACCTTTGGTCTATATTCCAAGTCTATGGGGCATACGTTTAACTTGTCCCTGAGGCCAATATTATTATTTGAAAGCTTGTGGGAGTGGTTGTGTTTGTGTTGCTTTTCAAGTAATGCCAAAAGTGGTAGTGAGATGTTTAATTTGTTAGTGATCTTAATGAAGACCCCCTAATAGCCTTAGGAATTACCCATAGGAAGGAGGATGACATATCCAGGTCTTGTTTGTGTATGTTAAATGAAATATCCTCTTAAACTTTGGTTATAACCCTCTATAGGACTTAAACTACTGCATGGTTGGAACAGATGATACTATGGTTTTTGACACATTTTGACCAAAACAGCATCCAAGAAAATGTAGTCAATATTGGAGTAGGGAAGGTTGGGGGAAGAAAAAACGTGGGTAATCCCAATTTGCATGACAGTACAATACTGTACATAACATATCCATATGTTGCCTATTTGTCAGAGGGGTACCACCTATAAAGGGTAGATGAGCAGAAGCTCTGGGTGTGGTCACCCAGCAGACAAGGTGGAGTCTCTGATGTTGTTAAAGATGTATAAGATCACTGGTATGCATTCACTAGCTACCAAGGCCACTGGGTTAGTGGAACAACTGGCTAGGAGTGCTGGTATACAGTCACGGACCAAATGTCTATATTGTAGGATTTCAAGGCCAGGATCTTAAGGAAGGAGAATGATCAGGGCACCAGGGAATTTTATAAAATATGAAAACATTTATTTTGCAACAGCAAACAGTTAAACTTCTGCCTATAGGAAGATTCTTAGGTTCCTGCCTTGGCATGGGTACTGACTATGGGTGTTTGGGCAGCTACCCAAGTAGAGGCTTATACCGGAGCTGGACTAAGGTGATCAGTTTAGCTTAAAATGAGGCAGGAGAAAATTCCTCCAGGACCCCACTTACTCACAGATGTAATTCTTGTCCCATCCAACTGGTGCATGTTTAGTCCTTTGGTCAGCAGACCTGACTATCCTACAATGGAATTACTTTGGTCACTCCTAACTCTCATATTGTACTTAACCACTGTATCTACAAGGTACTTTTTATAAACTAACCTGAACCACTTCCCTTTGCTAAACTCTTATTGGGTGGGGTAGTATACAAAACTATTAAATATTTAGTGCCAGGATGGCTAGCCACACTAGGTTATGTAAATGTTGTGCCACTCAACATTTTGTATACCTAAATACAATAATAAATGTATATGTGTACACTATATACTGTATATATAATAGTATTAGCAAGGCACATTATTAAATCACCTGTTTAAACATTAATTATTTAAAACATCTTAAAATACATAAAATATACATTCTCCAGCATAAGTTAAGTTTGACATAAAACAGCAGCTTTTACCCAAAACTCCTCCAATGTAATGGAGCACACTCTGGGCATGGACCGGCAGTTTAATTTTAGTAATAGTGGGCTGGATCAGGTTTATGCACCAGTCCATTATGGCTGTCTGGACCTAGATGGTGTGGAGTGACATGGCCCTGTACACTTACATGCTCGACCAGTATGATAGGATTTCAAGACTAGGCAGCATAACAAAAGCGAAAGTAATCATTTATTTAACAGCAGCAACAAACAGCTCAACTTCTACCAATCAGAAGGCCTGGCAGAAGCTCTAGCTTCCGGTGTTATTGCAGCTACCCAATTGAAGGTTTATACCAGAGTTTATCTGTCCTCACTCCCTGCCCATATACTCAAGTAAATGGTGGGTGTGCCCTGACCATAGTCTCTGTATAAGCAAATTTAACGAATTTTGCCTCAGAACAAAATGAAACAAAAATGCAGGCACATTGACTTTAAGCTCTTGCGAATTGGCCAGCAACATTTTCAATTTTGCTAACTTTTCAGCTTAAAAAAAAGGGAAATTTAGTAGGTTTGACAACCTTGGCTAAACGTTTTCACATTCCAATTGGCAAATAAGGATTCAAATTGGTCTTATGCTGAGTATGATAAAAGAAAATCAGTTCTGCAACCTCAGTTTTAAAACTCTTGTAACCAGTAAACAAATGCAATGCTTTTAAGGAACAGAGTGTACTGTATTTGGGGAGAAATGGTACTGACAATGGCCACATTATAAGACTTCAAACTGGAATAATTCCCTTTTCTGAGTTGTCTTGATTTATAACTGTCAAGTGGGAACTGTCAGAGGTTAATAGTATTAGTTCGAGTGGCAGTGCAGCATGATGCTGCATACTGTAACTTTGGGATATTGTGGGTTTTTGGTCCTTTGAGTCAGCCAAAAATGAAGAGGGTTACACCTCACTGTAGCTATGCCAGGAGCATGTGGTCGTGACCACACTGAGATCAACAACTGAGGATGGATCATAAACAGGGAGGAAAAAGTTCTAAGCATGTTACATTGTGGTAGAAACAGAACAAACATTTTAGAGAAAATTAGATGGCAAATCAAGAGGGTTGCATGGTTCTCCTAAAGAGTCATCCTGTTGAGGCAGCAACTAGATAGTATATGCAATAAAGCTGAAATTGAATCGGTCGGCAACAGGAGGATTTTAAATGTGTCATTGCATAGTCCCATCTGGAGATACAAGAATGTCATATGGCATACTGTAGGACACCATTTTTCGGAATTTCATATATGTGAATCCAGCACAGCCAGCTTCGAGTGATCACTGGCGTTCCTACACGATACGACCTTTGAGATATCTTAGTTGGATGGGAATTAAGTATGGGATCCCTTTACAAAAATGAAAAAATCTTGTGCAATAACTTATTTGACTGATGCTCTCATCTTAGGGGGCCCTGTGATGATCCAAGAAGGTTCTGTAGATCAAAAGGATAAATGAGATAGGAGCTACAGACTTTCTTGAAAAAATTATATATATTTAATTATGCCGTAAACCAGTCTTTCTCAAAGCTATAGCTGCATATAAGCATGCTCAGATTTTTGTGAACAAAACAGATACTCAATAAGGCCTCCATAGTTTTCATTTTATTACTCATAAAAATGTTGGCATTCATCATTCCGAGGCAAAAATAAATGTTGATAACAGAAATATACATAGAACAAGAACAATGATGTGTTTATATCTTTAATTATATAGCGCCATCCGTGTACTGTATGTAGCACTCCTAACCAGTAATATGTGACATAATATAACACATAATATAATACATAATGGGAATAAGCGCTTCAGACATAAAAGTAATATTAGGAAAATGAGTCCCTGCCCTGAAGAGTTTACAATCTAAATGGTAAGTAGGGAGAATTTATAGAGACAGTAGGAGGGTGTTCTGGTGAGTGCATCTACAGGGGTTAAGGTCAATGCATACGAGCTGTATAGTATCCACCAGCAGGGCTACCATATGCTTTGTGGAAGAGGTGTCTTTTAAGATGGGTCTTAAAGGTGGAGAGAGATGTGCTAGTCGGATATTGAGGGGAAGGGCACTCCAGGCATATGGTCAGTAAGTGCGAAAGGTTTTAGGTCAAAGAGGGCTTTACATATGTAAATGGTAAGAACTGTAAGGATGCTGCTTTAAGCAGGCATGCACTGTTCCTTCCAGGTATCTAATGATGTTGTTACATTACTACGGAGGAGCCTCAGCATCTCTGGATCTCCAACTGAATTCTGCCTTCTCGTCAAGCCTTGCCCTCAGGGGCATATGAGTGTATACTACTAAGCAAACAGGAAACAAGGTTCCAAAATCCAAAGCTCAGCTGCAGAGAGTCAGTGTCCAAAATATGCAATATAATCTTGAATGATATAACAAATTATAGTAATGGACCTAATAACACCCCTCTCTAAAAACCATGTCTCTAAATATACTCCTACATGTGGGGGACCTGTGTTATGGAGGTATGGGTCAGTAAATAATATCTGGCCCCCTATACACAGTAATTGCCATCCCCCTGGAGAGAGACACAGACAGAGAGATATAAACCCCCAAACCGCAATGATCGGAATGGGTAAACTCACAATTGAGAGCTGGTGATGTCCAAAGGAGCGTGCGTCATGTATGTAGATAGGTGGCTAAACACCAGATAAAGCTAAAAATCCTTTATTCCGTGATTGACATCATGTTATTGGATATGTAAAGGAACTCTAATGCATTTCGGGCCATCGCCCTTTGTCAAAGAGGATGTTTTACACTGCATCTGCTGCGACTGATATAGGAGTCCCCCTTCTCCAGCTGATCAATGACGTCAGTGAAAAAAGCGCAAAATCGCCGTGCTACAATTTTGATTGGCTCAAAGAAGAACCAATGAGATGAATGACATGCTAATACTATCCTCGAGTCAGGGGGCAGTCCCAATCAGATGCGTATACACTGTGTGTCAAAGGGAACCCACAGTAAGCAGTACTATTGCGTGATAGTTCATAAAAACAGCAAATAACATATTTCGAAAGAAATAAAACAACATTAAAAAAGGCAGTCTTATAGGCAGTCTAATAGAATGGAATGGAGAGGTAGAGGAAGGCAAAGTAATAAGGCATATGTTTATAACTATATTTTAGTAGGCTTATCATAATAGTCCACACAATACAGAGTTGTGGATGAAGATGGTACAATAACAATATGTCTGAAAGATATCTCTGAAAAGATTTTAGAGGGATGCTCATGGAATACATTGAGAGGGAATAAACTAGAAAAAAATAAGTAAGTACCAATATAAATCAATGAATTATCATATAATAATATGAGAAAACAATAATGAAAATATGAAATACATAATGTAAAAATAATACCAAAAAATGTATCATAAAGCAATAAACATAATAATAAAAAAAGAACATAAAAAAAAAAAAAAAAAAAAAAAAAAACCAGAAAACAAAAACAACTGAATGAAAATGAAGATAATAATAACTCAAATATTAAATATTAATTATTTCAAAAAATGTTTTAATTCCCAATCAATGTTCATACCCCTGGGAGCCAAAGTCCCGAAGGGTATAAATCCAGTGCATCTCACGACAATTAAGGACTGATTCTCTATCTCCACCTCTGGGGTGGCTGGCTGGCTATGTGTTCGCTAGCACTAAATGTAATTTTGTCTACTGAACGTTTTGAACAGGTATTAAAGTGTCGAGCCACTGGAAATTTGTCATCTTTATTTTTAATGGTTCTAACGTGTTCACATATCCTTATTTTCAGAGGTCTAATTGTCCTGTCAATATAACAGGATCCACATGCACATTTTAAGATATAAATGACATATTTAGTGTTGCACGTAAGAAAATAATTGATCTTGTATTTTTGGCCCGTATGTATAATTTTGAATAATTTAACAGATAAAGCATACTTACAGAAATTACATGACCCACATTTATAAAAACCATTGGGAACACTCATCCTTGTCCTAGTATTAGATTTGTACATGCTTGGTGAAAGATGATTACCTAATGTCTTGGCTTTTTTGTACACTATTTTAGGATTAGACCTAGTACATATATCTAAGCCTTTATCTAATTTAAGTACTTCCCAGTATTTATTAAGGATAGAACGTATGTTACCCGCCTGTTTGGAGTAAGTAGTGATAAAGAGAGGTATCTCTCTATCCTGATTGATGTTAGTCTGTGTATAGGATTTTTTCTTATTATGTCTAGCTAGAAGATCAGACCTTTTGATTAATTTAACATTCTGTAGCGCACTGTCAAACATACTCTCAGAGTATCCACGAGCTTTAAATATCATTCTTAATTGCTCTGCTTGTATGTTAAATGATTCCTCAGTAGAACAAATCCTTCTGAGTCGCAGAAACTGACTTTTGGGGATACCCTTTAACAGTGGCCTGGGATGTGCGCTATTAGCTCTAAGTAGGGAGTTGCATGCATTTTCTTTCCTGTATATGTCTGTCTGTATGTGGAGATGAGTTTCCACATATAAATGTAAATGTAAATCTAAATAATTGATATGATTGTCATGAACAGTATGTATAAATTTAAGATTGTAGTCGTTGGAGTTAAGGTAATCCAAGAATAGAGAAAGTGAATGTGTATCCCCACACATTTTCATTCAGTTGTTTTTGTTTTCTGGTTTTTTTTTTTGTTCTTTTTTTATTATTATGTTTATTGCTTTATGTTACATTTTTTGGTATTATTTTTACATTATGTATTTCATATTTTCATTATTGTTTTCTCATATTATTATATGATAATTCATTGATTTATATTGGTACTTACTTATTTTTTTCTAGTTTATTCCCTCTCAATGTATTCCATGTGCATCTCTCTAACATCTTTTCAGAGATATCTTTCAGACATATTGTTATTGTACCATCTTCATCCACAACTCTATATTGTGTGGACTATTATGATAAGTCTACTAAAATATTGTTAAAAACATATGCCTTATTTCTTTGCCTTCCTCTACCTCTCCATTCCATTCCATTCTATTAGACTGTCTATAAGACTGCCTTTTTTAATGTTGTTTTATTTCTTTCGAAATATGTTATTTGCTGTTTTTATGAACTATCACGCAATAGTACTGCTTACTGTGTGTTCCCTTTGACACACAGTGTATACGCATCTGATTGGGACTGCCCCCTGACTCGAGGATAGTATTAGGATGTCATTCATCTCATTGGCTCATCTTTGAGCCAATCAGATTGAGCACGGCGATTCCGCGCTTTTTTCACTGACGTCATTGATAAGCTGGAGAAGCGGGACTCCTATATCAGTCACGGCAGGTGCAGTGTAAAACATCCTCTTTGACAAAGGGCGACGGCCCGAAACACATTAGAGTTCCTTTACATATCCAATACCATGATGTCAATCACGGATTAAAGGATTTTTTAGGTTTATCTGGTGTTTAGCCCCCTTTTTTCCTTTGCTGTGCTCCGGTGCTTCCCCCGTGGAACTTCTCCTGTGTATACTAATAGGACTGATGATGGATTTTATATAGAATATGTTGAGCAATTAGCAGATTAACTATTATATAAATAAGCCTAGTTTCCACTGACAGTCGAGTTAAATCAGCCTCTCAGCCAGATGCGTATGCAGCTCTCAAATGGAGGTATTCCAATCCTCACTAGATAGAAGCAATGTATAGTAATTGAAAGAAAAGAGAGCACAAAACGCTTGTAGCATAATACTGTTTAATAGTAATAAACATTAAAAACACAGGTACTGTAAGTGTTACACTCCCTCATTTGTGATGGATGAACAAGAATTCACGCTTTTAAGGAAAATGTGGTGCACTTTAGCATGTGTCCTTGGAACTCTTCACCACTCTCCCAGACCTCATCTACTCTCACCTGCTGTTACCTCGGTATTCCATGTAGGAGTCACGCTGGATTTCAAATTGGCATGTTGATTTACTGGATAGTTTCTTTACTTGCATACTGAAGGTCAATCCCCTGTGTGTATCATGTTTTGGCAGTGTTACTTCATCAGAGAGAATGATATGAACACCACGATCTGAGTCTTTTATAGTCCCAACAATTGGCCTAATAGTTCAATTGACCTGAGCATATATTACTAATAATTGAATATCTATTTGGTACAGAAAAGTACCTGCTGCTAAACCAAAATGGATATGTAATCAATAATACTCAAGGTGCACTTAGGGAAAAAACAAACATTTGTATACATAAAGTAGATAAGGAAATCAACCAAAAAGAATCCCTATTAGTGTGCACTCATGAGGTAAAAGTGAGATGGAAAAGTTTTAATCCAGGAGTATAATTATACCCTCATAAGGCAATCCGATGGATAGAGAAACAACAGAATCAAATTATCTTTATTTAAACATCAAAATACGTATAATAAATGTGAGAGGTATGTACAGTATACAGTGAAACATAAAAATATGTGGTGAGGGTGCTCAATGAGTAAGGGAGTGGATAGTGTGTATCATAGCGTTCCCCTGTAACTAAGATGAGAATAGCCCTAGGGGGGTTAATAAATGCTGAAACCATGCATAGTGGCTAAGGTACAAAACCAAAAATTAATGGAGCTGACTGATATTAGCAGTAATGTTATCTGCAATATAAACAGCCAATTCTAAGGTCCTGTGTCTTTGCAGAGGCAGAAGGATACATTGTTGCTCGCAGTATAATATAATGTAACACTACAAAATAGTTAATCCCAGAATTTGGGGAGTGTATCCAAATGGAGCTACATTGTTCCTCTGTTGCCAAGTATATCCTAGCATCAGTGTAAAATGTACAAGGAAGTAGATGGTGTGTACTGTATTATAAGACTCCCCTCCTGCAAAAGGTAGGACCATCCCTGTGAGGGGTTAATACTGTTTGAGCCAAAACCTTAGTTGCGATATGTGGCTCAAAGAATATTAACCCCTCACAGGGGTGATCCTATTAAAATGTAAACTGCAAAATAATACATTTAATGTTTTGTATCAAGAATCCGGTCAATAAGACATAACATTAATGTACATTTTCAATAAGAAAACAAAAACTATTTGGTTGAAACTTCTGCCTTTTATAAGTTAGGATGGCAGAAAGGTAAACTCAAAATTTTATCAGAATCAGTCAAGACATTTGGCATGTGGAGAGAGAAAACACAAACAAAAACACAAACACAACCAAAGAGTTTTCAAAGTCTAGTTTCAAAGATTATATTAAGTATTACATGTAAACATTTATCTATAGTACTGTATGTTACTAATGGCTATTCTAGTACACTATAATTCTTATCTGGTTATGAAGTCTCCATATGGGGACATAGTATACGGCTCGGCACCCCAAACCAACCTTAGCAAACTTGATACCCTCTACAATTCAATATGCCGTTTTGTTGTCCAATGCAACTACAACACACATCACTGTGAAATGCTCAAAGAACTAGATTGTCATCACTTGAGTCTAGGCGCAAAGTTAATCTTTCCTGTTTTGCCTTCAAATACTTTCTGGGCAAGCTACCCGTCTATGTGAACAAGCTCCTCACCCCTACAACATGCAGCACTTATCATCTGAGATCTAAAAAGACTGTTCATGGTCCCAAGGTTCAGCAAAGTATCTGGCCGCTCCTCCTTCCCTTACCGTTCACCCCAAAACTGGAACAATCTACCGGACACTCTCACAGCCACCACCAGTCTAAATTCTTTCAAAACTAAAGCTCTCACATTTTAATCTGGTCTGTAACTGTTACTGTACATACCTATAATATATATTATCTCTAACTGTGCATGCAATGTCTTGTATATAATGTATACCCTGTTCACTTATGTAACTGTATTTGTAACCATGTATTATTTGTCACCTTAACTCTATGCCCAGGACATACTTGAAAATGTGAGGTAACTCTCAATGTATTACTTCACGGTAAAACATTTTATAAATAAATAAATCTGGAGGAACCCTTCCAATCCCATTTTTTTCCATGCTATACCAAGATATTACAGAACATCCCAGACAGGGAGGACATTTTGGCTATAAGTCCTCATGATACAGGTATGAACCTGCAGGAAAGCATCATCCCAGAGCAGTTAGCTATGCCTGCTTTCCAAAGCACAGGGAGGGCCAAGACCACAGATGATCAGTGGGAGCGCTGGCAATGCAGTAGGTGACATCCCACTTTTCGTTACACCAATTGAATCTTTGGCAAGTTATCTTGCAAACAACTGAGAATTGCTGAATGGATATACCCTGCTAATCCTCAAACACCATGTGAGTTTTGAGCTATATTCCCACTGGTGCAACTATGACGGCCCCAGGTGTAAGAAGACAATTCCCAAAAATTTGAGGAGAGCCATTTAAAGCTGCAGTTCAGTCTTTTTTTAAAATTTTTTTTTTTAATTCAATGGTTTCATGTGGGCAATCTCTAATTATCTAAAAAAACTGTATAGCTGCCAGTCAATTCGTTCATGTATTGATCGGCGAAATTTGGCGACATCTTTAGATATGGCATATGTTTTTCATCTGCTTCTGTGAGTCAGTGGAAGCTCATGAATATTCATGAGCACTCCTGCACTGACATGTGCTAGAGGGAGGGCAGCGCTGACAAAGGGGTGTGCCAGGGCTTGTGACAGGACATGAAGGGTCAGTGCCTTAGTAAATGGTTGTTAAAATAGAATACAAGAAAATTGGTCTTTCAAAGTTGTTTTTTTAAAAACAGGAAATGCTAAAATTATTTTTTCTTACTACAGAACTGATTTATTAAAAAAAAACACACATGCAGGATATTGACTGAACTACAGCTTTAAGATGAATTGAAGAAGCAGTTTAAAATTACTGCTGCACAATTCAAGACTGTGAAAGACACAATCAATGTACTTTTATAGCATTAGAGGACTGTGGGCTGAAATCATCTGCGTGAAGAAGAATTCATGAATTGAATAAATAAAAATGTAATATATATATATATATATATATATATATATATATATATGTAGCCCTGTTTCCCCTACCCCTAAGTGAGATTGGGGTGGGTATGCCTTCTCCAGATACTTCTAGGTGTGTTGGTGAACAGAAGGGCTGTGGGCTCCGCGATGGTGTGGGGAGAGGCAGAACAGGTGTGCAGGTTACCTTATTTCTCTGTGGTGCAGCCAGGGCCGCCAACAGCGGGGGAGAAAAGGGTACTGGCATCCCGGGCTCCGTGGGTCAGGCACCAGTTAGATAAATAAATTTAAAAAAAAGTTTAAAAAAATGGCGGCGATTCCCTCACGGTCCCGGCGCGCATGCGCAGGGCCCGCTCCTCCCCCGCTCCCAAGTGAGATGGAGGGGGAAGTACCAGCTACTCCTGCAGCCTGCTTCCCCCCGCTTCCCCCCGCAGCCAGCTTCCCACACTCCCCTCGTGGCCAGATCCCGTGCCCTCCCCCCCCCACGAGCCCACCTCCTGTGCCCCCCCACCCCGAGCCCACAACCCGTGCCCCCGCCTTCCCACCTCCCGTGCCCCCAAGCCCACCTCCCGTCCTGGGCAGCTGCCGCGGGGATTTCGGGGGCAGGAGGGGAAAGAGTCCGGCTGCAAAGAGTCCCACCCAGTCAGTGTCTCCCACCCAGTCACTGTCTCCCACCCAGTCACTGTCACCCGTCACTGTCTCCCACCCACCCAGTCACTGTCTCCCACCCACCCAGTCACTGTCTCCCACCCACCCATTCAGTGTCTCCCACCCACCCAGTCACTGCTATCCACCCACCCAGTCACTGTCATCCACCCACCCAGTCACTGTCATCCACCCACACACCCACCCAGTCACTGTCATCCACCCACCCAGTCACTGTCTCCTTGTCACCAAGTCACTGTCTCCCACCCACCCAGTCACTGTCTCCCACCCACCCAGTCACTGTCTCCTACCCACCCAGTCACTGTCACCCAGTCACTGTCTCCCACCCACCCACCGTCATTCA
Organism: Ascaphus truei; assembly: GCF_040206685.1. Taxonomy (NCBI): domain Eukaryota; kingdom Metazoa; phylum Chordata; class Amphibia; order Anura; family Ascaphidae; genus Ascaphus; species Ascaphus truei. The sequence continues at coordinate 69,938,214 of NC_134486.1, forward strand.
CCCACCCACCCACAGTCAACATTGACCCACCAACCGTCATTCACCCACCCACCCACTGTCATTCACCCACCCTCTGTCATTCAACTGTCATTCACCCACCCACCCACTGTCATTCACCCACCCACCCACTGTCATTCACCCACCGTCATTCACCCACCCACCCACCGTCATTCACCCACCCACCGTCATTCACCCACCCACCATCATTCACCAATCGTCAATCACCCACCAACTGTCATTCACCCACCCACCGTCATTCACTCACCCAGCATCATTCACCAACCCACCATCATTCACCCACGTCAATCACCCACCCACTGTCATTCACCCACCCACCCACTGTCATTCGACTGTCATTAACCCACTCACCACCCACTGTCATTCACCCAACCCTACCCACTGTCATTCACCCACCCACCCACTGTCATTCACCCACCCACCCACTGTCATTCACCCACCCACCAACTGTCATTCACCCACCGTCATTCACCCACCCACCGTCATTCACCCACCCACTGTCATTCATTCACCCACCATCATTCATCAACCCACCGTCATTCACCCACCGTCAATCACCCACCCACCGTCATTCACCCACCCACCGTCATTCACCCACCCATCGTCATTCACCCACCCACCGTCATTCTACTGTCATTCACCCACCCAGTCATCCACCCAGACAGACACAAATGTCTTTTGTTGAAAATAAAAAAATAAATAGGTTGCATTGTAATGTTTTTTTCTGTATCACAATAAGAAAACAGTAAAGTAAAAGTTGCGCGCTAAAATATATTTTTTCGTGGTAGGTGTGCTATGGGTTCAGGGGGGGGGGGGCTGCTCCTTTCATTTGTCCCGGGCCCCATGATTTCTGTTGGCGGCCCTGGGTGCAGCGCCTCCAGTCAACACAGGTCCTCTGCAGGGACAGAGGATGGGCCATGCTGACACCTTGATCTTACTTTACACAGCAGGTAGCAGACAGTAATGACAATGATGCTGGGTACAACTGGCTTTATTGCAGATAGATGATATCAGACAGCAACATAGACGCATTCCCTTTCTCTCCTTGTTACCATTTCTTGGTCAGAGCCCTGACTCAGGCCTTTTGCCCCTTTCAGGCCTGTTATCCTGGCCCGCTCCTCCCCCGCTCCCAAGTGGGATGGAGGGGGAAGTACCAGCTACTCCTGCGGCCTGCTTCCCCCCGCAGCCAGCTTCCCGCACTCCCCTCGTGGCCAGATCCCATGCCCTCCACCCGAGCCCACCTCCTGTGCCCCCCCCACCTTGAGTCCACCTCCCGTGCCCCCGCCCAGCCCACCTCCCGCGCCCCCATGCCCACCTCCCGTCCCGGGCAGCTGCCGCGGGGATATCGGGGGCAGGAGGGGAAAGAGTCCAGCGGCAAAGAGTCCCACCCAGTCACTGTCTCCCACCCAGTCACTGTCTCCCACCCAGTCACTGTCACCCGTCACTGTCTCCCACCCACCCAGTCACTGTCTCCCACCCACCCAGTCACTGTCTCCCACCCACCCATTCAGTGTCTCCCACCCACCCAGTCAGTATCTCCCACCCACCCAGTTAGTGTCTCCCACCCACCCAGTCAGTGTCTCCCACCCACCCAGTCACTGCTATCCACCCAGTCACTGTCATCCACCCACCCAGTCACTGTCATCCACCCACACACCCACCCAGTCACTGTCATCCACCCACCCAGTCACTGTCTCCCTGTCACCAAGTCACTGTCTCCCACCCACCCAGTCACTGTCTCCCACCCACCCAGTCACTGTCTCCTACCCACTCAGTCACTGTCACCCAGTCACTGTCTCCCACCCACCCACCGTCATTCACCCACCCACCCACAGTCAACATTGGCCCACCAACCGTCATTGACCCACCAACCATCATTCACCCACCCACCCACTGTCATTCACCCACCCACTGTCATTCACCCACCCACCGTCATTTGACTGTCATTAACCCACTCACCCACCCACTGTCATTCACCCAACCCTACCCCCTGTCATTCACCCACCCACCCACTGTCATTCACCCACCCACTGTCATTCACCCACCCACTGTCATTCACCCACCCACCCACTGTCATTCACCCACCGTCATTCACCCACCATCATTCACCCACCCACCCACCATCATTCACCAACCCACCGTCATTCACCCACCATCAATCACCCACCAACTGTCATTCACCCACCCACCGTCATTCACCCACCATCATTCACCAACCCACCGTCATTCACCCACGTCAATCACCCACCCACTGTCATTCACCCACCCCCCCACTGTCATTCGACTGTCATTAACTCACTCACCACCCACTGTCATTCGCCCAACCCTACCTACTGTCATTCACCCACACACTCACTGTCATTCACCCACCCACCCACTGTCATTCACCCACCCACTGTCATTCACAAACCCACCCACTGTCATTCACCCACCCACCCACTGTCATTCACCCACCCAGCGTCATTCACCCACCCACCGTCATTCATCCACCCACCATCATTCACCAACCCACCGTCATTCACCCACCGTCATTCACCCACCATCAATCACCCACCCACCGTCATTCACCCACCCACCGTCATTCACCCACCCACCATCATTCTACTGTCATTCACCCACCCAGTCATCCACCCAGACAGACACAAATGTCTTTTGTTGAAAATAAAAAAATAAATAGGTTGCATTGTAATGTTTTTTTCTGTATCACAATAAGAAAACAGTTAAGTAAAAGTTGCGCGCTAAAATATATTTTTTCGTGGTAGGTGTGCTATGGGTTTGGGGGGGGGGCTGCTCCTTTCATTTGTCCCGGGCCCCATGATTTCTGTTGGCGGCCCTGGGTGCAGCGCCTCCAGTCAACACAGGTCCTCTGCAGGGACAGAGGATGGGCCATGCTGACACCTTGATCTTACTTTACACAGCAGGTAGCAGACAGTAATGACAATGATGCTGGGTACAACTGGCTTTATTGCAGATAGATGATATCAGACAGCAACATAGACGCATTCCTTTTCTCTCCTTGTTACCATTTCTTGGTCAGAGCCCTGACTCAGGCCTTTTGCCCCTTTCAGGCCTGTTATCCCTCCTTCCCATCCCCTGGTGGGATGGAGGAAGAGACTCCCCACTCCTTCTAGAACTTCTTCATCTCTCTCCTCTCAGAAATTGAACTCTCTAATTTAGGAGAGTGTCAGGATTTATAACCGGAGATAGGGGGTTGGAACCCTGTCCCATAACAGCACAGGTTGAATACTAATTGGCTAGCACTGCTTTTGGATGAACCAATCAGTATCCATCACTCAAACTGACACTCTCTGGTGGTTGCTAGGCCTGTCCTTGGATACCAGAATTGTATCAAAGGCTGTAATACACATACACAGCCTACAGAAGGAAATAACAGGACTGACACTGGAAAGGCACAGGAAAAAGAAGTAGCAGCCAGGAGGATAGGATATATGTATGTTTGTATATATATGTATGTATGTATATTTGTATATATATACTTGTATGTATATATATATATATATATATATATATATATATATATATATATATATATGTATATTTGTATATATATATATATATATATATATATATATATATATATATATATGTATATTTGTATATATGTATATATGTATATATATATATATATATATATATATAGAACACACAAAAGGAGAAGTTGCTCAACACATAATATATAAGGTTAACTCAAGCCCTTTAATAAAACTAACTATAAGGGTAAAATAAAATATATACCCCAATTAAAGTCAGTATATAAATTAAATAGGACCTGATGGTGCTAGGGGATAGTGAAAACTATATAAGACACACAGATGAAAAGAACATAGACAATCCCCTTAGTAGCACTCTAAATTACACCTAAACTAATCTATAAAATAAAGATGGTTAAAAAGAAACAGATGCTCCGCCAATTCAGAAAAAATGAACAAGATTTTATTGATTAAACAACAAGACACACTAACTTAAAAACATAAAAATACTAAAGACAGCCTATGAAAATATATATGTATCAAAAATATAAAGAGAGGACTACTAATCAAACACTTTCAGTATTACAAAGAGAAAAAAAAAAAAACTAAAATGTGTCTAAATAAAGTTTAAATAATGACAACAAAATAGTTTAGTCTAACATAATAGGCAATACAAAATATATTCCCACTGACATATGCATGAAAGAATAATAAATCATTGCATTGGAAAAAGTATATAGTCAATGACCCAGTATATAGCCAGGAAAAATTAGTATGTATACCAAAAACAGAGGGGAAAAAAAGAGATAAAGCAACCAGGGAAAAATAATATAACAATAATAATAGTTATACCCTGAACAGCATTTCCCCAAAATGAAATCAATGAGAACTGATGCAGCAAATAAAGAAAAATATGACTAATAAAGAGATATTAGCAAACAGAGTCATACATATTGAAAACACCACAAAGTGCAGCACTGCAAGGACAGGTAATGCCCAAACAGTAAGAGGAGGGTAATACTCAGCTGCAGCTAGATTGTGTAGAGTTTGTGTCCATATTGATTGTACAGGATGTGTTTCCAAAGTCTGCTTATAACAGGAACAAAAAATAAAGTCCAAAATGCTGCATCAGATCCGTCATAAGTCCCTCAGAATAGAAGATTACATAAAGGCTGTAGTAAAGTAAACACTCAACATGTTTCACCCGTGAGTGTGCTTCTTCCTGGATTTTTTGTTCCTGTTATAAGCAGACTTTGGAAACACATCCTGTACAATCAATATGGACACAAACTCTACACAATCTAGCTGCAGCTGAGTATTACCCTCCTCTTACTGTTTGGGCATTACCTGTCCTTGCAGTGCTGCACTTTGTGGTGTTTTCAATATGTATGACTCTGTTTGCTAATATGTCTTTATTAGTCATATTTTTCTTTATTTGCTGCATCAGTTCTCATTGATTTCATTTTGGGGAAATGCTGTTCAGGGTATAACTATTATTATTGTTATATTATTTTTCCCTGGTTGCTTTATCTCTTTTTTTCCCCTCTGTTTTTGGTATACATACTAATTTTTCCTGGCTATATACTGGGTCATTGACTATATACTTTTTCCAACGCAATGATTTATTATTCTTTCATGCATATGTCAGTGGGAATATATTTTGTATTGCCTATTATGTTAGACTAAACTACTTTGTTGTCATTATTTAAACTTTATTTAGACACATTTTAGTTTTTTTTTTTTTCTCTTTGTAATACTGAAAGTGTTTGATTAGTAGTCCTCTCTATATTTTTGATACATATATATTTTCATAGGCTGTCTTTAGTATTTTTATGTTTTTAAGTTAGTGTGTCTTGTTGTTTAATCAATAAAATCTTGTTCATTTTTTCTGAATTGGCGGAGCATCTGTTTCTTTTTAACCATTTTTATTTTATAGATTAGTTTAGGTGTAATTTAGAGTGCTACTAAGGGGATTGTCTATGTTCTTTTCATCTGTGTGTCTTATATATATATATATATATATATATATATATATATATATATATATATATATATATATATATATATATATATATATGTATATTTGTATATATATGTATATTTCTATATATATGTATATTTGTATAAATATGTATATATATATATATATGTATATATATGTGTACACGTGTACACGTGTACACATATATATGTATAAGAGTATGGGGGCTATATATATATGTATATATATATGCATAAGAGTATGGGGGCTATATATATGTATATATATATATGCATAAGAGTATGGGGGCTATATATGTGTACACACATATACACGTGTACACACATATACACATGTACACACATATACACACATATACACACATACATATACAGTTTCAAAAAAGTTTGTAATTTAATTAATACAGTTTTTTAAGTTTTGAATTCAGTAATTTATTGTAGTCATTGTTTAATCTTATGTTCATCCTTGTTTTGCATGTACAGTATGGCAGAATGATGAGCCTCAACAACATGTTCATGAAGGAACAATCCTAGGGATACTTTAAGGTAATGTAATGTAATTCATGCATCTATTTCTTGTAATGTACTATATGCGTTCCCTTCAATTGTTAGTGCCTGTACTGACATTGCGCAGAAATGCAATGCCACGCATACACGTTTTATGGTGCAATGCTCAAAAATTAAAGACATGGATATGCATGCTATACAAGTTCTATAGTACAGGCATGCACAGAAACTGAAGACAAGCATATGGGTTCCATAGAAGTTCTCTAGTACATGCATAAACAGAAATTCAATGACACGCATGTGTTCCATACACGTTTATCAGTAGTACACAATCTACACAGTGTAATTCATGCATTTATTTCTTCTTGATTATTAATAAAACATACTGGACACCTAACAAGCTCCTATTTAACCCCCAAAATAACCACAACATATATATAATCATATGAGTGTCACAGAGGAGTGCTACTGAGCATGGCAATATATATTTAAAACCAGAGACAGAACATAAAACACAGACAGAGCTCAGTTTTAGCACATCCAGTGAAACCCATACACGGTACAGTGCCTAAATATATATGTATAAATATCTATTAAATAAAATGGTCTTTTAGTTTGACATTTTTGGCCAAAATTGTTGTAAGCCCCCGAGCCAACTGCACGGCAGACCACAATTCAAGCTCCTATTGTTAGGTGTCCAGTATGTTTTACAATTGTTGTTCAGCTAGTCTTGGCTGTTTGGAGGATGGCAACCTCCTACCTAATTGAAGCTCACCCCCTCCCACATTTAAATGGTTAAGGGCTCACTCCATAGCATCTTCCACTCAGTGGAACTTGCTTGCTTGCTTGCAGTACGGTTGTGACAACTCTAATACAGAGTGCTTTTCCTGGTAATGTACAGGTGAATAAAAGCTTCAATCAGACTTAGAACTTTGCAACTAATATTGACAGATTTACTATTAATCATTCTTCCTGTTATTACACAGGTTATTAAGAATTTATATTAGCGTTAGGGATCCCTGAATTGTGGTCTGCCGTGCAGTTGGCTCGGGGGCTTACAACAATTTTGTCCAAAAATGTCAAACTAAAAGACCATTTTATTTAATAGATATTTATACATATATATTTAGGCACTGTACCGTGTATGGGTTTCACTGGATGCGCTAAAACTGAGCTCTGTCTGTGTTTTATGTTCTGTCTCTGGTTTTAAATATATATTGCCATGCTCAGTAGCACTCCTCTGTGACACTCATATGCTTATATATATATGTTGTGGTTATTTTGGGGGTTCAATAGGAGCTTGTTAGGTGTCCAGTATGTTTTACAATTGTTGTTCAGCTAGTCTTGGCTGATTGGAGGGTGGCAACCTCCTACCTAATTGAAGCTCACCCCCTCCCACATTTAAATGGTTAAGGGCTCACTCCATAGCATCTTCCACTCAGGGGAACTTGCTTGCTTGCTGTACGGTTGTGACAACTCTAATACAGAGTGCTTTTCCTGGTAATGTACAGGTGAATAAAAGCTTCAATCAGACTTAGAACTTTGCAACTAATATTGACAGATTTACTATTAATCATTCTTCCTGTTATTAAACAGGTTATTAAGAATTTATATTAGCGTTAGGGACCCCTGAATTGTGGTCTGCCGTGCAGTTGGCTCAGGGGCTTACAACAATTTTGGCCAAAAATGTCAAACTAAAAGACCATTTTATTTAATAGATTTATACATATATATTTAGGCACTGTACCGTGTATGGGTTTCACAGGATGTGCTAAAACTGAGCTCTGTCTGTGTTTTATGTTCTGTCTCTGGTTTTAAATGATTATTAATAAATAACATTCTCACAATTATTTTACAGGTGTAACTACACAAGAGCCAGCCTGAAGATGTCAGTTGAAGATGATTGCATATTTGGAAGATAATTGAAGAAGATTGTTGTATTTCACAAAGTCTTTGTTATTTATCTTTAAATTGTCATTTACTGTAATCTAATAAAAAAAATGTCATACTTTGAAAATACTCTTTAGTCTTAAGAAGTTTTTAGGTGAATAAGTGGTGGGTACATTTAAATAAATGGGATACCATATCATATGAAATTAACAGGAATAAGGGCTGGGTTACATTGTATTTAGATTAAAGACACAATAGCACACTAGCACCGCGTATCATTATTGCAGAGGTCTACACAAAAATGAAAACTCAATTTCTTCCAGTTGGTACACACTCGCGAGTCAGTTGTGCTCACCCCGCAAAACGTTAATAGTTGCCGCAAACTTAGACACATCTCATGGGGCCCACGCCAGCTGTAAATCCTACATCATCTGTATTTATACTACTTCTGAAGACCATCTAAAGTAGCTCCTTTCAAATTTCTCAGAATAGCCTTCTTATCACACGAGACATCAAATTTCACTTTTCTGGCCCAATAGGAATATAGCTTGATAGGCACATAATCATGGAATATCAACTGGGCAAATGTGGTTGTCCCCGTTAGCGTGCAGCATATCTGTACATGGTTCTCTCTGTATTATGGACAGAAGGATAAATATACAATACAGACCGGCGCCACTATTGTCCAATGGTAGAATAAAGATTATCCAATATGGGAATGTTCTCACACGGATGGTAACTTTAAAAGTAGTTTTCTGCTGTGTCTTCACTTCACATCAACATGTTTAAAGAGAAGAAAAACAAGAAAATCACATCATAGTGCAGATATGCAATGATATATAACACCAAACAAGACTAACATTACACAAAACATATAACATATAACATATAAGGCTGGCTGAAACTAAAATGAATTTATTTAACACAATAAAATCGCAGGTGTGGGATCCGGTTGGTAAAAACCGGAGTCCTACTTACAGCACTGCCATAGACCATGAGCGGGGTTTTTTTTGTATTAGAGTTGAAACCGGCTGCAGCTCCGTCGAACACGTGGTATCCTGGAAGCTCCACAGTCCTGAAACCGGAAGTGCGTCGCTCCGTGCGACTTGCTTCTTCTCCTGGTACCGTCAATCACTCTGCTGCCGGAAATGTACTCCTGGAGGCGGGTGGAATCGCCAAAATGTCCCTTCTCTATGGATTACTACGGCTCCAATGCTGTCCTCTGCCACACTGCACAAGTAGTAAATAATACTGCCCAACGCGTTTCGTGCGCATGCGCACTTCTTCAGGGGACTTGAACGCGTTGGGCAGTATTATTTACTACTTGTGCAGTGTGGCAGAGGACAGCATTGGAGCCGTAGTAATCCATAGAGAAGGGACATTTTGGCGATTCCACCCGCCTCCAGGAGTACATTTCCGGCAGCAGAGTGATTGACGGTACCAGGAGAAGAAGCAAGTCGCACGGAGCGACGCACTTCCGGTTTCAGGACTGTGGAGCTTCCAGGATACCACGTGTTCGACGGAGCTGCAGCCGGTTTCAACTCTAATACAAAAAAACCCCCGCTCATGGTCTATGGCAGTGCTGTAAGTAGGACTCCGGTTTTTACCAACCGGATCCCACACCTGCGATTTTATTGTGTTAAATAAATTCATTTTAGTTTCAGCCAGCCTTATATGTTATATGTTATATGTTTTGTGTAATGTTAGTCTTGTTTGGTGTTATATATCATTGCATATCTGCACTATGATGTGATTTTCTTGTTTTTCTTCTCTTTAAACATGTTGATGGAGTTCACACAGTGAAGACACAGCAGAAAACTACTTTTAAAGTTACCATCCGTGTGAGAACATTCCCATATTGGATAATCTTTATTCTACCATTGGACAATAGTGGCGCCGGTCTGTATTGTATATTTGTGTTTTGTATTGCTAACTAGGTCTTGGAGTTAGTATCACCTGGCAGCCTATTAATCTAATATCACTTAAAATACACATATTATTTCTTTTAGCGCTATATACACTCATTTTTTCTTGTTATGGACAGAAGGATGTCAGGTAGAGGTACCACAGTGACAGGGATACTTGTAGATCTCCACCCACGTGGTTCAGTTACCACAGGTGTACATTGGAAAATAGGCACAGGTAACTGCTCTAGGATGACACTTTCCTGCAGGGGGACTCAGAAGCATGTGGGCCATAGACACAATGTCATCATCACTGAATGAGCAGGACAATCTGTAAGGGCTTTCTGGCACCTCAGTATTGCTTTGAGGCACATTCAATAGTCTATTCCCAAGGTAATCGAGACAATCTATGCCACTATATGGTCCATTATCTCTAACATGAGGTTCATTTCAGTGGCAGTTCTAGCCATGGGTGTGCAAGGCATACCAACATCACAATTGTCAAACAAAAATCCACTTTACAACCTAACGATATCCCTGAAGAAGACACCAGTTAATCTTAGACTGGAACTCTATCCTTATTGGGGAGAGCAGGGCTTGAAGTGGAGCGCACTGGGTCGAGGTGAGGTTCACTAGGTCAGAGGTGTAGTGTGATGGTCTGAAGTTGTGTGTGCTTTATTCACAGTGTGTTGAGCTGGGTACAATGGGACTTAAGATTGACTGAGCTTTGTGATCTTGTCCTGAGCCTAGGCAGGAGTTTCTATACATTCTTCAGAGTTAGCTGTGGGTGTGATTGCCAATGGGAGTAAAGCCATCATAGAAGCTGGCTGTACGGGGCATTTCAACGCATCATCTTGGTATATACCTTCCACCCTAAACAGGATACAAGATCTACTGTATCCTGGGGAATGTATACGTAGCACTGTTTCCCCCCACCCACCCCCTCTGGGAGATTGTACAGCCTATGCTATGTGTATGTGGTGCAATACCTGTTTGGAGCAGGAGATACTGAGCTGTCTGCGTTGGAGAAAAGACTTGGACAGGCTTAGGTTCTTGTTCTCTGTAGTTCTTTCTCTGGTGTCAGCGCCTCCAGCCGTAGTGGGTCCCAGTGTGTCCGGAAGTCAGCCCCCACTACTGCATTCTTCTCCCTCCTGTCTAAGGACTGATACTCAGACAGGAGTGTATGGTGAATAAGGGTCTTTATTGGTATGCATGGTAGCAGCCACTGCAGTTCTCCCTGCAGTGGTGCAAGGTCTTGGAAGTCCCAGACTTCTAGATGGTGCAGGCCCTGGTTTTACAGGCCTTGGTGGCTGAGCCTGATGTTACCTCAGTCTTTGGACTGAGGGTGAGCATGCTCATCCCTGCCATGGGAGAGACTTTCACAGCTCTTTCTTCACTGGAGCAGGAAACAGACTGAGGTTAACTTTCCACACCCTCCTGGAAGACTCTGGAAGGGGCGGGCTCATGGACAGTACCTATCCCTGATAGGCTTACACAGGCCATGAGTCACCACTTACTTCCATCACTCACAAGAGGGGCATAAGGGGGGGGGTCAAGAACCCATAGATTTAACCTGTTACTGCCTGCAGCTAACATGATTTACATAACAGATATACTATGGGGGAAAGAGAGGTACTATGGGACATACCCTGTTACATATAGATAGGTGGTGATGAAGGTTGAGGGGAAAGAGGAGGACAAGCATAAGTAATATATGTAATATACTGTATAGTAATGGGCTGTGTGGTAGCCTACTGTATGTATAAAGAAAAAGACAGCTCCTATTTAATGCACTTTTGAAATACTTAGGTATATTTGGTCTACAAATAAGGCCTATAGGGTAATGTTTTATTGTAATGGCAATGAGAAGTTCAGATAGAAAAAGATAGACAAAAAACTTTTATTTGGATAATTTATCAGATGGTAAATGTGCATCTTATGCCCTAAGAAGCTGCACATCTTTATGTTTATCTGTAGAAGAAACATATATCCCAATTTTTCCATTAACACCCAGTGTCCTTCTGAAGTTTTGCACATGTCATGAAGGGCAGCACCCCGGTGCACTTCTGATGTAAGCTGCACCTAATGGGGCTTTGATCATTTTCTAGGGTCAACACTAAAACAACAGGGGAAGTGATTGCGTGAGTGCTCAGGAGAGCAGTCACATGACCACTAGTGCCGGTGTGTCCTAGCCACAGGAATGACCCTCCCACACAAAAGGGGTTAATAAAGAACAACATTTTGTACATATCTTGCTTATCAGTTTTTTTGCATAGATGCAACATAGATCAGTCTTGTATGTTCAATAAAACTGACTTAAAAAGGGACATTCTTAACTGCAATTATTATTAGTATTTACCGCAATGTAAAAATATATTTCTTGTTCACATTTATTTGCAGCATTCTCTCAGCCAAGCAAAAAAACAATACAAACAACAGGTAGGTAAGCAAAACCCCCACCTTTTTTTTACACTCTAGAAAAAAAACACATGGTTGACATTAGATTTGTGCATTTGAATCACATTTAAAAACAAAATTCTCTTACTGTTTATTAAATGTTCTGTTGTATTCAAATGGTTTTAACATTCAATAATGAATATTTACCATAAGACATTAAACCGAAACGGAAAAAAATGTTGAAGTCTGGATTAACCTACAGTATCTTACACAATTGTATTTTTTTTTTGTTGCTTTTCTACTTCATGTACTATATCGCCATCATGTGGTTTTAGTGCATCATTCATTTTTTTCCGGCATCAGACAAAAACAAGTGTTTACGTTTTATGTATATTTGGTCTGCATATGTTTGACAATATATTTGAATAAGGGTCTATTGACATGCATATTTTGCCAATGCATTTTTAATAAATATGTAATTCATATAATGGAATTAGAATATATTACAATTGTGTTGCCCTGGACATTATATATCAAAATAAACATACTTGTATGAAAACCCCTATGTTTTATGATATTATTTTATATAAAAAATATCCCCATGTCCAAAAGAAAGAAAAAAACACTAATACTCAAGCAAACCTCAGAAATGTACAATATCCCAAGGTTCTGAATGTACTAATCATATTTTTGTGTGTGGTCATGTACTGTGAGGTATTTGGAAGGTGAGGGGCCTTGGAAAGGGAACGATTGAGGGAACTGGGGAAATGACTAAATAGCTACAGTAATGATGGGAAACTATGAAGCAGTTGCAGTAGACACAGTTAAGCACATTTTAAACGTCAGGAAAACCTGCTCGGCATAATAAATATTTATTTTTCTCAATTCAGTCATGGATTAAAATGTGATTTTAGCAACTCCTTCATTATTTTATCTGTTTGAACAAAGCTTTATTTAATGCACATTTTATGACATCATCAAATGTTAATGTGTAAATAGAAACACCCTAATGCTGTACTGCCTGCGTAGTATGACCTAATAAGCATCTATGTGTATTTAATGAACAGTTTGCTTCTGTCACTGGACTGATTTTCATATTCCTTCGGGTCACTGAACCATCATTTGATAAAGATAATTCTGTGTAAATTCCAAAAATTAGATCCTTAGCCCTGGAAAGCTTGAAACGGTTTCCCTTTAAGGGCTAAGAAACATGTGTTTCAGACATAGTATAAGGTGCTAATGAACACAGTCTTGACACATCTCTTTATACTTGCCTAGGTTTTCTGCACATAATGATTTCATTCAGCAGCTACTGCCCAAGCATGGAAAGTGCTGGTAAAAAAAAAAAAAAAAAAAAATCCCACAGAGTTTAGACGACCTTTTCCTAACTGCAGATTATTTTTTTCCTGTTTTCCTTTCTGGGATAACATAAATATTAATCAGCTGATATTTGCAGTAGTTGTGAAGTTATGAATGAGGCCAGACGGCTTCCCAACCACTCCATCTGCAAAATGGCAGCTTCTGGTCTTAGCTCACAGCCAAACAACAATTTCCCAAATCCCCAAAGTGTACTCAGAGGCTTTCAAATTCAGTCAGGTTTTAATGTGCAAAGCAGAAATTCTGTCTCTCTTATATTTGCCATGGGATTACAGAAAAAACACATTACTTTGCTGCAATTTAAGCTTTCTGAAGCTTTGACGTACAGTAATAGGCAGAAGTGTTGGCAGCAAAAAATGTTGGTTGGTTTCTTTTAATGGACATGGTTTTTGTAGGTTTACTTTATAAATTAAATACCAAGCCCATGAACCATTTATAGCTTGGTAGAAAGGAACAGGTTTAATCATGCACACTGCTTAACCACCTGTGTTCTGTTACTTAAAGTAAAATTCAATAGCACCAAATCTTTCATTTGGTAGCAGAATTTTACAACCATTTTCCTGAAGAAATATCTCTTATTAGGGTTTTAGTTTTGGGGATCTTAGGGATGAATCAACAAACCATGAGAAATGTTATATGACAAGTAGTACTGCAATACAATAAAAACCTGCGCCTTACAAGTCCAATAACAGTAAATGTCCTAGAAATTCAATGCGAATTGGGAGAAATGTCCAAAGAGAAGTCCCTTCAATTCCTTGACCAAATACAGATTCCTCCATGTGTTGTGTGATATGAAAGAAAACAAAGAGAGAAATATAGTGCAACAATGCCAGCAATTGATTATGGCTACCACTGTCTAGGAACACAAAATATTGACTGACACACCTATAAATTGACACTCAACAAACAAAACGAACATATGACAAACAGTGACAAGGCTGAAAATATATAAAAAAAAGCTAATTTAATATAAGAGATAAAACAATAAAAATTGATGATATGCGATTGACAAGAAGATCACTGGTCCAGTAGGTTAAAACCGGAACCCTACTCACAGACTAGATGATGTATTCAGGTAATGGATAACGGCCGCTATAGATACACATTCCTCCTCCGGTCACACTGGAGCTGTCATGAACGTGCTCCTGCGTTTCTTCGCGTTCCTCGGGCGGATGTTCCGTCACTGGGAGGCGGGCCTTGGGGAGGAAGGTACTTCCTGCTTCCGATCCACTTCTGACGCGCTGATCTCGTCAATATCTTCAAAAAAAGCTCTGAAGATTACCCTACGCGTTTCGTGCGCATGCGCACACTTCTTCAGGGGTTATGAGTGATGTTGGTGGTTGCTGGTATATATTGCACTGCTGTGATTCTGATTGGCTCATTCAAGATGCCTATCATCTTCACAGCAAATGCCTCGATCGATTACTAATTATAACAATCGATTCCACCGACATAAAAACAGCCTTACATATAACAAATACACATTAAACAAAATACAATAAACACAGAATTCGAATTATCAACAATACTGAAACAAGGTGAAAATCAAATACACTGATGCTAGTGAAAATCAAAACAACCTCTATCATTGTAGAAAAGCTCCCAAATCAAAATCAATGTTCAGGCCATTGGCCCCAAGCTGCCCACTTAATCAGTATAGGCAGAAACAAGCTAAAAGTAAGAAAGGCTTTTTTACATGTGTCAAATATTTAGCATGCTCTTATAGTCGTAATGCTAAGACATTCAAATCTAATGTGACCTCTAAAATATACCCTGTCAAATCATTTATCAATTGTCACTCA
Source organism: Ascaphus truei (assembly GCF_040206685.1). NCBI lineage: Eukaryota > Metazoa > Chordata > Amphibia > Anura > Ascaphidae > Ascaphus > Ascaphus truei. The sequence goes on from NC_134486.1 coordinate 69,953,601, forward strand.
ATGTATGTTATATATTGACTCCAATGCCCCTGTGGCTTACAATATATAGGTACGACAGGAAGAACATTCCAGAGGAGAATATATACATATTTACAATATTAAAAAGGGACTAATTACTCATAGTGTTTCCCATCACTTTCTCACACACCACAATAAAAATCCAACAGGACTGGTATGTCAGGCAATCGAGATTGCGCAGGCCAATTTGAGAGGGGGAAATAGGTTAGAACAAACCAGTATGCAAGAGACATACGTGATTTATGAATTGAAGACACTCTCCTCAAATGGCCTGAACATTGATTTCGATTTGGGAGCTTTTCTACAATGATAGAGGTTGTTTTTATTTTCACTAGCATCAGTGTATTTGATTTTCACCTTGTTTCAGTATTGTTGATAATTCGAATTCTGTGTTTATTGTATTTTGTTTAATGTGTATTTGTTATATGTAAGGCTGTTTTTATGTCGGTGGAATCGATTGTTATAATTAGTAATCGATCGAGGCATTTGCTGTGAAGATGATAGGCATCTTGAATGAGCCAATCAGAATCACAGCAGTGCAATATATACCAGCAACCACCAACATCACTCATAACCCCTGAAGAAGTGTGCGCATGCGCACGAAACGCGTAGGGTAATCTTCAGAGCTTTTTTTGAAGATATTGACGAGATCAGCGCGTCAGAAGTGGATCGGAAGCAGGAAGTACCTTCCTCCCCAAGGCCCGCCTCCCAGTGACGGAACATCCGCCCGAGGAACGCGAAGAAACGCAGGAGCACGTTCATGACAGCTCCAGTGTGACCGGAGGAGGAATGTGTATCTATAGCGGCCGTTATCCATTACCTGAATACATCATCTAGTCTGTGAGTAGGGTTCCGGTTTTAACCTACTGGACCAGTGATCTTCTTGTCAATCGCATATCATCAATTTTTATTGTTTTATCCCTTATATTAAATTAGCTTTTTTATATTTTCAGCCTTGTCACTGTTTGTCATATGTTCGTTTTGTTTGTTGAGTGTCAATTTATAGGTGTGTAAGTCAATGTTTTGTGTTCCTAGACAGTGGTAGCCATAATCAATTGCTGGCATTGTTGTACTATATTTCTCTCTTTGTTTTCTTTCATATCACGCAACACACGGAGGAATCTGTATCTTGTCAAGGAATTGAAGGGACTTCTCTTTGGACATTTCTCCAAATTCGCATTGAATTTCTAGGACATTTACACTGGCGACACACTTTATTCGAGCTCGGCTAGTCCCACGAATTCGGGTATACTCGGGTGTATTGAGGTTTGTGACTGTTTTCTGCCCGAGTGCATTGCGTTATTTTCCAGGCAGGGATTGAAGTATTTTATTCCCGCTGGCTGCAATACTGCACAGTATATATATATATATATATACTGCATTACAATTCATGAATTTATGCCATCTGGTAGACACGCGAAGCATTGCAGCCTATTAAATCCTAATCATTATCATTTAACAGATCAGCCGCCCGTCAGCCAGGCATGAACCATGGCTGGGAAGGCAAACGTAACGGGGCTTGTCAGAGGTGAGGAGCGGCGCATTCCAGGTATCTGCCAGGTACATACTGGGTATTTGCTCGAATAAAGTGTGTCGCAGCAGTACTGTTATTGGACTTGTAAGGCGCCGTTTTTTTTCTTTTATTGTTCCCATTGTCATTTTGATTTGTACAAATCAATATTCACCAGGCAGCCTAGCCCACCAATAGGGGGTCAACTCCCATGGAGGGGTCATTACACACTTATTCATTATAGAGCTCTTTATACACCATCTTCCTTTTTTTTTTTTTTTTTACTGCAATACAATAGTTGTATTAATTTTGGCATATATGATAATTTTACATGCTAAAATATATTCTTCATTTACATCTTTGCTAATATTATTTAGACTGTCAGAGGTGTCAATATTACAATTTGAAGATAGTCTGCTGAAAAGTCACATACACATTCCATTTATCTCATTAAAATGTGTCCATATCGGTTACTTACAGTTTTCTCAAAAGGTTTTCCTAGTACAGTATATTGTGGTTTTACTAGTCTTGTCAGAGATCGTCAGCCGAATTAATTTTTGTGTTATGATTTAAGAGACTTCCTATTTGACTTGCAACCACAACCTTCAAAATATCATGGGTGAGATTTATATTGAGAAGGGCAGATTCAAACATGGTATGCTTTGAGTCATGAATGCCTAATTAAATAAATACTCTGCGAAAGAAAAAGACAAGACAGCAGGTAATAAATGCAAACTTCCCAACTACATTCAGATAGCCGATAAAAGCAGCAAAACACCTGGCACTACATCTATTTTAGTTTTTTTGTTTGTTTCAGTATTGAAGCAGGGGGTCTCCAGAGCTCAACTATGTTGATTTCAGCTCTGGGGATCCCCTGATTACAGTGATACTTACCTCTGTACGGGGTGCTGGTATCTCTGCAGCAAGGGAGCTTGTGTGCCTAACAAAATGGTGGCTTAAATGTCTTGCATCACCCAAACCAATTAGAAGCCATGACATCACCCCTTGCAACTTCCTATTGGCCATCGTAACCAGTCATTTAAACTCCACAGAGATACTGGCACCCCCACGGAGGTACAGGAAGTATCGCTGAAAACAGGGGGTTCCCGGAGCTGAATCAATGTACTGTAGTTCATCAATGGAGTTCCCTATTTCAATACTAGAACTAAAAAAAAAATGTTGTTTAAGGTGTTTTGCTGCTTTAACACAATGGGATCTACGTACTATTGCAATTTTGAAGCAAAATTGGCACAAATTGCATTATTTTGTGTTGCACAAACTAACATCAATGTATCAAGAACTTTGCTCCAATATTTGAGCCATTTGCATCAACTTGGCACGTCAAAAATTACATGACACAAAAGGTTAACATGAAATGTATCCATTTTAGTGCCTCTTTAGACCTGCAAGGTTTAAAATGGCATTCTTTTTTTTTTTTAGAAATGTCAAAACTTGGAGCAGCAAACATACAGTATTTCTACATATCATAACTTTTCTCACATATTTTATACATGGTGAAACTAGAGAAAAATATTACTTTAAAAATTGGGATACAACACAAATAATTGTTATAGTAGTATGTTATTTATTTTTGCGATAAAAAAAATTAATCCCTGATTTAAGTTTGCCTTATAAAATTACAAATGCCAAGCAAATTTTTTCATTTTTTTAAGAAAAGGCACTTGAAAAGTTGTTGGCCATGTAAAATTCATTAAAATGTCTCCTAATTTTCAGAGTATATCAATAAAAGTGAATCAGTGTTTTAGGCTGCATTACATATCCTCACATTTTAGACAACTTTCATTAATCCATGTGCAACTTTCAAGAAAAGTGATTTTCATTAACTAAGTAAGTCATACAGTACGTTTGACCAAGAATTTAGTGAATTTGTGACTTTTACAAATCTGTACTCCCATCATGTGAGACACACAGTATGTACAAACAAATATCCTACTGTATGTAAAATGTATTCAAAGCAATGTAAATAAAATGGGTCTGTTTATCCATTCTAACTAAAATGGAATTAATACAATCTTTAAATGGTGAAACTCCCTCCACAATCTTTATCTGCAAATACAGTACGTTATCTTCCTTTACTAAAACTTCCCTGACTACTTGAAGATTAAGGTGAACTATAGTTCAATAAAACTTTTCACCTTTATACAGGTTTCTTTAGAAACATTTGCAAAGTAACTTTGACATCTTAACACATCTCCTCCAACTTTAAATCCTTTTTACCTGTCACAGAGGAAAACATTTCTCATTTGTGTCCCTCTGCTCCCATAAACCACAGGCCCCCTTGACACCCTTGTATGCATGTATGTATATCTTTATTTGTATAGCCCCATCAATGTACATAGAGCTTCACAGCAGTAATACACGAGAAAAAAATCTGAGATATAATGGGAATAAGCGCTACAGACATAAAAGTAAACATTACTAAATAAGTCCCTGTCCCAAAGAGCTTACTGTCTAAGGCTAAGGCCCCGCTCCCTCAGTCAGCGCGCCTGCACTGCATGCAGACAGCGCGCTGAGAGGCAATTGACCGCTACCTGTGGTCTATAAGCTATAGGGAGCGGGAGTTGGAGCGGGGGGGGCGTGGTTTGAGCGGGGGGCGTGATTTGAACGGAGGGCTCTCGTGCTGTCGTACCCCCCCCCCCACGTTGGTCCCTCTCTCACTCCCGGAGCCCCTCGCACTCTGAAGCCAGGAGTCCCGTGGGCGGACAGCACAGAGGGAAGGACACACACAGGCACTCACACACACACACACAGGCACTCATACACACACAGGCAAATACACACGGGGGTGAATCAGAACGGGGGGAATCGGAAGGGGGATCGGAGGAGCAGAAGGGAGAAATCGGAGGGGGGGGATTGGAGCAAAGGGGGGAATCGGATTGGCTGCTGGGATCCAATCTGTGATTGGTTCTCTTGCGTGTCATGTGATGCGACACTCGCCGAAACCACGAGCTCCTTGTAGCTCTATCTGGCTGACGCGTCACAGCACTCAGTCAGCCACGCCGGAAGGAGCCAGCGGGGACCTCCAGACTGGAGGAAAGGGGCTGGTGGCCGCTGCCGTGCGGCCGCACGCACCGCCGGATGCAGCGGGACCAAAGCCTAAGTGGTGTCAAGGGAGACCAGGCCAGCCTCGGAGCACACAGCATAGATCACCTGCTCGACAGGATCCAAATGAGCTGCGGAGCGCTGATCGGGTCCCCTTTATCTTCCCATCTGCCATTGGAGAGCATGGTAGAAGGGCTGGTGACAATTCAGAGTGCTGATTCAGCTCACAGACCAGGAAGCAAGGGCTCGCTCCATGGACTAATCAGGGCTGAGGGTAGATTTCCAGAGTTAATCGGATTGGGGTGTACCATGTGGTATATCTCACAATTCGATTGGTTGTAGTACCATGGGATGGCAGCCATTGGTTTTTAAGAATGTGACGTACCTCCCTTTAGGATGACATCACATCCTTTAAAAAAAAAACTGGCACATGGTACAACAGAACAAAGATAAAACCGTGTCAAAGCTCCAGGAGGTTGGAAATAAAGCCTGTAGACAGTAGTAAAATGATAATAGGAGTTGACACCGGAAAATAAAGGATTAAGGGGCTGCAGTTTTCTGTGTTCAGATAGATAATGGTGACAAGGAGGGGACACAGGGGGGGACAACCAATTGTGAGGTGCAGTCACTAACGTCCCCCTTACCCTGGCTATGCCCGGCGTGGAGTACCCTTTATTCACGATGATACGCCACCTTGGTCATCCTTTCTTGCTGCAGCTGCCCTGACGCTGCCAAAAGCGTCTCCTCCAGGCATCCAGTGGTGAAGTAGATTCTCATACACAGCAATAGAACAAGGTAAGAATCAAAAATCCAGCTGCTCCATGATACAAAAAGTAGGCACTGACCAGCAAAAAAGGGGTTAAAAAGGTATACTTTAATGCTGTACATAAAAAACAAAAAAACAGACAGTACTAACTACTCTCCCACATGTTTCACGCCTACTGTGGCGCTTTCTCAAGGAGTAATGAAGTAAGGGAGGTCCTGGGTATTTATAACTCTCCCCGTCATACAAGACAGCTGATATCAATAATCAATTAAATATGTCTTGCAGAAAGAACAGAGAAGACAGAGAGAGAAAATAAAAAGAAAAGAAAAAAAAAGAGGCAGAACATCCCACAATAATCACGTATGATCTGCAGAGATTAACCCACACTATACCAGCAATAGTTACTAGAATTGATGAAATAAACTCATGTTTTGCTTATATATTGTCCTTACTGAGTGATAGAACAACTAGCACAGTGAAAATCTGAGCTTACAAATAGAAGTAAGCAAAATTCACCTAGTTCCTCATGTGACATAATAATATGACTATGGATACATCGTTTAATACAATCCAATATGAATAATGCAATAAATCTTAGAATATATAAATAATTGGTTATGCATTACAAATGTACCGTAAAGAATGCAATGAATGCAAAGATGTCCTATACATAGAAATCAATCAAGGCAAAACATAGGCATATATAGCTAATTTGAGCAAGATAAAAGAATATAAAGGAAAAAAGAAGAAAAAAGAAGAAAAAGAAGGCAACAATATGAACAAATAATAACTAAATCTGAAAGCTGTGTATAACACACTAGGTAGAGATAACAAAAAATTGAACTGATTGTAGCTCAATATAATGGATAAATAGTAATAAAAAAAACTAATGATAAATTTAAATATAAATATTATCATTTTGTTAAAGAGAAATAAAGAGAAATAAATCCTCCTGAATTAATATATTTAAAGGTTAAATAAGTAGTGGTAAAAATAACATTCATGGTATATCATGATAAACACTAATGCTAAATTAATCTATAAGAAGCTTTTTAAATTCCAATCAATGTTTAACCCATTAGGTACAAGAGTATTTAATGTGAAAATCCAAAAAGCTTCACGCCTGTGAAGCAAATTACTTCTATCTCCCCCTCTATAGTGTGGTCTCACAGATTCCAATGCGACACATTTGAAGTTAGTCAAACTTCCATTCTGACAGGTATCAAAATGTTTAGATACAGGGTGTAACTGATCTTTTTTAGTGATCAATCTCATATGCTCAAGTATGCGCTGCCTCAGAGTGGTTAAACCCACGTAACGTCTGTTGCAGCCACACAGGAGCAGATAGATAACATGATCAGTATTACATGTTATACACAATAGAATATCAAACACCCTGTTACCATCTGTCCCTGAAAAGGTCTTAGTCTTTAAAAGATAATTACACAGTTTGCAATGATGGCAGGGATAGCAACCAGTGAGATTAGGAAAAAATCCTTTACTCGATTTAAAAGTTTGTTTAGGCACACTAGGTGATAACAAATTCCCCATAGTTTCTGATTTTTGAAACACAATTCTTGGATTATCAGTCACTAAATCTTTTAAGAGGGGATCTGTAGCTAGTATGTGCCAATTTTTCTTAATGATCTTTTTAATATCATACGCCTGGTTGCTAAACCTGGTAATAAAGAAAGGTGCCAATCGATTGTTAGCATTGCTCTGTTGTGCAGTTTTATTTGATTTCTTTTTAGAGAAAGTACCACGTGACTGGATCAGGTTATCTCATAATTCTAGTTTGGCACTTTGGTAGGCCTCTTGAAGGATAATGGGATCATATCCTCTAGCTTCAAATCTCTTGAACATCTCACCAGATCTAATTTCAAAGTCCTCAATACTTGAGCAATTTCTGCGAATGCGCAGAAATTGACCACGAGGTATACCTTTAAACAAATTTTTGTCATGGCAGCTGTTAGCGTGTAATAACGTATTATGAGCATTAAGCTTCCTATAGATGTCTGTATGTACTCTCATGTCCAGATCTATATATATAAATAGAGATCCAGAAAAGAAATGTGGTGTTGATGGTGTTGAGAGGTGAAAAAGAGATTAAAAGAATTAGTGTTAAGATAAAGAATGAAATCATGCAATTGAGTGATAGTGCCCTGCCAAACCAAAATCAAATCATCTATATAACGGTGATAAGAAACTATAAGATGTCTGTAGGGGTTCCCATCCCCAAACACGTGGCTCTGTTCCCACCAACCCATTAAAAGGTTAGCATATGAGGGGGGCAAAGCATGTTCCCATTGCTATGCCACGTGTTTGGAGATAGAAACTACCCGCAAACATAAAATAGTTATGTGTGAGTAGAAAAGAAATACTGTCAAGTAAGAAAGTGATGTGTGCTGGTGATAGTGCAGAATAAGTCTCCAAGAAAAAACGTGCAGAGTTGATACCATGTGTGTGAGAAATAGAAGTGTAGAGTGAGGTTACACCGAGTGTGACCCATAAATATTGAGGTGCCCAAACGAAGTCTGAAAATATTGAGAGTACATGAGATGTATCTAAGAGATAAGAGGGAAGAGCAGAAACCAAAGGCTGTAAAAAATGATCAACATAAATCGATACATTTTCACCAAGGGACCCAATGCTTGAAACAATGGGTCTTCCAGGGGGAGCAACCAGGGATTTATGAATTTTGGGTAAGTGATGAAAGATTGGGACAACAGGACATTTACAACTCAAAAATTCAAATTCAGAGACAGATAACACCTGCAATATCTTGCCTAAGTCCAGGAGCTCATCAAGTTCATGGAGAAAGGCAAGAGTAGGGTCTGATTTTAGTTGGACATAGGAATCATGGTCATTCAATTGTCGCAAAGCCTCTGTATATAATAATCATAATCAGCAACCACAACCGCTCCTCCCTTATCTGCTTTTCTAATCACAATAGCAATATTGTTGTGAATACTTTTAATTGCATTACGTTGATCAAGTGTGAGGTTAGCAGATCGTTGACTACTGCGATTAACTGAGAAGATACCCTGTGACAAAAGTTTTAAATCCCTTTGTACTGAGGCTTGAAAAACATCAATAGCATGTCCTCTTAGGAATGTAGGACAGAATGTTGACCGTTTTTTGAGACCAGAGTCCACTCTACCCATAAAGTTCTGCAAAGAATCTTCATGTATTTGTTCTTGTTCAAGTAGGAGTTCAGATAGATCTTGCAAGTGGCACTGCTCTCTAAATGTTAGTTGAGCATTGATATCAACATATTGAGGGGTTTCTAATCAGAGAATGTATACTAGGTGATACAACCAGAAATTCATTGATCTAAATATGTCCATTAAATTCTATAATAATATTATGATCTTGTTTACCCTTCACTATGAATTTCTGGTTGTATCACCTAGTATACATTCTCTGAGTAGAAACCCCTCAATATGTCTTATTGAAATGTATTTTACTAATTGATATTTTTTCTCTCTCTCCCATAATCATTGAGTCATTTGATTTATATCATTTTATAGATTGTACTTTTTATAATCATCAAGTCTAGTTTTTTAATTATATTTATTATTCTATTTATATTTATTTAGTGCGTCGTTTATTTGATCGTAGTGTTATGTACCCTTTAAGGGGGAGAACCTGTGTTAAACTGATTAGTTTATTGATTAATTAATCTCACACACTATTTAGAGTGTGAACCCACTAGTGGTGTGATTCTGCTCCTGAGGAAGCTGTCGTAGTACAGCGAAACGCGTAGAGCCTCCCACAGCGTAGCTGTACTACAGTTGTTTGCTGTTCCACAACTGAAGGCACCGAGTCTGCCCTGCGCTTTTGCCGTCCGCTTCCTGGTTCACTCAAACTGGAAGTCGTCAGTCCCTGACCGGATGTGACGTCAGACGCTCTCCATCGCGATCCGACGAGGGGGAACTCTGAAGTGGCTGCAAACTTACCATCCGATTCCAGACTAATCTACTGCCTCAAGTAAACCCTTATGTGAATTCGTTCTATGTACATATTGTGAGTACATTTCTTATGTGTTTTTAACGTATAAACCTGTTACTTTTTGATCTACACTATGGTCTCTCCTTGTCTTCTATGAAATTCAACGTGAGTGGAAGTCGTCACGAATCATCATCAATTTCAACTCCTGTTTTTGCTGTTTTATCACTTACTTGTTGTAAGTAGGCATTCTATTAGAGCCAAGACTTACCTGCACCATTATAGTGTTAACTTGCTGCATCATCATTGTTTGCTCTTCTTTTTTTGGGTGTTCCTGATATGATCGCTCCCTTCCTACCCTGGATGCTATACATGGTACACCAGCCAATCGGATTGTATAGGGCCTTATATAGGGCCTGTCCCATATTATTTGAGCTTAAGAAGTCGACGGGAAAACATCCGCCCCATTCGATTTCAAGTAAAGAAGATAGAAGAAAAGGAAAGAAAAAAGAATGAAGAAAGAAGAAAAGAATGAAGAACTCTGGTAGACATCTCTTCAATCAAGATTTGATAATGGACTTCTTCTCATCGGCTGTTGAGGATCATTGTGTCAAGGGTCAAGAGTTGGTGCTTGCATAGGACGGGGTGAAGACATCAATGGTAAGAAAAACATTGATTGTAATTTATTTTATTGTGTATTTATTTTTTAGGTTGCCCATTGACTGCCAATGTGTTTATCTATACCACTTTTGGGCTATAGATAAACACAGTGACAAGAAATGCATGTTTTGGCAAATGCTTGTTTTTATTTCATTGTCATGTATTTTTGGTGCTTGGTTTTATTTAATTGTTGTGTATTTTTGGTGAGTTTTTTATTGTTGTGTATTTTTGGTGCTTGTTTTTTTTAGGTTGGCCATTGACTGCCATAGTGGCAAATCATGCCCATATTATATGGGTATGGTGTGCCACTGTGCCAATCAATGGGTAGAGGGTGGGGGTAGTTGCCCTGGGGAGGGTGGTTAGGTCCCTGGTTGGTAGCTTGGGAGGGGGTTAAACCCTTAATTACTATAGCGGTTACTAACCGCTAAGGTGATTAAGGGGTTAGTGGCCATTAGTTTGTTTTTTGATTGTACTATACAGTATATAATATTATTTTACCAACCTAACAAAAAAAAAAGAAATTAGTAGAGTGGGGGGTCATTATAGTAAGAGGGTTACTATCACTTCCTATTATGATTGATGAATGCTATATAAAAATAAGTGATATGCCTATATGAACATTTTAAATGTTACATTGGCAATTAGACATACAGCTTCAACTAGAACATGATCTACCATAAATAAATAAATTAAACATATGTATAACAGGGTGTTTTCCATGTTTTTATTTTGTTTTGTTTTTTATTTTTAAAGAAAAATATAATTAAAAAAATAAAACACTGAGGAGGGTAGATGCTTAGTAACAGCAACACTACACAAAAGCAAAAACAACAGTTTTCAAACAATGTCAAAGGAAGAGGCAATGGAGGAAGCAGCAGAAGTAAGTTGAATGAGGATTTGCATGTTAAAAAATAAGAATAGTAATTGATTGAGTAACATCCAACACCATCATTCATGAAAAATGAGTGCATCACACAACAACCCCAAACTTAAAAATGGACAAGATGCAACTAGTGTCCACAGCTAGTACACATCTTTGTCGTGAGTATCAAGTAATTCCTTGTTCTCTATGGTGACAGTGCCCCGAAAAATTCAAGGAGTGTGAATAAGACAATAAGTAGCACAGAGTAATTAAAATGGGACTCAGTCAAATACTTTCAAAGTGAGGAGGAAAATAATATTTAATCTCCATTGTCACGTACTTGAGGTACAACTAAATTAGCACAACCATCGTCACTCTCTGAGTCTGTCCACAACTACTCAAAAGAATGGAGTGGAAAGTAGGTGGAAGTTCAAAATGCTTGCTGATAATTCATGTCCACGTCTCCTCAAGTACCTCACCCCTATAAATAATCGTCCCACAGAACATGTTCTGTAGCACCAGACCCTGATACACCTGATGAAGGGGCTGTGCCGTCCGAACCATTGTGTTAACTATACTGCACTGATGTCAGAATTAAAATAAGTTTTACTGCTCTGGTGGCGTCATAAACCCTGTGTGCAGTTGCTGTTTACTAGTATACCAAACCCTATTCCACTCTGCTTTCTTCTCTGTCTCAGTCTCACTAGGCCTGTTATCTCTGGGGTGGTGGTGATGGTGGTGAATGTGGGGGTGAGCAAGGAGATTCCACAGGTGTGACTAAGCAACTGAGGTACATCCCACAGGACTCCACTTAGAAGTAGACCATGGTGTCCTCTTGGGCCAGTTTGCCATCCTGTAGAAGGAGTGGGTGACCTCCTCCTTTTGTAGTTAGTGGTGGTTGCTTCCATATGGTGACCTGGAAGAGGATGCTCAGTCACGTCTGGAGGAAGATGAGGACGCATGTCATGGTGATTGCACTGCATATGGTCCTCAAGAGGCATCTATTTCTGCCTCTCTTCTTACTATATAAGACACAGTAGACCACATCAAAGTCACACATAATCCCATGGCATGGTAATTCAAACAATTCCCACACCAAAGAGGTGTTCCTATGGGCAACCAATGACCATGCCCATGTGATGCCTGTGAGCTCAGGGGGATGAATGGTCCCTTTTATAATTTTATTCTTTTCATGTTATTGTTATACATTTTGTAAATAAAGGTTTATGTACTAAGGATGTATGATAAAATATAGATAGATACTTTTTTAATCCCTCTCTTTGACTTCCCTTTGATTGTAGCCTTTAATTAATGCATTTAAGATTGGATATTAAGAATATCTATTAGATGCCTTGTGTTATATTTTGCTTATGTAATGGGATCGAGGTTGTGCTTGTGCTTTTTTTCTTTTTTCCAGCATAGCAGATTCTGTTGGTCCAGCTGAAACTAGAGCAAGGGACATTAATTCAAAACCTGCTATGGGGTTCCAACCAAAGCTAGAACTGGGCCCTGGCTCAGAATTACTGTCACTGCACTGACCTGCATTCACAACACATGCTGCTACATGTCCTACTCATATATCTGTTCAAATAAGATTGGGCACAGGAAGCATCAAAACTTGCTGTCACTACACAAAGACAAATCACTTGAGGGAAATTACAAAGGTAAAATAGCTGCATAGCAACCTGCTTCATCTAAAGAGTGAGGTTGAAGACGGTTGAATCAGTACCTCCTCCAAGCTCAATTCAGTCACAACCTGTTCCTCTAACTCAGGCTGAGAAGCAGCAACAGGTTCCTGAGGCATGCACACAGAGGGTGCAGTCACATACTATTGCTACACCTGCTGCTGATACAAGCAAAAGCCACTGGTACGTTTTTTTGCTGCTGAGGCTGTTATATCTGCCCTGGTAATTGTGCCTCCAGAGTGGGAAAACTCCTTCGTCAGTTTCAAAAGGGGACCAGAACTCTCCCCACCTATGTCTCTCTCCATTAAAAAAATATTTTTTTATAAAGAGAAAGTCTCTGGCTCACTCTTCTGTCTCATTTCTCTCTCCTCTACCCTGCTTGAGTGTCTGCCTGTGCCTGTCTAACCCCACTTAAACTGCATAACCACCCAGCCACCTTTGTCCCTCTCCCTATTCCCCATACAACAATAATACAAGGGGAGGGGCACCAAAGTGAAGATTTTTTTAATTATTAATTTTCGTTTTGGCAAAGCAAATTAAACAAAATAAAAAATAAAAAAATCTGTGGAAAAAAACGCAAACATAGAGGAGACTTGTGCAGAATCATATGTTTTCTCCCAATTTTTAAATCACTAAACTTGGAACAAATTCATGAATTCATGGGTTGAAATGGGTCTCTTCTAAAGTCTCTTCATACGCATACAGTAGCATTTATAGTAGCTTTTTTTTTAATATATACATCTCTTTACAACAAATGTACATACTGTAATATAAAACAGGTGTGTGTTGACACGTATTCACAGTTACACTGTATCACACCAATATTGTAGATAAACACCTAAAAAGGAAAACATTCTCATATACAGGTATGGCCAATACAGATCCCAAATGTGAAATAAATGTCACAGTAGCATTCCTTCTTTATTAAAATATACAAATTATATATCTTGGCCAAACATCTTGGTTCACTCATTTTTTTATATTTTTAATCCTCAGATAAAAAAAACTAAATCAATGCGCATCAATCCTTACAATAAATAATAATAATAATAAGTGAAAAGTGATGGTGCAAATCAGTAAATAATTAATTACTAATTATTGAGGGAAAAAAAGTAATACAACCTCTTTAGGTTCTGAGGTGTGCCTCCTTCCAAAATACCTTCCAAATAGTCTTTCAGGAAAGTATGGACAAGTGTTGGAGCGCAAGTCCCAGGAATCACATGGGGTATAAAAGGAAAAAACACACAAACAGTGCACTCTTGTATGATTCAGTATAAGCCAATTAGTAGGTGAGAAATGGATGCACTCACAAAGTGCACTTTGATTTGATAAATAGTTGCAAATCTTCTCTTAGATGCGATATCCAACATCAACAGATAGTATAGATGAAAATCTAGAGCCCATTAGTAATAAAGTGATATCCATGGAGTCTTTTTTTCTTGTATGTGTATCTGATATTTTCTCCAATAGTTTGCAGAGAAAACAGAAAATGGACATAGTATAAAAACATTTGAATAAAAGTACACATATGTGATCACACTCACATGCTCCACTAGGGAAAATTAAATTTTAACCACCCAGGGTCAGAAAATGAGCGCCGCTTCAGACCTCCCCCGATATTGATTCTAGCTCACCACTCCTGCAGTAACGAGCATCTAAACATTATGCGAGTAGTACCATCTCATGGAGGTGAAAGGAGAGCACCGGTCCGGTGTCCAGTTGGTCCGACAGTCCAAGTGTTTATAGTCTAGTCCTAAGCATTTTTCAGAGAACCTGCTTCTTGATGGGAAAAAGTGCACACTTCTACCCTTGACTCCAATCACTTTATGTTCATCCAGACCCTTTTAATTACCAGCAAATCTCCACCTTGATCCTTATATAGCTGCTGTTAGTGTACCAGACCCTGGCTATATAACTCCGATATACTCCCACAAGCACCAAGAAAATATGTTTAATTTTGCACTGTTTGAATCCTTGTCTCAGCATTTTCACAGATCATGCAAAATTACCCTTTAAATTGCTTCTTCAGTGAATCTGATCTTTGAACCCCAACAATATATAAACAAATTCCCTCCCAGTGCATTGGCACTATTGGAGCTTCAATTGAAGATTTTTCTGGGACTCGTGGGCCTCACCAATGAGACTTCTAGTGTTTCCGATAAACAATCTTTTGTACTTACTATTAAAGCTATGACTGGATGTATCATAAAATTAAGCACACTAGTGGCTGTTGGATTATATCTAAAAATGCTTTTAAACAAGGACGGCTTTGCATCTTTATGTAATTTGGAGATCATATCAACTATTTTCACTCTGTCATGCATAATTTTGGTGACATTGGTTCGATTTTGCAAAAGCCATTCCAACCTTAACATTAAAATGAATGAACCATTGTTTATGTTGGTCTGTTATCCCTAACTGAAGCATGGATGGATCTACAGTATTATTTGACAGTTTGTTTCTGTAATTTCAGTATCTATTGAATTCATTAATCTAACACTCATACTAGCACCTCCTAAGGTGGTGATTGTAGTGTCCCTATTTGTTTACTTTGATTTATAAGGAGAAATACCAAATGTGAACCATGTTTGTATGGAATGTACTTGAAATGTGGTGCATTTTGTACAATTAGCATATTTGGAACCAACCATTCTCTAGGGTTAATTTTCCAAATAATTCATTTGTTTTTCACCTCCCTTGCATCTGGTGTTGGTTTCTAACTTAATTTCTATTGGAGATCCTTCTGTAAATAGTGATCCTGTCACAGTAACTTTATATAACAAAGACAAAAAGGCCTAGTGGTACATCTAACTTGACATTATCGTTAAATACTTATATTTATATCTTCTCATAAGCAAGGGTCATTTAGTTAAAATGGTTCTATACCCAAATCAAAGAGTAATGATTATACTGGCCATCCTTGTCTAGTGCCCCTGCCTAACAAAAAAGATTAGGAACACACCCAGTTGGCAAATATAGCAATTGTGGACTAAGGATACATTTCCTTAAGCAATTCTATCGCATTCCCTCCCACCCCAATCTTGGGCCATGCAATCATATCAAAAGCCTTTTCCGCATCCAAACTCAGGATGCAGGCTGAGACATGAGTGTTAGTGAGAGTGGGCCACTACTGTAAGTCAACTAAAATATTGAATAGTGGTGAGAAGTTTCCTAATATTAGTGACAGTGTCTACCCATAACCAGCTTCAATCTGTCCACAAGAATCTTTGTGAAGATTTTGTCATCTAAATTAAGTAAAGAGATAGGGCGATATGAAGGCAGATCATCAGGTTACTTATTTTTCTTGAGAATCAGCTTGATAGATTATCCAAAGCTGGATGGACACAGCTTTTTGATTAATATAAGATTATATACTTTTACTAGGCATGGGGAAATTTTTGAGACCATATGTTTATATTATTCGACAGAAAATCCATCTGGTCCTCAAAAATAGAGTGTCTTAAGTTGCTTAATTGCTCCAATGACCTCCTCCAAAGCTACTGTAAAGGGCAGTTAAATTGAGCCTTTGCTTCCTCAGAGATTCTTGGGAAATGTAAATCACTCCAGCATTTGGTGCTTTTATCTGAATCAATTGTAAAATTATCTGAGTGGCAGATAGAAACATTACAAGAAATAATAAATAAAATACAGAGATCAAACAGCACAACCTTACACCTATAACGCATTTTGAGCAATAATGGTGCAGTGGGAACAAAGAGGGGCCCTAATATCCTTGAAAATACAGAGAAAAACAAAAGGATGTCCCCAGCAATCAACTGAAGAAATAAACATTGAAGGCTATGCCAAAAAAAAAATACTAATACTAAGAGAATAAAAGAAAAGTCTGAAACATCACATGTATAAACACCATATCAGACAAAAAGCATAATGAGCAGAGGTAGCACTATTTAAGTGAAATATTAAGTATCAGTGTATACTGTAATATGCTACACCCTGCAACTGTATAACAGTATATAGTCCTGCAAAGACAATAGTCAAGGCGATGAAAACTTATCGAAATGTGAGAACAAAGTGCTGCTACAGTATATACATATATATATATATATATATATATATATATATATAGTGGATACTTATCCCTCATCCGGCGGCAACGAATAAGACAAAAGGGTCCAAAATGCATTAAGTAATCTTGTTATACAGTAGGTGTCAAAGAGCATTATCATTTCAGTTCAAATGTTTTCCATTCTTGAGTACTTTTAAACATTCCGTTGAGGATTTGAATTTTTTAATCATTTAAGGAATGATTTGGCTGTGAGAATTGGTGTCCTACTGAACTGCAATATCTTCCTTTATCATGGTGTGTTATTGTGTCTGGTTTGAAGTTTTTGGCTGGTTTCAACAATGTAGCATACTTGGTCACATTTGCTGCATTGAAACATATATACCACATTCCTGGATGTGTAGCAGAATGATCCTTTAACATTGAATGTTCTACGTTTGTGATGGGCTGTGGGATCTTGGCATACATGTTTTTGTATCCTCACTAACAGATTTGTAATTAATAGAACATATTTTTTTCTCATATAATCAGTGCAATGATTTCATGTCCGATTGTTTATGGAAAACTAAAAGACAATTTGCATAGCTTCTGTGAACTGTTAACATTTTATAATGTAAACACAAAGTATGCAAACTAGATTGTACTTTTTTGTGGAACGTGCTTCTGCAAATAGTTTTTGGCAAAGTACAGCGGTAATTACTGTAGCTCCATACTATGGAATCGAATTGATCCTATTTAAAATATATATCTTTGTTGAACTGGAAATGTTGCATTACATGGCTCTCTGCCATTGTTTATTAACTAATAAAAAGGATATTGCACACTGAAAACAAAATTCAAAATAAATACATAATAAATATTTTAATGTTTTATTATTTGAGGTTATTTTAGTAGGCTTTGAATAAATACTCTAAAAGTCCATACGGAAAACGTTGGCTAACATTGTTGGTGAACACCTCATAACAGAATGTAAAGCTTTGACATATTGTAATATAATAACTTTAAACTCTGTCCCAACCTCTCTCCAGTACTTAACAGGGAGCCAGCTTCTGTGGTTCCTGTAATGAAGAGGCTATTTATAATGGGTTTCAATAAATTGAGAGCCAGCGTTTCACATCAAAAGCAGCTTTATAACAGATATCCTTACATTGGGGCTCACTGCACAATCATGACTTCATACTTTAGCATTCTGCATGCATCCAGTCTTTGATTTGAGTCCTTGGCAGATGCCAATAAAAGCAGACCTATTCCAGCCTTCTTACATAGAACTGTTTCCTTATTTAATCTGCTACATTCTCCACAGAGCCAGGGGCTGTGCTATGTTAAGGCTTTGAGATGGGACACTGGCATTTTTCTTCAACTCCAAGGGAATTACCTTTCTGGGGCCAACAGGGGTTCATTTAGTCTATGTTGTTGAAACTGTATAAAAAGCCTTTCTATCATTAGCTGGCAAGTTTACTAGTATCCTGATGATTCTCGTAGTCAGTATATGCCTCTACTAGAGATGTTAAAACGCTTTGCACGCTTAAGCGAACATTGCAAATTTCACCAATTTTGATTGCACAAAAAATTTTCTTCAATACAAAAGTTCAGTTATCATTAGAAGACAATGGGTATTGTATTTTCGATTACTTTATATGAGAAAAAAATCTCTATTTTGTTAAATTCACTTAAGGAAGAGACTATATTTACGGTTTGTCATTTATCATCATCATCATCATCCTCCGGTAAGGACAAACGTGACACCACCATTATGATGGAACAGGCTGTAAGTTACTGGCATCACACAAAGTGGCTTAGACAAAGTAGCCATCCATGCCAAAGTAAGGATATGTGTTATTGCTACTTCTAGTGTGGGGACTCTGCTGAGAAGGAGGGTGTGGATAGAAGACTTAACTGAGCACATAATGTAGTATTTTACATTGATATATTTATGCTACTACTCTGTCTACTTCACCATATGCTGTTCAACCTTCTTTGACCTTACTTAAGTAGAGGGAGTAGAGATAGAAAATACTGTAAAATAAAATTAATGCTTGACCCTCTAGAGCTGACCCTCCGACTATAACTTTAGCATTTGTGTACACAGATGGGAGGTTAGTGAGCCAAGGTCGAGATGAGTATTATATTTTGTTTGGGCCTGATAATGAGGAGACAGGGTAGAATGACAGACCAATTATTTTGGAACAGGAAAAATACAGTTTTCAGAGGACTAACCTCTAATAACCATGGAGAATATTAATAATGATTAGGGTATATGGCCTATGCGCATGAATAATATGGGAATCATGTAGTGAATAGTGTATACATTTGATTGCTTTCATATATTTCTTTGTAACTGTCTTTTCATCCTGTTATCCTGTGCTTTTAGTGCAGTGAGAAAAGTTCTAAACTGAGAAAAAACCTACTTGGATTTTTTTATTGTCAAGATTTTAGTTACACTCCGACATACAGTAGGCAATTTTTACTAAACCCCTAGTGGACTGGGGATGTTAGCATCCAGATTGGCAATTGATTGATTATTGCTAATAGGCAAGTATAAATCTCCCGCAAAGGCCTCTCCATCATGCCCCGTCCCTCTTCTACACTAACACATCACTGAGCTTTTTGTCTCTATCAAGATGACATTTGAAGTCATTTCATCCTCAGCCATGATAGTCGAAGTGGCTTCTTTCTGCCCGCAACCAAGATGGAAGATGTAATCGCCTGCACCTGTTCCTGGCATTTAAATAGCAACCATTTACTTCTTGCCAGTGCCTGAGCAAGGTGTCTGATTCTTGTGCTCTTGCACCCAGTCTGGTTTCTTACTTTATGTTTTGCCTTCACTGAACCTCTACCTGGACTTGGACTCTCCTGCCCTCACCTTGGAAACGTGACTGACTAACCTGGTGCACTCTGCCCTGACCTTGGAACCATGACCCGATTACGCTGCTGCACCCTATACTGACCTCAGCCTGTGACCCGGATAATCTGCGTGATCAGGACTCAGTCCCTAGGCCTGTGGTAAATGCCAATATCTTGCCTTTGCCCTTTGGCTTCGCCTCCCGGTTAGAGATGAGCACTGTTACATTTTGCTAAGGCCATGGACCTCACTGAGATAGAGAAGGCCATTTTTGCTCAAGGCCACATACTTGGAGACAACGAGTAACATCTGTTTCTTCAGGACCAGCAATTGGCAATGATTACCACATCTTTGCAGGACATCTCTATTTGCCTCGATTCTCTACAGGGGATCCCTGCCTCATTACCGCTTCTGGTAGCTCCGCCTAAGATCTCTACATCTCCGACCCTTGGACCCCGCATTCTGGCTCCACAGGATTATGGAGAGAATAAAGCTGCATTCTGGGGCTTCCTGAACCAGTATGTCATCGATGTTCATCATCCTATCGCACCAGAGAGATGTACATTATATCTCTCATAACAAGGGCCTCCTGTATCTGGGGGAAAGGCTCCCATTTGGTAAACGACTCCCTGCTGTTTGTTTAGGCATTAAACAATGTCTTCAATGCTCAAGGGCATACCTTGTCTGCCATCACTGCTTCGTATATGCCTAGGATCAAGATGGTGGGCCAGTATGTAAATTAATTATGCACCCTCGCAGCTGAGACAGGATGGAATAATGAAGCTTTTCTTGCTGCCAGCTGTCAAGGAGCTGAACAAACAGCTCAAGGATGAGTTAGTGAGCCGGGAGGCTCCTAAGGATCTTGAAAAATTGATCACCCTTTGCATCTGCATGGACCTTCGTATCCGGGGGTGACAGTATACGAAAATATGTTTTACACCTGCATTGCATCCTCGGCTTCCCCAGACTGATCCCCCCGACTCAGTGGAACGCATGCAAATTCCACGACAGGTAACACCCATGCACCTTCTTCTCAAAAAAAAAATCCCCAGGCAGAGAAGAGTTACGATATTGGAACAGAGAACTTCTGGCAATCAAAATTGGCATTAGGTGAATGGAACTTTTGGAGGGCACCACAATTCTCATCACTAAACTGTTGCATTATAAAAATGTGAAATACATCAAGGGGGCAAGAAGGCTTGGCACACAACAGGTGAGATTGACCTTTTTCTTCATGAGGTTAAACATCATAATTTATTATCGACCTGGTTCAAAGGACATCAAGGCTGATACTGATGCAGCGGCCGTTATTCGAACACTTCACGTGCCATGTACATCGGAATCCCGATTTGAAACCGCGGCATGAATTCCAGCCTTCCCGCACTAAGATGCGAGCGCGGCGAGTGCAGAAAAACACATTTTAGTGTTCTGGCTTTAAAAAAAATGAAATTGACGCAGTAGCACAGTCGCACAGTACTGTACACATTACAATTCATCAATTTTATTGCAATCGAAGAAACAGAATCCATGAAATTCAAACAAAACTTCCGCGATAAGCGCGGGTGCCTGGGGCGATTGGCCGCGTTCATGCTGCGTGGGGGACAGCAGAGAACTCAAAATCGTCGCCGTGATGTGTTCGAATAACGGCCGCTGCATCAGTACTTTCTGCAGATAATTTTGGTGGATGGAGAGTAGGAGACAGATAAAAAACTCATTGTTCCTCTTGTATGCATCATCTCTTCTATCTCTCTGGAGAAAATGCAGCAAACCGTTGCTGATCTTCCTTCCCCACTGGCTAAACTCTTCATTACCCTATGCTTTCTTAAGGAAGTGCTCCATTGGGGACTGAGCTCAACCTTCATGGGAATCCAGGTGAACACATACGATATATATAACCTTTACTGACAGCACATATGTACATTCATTTGAGATGCTTGTGTTAAAAAATGTTTTAAACCAAAACCGTGGAGACAAATTGTTGCACATTGAATTCCTTTTAAAGTAATAGTTAACTTTTGAGTGAAATTTGTATCTGTTCCCTAGATACGGTACACTCCAGCATTGTTTAAAACACCTCAGGTTCCTGATTAATGTTTGTGAGTCTGTTGAGAAGCATCTTTATAGAGGTCATAAATAATGTCTTCAGTATTTCCAGAGTAGGAAAACATACAGGAAGCCCTACTGTATACAGTATGTAGTGAAGAACTAGCATGACACGATGAATTACTTAAGCTTGACTCATCTGCAATATATTGTATGGAAATATTTTATACAAATATACATTACCAATTTAGGTATAGTGTATAGGAGGAGATGTTGGTCTTTACATGGTATAAGCAAAAGTAGAGGATTTCATTTTCACTGTGTACGTTTAAGCCTTCCAAGTGGTAATAATTCTACTGTGATGGTTTTATAGCAGTAAAAAAAATCTCTATGCATAACTACAGTTTGGTTGGAACTAAAGCTCACATCATATAAAAATGCAGTGTGGAACAATAAAGAATGTATAGTCCATGGTGCACCTACAAAACTAGATGAAGGCTTTATTTTTGTACATCATACCACTACAGGTGTTACTTGGTACAGTGGTCACAAATATGAACAAACATAATTCACAAACAGCAGGGGTAGCATTTAAAACATGATTACCCATTAAACTGTTTGCTACATTTTAGAAGTAAAAGTACGATGTTCACGAACAAGGGTCTTTTCTATTGAATTCACAGTACAGCAACCTGTGGAAAAAATGTACAAGTTATTGTTGGAGTACAGTACTTGTAACATTCCATTAGACTGCTATATCACCATTTGAATAATGCTAATGTCAAAGATTCTGTTCATCTGATGCTTTTAGGCTGCTATAGTAATATCAGAATGTTGCAAATAAGTTGTTATGGGTTGCACCCTAAATGCAGGTGTTATCTTCATATTCATAGTGACAAACAAACAGGGAGAAAAAAGGACCTCTATAATGAGAGCACTCACAATGGCTGGAAATAGTAAAGACCAGATGGAGGACATCTATGTATGTAGGTATAAATGTAAAGATTGATTAAAAAACCTTTAATTCAAATTTCAGATAAAATATAGTCAATAATAAGGTATGCCTAGCAGGGAGGCATCACTATGACAAATGAGCGAATTAAAATAGAACGGTGAGTGGATACCAGGTGTAGTGATCCCACTTATTGTATGTCGGTGGGTGTAGGTTATCACTCAGGGATCAGGTAAGTAACTAGGACTCAAGGTGAGTATATGGAGTCCTAAAAGGAATAACTGAGTTACAGCAACATACTGAACTGCTAACTATTTCAGAGTCTATATGCAGTAACTATGTAAATGCATATACAGTGTGGATACATAACCACACCTAACAAAAGTGTAAACAGTTAAAGTAACCTGGGTAATCACTAATCTGTGGTCACATGCAGAAATAGGTAAATGAATTCCTGGATTTACTGCTTCTGAAAATAGTAACAGGCTAAACCAAAAATGTCTGATACAATGTCACATAAGTCACAGTCTGTAGTTATACAATGAATCAGTCATAACCATAGTGCTGGAAGTGCCAATAGCTCTATCCTATTTATGCAATTAGAGCAGTTGATTGCAGTTTTGCACTAAAGCACAAGGGATATAACAAGTCTAGATGAGCTGCACAGAATTCCACACTACAGAGCCTCTGTTGCTCCAGGAAAACAATAGATTGCTCTGTGGAGTCCTTAGGGCAATTAATGATTAACTACAGCACCTGATAACACGTCTGCACTTCTTGGAGGGAGCTAAGTCAAACAGCGTCTGCACTCCATACAAGGAGGGAGGGTGAAAAGTAAACGTAGTCTTTAGGTGGTGAGAACGGACAGGCAGTCTCTGTGACCGCTCTCACTGACTGCAGTGCGTCAATGCCAACGTATGTTTCGCTGTACGGCTTTGTCAAGGCTGGGGTATAGTGTATAGGAGGAGATGTTGGTCTTTACATGGTATAAGCAAAAGTAGAGGATTTAATTTCACCCCCTGCTTCCCAAGTTACAGGCCCCGGTATCAGGTGCTAGTATCCCCGCCATGTTAAAATCCTCTGGGTCACGTGACCGGGGATTTAAAAACTGCAGGAGATACCGGCACCCCATACCGGGGCCTGTAACTCAGGAAGTAGGGTGTACCCGAAGCTGAAATTAAGGTGGTTCAGCTCAGGAGACCCCCTGCTCCCGTATACTATTAGTAAAAATGACATTAAAGCAGTTTCAATACCTTAGCAGCTAGCCGCTATGGTAATGAAGTTTAATTTTTTATTATTTCTTTAATATTAGTGTGCAGGAGCAGGGGGTCTCCTGAGCTGAACGCATTAATTTCAGCCTCGGGGACACCCTACTTCCTGAGTCACAGGCCCTATTATGGGGTACCGTTATCTCCTGCAGTATTTAAATCCCCCGGTAACGTGACACAGAGGATTTAAAATTGGCGGGGATACTGGCACCTCATACCAGGGCCTGTAACTTGGGAAGCAGGGTGTCCCCGAGGCTGAAATTAATGTGGTTCAGCTCCGGAGACCGCTGGTCCCGCACACTTGTATTAAAATGAATATTTAACTGCATGATCACCTGTAAGAGCCGTGCATGGAGACGCAGCGTCTCCGGGCAGCTCTTCCAGGCTGCAGTTTAAACACGCTTATAACGCGAAAACACTTAAAAGAAAAAAAACCAAGTCGTTTGATCTTGCATTTTTTTTACCTAACTTTTAAAAATTGCTGTTTTTCTTAGTGAATACCGTTTTGACACACGTTTTAAAGCGCGATAAAACAATGCAAAGTCGATCGGCAATGCACTGAATTTATTGAGGTTTAGTGAATAGGCCCCATAGTGTCTTTTCTTAAAATGTATTTAACCAACTGATATTAGGTCATATATTTGTTTTTCTGTACAGTACATTTATTATGATTGTTCTTCTAACAAAGATTTGTGCTATCAAATGATACTGTATGAACTAAGCATAGGCATATATCTTTTTTTTCCTTTGGAGCCGTTATTGCTATTCATCATTGTAAAGTCCCGAAAAATGGTGCTCAGCTGGTCAGATCCTCCTAAGCACAATAATGCAGCACATTAATTGCCAATGGGATGGCTTTCAAAGGGGTTTTAGGTAGGCATCTGAGGCAATAACATAACATAGAAATTTCATAAGGTCATTCCCCTAGTGAGACGTTTAGCAGTACTCACAATGATGGCCTAGGCACTAAGAGAAAGTACTTTCAAGGCAATATAATGGGTTAGTAACATGAAGGAAAGTCCAATGCCAATACGTTAGTTTATCCTTCTTAGTGTGTGCCTGCTGTCCTTCATGAATCCCTGCCAATCCCCGGTATGCAGTCTGTGATGTAGGTTCCAGGCAATAGAAGTGAAAAGACGGAGCACTGACCAAGGAAAAGATCACAAGGTGGCTCCGTAAAAAATATTTATTGGAGTCTCATGGACAGACAAAATATGCACAACATGTTAGTGTGCACATTTTGTATATCCATGAGACTTCAATAAATATTTTGTTATGGGGCCACCTTGTGATCTTTGCCTTGGTCAGTGCTCCGTCTCTTCCCTTCTATTCATCATTGTATATTTATTAATAAGAGATTATCTGCATTTGAGGTTACAATATGATGTCTTGGTATATATCTTAGTTATATTTTCACATGTGTACATTTTTGTATGTCTGGGCATACAAGTAATTACAGTATTAATATGGATTATTGTATATTGAACGGTACGGACATGATATGCTGCACCAGGGTTAGACACGGGATATTGGAATTTTTGGCTGCGGTTTGGATACTCGCAGCCACCGTATATATATGACTGGGTTTTTAGTTTTCGTTTTTTCATGCCATTGAACATTCTCATGGCAGCCGGTTCCATAAGGAAATCTCCGGGTGGGACTGTAATGGAAGGTTCTAGTTTTTAAGGACATTTTGATGTTTATCTGTAATGCAGAAGTTTTTCTTTTTTGTTTCTTTAGGATTATTGCATGGCGCAATAACACATTACTATACATGGTAAGTTCTGGTAAATTGGTGATAATATGTATTTCTTTATTTTGAGTTAAAGCCATATTTAGTAAGAATTATTCAGGAGAATTATGATAGACACTATAATAATTTCTAATACAAATCATTACATTATTCTATGGCAGACGCATATTTTAATACCTTTGATACCTGATAGGCTTCTAATGCATAGAAGGGAAGATCTTCAGGCATCAAATGAGTTAGAACAGTACAGAAACACCCTACCACTACTATACCTATCCCTGTACCGCCTTACATACCATAGAGACTAGTAATTGTTGGCAAACAAGGGGTTACACCCAACTCCTCCAGGGGGACCTAACCACCCACCTCCACTGTCCCTAACAAGGGTCACGTGTATTGCAATGACTAATGACCCTGTTAAATAGCTATTCTGCAAACATAAATAAAACATTTAAAAAATGTACATAAAGTGGTTATTACCACTGTCAAGGAGATCCTAGGTAACCTCATTGGCACTCAAGGGATTTATGCAAAAAAAGAAAATTTCCCAATTAGATAATCAAAAGGAATCAATGACTCCAGATTGCTGTGGGCCATCAGAACCTAGAGAATCCATCATTTGAATACACTGGTTTTATTTTTCGCATTGCTTTTATTGTATTTTTTTCCTACTAGATTATGTTTATACAATAAAGGAAATGTTATTGTTGTTATGGTTGATATTGGTGCCTTGCATTATCTAATTTGATTCGTTCCAGGGGGTCATTGACACTGAAGACCTTGTAGAACCTCATTGTGGATGGGATGTGGTCTTTTTTTTTTTTTTTTTTTTTTTTTTTACAATGAACCCATTGAGGGCAAATAAGGATACCTAGACTTCCTTTAGGGCAGCCTAAGTAGCCTTACTGCCACGAAAGTGGTTAATGACCACTTTCTGTATATTGAAAAGTATGTTTTAATAATGTTTTCCTATGTTTAATTTATGACTGTATAATGGCCTAAAGCTTTATTTGCCATGTTTGCTAGTAGGGCAGTAAGTTATCCCTGTAGATGGGGGGTTGTTAAATTTGCATGGGTGTGAAGTGATATGGGGGTGCCTGATTTTATGGGGTGCTGCAGGGTGAGTTGTTAACCATTGTCCACCAAGGAAAGCGAGGTGAGGGTTACATTTTCGTTTGTCATAAGGGTTATTGAGGAATTGTCATGCAATGTCTTACTACAGTAGCCTCTTCAGTATGAAAAGGAGCACGTAATGTAGTTGTATGACTGATCAACCCTTTTCTTGGTACTTTTCATGGCTAACTTGTGCTACTAAATAGTTAATATATTTAAAATGTAAAAAATAAATAAAAAATGACTTTGATCACCAATTCTAGGTTGCCTAATGATATATTGCCTGGCATGAGCCGGATGTTGCCAGGTATAGGTTGTTAAAACAATGTATTCATTGTCAAAAAGTAATTAGCCACTAATCACGCACACAGAGTTACAACTATATCAGAAATATTAACTCAGTAAAAATTCCATTATCTTTGCTTTAGGCGATATGGCTTTATTTAAAATCTCCATAAAGAAAAAATTGGCATTAGATACTGATAAGGCAATTTGTTTTCCATGTATCTACCTGTAGCAAATTTAGGCCTTGGAGATAAACTAAATTGGGACACAATCAAACACTAAGCAGTTTACAGTATGTAGTATAGGTGCAGCCTATATTACAGATGCAGCGGACATCATTGCACCCATTAATGCGATGCGTTGCGTTAACGCTCACGGGTTAATTAACAGTAGTGCTATTGAAAGCAATGGTTAAGGAGATAACACAGGTGTTATTTTGAGCATTCTTTTGTCTGTTAATTTGCATGAACAAGGGTAATAATGTCTGCTACATCTGTATAAAACTCTGAATTTCATTTGTTTATACACGATCAGTGGCAGATTGAAAATGTTGCCGCCCATAGGGAGTTAACTTTTTCCCACCCGGGCGGCCGCCCCCTGCAGCGTCGTGGTGTCAAATGATGCCACAATGTCACATGGTGTTGCGTTTCCATGATAATGTGATACCATGTGACATAGTGTTGTCACGGCAACGCGTCACCATGTGACGTTGCCACATCATTTGATGCTGCGATGCTACAGAAAGAGGTCGGCGTGAAGGAGAAGGTACAGGTGCGCCGACAAGTATTCTAACACTTGCCTTAAACTTGCCTTGGAAAATCTGGGGCTATCACCAACAAGATCCAGGTACATGCTGGGTATATGCTGGGTACATTTCAGTGACATTTCTGCAGAGAGTAATGGCCCATCGGATTAACACAGCAGGGGTCCCTGGCAGTCCCTTTCAGTTTAAATGGGACTGTCAGGGACCCCCGCTGTTAATCCGATGGGCCATTAGTCTGTCTGCAGAAATGTTGCAGCATGTACCCAGCATGTTTTCAGCATGTACCCAGCATGTACCTGGTCTTGTTGGTGATTGCCCCAGATTAGTTTTAGAATACTCGTCGGCACTACAGTAACAGACCTTTACAGAGGCCCCACACTCTCCCCCAGCAATCAGTGGGAAAGAGAGCGGGGCCTCTGTCTATGGGGGAAAACAGAAAATGTCCTTATATAAATGTATTTGAGGTCTAAAGAGAAATCTGCCAGTGTGCATAATAAATGGGGCTGCTCACCTGTGAGAGACATCGCCAATCTAAATTCTTCCATCAATATATGAAGAATGTCTTTCACTCCTTCTTCTCCCTAGTAGTTAAGAGACAATACATGAATGAATCCCATTAAATATTACATTGAGCAATATGCTGCTTAAAACATATGTATTTATAGTACCTGGGATGCCAAGCCCCAAAGAACAGGTCGTCCTATAAACACTGCTTTGGCACCAAGAGCCAAGGCTTTTAGGACATCAGTTCCTTTTCTTACTCCTCCATCTAAATATACTTCTACTTTCCCTTCTACTGCTTCAACTATTTCTTGCAGCACATCAATCTATGCAAATTGGAAGAAATGCAGATACATTAGACAAATGCACAGAAAAGATAAATAATCAAATATTTAAAAAAAAAAAAAAAAAAGGTGCAAAGCTACCCTAAGTTAACAAAATGTTGATATTAATTATACAGCTGTAGCAGACGCTATTGCATCCATTATCGTGCAATTTAGCATTACTGCAGTCGCAGGTTTAACCGGGTAATTTACATTTTAGGGTGATTTGCAATGGAGCTGCAATTTGCTGACTGCAACACGCAAATTAGTGTGTTAACGCCCAATAACGGGTTCAATAATGCCTGCTACATCTGTATATCTTACACAATGAAGCCAATACATGTATGGCACCTTTATGGGCCTCTTGGGGTGGCAGCTGGATCACTCTATCACAGCAACCTGTCTGTGTTCCAGTCTGGCAGAGGACTGAGGTGAGTTCTATTTATCAGAGTATCCATTGAGGTGTATATCTCCCGAAATGCTTATCGAATACATAGAGAGATACCCATGAAAACACCTAAGATACTTGCGAACTAAGCATATTCCATATTTAAATTCACTTATTTACATACTAGCTTATTTCCTATGTATCTCTCTCCGTCCCTCTCGCAAAAGCTAGACTTCAGGAGAAATGTGAATTTTGCCAAAATGAAAAAATGCTTACATATTTTTGGGTGCAAAACCAAGATTAAATTATACACAATTCACAATTTTGCACATCTCTATTCGTTAAGCAGTATTAAATATCTTTAGTTAAAAGGAGAAATCCACCGTGACTAACTTATGTTTTTTTTTTTTTACAGGAATGAAACCAAGAGTTCGTCCAGAGCTAAACCGCACTATTTTCAGGTCTAGGGACCCCCTGATTCCCGAGATTCTCACTGGTGAGGCTATCAGGTATTAATTCATGGTTTGTAAAGTGAATTTAAATGTCCATCCAATAGGAAGCCACAACTGATGATGTTATAGCTTCCTATTGGCCTGAGATTTGGCAGCCAGTTTGTTTTACATGAAGGAGATTTAAACCAGGTAATTTAATGGGTATCTCAGAAACCGAGGCGTCCCTAGAGCAGAAATAGTAGCATTAGACTCAGGGTTCCTACCCTGTGAAAAACAAGGGATAAAAAGAGGTAGGAAGAACTACTCCTTTAACACATATGTTACAACCAGGTGAAATAAATAAGCCAAAAGCGACCAGTAAGAGGGAAAGTTGATATTGTTATTAGGTCAACACTCTCTGTTTCGAAATGGAGAATGTGTGTAGATAGTGTTCTGTTTCACTGTCCAACTCAGACACAGTTAATCACACACAGTGTTGCACACAGATGTATTAGAATTGTCATGTAAATTGTGTGATTTTCATTTGCTTTGTGCACAAAAAAGATTTAAGTTCTTTTTATTGCGGTTTATGTATTAAGGCAATCTTAGCATGGAATCTTCATACACACCTCTACCTGTAGCTTCAATATAGTACGTTAATGTACATTAACCTATTTTGGCTCATACATATCTGCTTGTAATTTTGAGGAGTGAAATAGGTGTTGGAGAGTTAAACAATGCACGTTTTACATGGGCGGAATCACATTTTTAGTTTATGACATTCATTGTATTCCCATTTTTGGAATTAAAACTCCTTCAGGATATAAATGGCATATGCCTCTCTGGTAACACTCAAACGTAGTAACAGGCTGAATAAACATCTTATATCTGATGCAACAGCAAGCAAAGAATTTGACAAAGAGGATTAGGAAAAAGGACAGCCACTTGCTTCTTCTTTAGGAATAGTATAATCCCATCCTTATGCTAAATATAAAACTGAATGTGAAGAAGGGGGGCTGTCCCATACTGTAAATAGGAAACACCAAAAGATCACACAAGATCTAATCAGGAGTATTATTTGCATTTGTCTAGTATAATTTTTTTTTAAGTGAAACTTCTTAGCAGTTGGTAGCTAATTGGAAAATCTCATAGGGTGAAAATGGGTTGAGTTGTTACTTCCTATGAAACGTACTGTACTGCACCGACACACTTTATTCGAGCAAATACCCAGTATGTACCTGGCAGATACCTGGAATGCGCCGCTCCTCACCTCTGACAAGCCCCGTTGCGTTTGCCTTCCCAGCCTGGGTTCATGCTTGGCTGACGGGCGGCTGATCTGTTAAATGATAATGATTAGGATTTAATAGGCTGCAATGCTTCGCGTGTCTACCAGATGGCATAAATTCATGAATTGTAATGCAGTATATATATATATACTGTGCAGTATTGCAGCCAGCGGGAATAAAATGCTTCAATCCCTGCCTGGAAAATACCTTAATGCACTCGGGCAGAAAACAGTCACAAACCTCAATACACCCGAGTATACCCGAATTCGTGGGACTAGCCGAGCTCGAATAAAGTGTGTCGCCAGTGTATATTATCATCTGTTGCATTAATCGTGGCCCATATTAAATAATCGTACGTTCTGTCGGGTTTTTGGAACACGGGCTGCAGTTGTGCACTCATGGCGGGACTCTGGACAATAACCAGAACAGAAACTGGTGCTTGTCTTTCTTTAATATGAAAAGCCTAAATTGATACTGTACATTATTGTAACCTCTTCCTTCAGTCCCAAGGCCAATTTACAATAGACCACTGTGGTATCTTTTTTAAACGAAACACCTGCAAGTCGACACATTACTGAAGCGCATGCGCATTACAATTCATGAATATCTGCCATCTGGCGGATACGCGAAGAATTGCAACCAATTAAATCCGAACCATTATCAATAAGCACATCAACCGCGCATCAACAGCGGCTGTGAATGCAACATGAATGCGGTATGAATGCGGTCAGAATGCGGCATGAACGCAGTGAAGTGCGTGGCATTCAAAAAAAAATCCCGGAAAAATGCGGTGATGTTGGAGAATAAAAGGGGCCACGGCTGTAAGTAGCATACTGCACATGTGCAGACTGGGGCAGCAGAAGGGGGGCACAAGTTCTCTGCACAGACCTCAGACTCTCGCTCTCCTCTGCGATCATGAGAAGGGAGAGAGCAGGGCTACTGCTGCCAGGGGGCTGGGCAGCTTCTCCATCCTGATTGGCTGCATTACACAGCAGCAGCCAATCAGGAGGAGGTAGTAGGAGCCTGGGGGTGGGGCCAAAGAGAGCACGAAATGCATGGTTGGAGAGAGGTGAGGGTGTGTGTGTGTGACAGGGAGGGAGGATGAGAGAGGATGAAGGGAGGGGGTTGTGAGAGGATGAGAGAGAGAGGATGAGAGAGAGAGACCCTCTACAATAAAGCAGATAGCAAATGGAAATATTACTGTGTGCTCATTTGCATGTCTTAGACAGGTTTGCAGCCCTGCCTTTCACCATTATCACCCAGCATACAGTGCTTCCACTGCAGCAAGGGATTCTGGGAAGTGACATGCAAATGAGCACACAGTGCCACCTTTTGCTTCAAAACCATATAACATGGTCCACTAAAGTGTATGTTTGCTGCATTGTGCAGCTTTTGAGCACAACCTGGGTTAAGATGCATAGCAGTAAATCTACCCATAGACAGCTGTTTCGATCTTAATGGGTCTCATCAGTGTGAGGTTGGTTATACTGGCTTTGCAAAATGAAGCTTTGGATAGGTTTCACCACACTTAGTTAAGTTACACACACACACACATGCATGTTCTAAGTGACACTGCTTAGCATTTTGTCACATAAATTATATTTTTATTTTTATCATTTTGCATGCATAAAAGACTTTAGAGACTGACACAATGCAAAGACGTTTCACTTCGTACGTGTGTGCTCGGCACACACCCTTTTTTTTTATTTATAGGGTATACCTTTTAACTGATTCTCTATATTGCATTGCTAAATTAGTTCATTTTATTTTGAAGACATAACTGTTTGGAGTTGATGTACAGTAGTTAAAAAAAACATGCCAGTGTGTAATACTGTAATTTCTCCCACATTAAGAAACTTGACCTTGATTAACAGTAAGTCACCTGAGAACAG
This sequence comes from Ascaphus truei, assembly GCF_040206685.1. NCBI lineage: Eukaryota > Metazoa > Chordata > Amphibia > Anura > Ascaphidae > Ascaphus > Ascaphus truei. Next base: position 69,985,977 of record NC_134486.1, read on the forward strand.
AGTAGAGTCTGCATCTTTACTAATGTCACTAAACAGTGTGGTGGTAGGACTTCATAGAACTAGGAAAAGGGCACAGACACCAGGTTAATAAAGGGGATGGACAGTCTTGGGTGGAAACAATAACTTATTCCTGTTAGTAGCTCCAGCAATGTGAACAGCAGGGTAATTTTAGTGCATGCCCCAGTCTGCCTAGCTGTTGTCCCTGTATCTTGAAGGGCTCTTTACATTTCACTCACTAATAAAGTCAGGATGTTTGGAAGGAAAGAGGCAAATGGCTTGTTGAAGCCTGGGTAAACAATCTAATTAGAATTCAGTAACGAATATAAAAATGTAGGATTGTTCAATTTGAAAAAGAGGGAATATAAACACTAATTACAAATATGTGTGTGTGTGTGTGTGTGTGTGTTATTTGCCAAGTAAAAGTGATAGCACCATCAACGTTTTCTGACTTGGAACCTTTACAGATGTAGCCAGACTTACTATCCCCGGCACAGTGGCCGAAGACACCATGAGAAAGCAATTTCTAAAACTTACTTTACGTTTTATAAAGGCTTTACACAATACATTTCCCTAAAGTTCATGGAAACAGATGAATTAAATAATGTTTGAATCAAGTCTGTAAACGCAGGGGAAATAAAAACAACATTTTATTTAGGTACAGTAATTACATATATTACATTTCTTTGTTTGTAGGAACAAGCTAATATGCCAAATTAACAGATACAATTGTACAGACCTTACAACTAAAGGCCATACAAGCCAACCATGTTTTATTTATTTATGTACATGTAACCGCTGGACCCCCCTTGTCTGACCCACCCAATCTCACATTGGCCCGTGTAGTCTAACCGGTCCCCATTACAAGGTCGTGTGTGGTGGTGCACCTGCAAGTAACAGGACTCCTGAGTCTCCCGCTTGGTGTTATAAGAGGATATCATCAGGACAGGTAGCTGAGGTAGTGGGTATGAGTCCAACTTACTTCACGTGCAGCGCCTCCACCTCATCAGGATCTATGCTTCCGCAGGGAGATGGTCCTGGTGAGGAACTCCTTCTCGGTGGTGACCGCCACTGCAGAGTAATCTCACACTCACACAGTGGGGGTTTCTTTGAACAAGGCATCTTTATTATAGACTTGGATGTAGCAGACTGCCCTATGCAGCTGCCGGCTCTAGCCGCACATCTTTCCGTGCTGTCCCTTTGCCAGGTACGCCCTCCCGTATTGAAGTGGGATTCCCTTTCTCCTAGGGAGATCACCACTGCGCCAGGTCCCTGGACACAGTGTGGCTTAGACAGACTTGATTGGTCACTCTGCTACCTCTAGTTACAGCACTAGGGTCACAAAAGTGTTCCTCCAATCCCTTATGCAGGAAGATACATTCTACCAGATGCTTCTCTGCCAACCTTGCAACAACACTAACTGACAGTGTTGTGCCCTTTATACCTCAGGGGGCAGGCGCATCTCTGATGTCACTATCCAGGGACTCAGAGCATACAGCCACTCCCTTCCTTACACAGGGCACCACACCAGGGTGTGAGGGAAAACCTCCATAACTACTGTTGGCAGGCCTGTACTTACCAGGACTTACTGCCAACAGGGAAGATGTATGCAGTCATTATTATGCATGGCTACATACAGTATGTATTGCATGCATTCCACTGGTTATGTGGACTTTGGGTGAAGTTTATACCGGTTATCGGTACACATGACATAAGTAAAATATGCACCATGTTTGTGCAAATGTTGAAGAAGCCACAGCTTTGTTTCACATTCATGACGCTAGTACAGGTAAGTAGAGATAGGCGAACCAGTCCAAATCCGTTTCCCAGAATTTCACCAAAATTAATCTGCGGATTAGACACTAAAAAAATCTGTGCAGATCAATCCAAATCCGCCAATGGATACAAAATAACATTTATATACAGGTCAACACAAAGATCTCTCAAGGCAGCTTTCCACTCCAATTAACACAGTCACCCATTATAATAAGAGGAAAAGAGATTTCACCAGCAGCAAAGGAAAGGGTTTTTTCACAGTTTGTAAAGTTAAGATGTATAATTTGCTACCTGTAACTACTATACTACTGTACGTAGTACATGTGTTTAAGAACATGTTTGATATCTTATTAAAAAGAAAGACATATAATTGTAATCAACAGACAAAAATATAAATGAAACCAGGGCAGTGAGCTATTTACTGGAGTTAGGAAAGATTATATGTTCCCCATTAACAAGGAAACGTGTAGGTATCTCACCTAATTTAACATTGAACAGATTGAAGTTTTTTTTTGTTTTTTTTACCTCAACTAATGTTACTATGTTATTTTATGAATGGTCAGTCACATGCATAGCAAGTCAATTCCATGTGTTTAATACATTCATAACTTGTTTACCTGCTATCATTCAGGAGATGACTGGTAGACTTTAAGCAAAAATACATTTTTACAGCTATAAGATTACAGCGCTATCATCCAGGTTTTTTTGTTTGTATAACAAATTATTTGGCTCATGACATGTAACACATCTATGTTGATACAGTAGTATTCCTGTTTTACTTTACTTAGTGGTACTCACTGTAGCTGGGACTCCATCCAACTGACGTGCACCATGATTAGAAACTAGGATACCACTTACTCCACGTTTAATAGCTTCTTTAGCATCATCAGCTGAAAAAAAAGGAAAATGCCTAGTATTTCACACTTCTAAATTGTGCATTAAAAAGGTACCTCAGATAACAGGACACCTTGTCATAATGAAATTCTTCACAAATATTACTTATTATGAATTAGCCATACAAAATAGAAAATATTGTTGTTAATGTGAAGAAACACGAAAACAAGTGCTGTTGGCAAGGAAGGATTAGGCTACGGCCCCAGTGGTCATGGCTGCATGCGCGCCGGAGCGCCTGGCGGCACGTGCACCCGTTTCAGCCGCGACCTGTGGTCTGCGGTTCAGCTTCAAGTGAAGAACAGAAGATCCGACGGAGGGATGGGGAAGGGGAGGGGCATGGCTGGGGCGTGGCCATGACGTCACACGGCTGGTTCACCCGCATTGGCTGAACCGCCGTCGTGATGTGGCCAGGGCTCCAAGGCCACAAGAAAAAAGCCAAAATCCTTGTCTTTACAAAATGATGTCGCACATCGCCATTTCTGCATGCGCGTGCAGGCAGCTACTGGGCCCGGCGTAGCGCGCACAGCAGCTAACACTGGGGATGAGGCCTTAGAAGGATGCCTTGGAGCCATTAGTACAAGGGTGGCAGGATTGCTGGTTCGAATGACCTGTAGCCAGGCCAAAAAGGAGTATGTTTAAGGAGAAATTAATTATAATTTCAGATATTTATAGATTTATATTTATATATATATATACAGAGGTAGGCCAGAGGTTGTAAAAGGGGATAGCATGGGGTTACATGTGGAAAAGGCTGTTGGTGAGGGGTGGAGCACAAAGGGGAAATGGGATGTGAGGAGGTGAAATATGTTAGTGATCCGAGTTAGTCCTCCCTGGTTAGTCATCTCAGGGTGGCAACCCAAGAAATGGCACTCCTACACGTCAGTGTATGTGTGTATAGTCAGTATATATGCCTACTGTATACAGTATGTTACAGTCAAGTAGACAGGCAAAGAAAATCAAGCTTTGTGATATTTTTGGCCATATCATGAATTTCTCAGTAAAAGGGAAACATGTAAAGCCAGGAAAATGTACTTAATGTGTGCTCTGCATTAACTTTGTAATACTCTTTTACACAATACACTAATATATACCAAATACAATATAAGTGTTATTGAGGAAAACAATAATGTATTCCTATTGGTAACTGCAGCCATGTGAAAATCAGGCTAGTTTTAGAGCCTGCTTCAATCTGCCTATCTGCTGCCCCTGTATCTTAAAGGGACCTTTGTATCTCCCTCACTGATAATGTCAGGATTTTTGGGGAAGATGCAAGTGACTTGCAGAAGCCTGGTTAAACAATGTAATTTCAATTATTATATTTGTATTTGTATGGCGCCAGCACATTCTGCAGCGCAGTACAAAGTGGGAGTGAGGACAATAACATTGTATGACAAAAGAGTACATATATTTTAAAACAAACTGAGACTATAGGGAGGAGGTCCCTGCCCCAAGGAGCTTACAATTCAGGAATATGTACACAATAATGTATTATAAGAGTCAACTTAATAGGTTTATATTAAAGATCTGCATTATATATTAATTAATTTAGTATATATTCATTTGATTTGACGATGACTTATAATTCTGACTTAAATAAATAATGTGGCCCAGGCTTCAGGTGAAGCAGTAAAAGTCTAGCAACACAATGCAAGTTTGTGGGTCCCTCAGCTCCAGCACTTTCACTTTACACTGGGCAGGCATATTCCTACTGAGCCGCACTTCCCACATTAGAGTTTAACAGGTGTTCAGTGAGGTGAGCATGCAAGCAAAGAATGTTTAATTCATACTTGTTTCAAAGCACAAGGGTCATTGGAGTATGATGACATTGTATGTCTAGAAAGGAGCCAAAGACTTTACAGAGAGTGGAAAAGGGACAAAGCAGCAAAAATAGGAGTAGGTGAGGAGCAGGGTAACTAAAGTCAAAATAACAAATACACTGGCGACACACTTTATTCGAGCTCGGCTAGTCCCACGAATTCGGGTATACCCGGGTGTATTGAGGTTTGTGACTGTTTTCTGCCCGAGTGCATTGGGTTATTTTCCAGGCAGGGATTGAAGCATTTTATTCCCGCTGGCTGCAATACTGCACAGTATATATATATACTGCATTACAATTCATGAATTTATGCCATCTGGTAGACACGCGAAGCATTGCAGCCTATTAAATCCTAATCATTATCATTTAACAAATCAGCCGCCCGTCAGCCAGGCATGAACCCAGGCTGGGAAGGCAAATGCAACGGGGCTTGTCAGAGGTGAGGAGCGGCGCATTCCAGGTATCTGCCAGGTACATACTGGGTATTTGCTCGAATAAAGTGTGTCGGTGCAGTACCTGCAGAACAGGCTGGGTCAAACCAGGCTCCAGAACAGTTAATATAAGGATGTACAAATAGTAGCTGTCAATCCATTATTTGGAACTTTTTATAACTAGTATTTCTTTTATTATCTTTGGTAATTTCATTTTCTTCTTTTTTTAAAGCCCCATCACCTTAGGTGGAACGCGGATTATCACTAGAGCTGAACCTTATTAATCTCAGTTCGGGGGCTCCCCTGGCTCCCCGAGATACTTACATCAGAAGGTGATGCCGATATCGCTTGCATGTTTAAAGGTCCTACATCACACAGGCCAATAGGAAATAGCAAGGGATGACATTGTGGCTTCCTATTGGACGCGGGGCACCGGACCTTTAAACAGACATTTGCTGTGCCACACTGCAACTTACATCCCAGTACGATGTAAGTAACTCGAGGAGCAGGGGATCCTTGGAGCTGAAATCCCTGTGGTTCAGCCCCAGAGAACCCCTGCATCCCAGAAAAGAAAAACAAGAGGGTCAGCCACTGTAATGTATATAATAAGGTGTTTTTTTGTAATCTAAATGGTATGAGTGCCAGGGAATTACCCATGTATTCTCTCTGCACTACAAGTTGGAATTTACAGATACCGAGAATTCTGTGGTAATTCAAGAGCCTTTTATGAGCAACTTCAACCTGTGTGTGATTAAGTTCCAGGTACTAAATGTAACCAGGAATGAGTTTGCGTGATTGGTAATGTTGCAATTCTGCATTGATGGCAAGCATTATTGCAAGATTTGGGGGAGCCTATATAAAATATAATAATGTATAAGGCGGCAGGAAAAGAAACACTGATCAGTACAGAAAGTAGCATATGGGAAATCACCTTTCTCTTGACATTAAGGGTATCATGCAGTAAGCAGCGGAAAAATGCATTAGGCAGTTTAGCAATTAGGCATGTTTTTGGCGTGTTAAACTGGCTGTATGCTGTAAGGGGCGAATCCCTGGCGAATGAATGCGCCACCACCATTTGATGAAATGGCGTGTAACCGGTGGCGGGACGACTGCCTGGCGAGAAACTGCCGAGAAGCTGTCCCCTGCCGAGTTGTGTTTGCAGCAGAGAGAGATCCTCTGCTCTCTCGCGCAAACATCAGCACAATAAAAATTATTTTTTAAACCATTTTTATTCATAGTGTACATGTGCAGGGGGTCTCCGGAGCTGAACCACATTGGTTTCAGGTCCGGGGCCCCCCTGATTCCCGAGATACAGGCCCCTTTATGAGGTGCCGGTATCCCTCTGCATTTAAGGTCCCGATCACGTGACCGCAGAATGTAAACAAAGCAGAATAATACCGGCACCCCCTAAAAGGGCCTGTATCTCGGGAAGTAGGGGGTCCCCGGACCTGAAACCAAAGCGCTTCAGCTCCGGAGACCCTCTGCACATCTACACTATGAATAAAACACACATATCAATAAAGACTCGTTCCTTACCTTAGAGGGTATCTGCTATGATAGCGAAGCAGCATGAATATTTATTTAATAATACTGTACAGTGAGCAGGGGGTCCCCCAAGCTGAACCGCATCACTTTGTGGACCAGGGACCCCCTGCTTCCCGAGTTACAGACCCCGGTATGTGTGATCGGATGGGCAGTGTCGCCGCCATGTTTATAGCGTTCAATACGCTATGTGCCCGCAACAAACATGGCGTCCACACTGTAACCGATGCCCCAAACCGGGGCCTGTAACTCGGGAAGCAGGGGGTCTCTGAGCCACAAATCAATGCGGTTCAGCTCAGGGGGCCCCCTGCTCCTGCACAATATTATTAAAATACATTAATGCTGCATCATTACCATAGGGATAGACTTCCCACGCTCTGATTGGCTACCGTACCATGTGAGGGCGGCCATGTTTCTTTTCATGACGTCATCTTAAAGGCAATTGAAGCAAAGCCATTCTGATTGGCTGTGCTTTCTTTTCCTTTAAGTGACGTCATCATTTTTTTTACATCGGCCAAAACACATGGTTTTCACGGCCCAATCAGGGCCGTGGGAACCATATGACGAAAATGTGACGTCATAGGCCTTTAAAAGCCTATGTCGTCTCATTTTGAAGCCAGACGCCGAGGAGGAAGGACCTCCTACTGAAGAAAGAAGACCAGGGCGTGGCAGCAGATGGGAAGAAGACCCCGGAAGAAGGTAGAAGAAAGAAGAATACAGATGAAGATGGATTACAACTAGAAGACCCCTGGATTGTCGTGTTTTATTATTTTAATGTTTATTATTTTATGGGTTCCTGTTCGTGGATTGGTTCGTGAGTAAGCTGATCAACGGGAGTTGGTGGGGTCAAGTAATGGTAAGTGAACTAAAGAAATGTATTTAACGTAACTGTGGTTTTTTTTGCTTTTCCATGTGTTTATTTTTTTTTATGCATATCATTTCTTGCCACTGTATGTATGTATGTATGTATGTCTAGAGAGATATATACATACAGGGTAAGAAATGATAGTGTTGTAAAAGCTTGAATTACTGTATTGTAAATGATTGAGGCTATGCTGCTATGCATAGATGTGTGCTAAATGTATTTTATTATTAGAGAGATGTAATTTTTGGGCTTCTCTGCTGTACTGTAGGTAATGGAGAGGCTTGCTTTAGTATATTGTAATTTTTGATGTCCTTTTTTGTATGATGCTAACTTGTTCTCTGTAACGATAGCTATAGTTAATTGTGTAATTGGTATGGATGGTATTTTAATTGTTTAGGGATGTAATTCATGTCTGTTAATTCATTGATGGTGACTTTATTGGATGACGTAGCATACTTCTTGTGATGTCATGCTATTTTAGTTGGATTATTGTATTGTTAACATTGATTTGCAGCGTGTACATGTAGCTTACATGTTATGCTACATGTATAAACTGTAAATGCAATGTTTTAAGTGGCATTTGAGGCTTTAGATTGAATGATTACATGAGATTTGTGTAGGAAATTGCTTTTTAATTAATTGAGGATGTTATGCATAAGTGGTGTTGCCATTGCAGGATGGCTTCTCCCCTTATTTACCTTTGAGGTTAATACCCGATAAGGTGATTAAGGGGTTCATTGGTATGTTAATGTCATTGATATGTATTGGCTATTTATTATTTTGGCAACGGACCCCAAGGATGATGCTGGCGACGGGGCCTTCTTATTGATGAGGTTAGTAGAATTTTTTTTATTTTACTACGGTATTTGATGTGTTTAATAATGGCCAAATAATGTATTATCCCTATGTGGATAATAGTTATTTGGCACATTATTGTAGTGTATGTGCTGGGGGATAGGGTTTTTTTGGCCCCAAGGGTATGTGGTAGGACTCCCTTGTGGGTAGTGGGTGAGGGTGGTTAGGCCTCAGGGGGTGGGGAGGTAGTGGGGGAGGGTGTGTGGGTGATGGTGGGTTAACCCCTTAATGACTGTAGCGGTTAATAACCGCTATGGTGATTAAGGGGTTAGGGGACATTACATTGGATGTTTTTATTCTTGTGTCTGTTTTGCAGCATCGGAGGGGGCATGGGCAGGATGAAGATGAGGATGGCCTTCATCGTTGCAGCCGCACATGGGTGAGTGCTATATGTATTTAATGTCTTTATTGTTCTGTATGTATTTTAAATGGACAACTGCACTATTATCCATTTGTGGATAATAGTCATTGTGCCCATTACTGTTTTGTATGTTAGGGGGGTATAGGTGTTGTTGGGGTCATATATATATATATATTTATATATATATATATATATATTTATTTAGTTAGTGTGGGGCTGTTGTGTATTTTCTTTTATTGTGGGTAGCGGGGGTGGGTGAAGGGGGTATTAGCCCCAACGGTGGTTTGTTTAGGGCTTGCGGGTGGGTAGCGGGAGGCCTTAACCCCTTCATGACCGTAGCGGTATTAACCGCTACGGTCGTGAAGGGGTTAAGTGCACCCGCAACCCCCCCGCAAGCCCTAAACAAACAACAAGGGCCAAATACCCCCTTCACCCACCCCCGCTACCACAATAAAGCTGGCACGGCTGTTTAACCTCTTCATTACCTTAGCGGTTAACCGCTAATTTAATGAAGTGGGCTTTAAATGCATTTTTCCTGCCTCGGATGCATGCCGGGGGGGTCCGGTGCTGATATAAATGGTATCAGCTCCGGAGACCCCCGGTATCAATCCCAGCCAGGAAAAAGGCCTGAATTTTTTGTAAGTGCCAATCCGCTGCTCATCCGCTTCCTCTCAGCAGCAACTTGCCATCTTTTTCTTGCGTGGCTGATCCGCCAGCAAAACGCCATTCTAGAGTGGCGAATAGCTCCGCTTAGCTAATCGCCTCTACTAGAATACAGCGTGGCAGAAAAATTTGGATTTTTAGGCAGAAAGTGCCTTCTCGCCCCGCCACCGGTGGGAAAAAAAAAAACGCCAGCCAAACTGGCGTTTTTTTGGAATCTCGCCACTTTCTCGCCCGTTAATGAATACAGGCTTTTTAGGCGGGAAAGTGGCGAGAAATGCCTTTCTGCTGCTTAATGCATGATGCCCTAAGTTGGGAAAAGTTTTAGGCTACAACTATACAGTATAGAAAGAGTATAGGGGTACATTTGCACATGGATATTAATGGATGTATGGAAAGATATAGCTGTTAACTTATTTAAGAAAGGCAGATAGACTCGTATTATTATGGTTTGTTGTTTGCATCCACTGTGTGAACGTACTTGTATAAGGAATTTTTAAAGATAATGTTAGATGTTAAGAATGCTTGTGTGAAATCATGTCTTATAATTAGGGCAAATTGGCTACACATTTTGCCATTCTATCCAATATGATTATATGTATGTATGTGTGTAAAAAAACTCCCAATATAAATATATACTGCAATAAAGTGTTCCACACTTTGTAAAACACTAGGAAGCACCTGGTAAGTGTTACTGGTGTTAGTGCACTGGAATAAGCAAATTAGCCGTGGCATCCTCTCACAGTTCAGAGAGACATTTGCTTCCTGTATGGTATCTTTCATTTACGTTTTTAAACAGTATTTCAGAACATTTTAGTGACAATGACATTCCCAGTGGTTTCTATACTGTAAATTGTTTAATGTGAATTATGGGGTTTGTAGGCATGAGTGGTACATCATGATTGGTAGAGTCATGTTTTTTTTACTGAGTTGGATCTCATTTCAGTAAATAGAGTCTGACATATATTATATGAATGCTATATGCATAATTCATAAGCAAGACATTACTCATACAGTAGCATTGCTTGAGGTTTTAGTGGAGGTGAATGGAGCTTCATTATTTATATGACTATTGCGCTAACCTGCATCGGCATTTGCAGTTGTTGGGGCATAGTACAACCAATGTGTAAGGTTATTATTGTGGTTTTAGAATATATAAGGTAAGTTATTTGAAAGGGAGAGATAAAACCTATTAATATTTTCAAGGAGTTAATGGCAAATAAATTCTAGTTCTTTCAATGGCACAAACGTGGTGAGACCTATGGTATCAGTTTCTAAAAACGTCCTACAAAATTCAGAGTTTAGGGTGGAAAGTGCCCAAACAAATAATTCTGCTAAGTTAGTATTTCGGTAGGACACCTTAGGTGTACACTAGATCAAAAAGTCAAAAAGAAGGGCAGGTTAAGTTGGAGCAAATTGATAAGTTGCAAGTTTGCAAATAGGATGATCAGTGAGATATTTTTTATCATCCAATTAGTGAGGACAGATCAACAGCAAGTTGTAATATTTTACTGTTCAACAACAGCTGCAATTCAAGCTGCCATTTAAATATATATATATATATATTTTATTATTATTTTTCCCCATTCATTATGTGCATCAATACAATCTGCACACTGACAAGTGATTAGCTAAACTGCAGATCGATCCATTCTCCTGTAATCAATCACTTACACGGGATTATTTAATTCAGTTCTTGCACAGCATTTTGGGCAATTTAGTTCCTGTAATACGATTGACTGGGCAGTTATTAGATACAATTGGTTCACTGCTAGAGAGAGCGCGGGTCTCAAGTGCCAGAGCCTATCAGAAGGGGAAGGGGGCTGTCACTTTGGAAATGCTTCCTACATAAGGCCCGTAATATAGTGGGCGCACTTGCTCAGCGGTGTGCGCGGCACTTATAGTTTGCTGGAGATAGCCAGTCATCCTATACTAGGGCCGCGCACACGGCAGTGAGTGTGGAGCCGGCCGATCGGGGAGAAGACAGTGAAAAGAATCTTTCCACGCCGCTACCGCTGAGACTGTAATGTATGTATAGGTGTGTGTGTGTATGTATATATGTGTGTATGTGTATTTGTGTATGTGTATGTATATACAGTATATATGTATGTGTATGTATATATGTATGTATGGGTGTGTGTGTGTGTGTGTGTGTGTGTGTGTGTGTGTGTGTGTGTGTGTGTGTGTGTGTGTGTGTGTGTGTGTGTGTGTGTGTGTGTGTGTGTGTATATATATATATATTTATCAAAGTTGCACAATGTTAATAAATTATTTATTCTCACGTCTTTTTTTTTTAATTTTTAAAATATTATATAATATACACACACTCACATATACACACACAGCTTCCCCAGTGACACACAAACACACAGACCACTTCAAAGTGACACACACAGTTACCCAGTGACACACACACACACTGACAGCTTCCAAGTGACACACACACACAGTGACTGCTTCCCAGAGACAAACACACACAGAGAAACAGCTACCCAGCGACACACACACAGTACCCATCCAAGCCTGTCGCTCAAAGCAGCACGGAACGTGCACACAAAAAGTGTGCATCAAGTGCACGAGTGTTCACACAGGCACACGCCCACGCCCACTATATTACGGGCCTTAGAAACATTAAAAGTGTCTTTAAAATTTTTTTTGTTTGTTTTTTTAAATGCTACAAGTATTTTCTCATAATACAGAACTGATTTATTTAAAAAAAAAAAAAAACACATGTAGGATATTGTTTGAACTGCTGCTTTAAGAATACCTGTATTTTTGGTAGAGTTTAACATTTTCTGTAGGACAAATTCTGATTGAAACAGCTTAGCAATACCTTGGAAGAAGTAAATATATGATTATTTAAACTGGAGAGCAAAGTATATGCAAAGCACTTCCGTTTACCTAATATGCTCTATTATGACTTCATCTCACTTTTAAGCTTTACACTCTTCTGCACCCTTCTTACATCTCAGCCCTAATTTCTCGTTATGAACCATCCCAACTCTTGCATTCCGCTCAAGGATACATAGTTACATAGTAGATGAGGTTGAGAAAAGACGTAGGTCCATCAAGTTCAACCTATGCTAAATTTAGACAACAGATACTTTATCCTATATCTATACTTACTTATTGATCCAGAGGAAGGCAAACACAAAACCCCAGTGTCATATCATCCAATGATATCTCATAAGGGGAAAAATTAATTCCTTCCTGACTCCAAGAATTGGCAATCGGATTAATCCCTGGATCAACATCCTTCCCATGTATACTTATTTGGTATATTCCTGTATACCTTTCCCATCTAAAAAGATATCCAACCTTTTTTTGAACAAATCTATTGTCTTCTCTGTAAAGCCCTCTCCCGCCTTAAACCTTTCTCACTGACTGCCCCACACCTCTGGAATGCCCTTCCTCTCAATATCCAACTAGCACCCTCTCTATCTACCTTTAAGACCCACCTTAAAACACACCTGCTTAATAAAGCATATGGGCCTTATTCAGAAAGCCTCGATAAGGCCCTTATTGAGCACTTATCGACCAAAATGGCTCTGGTATTCAGATAGCCTCGATAAGTGCTCGATAACGGCCTGTATCGACGCAAAATTTTATCTCCGTCCGAAATTCGCTGACTGAGCAGCGATCAGGCCCTTATCGACCATTTTCGGAGGGTTGATAAACTCCCGCTATTCAGAGACCCGCGAGTCGGGTGTCGCGGCCCATCGCAGCCCATCGCAGGCTTAAAAAACGATTTTCTCCCCAAATCCAATTCCCCACAAAAAAAAAAGTTAACTGGGGCTATATATTGCACACGGGATTGCTGAGGCTCCACAATCCCCTGACGAAGTGACGTTCCCCACCACGAAACGCGTAGGGAGGAGCCTAAGAGGTACTGCCCCCCACACTCAAGCTGCTAGTCACTGAGAGGAGACGGTGACGTCATCCGAACCGCGCCGGAATCTCGCGAGGTACACGCGGCACCGAGGCGGACATTCAGAGACAGAGTGCAGCTTTTTGGGTGTGCTGGGTCGGCACTTCTTTGATTTTACACTCACCGACTTTTGTGAGTATTTTAACTGTTTTGGTAGGCGTCCAATAAAAGTTTTTATTTCTGCGCAATCCTTTGCCCTCTTTTATCCCCACTGGAGAATAAAAGACCGCAGGGACCCTAAGACTGATCCAGGAGACTACGTTCCTGAAAGGGAGACCTTCCTAAACATCCACGGTAGCGGAGGACACCACGAGGGGTTCGTGATTTACCGAAGGCGACCAGGACACAGAAGGCTCCAAGCACAGATTCTCTCCCCTGCATGTATTTCATCTACTTCTAGTAAGTAGGCAATCTATTGAGTTTAGAAATTAAGTGCAACATTGGCAATCAAATATACTGCGCAATGTCCTGTTTCTCTGCTTAATGTCACACATCTGCAGGTTGAACATACAACGTGAAGAGGACTGTATGCTTTACATTTTATGAACTGTGATTTTGAAACCATCTATCATCAGCTGACCTTTCAGGATTGGGACTTACAGTCTGTATATCCTTTAACTTTGGACTTTAATATCACTTCACATTTATATCACATGCGCCAGGTTTATGTCTATTTTTGTATTTGTACCCGTGCCAGGCTTACTGTAATAAACATACAGTACAATGCAATACTGTGGCTATCGGGGGTGGGTGAAGGGGGAATTTGGCCCTTAGTGGCTGTTTAGGCATTGCGGGGGGGTTGCGGGGGGAGTTAATCCCTTCATTACCTTAGCGGTTAATACCGGTAAGGTAATAAAGGGGTTAACCCAACCGCTACACCCCGCAAGGTCTAAACACCCATCCTTAGGGCTAATACCTCCTTCACTCACCCGTGAGGCCTAAGCACCCACCCCAGACTGACTATACCCACCCTATACCCATTGAGTAGTATAGTGGTACATCATACCCATATAATAATAATATGGCCATGATAAGCCTCTATAGCACTCAATGAGCACCCTAATAAAAATACAGTAATACACAAGACACACAGTAATAAAACCTAACTATACTCCCAAAAAACACACTTCACTAAATAAAATCAGTAGCCAGCTAATTCAATCAATAGAAGCAATTACAACATCAACAATGAATTAATTAAACCATTACCCAATCAAACCAATCAGTACCCGAAAGAGGTACAGATTAATATATTATCAGTCAATGTGCCTCCCCCAAAAAATCAAAAAACACACCCAAAAAATAGACCTGTAAAAAGAGATATTTACAAACATTGAATATCTTACTTACCATTAGAAGCGGTGGCCCTCCGACTCCCAGCGTAACAGGAAGCTCACGTACCTTGAAGGCCTCCAACAGCATCCGATGCCATCATCCATCAGGATCCGGCTCAGGTACCCCAAACTTCTTTTTTCTTTCTTTACTCACCATCTTCTATCTTCATCTGTAACCATTTCTTGTTGTTCTTTATCTTCTTTCTTCATTTGTCAATCCATAAAACCCCATGTTAAATCCCAGCCGATGCTGTCTCGTCAGCTTCTTGGGCTCAAATGAGGCATCACGGCCTTAAATATGGCTTGTGACATCACATTTACCCTCACAATGGTTAACAGCCACCTGATTGGCTGTTAAAACAATGTGCAGACTTAAAAATGTTTTTTTTTGCTGTGACGTCACTTAAAGGGAATAATGCCAGCCAATCAGAATGGCTGTGCTTCATTTACCTTTAACATGACGTCAGTAAATCCAAGATGGCCGCTGTGTCACAAGGTATTTCAGCCAATCAGATCGTGGGAACCAATTCCACACGCTGATTGGCTGAAATACCTTGTGACACAGTGGCCATCTTGGATTTACTGACGTCATGTTAAAGGTAAATGAAGCACAGCCATTCTGATTGGCTGGCATCATTCCCTTTAAGTGACGTCACAGCAAAAAAAAAATTTTGAAGTCTGCACATGGTTTTAACAGCCAATCAGGTGGCTGTTAACCAGTGTGAGGGTAAATGTGACGTCACAAGCCATATTTAAGGCCGTGACGCCTCATTTGAGCTCAAGAAGCCAACGAGACAGCATCGGCTGGGATTTAACATGGGGTTTTATGGATTGACAGATGAAGAAAGAAGATAAAGAACAACAAGAAATGGTTACAGATGAAGATAGAAGACGGTGAGTAAAGAAAGAAAAAAGAAGTTTGGGGTACCTGAGCCGGATCCTGATGATGATGGCATCGGATGCTGTTGGAGGCTTTCAAGGTACGTGAGCTTCCTGTTACCCCGGGAGTCGGAGGGCCACCGCTTCTAATGGTAAGTAAGATATTCAATGTTTGTAAATGTCTCTTTTTACAGGTCTATTTTTTGGGTGTGTTTTTTGATTTTTTGGGGGGGCACATTGACTGATAATATATTAATCTGTACCTCTTTCGGGTACAGATTAATACATTATTATGCCAATATTTGGGGCGCATTTCTCGCTTGTTATTGCATTTAATGATGTGGAAGTGATTGTTTGTTTATGGTTAATGTATTAAAAGGTTTGCGATTGGTGTTCGCTTGTACTTAAAGTTATATTATGTTAGCTAATGTCTTTTATGGATACTGCACCGACACACTTTATTCGAGCAAATACCCAGTATGTACCTGGCAGATACCTGGAATGCGCCGCTCCTCACCTCTGACAAGCCCCGTTGCGTTTGCCTTCCCAGCCTGGGTTCATGCCTGGCTGACGGGCGGCTGATCTGTTAAATGATAATGATTAGGATTTAATAGGCTGCAATGCTTCGCGTGTCTACCAGATGGCATAAATTCATGAATTGTAATGCAGTATATATATATATATATATACTGTGCAGTATTGCAGCCAGCGGGAATAAAATGCTTCAATCCCTGCCTGGAAAATAACCCAATGCACTCGGGCAGAAAACAGTAACAAACCTCAATACACCCGGGTATACCCGAATTCGTGGGACTAGCCGAGCTCGAATAAAGTGTGTCGCCAGTGTACTTCAGAGATAGTTTTAATGTATTTATTTGTCTTTTAATGGTTACATTAATTAATGTAGGATTAATTCATTGTTTACATTGGTTAGTGTTACTATTCATTTTGAGTTGCTTTAGGGATTAATTGGTTTGATTGGGTAATGGTTTAATTAATTCATTGTTGATGTTGTAATTGCTTCTATTGATTGGATTAGCTGGCTACTGATTTTATTTAGTGAAGTGTGTTTTTTGGGAGTATAGTTAGGTTTTATTACTGTGTGTCTTGTGTATTACTGTATTTTTATTAGGGTGCTCATTGAGTGCTATAGAGGCTTATCATGCCCATATTATTATTATATGGGTATGATGTACCACTATACTACTCAATGGGTATAGGGTGGGTATAGTCATTCTGGGGTGGGTGCTTAGGCCTCACGGGTCAGGGTGGGTTAACCCCTTAATAACTATAGCAGTAACCGCTAAGGTGATTAAGGGGTTAGGGACCATTAGAATGTATTTTTTTTCAATATATGCTTTCTGGCAACGGAGGACAGAGGGACCTGCTGTTGTGGTAAGTATAACTGTATTTATTTATTTTATTTATGTATGCGACTGCAGTGTTTAATAATGGGCAAATAATATATTATCCATATCTGGATAATAGTTAATTTGCCCATTACTGTACTGTATGGATTTGGGCAGAGGGGGGGGGGGCGTGTATTTATGTGTTTTTACATATTAATTTTAATATATATTTCTTTAATAGTGTAGAGGTGCAGGGGGTCTCCGGAGCTGAACCACGTTGGTTTTATGTCCGGGGACCCCCTGCTTGAAATGTCCCGCGTCACGTGACCGGGACATTTCCTTGCATAGGAGATACCGGCACCCCATAAAGAGGCCTGTATCTCGGGAAGCAGAGGGTCCCCGGACATAAAACCAACGTGGTTCAGCTCCGGAGACCCCCTGCACCTCTACACTATTAAAGGAATGTATATTTAAATAAATAATTTTCTGGCGACATTTCCGCTGGGAGAGGCGGCTCTCTCAGAGCAGCTCTCTCTGCAGCAGAAATGAATCGCTGGTTTTTGCCTTTTCAGAGGCTCGAGGCTCTCGCTGGCAGCAACTCGCCAGGTTTGGGCATTCTGCTATCACTGGTATTCGAGCCTTTCTGAATACCGTGATAGCAACGCCCAAAAAACATTCATTTTAAATTCCCTGGCGAATTTTTTTATGAATGTTCTCTGAATAAGGCCCTATGAGTAGCTCTGCAGCTAATACTATACACCTGATACATAAAACTTGGCCCTTAGCAGACACACTTACCAGAATGCCCTCCTACTGTCTCTGTATGTCCTTCCTACCTACCAATTAGATTGTAAGCTCTTCGGAGCAGGGACTCCTCTTCCTAAATGTTAATTTTTAAGTCTGAAGCACTTATTCCCATGATCTGTTATTCGTGTTATTTATATGATTGTCACGTGTTTTACTACTGTGAAGTGCTATGTACATTAATGGCGCTATATAAATACATACATACATATATACATACATATACACTACCGACACACTTTATTAAAGTGTGGCCGGTTCCGCAAGCCGGGAGATTTCCCGGCTTGCTAGTGGCCGCCCCTCGGCGTGCCGCGCGTCATAGACGCGCGGTCACGCGTCTTCGGGAGCCAGCGCCCCCTGCACGCGCGTCCAGGGCTCCCCGAGGGAGCCCTGGTGTCCCGCGATGTGCGGGACGGCGGCAGGGGGTTCCGGGGGACCCGGCGGACCCGGCAGCGGTAGGGAGAGCGCCCCGATCGGAGGGCGCTCTTCCGCTGCTTCGGCGCGCGCCCGTCACACTCGGGCGCGCGCCAGGCTACTGCTGCGGCCAAGAACGGGCAAATGCTCGAATAAACTTGGCCGCAGCAGTATCTACACATGATAGGAGAAAAGTTCTTGTGACGTTACCACCCGGCGTTGGTGGTACGTCGTCAACAGCTCCGAAATGCTCCGGTCGCCAGGGGAGACCTTCTACCAGAAGGCAGGATGAGGAGTTCGCGGGGGTGGGGCCCGATATGCGGTTTGCATCGCCGCTCGGGATAACGGTGATTACGATGAAGATGGCAACAAAGGGTAAGCTGCCAAAAATTTCAAACATGGGTGTGGGGGGTGGGGGGAGGTGCAACCCCTGTGGGTCTCGCCAGTACCCTGCCACCTCAGGTAACGGATACTGGGGCAGCCATTGATGCCGGGGCACAAATGTTTGAAACAATAATGAGGGGTGTAAGGCAGGCTTGTCACCATTGGCGACACTGTTAGCTACATGTCAATTAGGAAACACAGGGGTCTCAAGCGAGGCTCAGGTGGCGGCAGCATCTGAGATAATCATAGGGTCCCAGCAAGGACTGGGATACACGGATGGCACAGGATGCAGCGCAAATCGACGCATGCAGCATTGATGATACAAACCTTAGTGGTGAACATGGGTGCATCCACTTCAACCAAAACGCTACCTCCTAGTTAAGTATTAGCTGAAAACATGGGTACATCCACATCACCAGCAACATTACCTTCAGCTTTGCCTTTGTTGCCAGCAACAACAGCAGAGGTTATGAAGTTGTCGGATGTTGTATATGGGGATTCATACACAACCATCGCCAGATCATTAGGTACACATTTGCTGAAGGAAGTAAGGGAGAAGATTTGGAAAGGGGATTACGTGGACATTTTAACATTGCTTCTAGGCTATAGGGAGGCGTTCAGTGGCTACTGAGTTTACTTCTTCATGTTTCTCTTATTTGTGATTCCCAAGGTTGTGTTTGAACTGGTTTCTCAAGGATAGATTTATGGATGCGTGTGGAAATTACCTCAAGATAAGAAAGAGACATAGTGCAATCCGATATAGACAATTTTAGTGAAAACATGTACACCAACTACTTACACTTTGTGCATGTGTAACAGGCATATTTGAAATGTAGCCATGGCTGGTCCAGACTGCCTCTCTGCCCCCTGTCACGTAAGTCTTTAGTAGCTACAGACTGTGGCAGGCTATCCTCGGAGCATTGACCCCCCTCTAAGGGTTCCGGTCCTGGCTTTGACTGGAACTCATCCTTGCAAGGCTATAGAGCTTCCAGGCAAAGTCCACCTTGTACTTGGCAATTGTAATCACCTGATTCTAGACTCACACTGCAGTCTGCTTGATGCTGCCAGCTATGCAGCTCTGTCCCTATTGGCTGCCTGTGCTATTTAGGTTTAGTCCTTCCATCAGAAAGTGGCTGAGAATAATTCTGAAATCCTTTCTTCCTGCCTGTGCTTGCCACAAGCACATCTGCTTGGCCATCTTGGCCATCCTGTGCTGAAGCTTCCTGTGTCCTGGACCGTCCTCCGTTCAGAGGCTGTTCCTTTGCTGAAGCTTCCTACTTCTTTAAGAAGTTGCGGCGCTAGTGGGGAGATGTCAAAAGCAGACAAATTAGCATTCAATCTACTGCCAGTGCATCCAGAGTGTTTCTACTGGGCTGTATGCTCGAGGGACAATACTTTGTGGACTTATGCTTACCAATGGTTTGAGTGCAGTCCTGTTTTTAGTTTGAAACCTTTAGCCCATTTCTTGAGTGGGTAGTCCGCAAGGGGGTAAAGGCGGCGGGGATCATCCACTATTTGGACAATTTCCTGTTCGTTGGCCCCAGGGGTTCAGATTTGTGTGCAAGGTGGCTTTTCCAATTTTCAGCCATGGCACATGAATTTGGCGTCCTGTTGGCTGACGAAAAGACAGTGCACCATACAAACGTCCATAGTTTTTTAGGCATTGAGATTGACTTAGTGAGGATGGAGTACAGATTAATGCCTGAGAAGCTAGTCACTTTAGACAAGCCACGGTTGACGGGGCCAGCAGGTCAAGACCCGGTTGACCCTTCATTTAACCTATTAACCAAGCACTCTGGCAGGGGCTAGCAGTTACGTTATTATTATATAATAAACAAAGCCACTGCCTTTTTATACCTCCAGACCGAGTCTGTCGTTATTTGTATGTGCTTGTGCGGGTAATGGTAAAAGAAGAAAGGAGGGCTTCCTCGCAGCCTCCCTGGTCATGTTTTCAGATTTTTCCCAACCATAGTGTAACGCTGTGATGCTCGCTGACCAGACCAGTCCCCAGTACTGAGGTGGGAAGGGAGTATACCACACACCCACAGCAGTGAGGGTGTCACACTAGCCTCTGATCCACGCGGAGACCGACTCAGGGAAGCACCACGGGGCAGAGTCATGCGCCCACGCACTGCCAGGGCAGTGCAGGCGCAGCGGCGTGATGGCGGAGCTCCGCGAGACGCATCGCGCACGCGCACGTGTGGTTCGGCAACCAGGAAGCAGGAGAACGTGAGGGAGCTGCTGGAGCCTCCCACAGGCGGAGACTTGCTGAGTAAACCGCATGACGTCATCACGTC
The DNA here is from genome assembly GCF_040206685.1 of Ascaphus truei. Classification (NCBI taxonomy): domain Eukaryota; kingdom Metazoa; phylum Chordata; class Amphibia; order Anura; family Ascaphidae; genus Ascaphus; species Ascaphus truei. The sequence continues at coordinate 70,006,563 of NC_134486.1, forward strand.
GCGACGCGCATCACGCACGCGCGCGGGTTGCCCGGCAACCAGACCTAGCATCAGGAAAGCCTAATTGCAAGCTGTTTTTGATCAGTGTCTCTCTGACACCATTGTTGGACCAGTACACACCCCTGCAAGGTAATTGGACCCTTCCCACATATATACCTGCTTCTGCCTGTCCTTCATTGCTGAGCATAAACTCCTGTTTATGCATTGTGCTCACCGCTGCTGTCTAGTTTTGTCTTGAACTTTGTCTGACCTGTTTGACCCTGCCTGTTACTTGGATTTCTACACTCTCCAGCACTTTGACCCCGGCTTCGTTACTCGACTACTCTACCTTCTATTACCCAGGACCTTGGCTACGAAACTCTACCTACCCGGACTCTCCAACCCTGGAACACGGCAAGAACCCTGACTACCCTGACCTCTCCAACCCTACGACGCGGTACGACTAGGACTACGCATTCCGGACAGGACTGCGTGGTTGTGGGTCGGTGCCTATCTATCCCCACCTCAGCCCCGCGGTCTTCCGTCCTGTTTGTGGTGAGCGCAGCGTGACAGAGGGCATGCCCGGAGTGTGGTGGTGAGCGTTGCCGGGTCTGGTGAGAGAAGGGTCCAGAGAAGGTACGCAGACAAGCCAGGTCAGGAACGAGAGGTGAAACACAGAAGAGAGCCAGGCACAGGAACTCCAAACAGCACAAAGCGACACAAAGCTATGAAGAGTGAGGAAGGAGAGGAAGGACTGGGGTAATATAGTGCAGCAGACCTATAGAGGGTAGAGGTGGGTCGGAGGTGTGTCCAGGCAGTCTCAGTGATAGGCTCAGGGGCAGAGAAGATATGGAAGCTAGGTGTGTGGATGGGGTGCGTGGCACGGCGTAAACAGACTAGATACATTTTATAGAAGATTGCTTAAAGTTAGTAGGAAATAACGTATGTTTAGAAGCATTCTTGTTCACAACCATTTTCACTAGCAAAGGCATATCTTTATCATTTCAGTTATCAGCTTAATTCAAGATGTTACATGAAATACTTTACTAACCTCTCAAAATGCCTTTGGCAACAATTGGTAGTGAAGTTAGTCCTTTGAGCCATTCAATGTCATCCCACTTGATGGAAGCATCAATAGCTTGTGCTACATAAACGGCTAGTCCACTATTCTCTCCGTAGCCTTGCTTGGAGGAAAATGCCAGATCTTCAGTATCAAAGTTTTTCATCCTTCAATTATCATTGTAATGTTACCATGAATATAGATAGTAAGCAAACCAAATATTACATGTAGGCAATAAGAAAAGTTGACAACACTGTAAACATTAAATAATGTTCTCTTTTTTTTTTTATTTCTTCTCCTAAGCAGTAAACAATATGCCTGGAGTAGAGTGGATTTTTTTTTAATTAGTAGCCTATGTGTCAAAAAAAAGAAACTTTATTATTGCATGTGATGGGTTTAATGCATATAAGCTGTGTGCCAGCTGAACCAGTACTTAGGGGTACACCCACAAAGCTCTGTTAAATTAGGGCAATTAATGTCACGTTACCTAAATAGTTCACGGATGTTAGCCATATATGGTATATATTCATGAACCAATAGGGGGAAAGGTAACACCAATGACAGAAAAACAGGAGGTAAAGAGGAGTGTAGAAAAAAACCAAATACGTAAATAGCAGAAAAAGGCAGAAACAAATGAGTCCATAAGTCTATAAGGGGGCTTATAGACGTATCAATGATGTTACCTTTGGCCATATTTAGTATATGGTATAAGAATATTTTTTTCTGTACCTTAGATTTTCGGATCATAGACTATGTTAACACTTGATACAATCATCATGGAGACTTACAGAAGATTTTGTTCATAACATTGAGAGAGCTCCTTATCCACAAATACCATATACTGTATTGTGTCTACATACCTGTGGACACACCAATTTTTACGACACTGTGTATATCTGTATTTTTTATTGATTTTTCACGTTTTTCCTGCACATTGTTTTGTATATAGTATAGCACAGTATGTGTGTTCATTATTCATAGTAAAATATACCTTTTCTACGAAGAATTATTTTGCTTGGATTTTTATTCCATAAGTGCGGGGAACCCCATATCTATACTGTTTAGGTCTGGGAGATTAGAAAGGATCCCTCCATTGTTTGTTCTCTTCGCACCACTAAGATAACTTTACATTTACATACATTGGTGGTGCTGTTTGTCACAATTTTTGTGTTTATCTAGATACATACACATAGTCAGACACTGACTGGCACGGAGTTTGAAGCAGGGGAGCCTGGTTCAATTCCCGGTGTCGACTCCTTGTGACCTTGGGCAAGTCACTATCTCCCTTTGCCTCAGGCACCAAAAACATAGATTGTAAGCTCCACAGGGCAGGGACCTGTGCCTGCAAAATGTCTCTGTAATGTGCTACGTAAAACTAGCAGCGCTATACAAGAACATACTATTATTATTGTGTTTATGTTGACCATTAGCCCTAATAGCCACCTTTTGCCTAGAAGGGTTATTGGCCAGTACTGTAGAATGGGGTTAGGTTTGTGTGAGGAGTGGGTTATGGGGTAGGTGCCCCAGGGAAGAAGGTTAGGCCGCATGGGGTGGATTAAGAGAGGTGGTTAACCCCTTATATGCCATTTTGGTTGTATTTGGTGTATTTGTATTAATGATAATAAGGTCTGGTTGGCACTCACCTACTGGTTACATTTAGGAGCAGTGCTAGTATAGGTGTGATGGCGGTCCGCAAGCCCATTCAGGCATATACAGGAACAAGGCGACCTGCAGCACTCAAAACAAGAACATTGGCAAAAACTGTTAGCAAGAATAAAAAATGTAATATGCAGAGCGATGTAATACAGGGAGAAAATAGCACAACGTTTAGGGATTAGCCTTTTGGATGTTGGCTAATCCTGTAATATTGTGCTGTTTTCTCCCTGTATTACATCGCTCGGCATATTAAATTCTTTATTCTTGCTAACAGTTCCTGCATTTGTATTAACCCCTTGGTTATCTAGTGAATGCCTTCATAGCCTCCTTTGCTTTCAAGAGGTTAATACACAGGTCTTAGCTACTTTTTTTTTTGGTCTAGTCCAGGGTAAAGCAATATACTGTAGGAAGTCAGTGGCCCATTTCAGAACCCTGGACAGGACCAAAAAAAACTTCTGCTTCCTGCCGCTAGGTGCTAGAAGTACCTAACGCCGGGTATAATCATGACCTAAAACAAATAGTGTCAAGTCCTGCATTAACCTTAATGACCTGCTGTGGATATGTGTTGAGGTGGTGCATACCTCTTTTACATATCATTAGCACTAACAGCCATTAAAGTTAATGGCTAGCATTAAGATAACACTTAAGGCATAGTTATGGAGCTTTGAAGATCCCTGTTAAGTCACTAACAGAGCTTTGAGGTCCTGTCACCTAGTAAATGATAATTTCACACATACTGCATATATAATATATACAAATAACATTGAATTACAAAAAAATGTAGTTTACTGTACATCATAATGTTACCCAGCAAATAAATCTCAGTTTGCTCCATATACAGCTTTCACCTCCTGATCAAGTGAGGGAATGTACCCTGATAAAATGACTTAGGGAAGCACATACCAATTCTTTTTATCAACATCTGTGTTCACAAAGCTCATACAGTATTTAAAAAAATAAAAATAAAGACACAACACCTTAGATGAGGAGGGAGTTGGAACTTGTTGCGAACATCCTCAAGGCGTCTCCCAAGATAAGGTGTATCCACTGTTAAAAATATTCCTTTATAACCCAACCTCTCAGCTCGCTGCACAAGTGACTTAGTTAGATTTCGATCCTTGTAGATGTAGAGTTGCAACCAACGTAAGCTATCTGGTGCAGCTTCAGCAACTTCTTCTATTGATGATGTGGCCCAAGAGCTCACCATCATCCCAGTATTGAGAGATTTGCACGCTGAAAAGCAAAGAAGGACATAACTATAATTATCTTCTTTAATATAATGTAATATCACTTGTTATGATAAAAAAAAGGGAGGAGGCTACTTGAGGGTAAATAACACTAGCAATGTATTTTCCAATGCTCACACCATCTTCTCTGAGTGTGTTTCAGTTCATCATGGATGCATAGCATAATAGCAACACCAATGTTAAACATATTCCATTTATATTCAGTGAACACTGTTACATTACTATTAAATCTCATAGTGTTCATATTTTAACTCTTTATCATAGCTTAAAATATTTATGTTAACAAGTTATTTAATTTGTTGCTTAGAAAATGTGACTACCAATGGTACTTTCATGTTGAATAATGTCTGAATCTGATGGTGGAAGTACGGTTCTCTGACCTGTACAGAATTCAATATTTAGTTAATCATGCACCATTTTGAGCAGGAACTCGAATGGGCAGCATTTGAAAATAATTTAATGAAATCTGTATTTTCTATTAAACTGTCATAGTTATGTGTCTAGGCCGATAAAAAGTATCTTACTAATAAACTCGTGTTTTCCTTATGTTTTTTCAAATAACACAAGGGAAAAAAAACTAGTATGGAAGATTTGCTGAGAAGCATATATACACACATATATACAAAAAAAAATGTATTAGTTAAATGGTTCAAATTAACTGATTGAGTGTCAGTGGGACTACCAATGGTATGTTCTCTCAAGGAGAGCCCAGGTAGCCACAATGGCACTCAATGTCTGGTAATGATAAGTACTACCAACCTACTTAACGGTCTCCATTTTCAGGGCCATGAGCCCCCCACAACTAACCCATTCAAAAGGGCCGATACCTAATTCGATACATACTGAAGCCGGTCGCAAAACCCTAATTAACCTGAATCATGGTATATTGAATTACCCCCCCTAGCTGATATCCCATAGATAGCTCTTTTTTTTACCTCTCACAGTGGCAATCTCTCCATCAGAATGAGCCATGCGCTGCATTGCAGTTGCCCCAACGCATATTGGCATGCTGATTTTCTGTCCTAACACAGTTGTTGATAGATCAATCACAGAAACATCCCTTAGTACACGAGGGTACAATCTCCATCTGACAACAATACATTTAGGACAAACATGAGACCCTTTAACTTTTTTTTATGTTGTCATGTAAAACATGGATTTTTTTTTTTTAAAGAAAAACTCTGAGATCTCTTTTTGCAGCAAGCAACACGCAAATGGCAGATATTGCAATTAAATACTAAATAAAAATCAAACTTAAATACAACCTTTGAATTTCTATAAATAACTTTTCATAGACTTTGAAATGTATTCTTTAAAGTGTGATAGCTCAGTTCCGGCACTATTACACAAAAAGCTCCACTGACTTCAGTGGGACATTCCATTTACTTTATAGAATTAGGGCCATTGTGTTTCAGGTAAGTAATGCTTTAACAATGTTACTTTTATCAATGTATCTCTAATTTAACATTTAAGAACGAAGTGTACTACGTCTGGGCTAGCTATAGTTGTAATGATACTATATGAAGTTGCGAGCAGGCCTTGGTAATTCGTATTGTTATGTATAATTAGGGAAATAATTAAGCTGGTTGTTTTAATATTGGTTACAATGATTTGTAGCAAATAGCTTGATATTCTGCATTATCAGTAAGTATGATAAAGCTGGCTACATCCGTATATATATTTGTGACTTTGGGACAAGGGGACTTAACGTTTCAGATAAGTTACTGTATATGGTTTACTTTGGAAAGTACTTTGGTGGTGGTAGTTTTAAATTAGGGACTATTCATATTGCACTATCCTATGAAAGTAGCTAACAGCGTGTTATGTTATCAATACCCTGTACATAGAATCAATACCATGAATATCGATAAGCTCACTTCATAAAATGGAGCGTCCATGAATTAATTGTCAAAAGTATGGTTTTGTAATTCAACAATATCTAAAGTGTGCAGAATAATACAAATTAATTGAAGACCAATTAATGAAACCATTATTGTTTCATTTACTACTACAATATCTATCTCATAGATATGGAATATGCTGAATTGTTCTGCATCAAATAATGTTTCTTCATTTTAAAGCTGGATAAGTGTTATGCATCACTAGTTCTACATGCAGATATAGCAACATTATTCAATCATTTAAATAGCCAGTTTGCATAACCCAGGCTTATCTTACCTTGAAAATGCTGCTACGTTGTCTGCTAATGTTTGCTGATTTTCTGCTCCGGATTGATAATAATCAAATACTGATTTTTTAAGACAACTTTTAGCATGCTGTTCAAAGTCATCGACAGTTATTAGCTTCCCAGACATTTGAAAATAATGTAGATTTTTCTCGAATGAAGTTGTTCTTAGTTTTGCGCTGCTCTAAACTATCTGGCAGTAAATTATTAATGTCCCTATTTTCTATGTTAACATGCCCAATGTTTGTCATCTCTGTAAATGTGCAAACATGTGTCTGCCTATTTTCAACGTTTAGTTTGGACTTTCAACATCGGGCCTCCTTCTTTATCCTGCCTTCTGTTCCAGTCACGTTATTTTTAAGGTGCATCATCAACTTGGTACAGCTAAAAATTAACAAATTACACATTTTGATGCGAGTCATCATTTTCTTTATCGCTTTCGTTAGGTGAGTGCTGGGAGGAGATACTCTGGACACCCTACCATGCCTAAAAGAATGTGCAAATTGTGAGTGAGACCATTGGGTGTGTTTCAATACTTTCCATTGGGGAGAAGGAGTGGCTCAGTGAGTAAAGATACTGACTGGCACTGAGGGTGCAACAGGGGAACCTGGTTCAATTCCCAGTGTCAGCTCCTTGTGACCTTGGGCAAGTCACCCTATCACCCTATACCCTGTGCCTCAGGCACCAAAAACACAGATTGCAAGCTCTACAGGGCAGGGACTGTGTCTGTAAAGCACTACAGAAAACTAAAGGGTAATATGGTGCTCAAGTATGTAGTCCCATTAAATGTAATAGTAACAGTCAGTAATGAAGTAACCTCCTGGGACTTGAATACAGTACAACTATAAGAAGGGCTCCAGTTGCCCTGAAGGCAGGGGTAGTTGCATGAAAACACCCACCCCTAACCTCATTGGGCTGGCCCCCAGTAGTACTCACGAATGATAATGTAAATCACCAGGGTTACTCACAATCTGCGTGCTGTCGCCAGAGGGTAGAATCCAGTACAGAGTAGGTTGAAGCAACGCACAGCAAAGAGGGGGTGACAGCAGGTCTGGCAAAAATCTTCTTTATTATGGAAGCATTAAAATGTGGAAGGCTGCAACCTTCTACGCGTTTCGTGCAATGAAAGTTGCACTTTATCAAGAAGTCAGTTTGAACATGGTATGACACACTATATATAGGGACAGTCTGCCGTTTTGGCGCCAAAAAAACACTCTTTGGAATTTGCATAAGGTTTAATTAATACACAGCTGCGCCAGCGCTATGCAAGAAGCGACTCATTACCTGTTCAGCCCCTTGAGACATCCGCTTGCCAAACACTCCTGCTCTGTGGAACGCACAGCAGGGCAATGGAGGGCGAAATCTCGCGAGATGCGTTCCAGGGTGGTCCCGACTGCTCGCGCATGCGCAGTATGCCCTAAAAAATGAAAAAGAAATCCCGATCCCCTTAAAGGGAACAGCTACTATCCTGTAAATGCGCGCATGCGCATGAGCAGCTCTGTGTGTATATGTACTGCAAAAACGGCAGAATATTGGTGTAAACAACCACCACAGGAGAGACAGTGATGGTAATGCCCCATAACCTATGGAGACACCCATAACCTGTACCAAACTGATGGGGGAAGAAATACACCAACTGTGAGGCACATAAAGGGATCTAAATTGTATGAAACTTATTAGGCAGACTGTACCCCATACATACAGAATTTATGATAATTGTCAAATTAAAAACAAAAATTTAATCAAATAATATAAAAAAAAATATAACTTTTATCCTAACTTATACCTATATTAAAAACATTTATATAGCTATCCAGAAGAACAGAGAAAAAAACTAATCAGAGGTATTCAATAATTCCCTGTACCCTATGTTACAGAAAATCAGATTAAATCAGGAGAAACAACTCAGAAAAAATATAATCATAAGTATCTAAAGCACTTCTCCTTTGTTAACTTTTCTACAACCGTTATAAGTCAATGAAGTTGTTTCCATTGAGTAAAATGTCTTGCCCAACCTAATGATATAAGAAAACCTTGCATATTGTTTTACAATTTCGGTACAAAGTTGCTAACTTTTCTTAGATAAACATTTCTTGTTAGCTACATGATTGTACTGATTTAATCTGATTTTCTGTAACATAGGGTACAGGGAATTATTGAATACCTCTGATTAGTTTTTTCCTCTGTTCTTCTGGATAGCTGTATAAATGTTTTTAATATAGGTATAAGTTAGGATAAAAGTTATATATTTTTTTATATTATTTGATTAAATTTTTGTTTTTAATTTGACAATTATCATAAATTCTGTATGTATGGGGTACAGTCTGCCTAATAAGTTTCATACAATTTAGATCCCTTTATGTGCCTCACAGTTGGTGTATTTCTTCCCCCATCAGTTTGGTACAGGTTATGGGTGTCTCCATAAGTTATGGGGCATTACCATCACTGTCTCTCCTGTGGTGGTTGTTTACACCAATATTCTGCCGTTTTTGCAGTACATATACACACAGAGCCGCTCATGCGCATGCGCGCATTTACAGGATAGTAGCTGTTCCCTTTAAGGGGATCGGGATTTCTTTTTCATTTTTTAGGGCATACTGCGCATGCGCGAGCAGTCGGGACCACCCTGGAACGCATCTCGCGAGATTTCGCCCTCCATTGCCCTGCTGTGCGTTCCACAGAGCAGGAGTGTTTGGCAAGCGGATGTCTCAAGGGGCTGAACAGGTAATGAGTCGCTTCTTGCATAGCCCTGGCGCAGCTGTGTATTAATTAAACCTTATGCAAATTCCAAAGAGTGTTTTTTTGGCGCCAAAACGGCAGACTGTCCCTATATATAGTGTGTCATACCATGTTCAAACTGACCTCTTGATAAAGTGCAACTTTCATTGCACGGAACGCGTAGAAGGTTGCAGCCTTCCACATTTTAATGCTTCCATAATACAGAAGATTTTTGCCAGACCTGCTGTCACCCCCTCTTTGCTGTGCGTTGCTTCAACCTACTCTGTACTGGACACTACAGAAAACTAGTAGCACTATATAAGAATAAATTATTATTACAATATACTTACAGTTTTGAAACATATGACACTCTTTTTTCTCTTGTTTTCTACTTGTACTATTTTTTACGTTCTGTCCACCTTATATGTTTCATGTTAGTCTGTCTGTTTGTCAGGTTAGAGTTTAACAGCAGGGAGTGCACTCTTTGAACTTTTTGTGACATTTGAACTTGCCCCAGTGGAGGATGGACTTTGAGTGCTGCACCAGCTGTACATGTATTGCAGCCTGCATATTGCTGAGCTTTTAACGGTGTTGTTATATCCTATGTAGGAATTATATTATTACTCCATTTACACATATGGGTATTAATTAGAAACTTCACTGATATTGGTTATTTACTTCTTTTAGAAATGTAGCTATTTAAGTGATGCCTGTTATTCACATCACCTATATTATTATGTATACATAGCACAGTTGCGCTGAGACGTTATCTTTAGTCTGAGTAAGTCCTAGCTTGCCTACTGTATGTATATAATGGCCATTGTATACATAGGCAAGATAAGCTACACCATAGGTGATAAACCATAACATATTACAATTTTTACCTGATATTTACCCCCTTGGTAACCCAATTAATCAGAAAGTTATGAGATTCCTATGGGCTACTAACAGGTTAATATTTAACTCAAGATAAAGGGTTAATAAAGCGCAACAAATATTGTGATAAAATCAAGCTGCTGCCTGAACACCTGCGGTTTCCCCAAACCGCAATTACATAAACCTGAACCAAAAAGTGCTTGTGGCGCAAAGTGACCAAATATAAACAGTGCAATGTGCAAATAAACTCAGTGATGTATTGCACTGAAAACACATAATACTGTCACTCCATATGTAGAATTCCTCAGGTGCGTGGACTCCTGGTTAACCTCATATGAAGAAAAGAACACAAATGCAGAGTGTATAGTGTATTAACATTTACTCATGATGACAAACAACACAGGGGGGGGGAGGAAACAAACTCACACTCTCCCCGTTGGTATAAAACAAGAAGCAACCTCCCCAGCCAATCCGGATAGTATAAAGTTAATGCGGTGGCCTCAGAAAGTCAAAAAGCCCAACATGTTTCTTCCAAAGACTTCATCTGGGGTCAGGATCCGGATTGGCTGGGGAGGCTGTGACGTGCTGAAACGGACGGAGGACTCTGAGCGCGGGTGAGAGGCGCTGAAGGAGGAGACCGGAGTTTGGATGTGTCTCTACATGCCCAGCAGCTGATTTGGGAGCAGTCATTTCGGGAGAAGGGTTGTAGTGCGCCCGAAGTCACTTCTTGCTTATACACCAGCGGGGAGAGTGTGAGTTTGTTTCCCCCCCTATACATATCCATGTCGTATTAGGTTTTCCACTGAACACATCACATATTTCATCAAACTTATGTGCAGCTATTTGGGAATTTTAGCTTTAATATATGAGGAATTTATAATTACACATAATCTTTATCAGTCCTGAAACTATCAGTTTCCAGATACTAACCCGATCAGACAGGGTTAAATCTGCTATTAGCAGCATATAGGCAAACGTCATAAGGATTCACTGACCAATAGGAGTCCACATTCCACTATAAACACCAGTTACCGAATAGGAAGGGCAGACTCCTCCCCCTGAAGAAGCGCGTCACACGCGCGAAACACGTGTCGGGTGTTGCTGATGTCACGAGGGTGACGTCACCGAAGGAGCGACCGCGAGGACTGTACCAGACGCTAGAACGGGTCGTATGCCTCTCTCTATCCGCTAAAGGGCTCGCCGTAGCCTGCTCTCTCTCCCTTCCCCTCTCACATCTCAATGTCGGAAGCTTTGGCCTTCTGCCAACATAGAGCGCTTTTGATTACAACATTACAGCCGTCTGACTGGTGCGCAGCTGTGTATTTAGATTCTGTCACAGCACTGGGAAGCTGTTACTAAACAGCATCTATTATACACTGGCTTGCCTTACAGCCACCACCCGTGTACTCACACACTTATGAGGGAAGGGCTATGATTGTATTAACGGATACGGTTCAACAATTTGACATCTTGTCATTAGCATAGACCGTGTTATATATGTATACAAAGCGACACTTAATAGTATTTAGATACCGCTGATAAACATTGTATACTGCTATATAAGACACTATCACCATTCCTTTGCGTCATTAGCATAGACTGTGATATGTATGTATACAAAGCGACACTTACAAGTACTTAGATACCGCTGATAAATATTGTATACCACTATATATGACAATGCTATCATATCATTCCTTTGCTTGACGCTGGTTACTGAATTTGCATAAGATATGTGTTTAACCCATGAGCGTCATATGTCCTAATAATACGCAGAAGTGGAAGGGGTTAATCTCAGACATTAGTGACTGAAGTGAATACTAAGGTTTACCCAATTCCCCATTCTGACTCCTATCGCTCCTCCAAGGGGTTTAGTTCATACCCATTTTATCCATTTGAGTGTAATAATTTAATATGTATTAAAACTTTATTGTTTTTTGCACCGCTTTCCCTTTTAGTTTCTGGTATAGGGGATTTTACCTTATAGCCTAAGAAACATATACGCCTGGTATAGAGTGCATCCATAGGGGTACCTTTGAACTTCTTCGTTCACTCTCTCTCACATATGTACTGACCACAATTGCACCTACCTTTTTAAGGACCTCCGGTTTAATAGGTGAGCAGCTCTTTACTAACCTCTGTAACTGCTAAGGCAATCAAGGGGTTAACCGCTAGCACCAACCTCATGGGGGGCCTAACTAACCTCTTTGGAGGAACTACCGCACACACCAACCCCCCTACCTCCACCCCCTCAACAAACAGCACCCCCCTCTAGAGCAGCGATGTGTAAACTTTTCAGTCTGCCCCCCCCACCCCCCGCCTGCTCTTCCCCCTCTTTACCTTATCTCCAAATGATGCCGTAGGGTCACGTGACACGTGGCGTAATTTGATGTCGCATTGCCATGGTGACGCATCGCCGAAGACAAGGGAAGGGAAGCTGTAGAGGCCTCACACGGTCTCCCGGCATTTAATTTAAATGCCTTGGGGAAGTGTGGGGCTTCTGTAACCCCCCCCCCCTGAAAATCTTGTGCTCCCCAGTTTGCGCACACCTGGTCTAGAGTAATGCCCCAATGTGGCTAATAGGGTTTTTAACCACTACAAATACAAAAAAATAACTAAAACAAACAAAATACATAAATTAACATTGACAATACACTATATACACAGGATTAAACAAAGCTTTGAAAACATTGACCCATTGATTTTCAATGAGAACCTATATAGTCATATTGAACTTAAAATAATAGTTTAACACTTACGGTACCCCAACCCCTTCTCATCTTCATGGCTAGAGCCTTCCCAATCCACAAAAAGGCTGATGCCCAACATAAAGACTTAAAATTAATTATTGGCCCAATGGGCAAGAAAAAATACACAAAAATAAAACAAACAAAACAAAATTATGGCCCAAATAGCAAAAAAAAAATACATTACATGAATCCAAAAAATCCTATGCCCCCCCCCCCCCACCAAAAAAACCCAACAGAAAGTTAAAAAAAAAAATACCTACGTCCATTAGTCTATCAGTAATCCACCCCCATCTATGTGGCTGCAGCTGAGGATTCTCAATTTGACCCAAAGCCCTAGATTTTCTGATTGGAGATTCATCTTCTGTACTGTATGACTTGTTTTCTTTTCTTCTTTTGTCATCTTCTGTCTTCTGCACGGGCAGGTTTGGTTTTGGTGTTTGGTGCTACAGTCAGAGGGAATACCTGCAAGATAGTAAAAATACCTATTGAGATCTAATATGTCTTTTGTTTTCAATAACACTCTTCTTCAAAAAAAGAAAAAAAATTAAATCAGCACAATTTTTAAAAGGTAATATTCTTTGGTGTAATTTTGAATATAAAACTAATATTACTAATAAAAGCTTGTCCTATAAGTATGGCATTATTTTCACAGTCTGGTACAGTTGTTGCGGTAGATCCACAGAGCTCCATTTTTTTTCATTGAATGTGTCATTACCCAGTTATGATAACGCTGCTCCTAGCACCTATCCACAACAGTGATTAACATTACGATGTCCTCCAGTTAACTAAAATATTGTATCGCTAACATTTGAAGGACTTTAGGAATGTATTCTTGCATTCTGTAGCAGGTCACAATGTTCAATTACCATGTGTACAAATGTCTGCGGCATTTAAATCCTTAAACCATAGAGCATCTATGCCTTTAATAATGTAATAGTTAATGTAGCCACGTAGAAAGTAGACATTTTAAAGATAAGCAATTAATGACCTTGCTCATGTACAATGTGTAAACAAAGCAAACTGGACGTTGATGTGTATTACAAAAAGTGAGAATGTGTTTTACAGAGCCATTTTTATGTCATTATTTAAGTAATAATCCCCGAAGAACAGGGCATTACTGGCCGAGGGACTTTAACCCAGCCAGGGCATTATTGGCCAGTAATGCCCTGTTCTGAGGGGATTATTACTATTATAGGCTAAATGTAGGCTTTTTTTTTTTTAATTTTTCATTAAAAAGATACATTTTTGTAGTCATATTGATTTTTATCAGCATGATCGTCTACATTCTTATGCTTTTACTGCAAGTTTATTAAAAGTAAATTGTACATACACACAACCCCTCTATATGCACACACACATACACACAGCCCCCTCTATACACACACACACACACTGCAGCCCCCCTCTATACACACACAAACACACTCTGCAACCCCTCCTTTATATTCACAAACACACTCTGCAACACCCCCCCCATCTACACCCACAAAACACTGCAGCCCTCCTCCACCTTCTACACTCACAAAACACACACGCACACACACGCACACACACAACAGCCCCGCCTCTACACCCACAAACACAGAGAAACACTCTGCAGCCCCTGTAAACCCACAAAACTGCAGACTCACACACACACACCAAAAACACACTCTGCAGCCCTCCTCCACCCTCTACAAAACACACACACACTGCAGCCCCCTCTACACCCACAAAACACACTACAGACACACACACACACCAACAAAACAGACGGTTGCCCCCTCTACATCCACAAAACACACACCAGCAGCCCCCTCCCTACACCCACTGAAGCCCCCTGTTATCACACACTGCAGACACACACACCAACAAAACACTCTGCACCCCTCCTCCACCCACAAAACACACACACTGCAGCCCCCCTCTACATCCACAAAACACACATACAGTAGACACACACACCAACGAAACAGATGCTGCTGCCCCCTCTACACCCACAAAACACACACCAACAGAAGACAGACACACCAATAAAACACTCTGCTGACCCCCTTTACACCCACAAAACACACAACAGACACACAAACCTTTGCCCTCACTCTCCAGTGCGGAGCTCTCTGCAGGTAGGTTGGGGGAGGAGTCAGTGCCCTGCTGCTGCCTCCTGTCCAATCACCTCCCCTGTCTAAGAGCTGATCTCACTCTGTGAATGAGAACTGAAAGCTGATTGGTTGAAAAACTTGTCAGGGTGCCAAAAATTCCGGGCCATTACTGATTGGTTAATGCCTGGAATTTTAACCAATCAGAGAGCAGGGATTTCAATAATGCCCGGAATTTACCAGCTTTGGCCTATAATTGAGTAATAATCCCCTCAGAACAGGGCATTACTGGCCAATAATGCCCTGGCTGGAAGAGTTGAAGGCCGGAGGCTAAGCCGAGGGACTTTAACCCAGTAATGCCCTGTTCAGAGGGGGTTGTTACTATTATAGGCTAAATGTAGGCTTATTTTTTATTTTTTTATTTGAATTTTTCAGAAAAGATACACTTTTGTAGTCATATTGATTTTTATCAGCATGATTGTCTACATTCTTATGCTTTTACTGCAAGTTTATTAAAAGGAAATTGTGCATTCACACAACCCCTCTATATACACACGCGCGTGCGCACACACACACACACTGCAGCCCCCCCTTTATATACACAAACACCTCCTCCACCCCCCCTTTATATACACAAAGCCCTCCTCCACCCACAAACACACACTGCATCCCCCTGTAAACCCACAAAACTGCAGACACATCCCAAAACACACTCTGCAGCCCCCCTCCACCCTCTACACACACACACACACCCACAAAACACAGCCACTAATTGAGCCAGCAGTGCTGAAGTAGGGATATCCTAAAAATCTGGCCTGTTTGCGGCCCTCGAGGACTGGAGTTGTGCAGGCCTGGCCTGTAATATTCGATACTGCCAAGGCAGATAGGAACCACAGACCTAAATTCTCACACCAGTTGTTTCTTCTATGAGAAAAGCAAAGCAGAAATGTATTAAGACACACAGCTCTACCGCTCAAGCATTAGGAGAACATTTGCAGTGTTCAAAGGTTGTGGTTGTCTGGTTGTGTGCTACAATACTCCAGAAAAAAGTATCTCATTTACTGCAGTGCTGGGTTGCTGTATTCTACATACATTATACAGTAGCTGTCAGTAATAACTTTCCAGTGATGTAGATCTCAAACTCCCCCCAAGACCCTGAAGTTATACTGTACCTGCTGGGCTATAGGAAGGCACTCTAGGTGGAAGACTGATCTGAATAGGTCTTATTTTATAATACTTCACATCTTTTACTTTAGATACATTTCCTATATGTGCTACATGTTTTTTTCTTGTTATCCATAACACGTTTTTTTTTTTTTGTCATGCCAGCTAACTAAACATCACTGATTATACTATTACATCCATTATTTAACTCATTTGGCAGTGCAACAAAAGGCCTTATATGGAGAAAAATGATGTTCATTTCTGAAATGTAAACCACATTTACTCTTTTTGAACAGATGCTCAGATTTTATTTAGAGGAACAAAGCATTCCCTTATGAAACACTTGTGTAATACATGTACATCAATATTGAAACAATTATTACATAGCAAAATTAGGGAAAAGAAAGATTTACATAGCCAAACAAAACTAATGTTTTTATAACACTATACTTGGTTATTTGTGTTCTCTTCAAGCACCTATAAAGACATATAGTGAAGCACAATAAATGTAAATGACATTGGAAAGCAAATCATAAATGTCAACATAAAAACTAAAAGCCAAATATCGCATAAAAAAAGGATTCAACTGTATAAAAAAAACATCTTGAAAATTGTGGGGACAAAAAAACATGTAACGTCCCTAAAACCCGCTGGCCCCAATACCTCAAAAAAAACCTCCAAAAACAAAGGGAGAACGTTTTTATTAATGAATAGCACTATAATGATGCTAACACCTGGCTCTGTTGTTAGGAGGCTGAGAGAGAAGAACATGTGTGCACTGATACCTCTGTAAAGCAACTGGAGACTGCTGTGGTACTGTAGCCTCCCTTAGCAGGGTTGCAGCTGGAGTGGATGAGGTTGAGCCACTTTAAATTGAACTGGCAGGACTTGATGCATGTAGCTTATTTATAAAAACGGTGATATCCTGTGTGGGCCTTCTGTAACAAGCTGACTGATGGGTCTCAGTAGCTGGTTAAATATTGCAGTATGCTCTCCTTGTGCATGGAGCTACTCTCTTTGCATAGATATAAAAATGTCCATTCTGTCACTGTTCCCGAAATAATACTGTAGTGCCCAGATCCACAGAGGTCCATTAACTTAGGGCTCATAACAGCCCTTTATCAAAATCATTAATGACTGTTAATGTCTTTTTTTGTTGCGTGCCAAGGGACTTATACAGTATATAGTACCTCCCCATTCTCCTTTATACAATATACGGAGAAATACTGTACCTGTGCACAAAACTGAACACACCTGACAAATATGCTTCACATTTTATACATGCTAGTGCTATACTAAGCTTAATGTGCTACTTGCCTGCCTGGCACTGACTGGTGGCAGCAGCATACAGTCCTCCTCCCGCGCCGAGTCCCTAGCCAGCCACCCACCACAGGCACCAGACACTCCACAAGTTGGTAACAAATTAATGTACTATATAATTATACTATTAGTTGCAGTGATTATATATATATATATATATATATATATATATATATATATATATATATATATATGTATTAGTTAAAGCAAAGAACAAAGCCACTGAGGCCAGGACACACACAGACAGGGGCCAGTCCAGTCAGTCACAGTGAAATACTACAAGTTGTATTAAGTAAATATTAGAAATGTTTGATTTGGCTATAACAACACAAGATATGTTCTAATTAAAATAAAAACAAAGCCATTATAGGGTTATTTACTAAATTCTCCAAGCCACAAAACTGGGGAACAGTCTGTACAAAAGGATTGCACCAGATTTACCAAAGGGAAAACTCCCATTGGAGTTCAATGGGATTCCGGGATTCCTTTTCTTTGATGAATTTGGCTCTGTTTTTTTGTACTGGTTTTGCCCTACTTTTTCAGCAGAGAGACTTTATAAAACAGACTCCTTAGAGTGAAAGATTTGTTTAAAATATTATTGCCTGAAAAAGGAAAAAAAAAAAAAAAACTGTTATGGTATTATGTTATGTTTATCTTACAATGCCTGTAAAGTGATGTTTCAATACCTAATAAAAACGTTTGGGAAAAAAATATATATATTATTGCCTGTTTGGGTGGGAAATGTTTAATCACTTCTAAAAATGAACTTGGTGCATAGTATAATAAAGATGAATACCTCTATGTTCTTCCAGACCCTTTTTAGAGAAGATATTGTACAATAAAGACAAAGGGGGCTATGCACTAAGCTCAATGGGTTTGCGTTCTGATGTTCAAAAAAAGCACATCCGTTAAAAAGTGAGGCCGGGGACGCGATTCACTAAGGCCTTGAGCCCATTTTTTAACGTACGTGCTCAAAACACCCACAGCGTACGTGTTGCTTTTTTTCCCCTGCTAGCGTTCTTAAACTTCACGTACGCTAGCTGCTAGAAAAAAAAGCCGCATGTAACATTTGCGTGGAGATTTGCCATCTCCATGCAAGGCTGTTACAGGCGATCGTACACTAAATAAATACATTTGAATAATAGTGTACATGAGCAGGGGGTCTCAGGAGCTGAACAGCATTGGTTTCAGGTCCGAGGACCCCCTACTTCAGGAGATACAGGCCCCGATATGGGGTGCCGGTATCCCCTGCAGAATTTGAATGTCCCGGTCACGTGACGCGGACGCTTGAAAGTGCAGGGGATACCGGCACCCCATAACGGGGCCTGTATCTCCTGAAGTAGGGGGTCCTCGGACCTGAAACCAATGCGGTTCAGCTCCAGAGACCCCCTGCTCATGTACACTATTATTAAAATAATTTTATTTAGTTTAAAAAAAGATTTAACAAACATCAATACACGACCCCCCCCCCCCTCCACCCTAACACATACAGTACAATAATGTGCAAAATTACTATTATCCAGACATGGATAATAGATTATTTGCCCATTATTAAACACTGCATTAGCATACCTAAATAAAGTAAATAAAACAGTAGCCAGCTCATCCAATGAATACAAGCAGTAACAACATCAACAATGAATTAATTAAATCATTAACCAATGAAACCAATTAATTCCTAAACCAACTCAAAATGAATAGTAACACTAACCAATCAAACCAATGAATTACTATAAAATTAATGAATGTAAACATTAAAAGACAAAGAAATAAATTCAAACAATATCTGAAATAACCAAAAAACGCATTAGCTAACATAATACCACATTAACTACAAACGAACACCAATCGCAAACATTTTATTACCATTAAGCAGGAAAAAAACAAACAATCACATCCACATAAGAAATTTAAAAAACCAACAGCAATACCAGGCCACAAATGCCCCCCAAATATTGTCATAATAATGTATTAATCTGTACCCTAAACTGGTACAGATTAATATATTATCAGTCAATGTGCCTCCCCCAAAAAATCAAAAAACACATCCAATGAAGAAACCTGTAAAAAGAGGCATTTACAAACATTCAATATATTACTTTCAATTAGAAGAGGTGGCCCTCCGACTCCCGGGGTAACAGGAGGGCCTCCAACAGCATCCGATGTCATCCGCCATGAAGATCCGGATCAGGTCCCCAAATCTTCTTTTTTCGTTCTTTAATCACCTTCTATCTTCATCTGTCACCATTTCTTGATCTTCTTTATCTTCTATCTTCATCTGTCAATCCAAAAAAACCCCATGGTAAATCCCAACCGATGTTGTCTCATCGTCTTCTAGGGCTCAAATGAGGCGTCACGGCCTTAAATAGGGCTTGTTATGTCACATTTAACCTCAAAATGGTTAACACCCACCTGATTGGCTGTTCAAACCATGTTCCGACTTTAATTTTTTTTTACATGACGTCACTTAAAGGGAATGATGCCAGCCAATCAGAATGGCTGTGCTTCATTTGCTTTTAAGATGACTTCACTAAATCCAAGATGGCCGGCGTCACATGGTATTTCAGCCAATCAGAGTGTGGAATTGGTTCCCACGATCTGATTGGCTGAAATACCATGTGACGCCGGCTTCGTCACGTCATCTTAAAGGCAAATTAAGCACAGCCATTCTGATTGGCTGGCATCATTCCCGTTAAGTGACGTCATGTAAAAAAAAAATTAAAGTCGGAACATGGTTTGAACAGCCAATCAGGTGGCTGTTAACCATTTTGAGGCTAAATGTGACGTCACAAGCCCTATTTAAGGCCGTGACACCTTATTTGAGCCCAAGAAGACGACGAGACAACATCGGTTGGGATTTACCATGGGTTTTTTTTGGATTGACAGATGAAGATAGAAGATAAAGAAGATCAAGAAATGGTGACAGATGAAGATAGAAGAAGGTGATTAAAGAAAGATAAAAGAAGATTTGGGTAGCTGATCCGGATCTTCATGGCGGATGGCATCGGATGCTGTTGGAGGCCTTCAAGGTACGTGAGCTTGCTGTTACCCCGGGAGTCGGAGGGCCACCGCTTCTAATGGTAAGTAATATATTGAATGTTTGTAAATGTCTCTTTTTACAGGTTTCTTCATTGGATGTGTTTTTTGATTTTTTTGGGGAGGCACATTGACTGATAATATATTAATCTGTACCACTTTAGGGTACAGATTAATACATTATTATGACAATATTTGGGGGGCATTTGTAGCTTGGTATTGCTGTTGGTTTTTTTAATTTCAATTTCTTATGTGGATGTGATTGTTTGTTTTTTTCCTGCTTAATGGTAATAAAATGTTTGCGATTGGTGTTCGTTTGTAGTTAATGTTGTATTATGTTAGCTAATGCGTTTCATGGTTATATCAGATTTTGTTTGAATTTATTTCTTTGTCTTTTAATGTTTACATTCATTAATGTTGTAGTAATTCATTGGTTTGATTGGTTAGTGTTACTATTCATTTTGAGTTGGTTTATGAATTAATTGGTTTCATTGGTAAATGGTTTAATTAATTCAGTGTTGATGTTGTTACTGCTTGTATTCATTGGAT
Source organism: Ascaphus truei (assembly GCF_040206685.1). NCBI lineage: Eukaryota > Metazoa > Chordata > Amphibia > Anura > Ascaphidae > Ascaphus > Ascaphus truei. The sequence goes on from NC_134486.1 coordinate 70,027,181, forward strand.
TAGCTGGCTACTATTTTTATTTACTTTATTTAGGTATGCTAATGCAGTGTTTAATAATGGGCAAATAATCTATTATCCATATCTGGATAATAGTTATTTTGCACATTATTGTACTGTATGTGTTAGGGGGGTGTAATTAGTTAGAAATAATGTTTAGTATTTTTGTAGGCACAACATTGGTACCGCAGGCCCGCGGGGACCCCGGGACGGCCGCGGGGTCAGCCGGGGACACCCGCGCAACCCCCGGCCTCCCTCGGGGACCCCCACGGGGTCAGCCGGGGACACCCGCCGGCCTGTTGTATGGGTGTTGCGCATGCAAAAATGTAAAGCAAGACATTTTTCAAAGTCCAGCTTTTTTTGCATCTACCTTGAGCTGATGTGTCCTGTTGAACGCAACTTTTGCGTATGCTAAGGTTACGTAGCGTAGTGCATCCCGCTTAAGGGCAGAATTTAACGCAAACAGGGTAACGAACGAGCAAAGTTGGACTTAGAAACATTTCCTGAAATTTTTTAGAGCGCAAAGTGCCTGTTTGCGTGGCTTAGTGCATCGTGTTCAGATCAACATCACGTTCTAAGAGCACTTTGCGCTCTAAAAACGACTTAACGGAGCTTAGTGCATGACCCCCAAAGTGTGCAGTGCATCACCCTGTCTGAATGTTTATGTTGTAAGCAGCTGTTCTTCATCTCATGGTGACATTAAATAGTAAAGGTTTGTAGGGCATAGCGGACTTGGGGGTAGATCCACAGAAGTCCGTCATTTTTGCACTATAACATGACGTTCCCAAAATTGGAAATGGAGGTTATTTTTTGTTTTAACTGTTATCCTCAAAGCTAATGAGATGCAAAAATAATGTCCATTCATCAAAGTTGCAGCGCTATTAATGGGGGTTTCCATGTCTCAGAGGCACGTTTTTCAATACACTGCATGTGCGCATTGGTGAAACTTTAAGGCACCCAATAAAGACGCATTACTCGTGTGCCTTACCAAAAGTTTATGAAAATCTGACTATTATATTGTCAAATGTAAGATTTTTACATTTAACATTTTCAATTTTTTGTAGTCATTTCATCATCTATATGAATTGAACATTAATAAAAATTAAATATGAATTATTATTGTTGAGGTATGTGTGGATATACATTATTGTAAACCCATACTTAATACAGGCATTACTACATTATATACCATATTAGTTTACACTAAAATATCACTTTAATCACTAAAAACCATAATACATTTTATGATGTGTTTCAAACATTTACAGTACAGTGGCGAGAAAGTTTGTGAACCCCAATGATAATTACGGAAATTCCATAGTTTTTCCATGATAACCTTCTTCAATCAAAACCAGTCTTCTCTTAAATATCCAACAAGGTTTATATGAACCAATTGCATGTCTTGTGAAACCCAATGATGTATGAATTCAGCAAACAATGTGTAATTAAGAGTCAGGGTATGTGCAAAAGTAACTGAAACCCTGGTTTTATCAACTAAATTGAAGGGGTTAATTAGAATCAAGGGTGTTTAAACAATTAGGTAGATCTTCAGGGGTGAATTTGGGAGACCTCACACTATATAAAGATCAGAAACTTTGTGAGTTTAGTCTTCACCATATAGGTGTGTGGAAATACGTCATGCCACGGTCAAAAGAAATTGAAAGAAAGCAGTTATTGATGCTCATCAGTCTAGAAAGGGTTACAAAAAACAAAGATTTGGGGCTCCACCCATCCACTGTCACACAGTCTACAAATGGAGAAAGTTCAAGACCACCGTCACTATGTGGTAGAGACCCTGGAGCAATCGTCCTTCCAAAATATCTCTAAGAACAAACCGGTTAATCATTTAGGAAGTCACAAAGAACCCCAGAGTAACATCCAAGGATCTGCAGGCCACTCTCATCTTGGCTGTGAATGTTCATGTCTCAGCTATCAGGAAAAGACTGAACATTGCTGCCATTCACAGCCAAGATGAGAGTGGCCTGCAGATCCTTGGATGTTACTCTGGGGTTCTTTGTGACTTCCTAAATGATTAACCGGTTTGTTATTAGAGATATTTTGGAAGGAAAAGACTAAACATTGCTGCCCATCTGAAGTTCGCCAAAGAGCACACAGATGATCCACAATGCTTCTTGAACAATATTCTCTGGACAGACAAGAAAAAAGGTAGAACTTTTTGGCCTCAATAAGAAACGTTATGTTTGACGAAACCCAAACACTGCGTTCGAACAGGAGTACCTCATCCCAACTGTCAAGCATGGTGGTGGGAGTGTGATGGTTTGGGGCTGCTTTGCTGGACCGCTTGCCATCATTGATACAACCATAAATTCTGAAATGTATCAGAAGATTCTAGAGGAGAATGTCCAGCCATCCGTCCGTGAGCTGAAGCTGAAGCGAAAGTGGGTCATGCAGCAAGACAATGATCCTAAACATAAAAGCATTTTAGAATGGCCTAGTCAAAGTCCAGACCTAAACCCCATTGAAATGTTGTGACAGGACCTGAAGCGAGCTTTCCATGCAAGGAACCCCTCAAATGTCACTGAGTTAAAGCAGTTCTGTATGGAGGATTGGGCCAAAATTCCTCACAACTTATGTGAGAGACTTACTAGCAGTTAGATGAAATGCTTAATTGCAGTCATTGCTGCTCAAGGAGGTGCTACCAGGTACTGAATCTAAAGTCCACATACTTTTCACACATGTATATTGAATGTTCAATCATTTGTGGATAAATAAATGTTGAAAAAGTATCATGTTTTTGTGTAATTTGTTTGATCAGGTTATCTGTATCTATTATTAGGACTTGAATTAAGTTCTAATAAAATTTTGTTAATTATACTTTTTCTCGCCACTGTATATGATCCCTAATATTTATATTTGTATGACACATATAACTTTATGGAATGAAAGGGTTAAAAAATAGTTTTTAAGCTATTCCCAGAAATAACTCAATGATAATCAGGGTCTAGGTCAGGGGTGGGGAACGTCCGGCCCGCGGGCCGCATAAGGCCAGCGAAATGATTTGGTCTGGCCCCCGTGCGGCCCTGCCCTTTAGATTTAAAAAAAAATAATAATTAAAAAAAAAAAATGTCAGCGATTCAGCATGCGTAGAGTAGAGGTCCCTCAGGGCAAGCAGGGTGTCCGGTCTGATGCCTGTAAGCCCGCTCCCCCCCCTCCTCCCAACTTGGGACTGAGGGCGGGGAAGCCCCAACCCAGCATGCCCCGCGCTGTGCTGACCTGCACACTACCAGAGGACAGCCAGTGCGGGGTTTACAGTGAGCAGTGCGGCTCTGCACTTGGCTGTCAGCTCAACCCGAGAAGCCCAAACCACTGCAGGCTCTGCTGGAGGGGAGAGGAAGGGGGAGGAGAGGAGAGGAAGGGGGAGGAGAGGAGAGGAAGGGGGAGGAGAGGAAGGGGGAGGAGAGGAGAGGAAGGGAGTGACGGCAAACAAGCTGATGAACTTCCTTCTGGGACAGCATGCTTTAGGTAGGAAGAGCTGCACTGTATCAAGTCAGTCTGCCACACCTCCCTGATTATGGGAGAGAATCTCAGGCTTAGCTAAATGTATGTATATATATATGTGTGTGTATATGTGTGTGTGTGTGTGTGTGTGTGTATACATGTGTGTGTGTGTATACATGTGTGTGTGTGTGTATATATGTGTGTGTATATATGTGTGTGTGTGTGTGTGTGTGTGTGTGTGTGTGTGTGTGTATATGTGTGTGTGTATGTGTATATATATGTGTGTGTGTGTGTGTATATATATATATGTGTGTGTGTGTGTATATATATGTATATATATGTGTGTGTGTGTGTGCGTCTGAGAGTGTGTGAGTGTGTGTGTGTGTGTGTGTGCGTCTGAGTGTCTGAGTGTGTGTGTGGGTGTGTGCGCGTCTGAGAGTGTGTGTGCGCGCGTCTGAGAGAGTGGGTCTGAGAGTGGGTCTGAGAGTGAGTCTGAGAGTGAGTCTGAGAGTCTGAGAGTGGGTCTGAGAGTCTGAGAGTGCGTCTGAGAGTATGAGAGTGGGTCTGAGAGTCTGTGGGTCTGAGAGTCTGTGGGTCTGAGAGTGGGTCTGCGAGTCTGAGAGTGGGTCTGCGAGTCTGAGAGTGGGTCTGAGAGTCTGAGAGTGGGTCTGAGAGTCTGAGAGTGGGTCTGAGAGTGGGTCTGAGAGTCTGAGAGTGGGTCTGAGAGTCTGAGAGTGGGTCTGAGAGTGGTTCTGAGAGTGGGCCTGAGAGTGAGTGGGTCTGATTTCCCTCCCCCTGACTGGTGTGTGTACGTGTGTACGTGTGTACGTGTGTGTACGTGTGTGTATGTGTGTGTACGTGTGCAGACACCAACCCACAGTCAGTCATAGTCACCCACCACCCAAGAGTCAGTCAGTCACCCAAAGAGAAGCAGTTCCAGTCATCACATTAGGGGTGAGTTAATTAAATGTTTGACCAAATATAGCAGGCTAATTTTTAAGTTGATAATTTGTATGGCCCTCGAATGATTTTATAAATATGAAAATGGCCCTTGGCAGAAAAAAGGTTCCTCACCCCTGGTCTAGGTGTTGGCCACACCAGCTTTACAGATCTCCTCTAAAAAATCTTTCATTAGACCCAGATTTCATGGCTAATTATAGGCCTGTATCAAAGCTTCCTTTCCTAGAGAAGATTATTGAGAAAATAGAGGCAATCAAAAATTAAACCCATCTATCAACCAATGATATTTATGACCCAGTCCAGTAAGGTCATGACTGTTCATGGTCCCAAGGCTCAACAAAGTATCCGGACGTTCCTCCTTCTCCTACCGTGCACCCCAAAACTGGAACAACCTACCAGAGACCCTCACATCCACCACCAGTTTAAGTTCTTTCAAATCTAAGGCTGTCTCACACTTTAATCTGGTCTGTAACTGTTTCATACGCTCATAATATATATTTTCTTTAACTGTGGACGCAATGTCTTGTATATAATGTATACCCTGTTCATTTATTTAACTGTACTTGTAACCATGTATTATTTGTTTTACTCTGTGCCCAGGACATACTTGAAAACGAGAGGTAACTCTCAATGTATTACTTCCTGGTAAAATATTTTATAAATAAATTAATTAATAAAGGATACAGAAGATGGCACAGTACTGAAACAGCTCTGGTTCGTGTGCTAAATGATCACTGGTAGCAAGAGACAGGGGTGACTCTTCGAACTTAGTACTCATTGACCTCTGTGCAGCTTTTGATATAGTGGAATATGGGATCTTAATGGAGTGCCTGAAGGATTTCTGCGGACTGAATGGCACAGTTCTCAGCTGGTTCACATCTTTTCTCACTGGCAAGTCACAGAGAATATTGTCAGGAGTGTACTCCTCTCACCAATCCCCCTGTCATGTGAAGTGCCACAGGGTTTTATCCTATCTCCCATGTTGTTTGAAGGGTACATGCTGCCACTAGGTGACATAATCAGATTGCATGGCCTGGGCTATCACTGCTATGCATATGTCACTCAACTCTACTTGTCCTTTGCACCAAGTACTAAGGACCCATTATCAGTCTTCAATAGATGTTTATCTGATCTCCTAGAGTGGACAAGTGCCATTTGGTTGAAGTTGAATTCTTAGAAGACAGAAGTGCTTGTGATGGATCTCACCATCAGAAGACAACAAGACTGCAGCTAGGTCAACCAACTGGCTTAAGCTTGGGGGTTCCCAGTTGCTAAACTCTGTCTGTGTGCAGAATCTTGGTGTTATCTTTCACTGTGACTTGGCCCTTAAACAACAGGTATCAGACCTGATCAAATCTTCATTCTTCCCCGTAAAGAACAAAGCCAAGTTTAATCATTTGATCCCCCCAAATCTCCCCCTTAATATGCTTGTCCATGCCTTTGCGTCCTCACACCTGGACTATTCCAATGCACTCTACTGGGTCTTCTGGAAAAAGAGCTACGTTGACTGCAGTTGATAAAGAATGTTGCAGCCAGGTTGTTAACGAACGAGGCCCATTCTTGCCACATGACACCTGTTCTCCATTCTCTGCACTTGCTGCCTGTAAAATAGAAAATTATGAATACATCACCAGGGTCCCAGCTATCTGAAAGAGCTTCTAGTTTCCTACATATCCATTCGCTCACTTCGATCTGCAGATGAAGGACTCCTAAAAGTTCCCAGAATCCTTGACTTCCTTTGGGGCCCATGTCTTTAGCCCTCGCTGCTCCCACTCTTTGATACAGTGTGCCTGGTACAGTTAGAGAGGCCCCCACTCTGGGAATCTATAAAACGAGAGGTAACTCTCAATGTATTACTGCCTGGTAAAATATTTTAGAAATAAATAAAAATAAATAAAAACAGTCTAAAGATTGTTTACCTAGGCATTTAATTCATGAACCACAACCTGTCCGGTATTTAATAGCTACAGTACTGTCCCTTTTTGTAACTGTGACGTGCTTTTAGTACCATTGGGAGAAGAAACGCTATATAAATACAATTATTATTATCACGCTGTCACGTGTAGCTTATTGGTGTTTGTCAGCAGATAGCAGCATTGGCAACAGCTCTCCAGGTATCTGACTTCCATTATCCTATCTGCAATTCCATCACAAATGCCCTCCATCTGCTCATCCGCCGACAAAATCCATTTTTACTTACCTCGTTGAAAGTCTTTGATGTTACTTTGTACTATTTAATATACTTGTTGATACTTAACCCCTGTGCGCTTGTCTTATTTTCTTTACATAACAGGTATGCAAGATATATGGAACGTTTTCAGTGCAACAAAGCTAAAGTTATAGGGCTAAATCAGCCTATAATTTACTATTTACTTTACAAAATGTTGATCTACAAGGCCCGTGTCATTATTCTAAAAAATGTTCTGTGGATAACTTAACGTTATATGATACATTTGTTACATCTAAATAATGTGTTATTGCTCAAAGTAATCAAGCATGACCATGCTCGAGGTGTTCTTTAATAAATAACATTAAATAACTTGCATTCAAAGTCTAAGAACTTACATTTTACTAGAAACATTTTGGCAATTTACGCAGATTATGTAATAAATTGTCATGGAGAAACAAGCCAATATGCTTGCAGTGTATATTAACAGTCAAATTAAACTAAACTGGCTGAAATAATGATGATTCTTTTTTCCATACTAAAAAAATAATAATAATGGCAACGGTCTTATAATTTGTCAGTTTCATAATTAACCAGGCACATTTCTGGTCACAGTCAATAGCAAATGTGTTAATCATTTTTCTTGACTTGTGCAGAATGAAAGTACTGGAGCTCCATCTGCTGGTAAAATGGCATACAATCTTCAATGTAATTGTAACAATGTGAAATAATACATTGTTTTGGGAAGCCCCCTGTAAAATCAAAATTCACTTTAATGTTCATAAATTAGACAGGATCGACACATTATTCCTGTAAAGATGGGTAATGGTTCATTTTGTAAATGGCAACGGTAGAGTTTGTCCTCTCCTGAAGGACAAATGTAGCTTTTGTGTTTTGAGTGGAGCTAATATTTATTTATTTTATTTATAAAAATATTTTACCAGGAAGTAATACATTGAGAGTTACCTTTCGTTTTCAAGTATGTCTTGGGCACAGAGTAAAACAAATAGTACATGGTTACAAGTACAGTTACATAAATGAGCAGGGTATACATTATATACAAGACATTGCGTGCACAGTTAAAGAAAATATATATTATGGGCTTATGAAACAGTTACAGACCAGATTAAAATGTGAAACAGCCTTAGATTTGAAAGAACTTAAACTGGTGGTGGATGTGAGAGTCTCTGGTAGGTTGTTCCAGTTTTGGGGTGCACGGTAGGAGAAGGAGGAACGTCCAGATACTTTGTTGAGCCTTGGGACCATGAACAGTCTTTTGGAGTCTGATCTCAGGTGATAGGTACTGCAAGTGGTAGGGGTGAGGAGCTTGTTCAGGTAGCTGGGTAGCTTGCCCATGAAGAATTTAAAGGCAAGACAGGAAAGGTGAACTTTGCGCCTAGACTCTAGTGTTGACCAATCTAGTTCTTTGAGCATTTCGCAGTGATGTGTGTTGTAGTTGCATTGGAGAACAAAACGACAAATTGAATTGTAGAGGGTGTCAAGTTTGCTAAGGTGGGTTTGAGGTGCCGAGCCATATACTATGTCTCCATAGTCAATAATTGGCATTAGCATCTGCTGTGCGATACGCTTTCTATTTTTTATTACAATGTATCACTAATCTTTAATGCATACACTGGCGACACACTTTATTTGAGCTCGGCTAGTCCGACGAATTCGGGTATACCCAGGTGTATTGAGGTTTGTGACTGTTTTCTGCCCGAGTGCATTGAGGTATTTTCCAGGCAGGGATTGAAGCATTTTATTCCCGCTGGCTGCAATACTGCACAGTATATATATATATATATATATATATACTGCATTACAATTCATGAATTTATGCCATCTGGTAGACACGCGAAGCATTGCAGCCTATTAAATCCTAATCATTATCATTTAACAGATCAGCCGCCCATCAGCCAGGCATGAACCCAGGCTGGGAAGGCAAACGCAACGGGGCTTGTCAGAGGTGAGGAGCGGCGCATTCCAGGTATCTGCCAGGTACATACTGGGTATTTGCTCGAATAAAGTGTGTCGGTGCAGTAGATTCAAAGTCTCCCAGCTACATAACTGAGGAAAATGGATTCAAATATGAATGTCATCAGCCGGTCTCACGGGATCGGTATAGATGTCCTTGTCCCGCACCGGAAGTGCGTTGACATCCAGTCGCACCAGATGGGTTAGGTGTTGCTGTCCTCCGCGTTGGAGGAAGTACCGGCCAGTACCTCCTCACCGGATACCTAATTTTACACTCCGACATGGTGGTGTAGAATTTGGCAAGTACGCTCAGCAATAGTAACAGTTCAGCAGTAGTGGAAGCAGCTCTGCACAGCTTGCTTATCACAAGGAACTGAGGGTGTGACACCTCGCATTCGGCTCCTGCCTCCATGCTGATAGTCTCTTTCAGATAATTACAGCGTCCCCTCCTCCTGGTGGATATGAGAGTAGGGGCACACTGTAGAAGGGCGGAACTTTGGCTCTGCACTGAGTCACTCACAGTGTAGATGGGCGCGGCTCCGGCTTTCGTGCCGAGACACTCACTTCGCAGGGTGTGGCTTAGCTTTGCGCCAAGCCCTGCGCAGACCTTGCAAAGGAAAGCTTGCAAATTTTTGCAAACACTCCATGTGGTCCCCGATGTTGGCTGGAACCGCCATTTTCGATGACACATTGACACGCGATCCTCCTGATTTTGGCGGAAAATCGCGCTCCTCACGTTGCAGATGTTCTGAATTGGGAAAGTAGCCCTGGCTAGGCAAAAAAAACCTCCAGAATGCTGCACACGATAACAGTTTATTCCAAGTGCACTGTAACTCCCTGTGAATCAGCTGCTAGTAGTAGTTGTGGTAGTTCCTCAAGCAGAGGTTCTCGGCGCCCGTGGATCGGGCACCCCTCCTCGGACACTACCCAGCAATACTTTAATACCACCTAATCTGGCCCAGACACTGCAGTCCCTTTCCTAAGGTTTCTGGGCCCCTGGCAACCAAACCACCCCTTCCAGGCGTCCTACACGTATCAGTGCTCAGAGTGACTAGAACCAGAGCACTAGAAATCTGCTTCAGCACAGTTTACCTCATTGGGGCAGTGCAGGCTGTAGCTCCCTGGCGGGGAAGTTGGGCCCCTGTTATGGTAGACAGGAGTCCCCTGGAACTACACCTGGCCCCTCATCCTTCTTTGCACACATTCTGAAAGCATACCTTCTGTACCTTTCTGCGGCTTGCTTTCGCTGTAAAAGCCAGTCCTGATGATCTGAGCAGCGTCTCCAAATGTAGTGGTGTTTACCCTACCCTCTGTGAGATTCCCCGGCTACCAGGTGTGTGGTTGATGCTAAGTACCTGTTAGCTCACAGTAGATCTGAGATTCCTCTGATGTTGTTGGGGAAACAGGACAGGCTTTAAGGGTGACAGCTGGTTCTCACATTGGTGTCAGCGCCTCCATCTACCAAAGGCTCTAGTACTTCTGGAAGCAGTCCCTGCGAAGAACTCTCTCATCTTCCCCCAAACAGAAGGCAATCCCAGGCAGAAGTATATTTCCATAAACAGGAACACTTTATTTTCTGCAGCATACAGCATACACTGGATACACTGCACACACTAGGCCTCCAGCCTTCGGATGGTCCCTGGACTCGCACCCCCAGCCATGGGCAGCAAGGGCCGTCCAAATTCTTCCCGTACTCCCTGATAGAGTAAGGGGTACTGTACTCACTCCCACTCCCCAAGAGGTTACAGAAGATGCCAGAGCCCTGAACACCTCTCCGTGAGACCAGTCTCTCTCAATGGAGAGAGACAACTCAAACAATTTGGTGATATAGCACCTTAAGTACCGAGGGGGAGAGTACAAGGTCTGAGCCCCTTATTGGGCAGAACAAAGGCCTTATCCCGCCTCCCACCTTGTCACTCAAGGGAACTGCTTGCTGATGGGGAAAACCCTGGATTGGGCCTAACACTGCCTGCACTGTACCAGGACTAAGGCTGCGGCCCCAGTACCTTCTACGGTGCACGCCTCGCATACAAGCACCACCCCTCAATGGAGCTGGGCCCAGAAAGCCGTGCTGTACGCCAAGTTTTTCAAAAGACATAAATTGAATTTACAATGTGCACGCCCTCCCTCCCCCCCGGGAACGCGTGCTACAGTGCACACTGGGACCGCGGCCTTACATGTCAGACAGGGTAGATGAGTAGCCAGACCACATGTAATGCTTGCTTTGATCTGATCTGATGTACGTGCGATACTCACTATTTTTCACATTTGCTTAATATATCTGAATATACTACACTATGAGAGTTGTGCGCTGTTGTTTTTTCCTTTTACTACCTCTACTTGATGCTGAGCCATCTTGATTGAAACAATAATCTCTGATTATTATCGCAAGGTCATTCGTTGATTGTCTTTGTATTGTTTTTTCACTTCATTGAAGTGTATTGAACACTCCATATCATGGTCGAAGGGCATATTTATCACTACATCACTATGCTAATTATTTTAATATAATATAATAATATATAATATATAATATAATATAATATTAATATATAATAAAATATTTAATCACTTAATAATCACTATTGGTTGTGCAGATTTTCACCCATTATTTCACTATTTTAGGGTAAGGGGTTAAGGTTTGTAGAATAAGGGGATTGGGGTAAGGAGTAGCGTTAGTATTAGGGGTTACATTTAGGTTTTTTTAGGGAAGGAGCTTACCTTGGCGGCGAAAAGGCCGGCAGTGGATGTCCCTGGGGTGGGGTGAGGTGAGTGGTGACTAAATACTGGCGATGACTTGGTCAAGGCAAAATGGCACGATCAAATGTTCTTGATCCGGTGGTCAGGAGGCTGCCTTTCAGGTGTGCTGGGGCAAGAGACAGCTGAATTCTGGGACTCTCTCTTGCTGGTGGATGCCCTGCTGTGGAGCCTCCCCTCCTCCTGTGTGTATGGATTGCACTACCTGGACTCTGTTGTGGTTTTTTGGCTATTTGGCTGTTGTGGACTATGAGGGCTATGAGGGCTATGAGGAAACAGACCTCTGCTGAGACACTATTATTTTTGTTTTTTATTTGTTATCTTATAAATAAACCACTCCAATTTGTTCAATTTACACTTTTGAGCTTCGTGTCCAGTTTCTCACTACCCTACCACATACAGTGGTGAGAAAAAGTTTGTGAACCCCAATGATAATTACAGAAATTCCATAGTTTTTCACGAGGCAGATCTTCAGTGGAACAGACATACCGTTTACTTGGTCTTACTCAACGGGCCCCGGGGCTGGAGCTCCGAGCAGGTATTTTCCACAAGTGCACCAACACATCGTGGGGCAGTGCTGTCTCACACTTAGGGGTGGGATAGACATTCGTGGCCTGGACACTGGGACACTGGTGCCCCTGCACCCAAGTACTGTGGCAATACACCGTGGGTCGATTTAAGCTATACTGTATATGTATAGTGTGTTTGTTCATGGCTATTGTTTAGTACCTTCCAGTAAATACTGTTACCCATACTTTGTGTGTGTATTACTGGGCATATTGTCTTGGATGGGCTATCCTACTGTGTGAGGATTCTTCCCAGTGGAGGCGCTGTTAGTAGATATTTATATACACACCCCAGGCTCCCCGTTGCGGAGGATCAGGCCTCCTGTTTGCCGTGCAGGTATTAGCAGCACACGTAGTCACCTTGACACAAGGGAAAGGGGGCTAAACATAAATTCAATTAAACTGCTCAAACCGCTTGCAACGGTCTTGGTGCACCATACTGCAAAGCAGATGGCTGGGTAGTAGACAGAGAAATTAGTTTTTGTCTTTTTCGATGGCTGTCTCATGTGAATGGTTCAGCCAATGAGGGCAAATCACTCATGGACACGCCTCCGCCATGCCTCCAAGACTCCCCTGCTCTCCCTCCCAAGTATAATCAAGATGCTGCTCGGCAGCAGCACCGGGTGACGTCACAGAATAGCGCTGCTGCCTTGCAGCACTTGGTATAATCAATGCCTGTACATAAAAGCAGATCTACAAAATAATAGATGCAGAAGAAGAAATTCCGCATTTTAGAATGGCCTAGTCACAGTTGGGATCTATACCCCATTGAACTGTTTTGCAGGACCTGAAGCGAGTTGTCCAGGAAGGAAGCCTTCAAGTGTCACTTAGTTGAAGCATTTCTGTAAGGAGGAATCGGCCAAAATTCCTCAAAACCAATGTAAGAGACTGACCAGCAGTTACAGTACATTTATTGAAGTCATTGCTGCCAAATGGGTACCACCAGGTACTGAATCTAAAGGCTTGCATACTTTTTCACACATGGATATTGAATGTTGAATCATTTGTGGATAAATAAATGTTGAAAAGGTATCGTGTTTTTGAGTTATTTGTTTGAAAAGGTTATCTTTATCTATTATTAGGACATACTGTAAATTAAGATCTAATAACATTTTAGGCTTGAAATATGTGAAAATCCTAAGTGGTTTACAAACTTTTTCTCGCCACTGTAGATGTTTTTCTATTTTTCTCATAATTTCTCCACCTAGATGGAGAATCAGTATTTGTATTTTTAATTACATTAAATGTGCAGTTCTCCTGAGACCAACATTAAATAATAGTAGTGATACGAAAATGTGTGCCTATTATGTGTTTTATGCTTTTTTTAATTTTTTTTAAATACCATAATCAAAACACTTACTGAATGAGTATTGGTTTTGTTAATAATCAAACTAAGGGCTCTATGCAGTAAGCGCCGAAAAAGTGCTATCGCCAAGGGTTGCCGATAGGCCTAATTTGGCGATTTGCCCTCACAGTATTCAGTAAGGGCCGAATCCATGCCGATCCCTGCCGAATCACTGCGAAAGCAAAACGCCGATGAGCCTGTGCCGAAAGAGGCTAGCTCCCGATAACCTGCCGATAGGCCGTTTCTGCCGATATGTGTTTGCAGCAGAGAGAGATCAGCCACACTCTCTGCGCAAACATCGGCAAAATAAAAACATATCAAAACAACTTTTACTCATAGTGTACATGTGCAGGGGGTCTCCGGAGCTGAACCGCATTGGTTTCAGGTCCGGGGACCCCCTGCTTCCCGAGATACAGGCTCCTTTATGAGGTGCCGGTATCCCTCTGCATTTAAAAGTCCTGATCACGTGACCACGGAATGTAAACAAAGCAGAGGGATACCGGCACCCCATAAAGGGCCTGTATCTCGGGAAGCAGGGGGTCCCCGGACCTAAAACCAAAGCGGTTCAGCTCCGGAGACCCTCTGCACATCTACACTATGAGTAAAACACAGATATCAATAAACAATCATTCCTTACCTTTGCGGCTATGTGCTATGGTAACGTAGCAGCATGAATGTATTTTTAATAATAGTGTACTGTGAGCATGGGGTCCCCTGAGCTGAACCGCATTGCTTTGTGGACCAGGGGCCCCCTGCTTCCTGAGTTACAGGCCCCGGTACGTGTCATCGGGTGCCAGTGTCGCCGCCATCTTTATAGCACCCCATTCGCACCGTGCCCGCTATAAATATGGCGGCGACACTGTAACCAATGCCCCAAGCCGGGGCCTGTAACTCGGGAAGCAGGGGGTCTCTGAGCCACAAATCAATGCGGTTCAGCTCAGGAGCCCCCCTGCTTCCGCACAATATAATTAAAATACATTAATGCTGCTCCATTACCATAGCGGATAATCGCTAAGGCAATGAAGGGTTAAGGCAGAATAGCATGTTTATTGGGGACTTTTGCCCCCAATAAACATTGCAATAAACAACATACACACCCTGTGTATTTAAAATACATAAACACCAATCAATACATTAAATACATATAGCACTCACCCATTTCCGGCTGCCACGATGAAGGCCATCCTCATCTTCATCCTGGCCATGCCCCCTCTGCTGCTGCAAAACAGACACAAGAATGAAAACATCCAATGTAATGTCCCCTAACCCCTTCATCACCATAGCGGTTATGAACCGCTACAGTCATTAAGGGGTTAACCCACCCTCACCCACCACCCGGGATGCCTACATACCCTCCCACACTAACCCCCCACCCCGTGAAGCCTAACCACCCTCACCCACTACCCACAAGGGAGGCCTACCCTCATACCCTTGGGGCCAATACCCCCTCCCCCCACCCCCAGTACCCACAATAAAAACAATACACTGCCCCACAATAAGCATCATTCTATATATTAAATACATTACCCACCCCCTGTACCCCCCCCATAAATACATGATTTATTCTTTTACATACAGGGTTCATACCCCAGCCCCACGCGAGTCCCCGGCGGGCTGGCGGGTCACCTGACAGACCTACAGGGTACCAGCAACTTGTTTCACACAGGTTCTGGAGGCCTGTTGGTGGGTCCCGCCAAGCGCCATGGCCCTCAGGTGGTCTCCTTGGGCCACAATTGGGTCCCCACGGTAGGCCCGCGGATGTCTGGGAGCCCCGGGTCAGACCCACAGGTGTCTGCAGGGCCTCGGCTGGTTCTCACGGGGGTCTGGGGAACTCACGAGTGCTCACTTTTGGTCCGTGGTGCCCCCACGGATGTGGGACCACCGCTTCATCCCCGCACCAACGGGTCCACGGTGCCCCCACAGATGTGGGACCACTGCTTCATCCCCACAGGTGTCACCCGTGGAACCACCAGCCTGATACCCGTGAGATACCCGAGGAGACTGCAGGTGGTCTCCAGAGGTCTTACGCAGAACCAAGGAACCAACCCTGAATGTAAAAAAAATTAACCTGGCCTATACATTCAATACATACATTCCCCCCCCCCCCCCCCCCAACACCTACAGTACAATAATGTGCAAAAAAACTATTATCCAGATAGGGATAATAGATTATTGGCCCATTATTAAACACATTAACTAGCATATTAAAATAAATAAAGTACTACTGACCTCATCAATAAGAAGCCCCCGTCGAAAGCAACATCCTTGTCTTTCGTTGCCCACAAAATACATAGCCAATACATAGCTGTGGACGGACGTTCACAGAGGTACACAATTAGGAGGCTTTATAATGTGAAATTATAATAGGCTTTATTGTGCCTGTTCCTTTTCATCAGGAAAATTATCCAAACACAGGGGGGGAACAAAGCTTCCATTCACTTGGGAGTATTTCTAGTGAAACACTGTGCAATAATTCACATCTCCCTTAGTCAAGCAGTTCTCGCAGCCCCAAAACATATAACATGAAATAAGCAGATATAAGCAGTCCCTTAAGAATAAAAGTCTTATCTGTTTCTTGGAGGGAAAATCTCACTTCCTGGTTCAGCTTCAGGTGTAGTAGTTTTCCCTGTGTCTTGAATTCAGCTCTGCTGTGCAGAGCTCAAGACCGGTCAGCTCCAGAGATCTGGGTTTCTTTTGGTCAGTCTCTCCTGGGACTCAAGAACCTCTGCTCTGTCTCTCCAAAGGTCAGCTCTCAGTCAGAGCTAGGGAGGAGTTACTTCCTCTCTCAAAGGCAGGCTTTTTCTACTACCTGTAATCAGGCAGGTGGTGCTAGTTAATTTGCTACCAGCAGTTAACCACCACACTGCTGGATTAGAGGCACCTTTGTGAACAGGGATAAGTCCCCTGTTACATACCTCCCCTGTTTGTGGGAAGCTCGGGCTTACCACGGCCAAAGCCCATCCTTCCACTCTCATTCGAGATCTTTCTGTGACTTGAATGAGAGTGGATGGAGGAAGAGAACCTCTGTCCCGCTGGGATTGGAGCCCTTTCTCCAGTTTATTTTTGTCTCCTCCCAAAGGTGCTTGAGATCAGCACTCCTCAGTCACTCGAGGAGGACTTTTTCCACGTAAAGTCTTTTTATCGCGTGCGTGGTCATGAGATTTCTGTTGCGTCGGGCACTCCTCTTTTTATAGACAAAGTGTATGGCAACAGTTGTAGAGCAGTTAGGACTAGCCCTTAGAGTTTTCTGCTCTTCTCCACACCACGAAGTCGCCAGTTCACCTTCTTTGGGACTGAGTTGCACCTCCACCTCCTTTTCCAGAGAACGTCCTATTTTTTCAGCTTCCTCAGCTAAGGATTCTTCTGGCTTTGATTCTGCACTCCTACCTCTGTTTGTTGCCTGTTGGGCAGCTGTAGGTTTGGCTAGTGCTATCTTAGGTGGCTGTATTAGAGTCTCCTTCATATTCTGGAGCTCCGTAATTTTTGTTGTCAAGGTTGCCGCTTTGTCTGTTTCCTCCTTGGTGTACTGACTCAAGGGAATGGAACAGTCTCTCTGTCTCTCCAGCTCTTGCTCCAGTTTCTGAGCCTTCTCAAGCTCCCTCTCATTCAGAGTCAACTGGTATCGAAGCTCCGCCTCCAATGATGCTCTGAAGACATGCAGCGTGGCCTTTAGCTCCTCATACTGCTCTGTGGGGACGTACTGGGTATTCAGATGTTCCTGCAGCACTTGTACCTCTTTAGCAGCCTGCAGCTTTTCTTCCTGCAGCGTTTGCTGCTTCTCCTCAGCATACTGGAGGTGTGTACGCAGACATTGCAGTTGGTTCTGCAGTCGGTGCTCTGCTTCAAACATTTCCTCTTTCAAAAGTTTATTTATTTCTTTAAGAGCCTGCAGCTCTTCATTCTTTCCCTTGACGTATTCTGTCAACTCAGAATTTTCTTTTTTCCATCTTAAATTTTCTCTTTTTTCAGTCTCTGTTCTATTCAGGGCTTCCTTGCAGTCCACCTTCCATTTTTGCACATCTGCTTGGAGGCGGGCTGTCTCCTGGCGTGAGACTTCCATCTCCAGGTTTAAGTTCTGAAGCTCCTTCTGAGAGACTTTGAGATCTAAGTTAAGATGTAGGATAGTTTTCCTTGAAATGTCCAGCTCCTCCGTGAGACTGTGTAGTTCCTTTCTGGAAACTTCCAGGTCTGTGCGGCAGCTGTTGGTCTCATGATGTGAGGCATCCAGTGCTCTGTGGAGTGTCTGAACCTCTTTCTGAGCTACGTCCACCTCTATCTGGACACTGTTGACCTCCTGTTGTGAGGCATTCAGCTCTATGCGAAGAGTGTGAACCTCTTGCTGGAAGACTGTCATCTGCTTCAATGCCTCCTCATACTTCCGCTTTAGCGTAGCCACCATTTTATCAGATTGGCTCTGCTTTTCATCCATGGCGGAAATAGCAGCATTTGCAGTATCTAGCTCAGTCTTGAGATCGTCCAATTCTGTCCTGGCCACAGAGTAAATTGCGAGCACAGTCTTCTGTAGCTCAGCATTATTTTTTCTCTCCCTTTCCAATTCTTCACAGAGCAGATCACAGTCATGCCTGGCAATTTTTAGGGCGTCTTCAGGGCTGGTCAAGGGATCGTCACTCCCTGGTTCCGGCTCCACTTCCCTGGGATGGCTGGTTGAGGGTTCATCACTGTTGGCACCGGACAGACACTTCTTTGGGGTACACGATTTCTGCCTTGGGCCCTCTGGATATTCGGTTAACCGTGGGACGAATTCTCCATTTTTTCTAGGCTGCAGGGCAATTCAGTCCCCCTTTTCCTCCACAGGATCTGCGGACATATCTGTTACTTCCACGGTAAGTGAAGAACCGCTTTTCTTTTTCTTCCTTTTTGATTTGGATGACACCGTCCCTTCAGGGATATTGGGGTCTCCATCTTCGTTTGAAATTTTAGCAGCTTCATTATACAGTATACACCAGGCTTTTCTTGCAGCTGCTTTAGCTGACAGAAATATTCGGTGATCCACTGCTCCCGCTCTGTCTCCTGCTGATCATATTCGTCATCAAATTGAGCGGTCTTTTCTGTTCGTGCCGAGTTCAGGCACCCCCCACCATTCTTGGGGTGTTTTGTGGGTGGGACTCAGTTTGGGTTCCCTGTAAGAGATGTCTTCCTCTTTATTGGACTGGAAGGGCCACTCTTCCGTGGGGTAGGGTTCATTATAGGAACGCTGCATCTTGTCCTCCATTTTTAGGCTATCAGGTGTCATTTTCTTCCTGACCTCAGGAGGTGCTATTGCAGCTGTTGCCACTGTATTTGCTAGAACCCCCAATTGTGATAGTCCTACAGATGGGCATATTTTGCTTGTAGAGGTCATAGCTCTCACAGGCATCTCTGTAGACTTTTCTTTCTTGGGTAATTTTTTTTTTCAATATCAGCAGTACTGTGCATGCATTTTCTTTTATCAGGTATACAAGATTGTGCAGTTGCTAGGTAAAAAAAAGTCTATTTGATATACACCATTTATTTGCCAGGTGCAATCCCTCTGCTTCAGCAACAGAATTTGGTTTTCTGCCTGAGTTCAGTAATTTTCAGTATCATCTTTGGGTATTATGGCATTCACACTTCACACTCTGGGTGTCTGTTTTGCTCCCAAGATAATAGGCATACTTTTTTACTTGCAGAAAAAAAAAATTCTTTGCAGTGGACTCAACACTCAACAATTGGCTTTGAAAAAACTTTTTCTTTATAGGGCAATTTTACACTCAGCATTTGTTTGCTAAAAATTCCCTTGCTTCACCACAGTCTTGTATCAATTTTCACACTTTTCTGCATATACTCCATTCACAGCTGGTAGCCCTATGCGGTGTGGCAACCTTTATTTACAAAATCAGTACTACTCGTGGGTCACCATCTGTATTCACTGCTTCAGCGAAACTTTTGAAAACAACAAACACCTATCCCTTTTAAGGGCTGACTCACTTCTTGAACCCTGACTATGACTGGAAGGCAAACCCCCTATTTCAATGACCATATTACGCTTTGTGATAGGCAAATAAAGTTTTAGCTGCTTCAGCAGTCTCTCTCCTCTTGGGATTGGGGTAAAGAGTCCATCTGTGTTTTTGTAAGTTTCAATGCAGTGTAAGTTTCAGTGCAGTGGTGTGTCCCTTTAATTCTGATCTCTGCTGCATGATGTTTTTTTTTTTCTAAGTTTCTCAGACTTGTTTGTAGGCAAAAAGCATAACAAAAAATTTCACATAAAACTCTCCGGTCCTTTTTAACTACAAAGACACCTCTTGTCCCACCTCGGACACCATATGTGGACGGACATTCACAGAGGTACACAATTAGGAGGCTTTATAATGTGAAATTATAATAGGCTTTATTGTGCCTGTTCCTTTTCATCAGGAAAATTATCCAAACACAGGGGGGGAACAAAGCTTCCATTCACTTGGGAGTATTTCTAGTGAAACACTATGCAATAATTCACATCTCCCTTAGTCGAGCAGTTCTCGCAGCCCCAAAACATATAACATGAAATAAGCAGATATAAGCAGTCCCTTAAGAATAAAAGTCTTATCTGTTTCTTGGAGGGAAAATCTCACTTCCTGGTTCAGCTTCAGGTGTAGTAGTTTTCCCTGTGTCTTGAATTCAGCTCTGCTGTGCAGAGCTCAAGACCGGTCAGCTCCAGAGATCTGGGTTTCTTTTGGTCAGTCTCTCCTGGGACTCAAGAACCTCTGCTCTGTCTCTCCAAAGGTCAGCTCTCAGTCAGAGCTAGGGAGGAGTTACTTCCTCTCTCAAAGGCAGGCTTTTTCTACTACCTGTAATCAGGCAGGTGGTGCTAGTTAATTTGCTACCAGCAGTTAACCACCACACTGCTGGATTAGAGGCACCTTTGTGAACAGGGATAAGTCCCCTGTTACAATAGCCAATACATTGCAATTACATTCAGATATCAATTAACCCCTTAAACACCTTATCGGATATTAACCGCAAAGGTAATTAAGGGGTTAAGCCACACTGGCCCGATACCCACCCTTCACCCATTCATTTGTACAGTGGCTTCATCATGCAACTATATATAAATATATACAGAGAGATGTATATATATATATAGGAGTTGTCCTGACGAAGCAATTAGCGAAACGCGTAGAGTTGAAGCAGAGAACCTACGATCGGAAAGACTGGCAAGATCAGAGCTGGCACCAGACCCATTTTGAACTTCCGCCCTAAGCTGTGACGCGATAGCGAAAGTGACGCGACGGCAGTGACGCACGCGGAAGCACACAGCGAGGAGCAAGTGAGACGCTGGGAAGCTGCTTGCAAGTATCCTCCAGATCTATCGGCGGTTCTCTCCCCCACCTGATTATTGTATGGAAAATGTGAGTTCATAATACTCGTGATGATTTTACAATATACTGAGTCCGAATAGTATGCACTATTGTGGTTTTTCCTTTATTTTCATACCATACTCACCTATTGAGGGATATCCTGACATTTACGGTTGAAAGGGCTCCAGTCAGAGAGAGATGGATCTCTGACATGCGATATTACACTGCGATTTTTGTGAGTTCTATTCTTATAGATTATAAGGACCAGTAGCAGTGATTACAGTCTGCACTATATATGTTTAATTTCTTTTGCATATACCACGGTATCTTCCTGCGCTCCTCCTCACCTCCAAGCAAAGAAATTTACATTGTATACATGATGCATACAAACTATGCACCATATACATTCTGCAAATGAATGTTAACAATAACATATTCCAAACAAAATACCAATACATCCAAACAAGTATACTATTTAAACCAATCCAGTAACCACAAATCAATTAGCATGCATTAATTAAATCCCTAAACAATTTACATTCCATCCCTAACAATTAAACAATTAACTAATTAAATCGTTGAACAGAACAAGTTATCCTCTGAAAAAATATACAAAAGCAAGCCTCACCCTGACCTAAAGTACACCATACAATAGCAAAAATTACATCTATCTAATTTTTAAATACATGACACACACATTTATGCATAGCAGCATAGCCAAAATAATTTATAACACAGCAAATAAAGCTTTAAAAACAACATCATTTCTTACCCTGTATGTATATATCGATCTAGACATACATACATACATACATACATACAGTGGCAAGAAATGATATACCAAAAATAAATAAATACACATGTAAAAAAGCTTTAAAAAAATGAACAAGTTAAATAAAATACATTTCTTTAGTTCACTTACCATTACTTGACCCACTCACCGACTCCCGTTGAACAGCTTACTCTCGAACCAATCCACTACGCACAGGAACCCATAAAAAAACATAAAATAATAAACATTAAAATAAAAATCCAAAACAATCCACAGGTCTTCTATTTGTAATCCATCTTCATCTGTACTCTTCTTTCTTCTATCTGCGGCTCTCTTCCGGGATCTTCATGTCTTCTACGGCCACGCCCTGGCCTTCTTCTTCTGTAGGGGGTCCTTCCTCCTCGGCGTCTGCCTTCAAAATGAGACAACATAGGCTTTTAAAGGCCTATGATGTCACATTTTCGTCATGGTTCCCACAGGCCTGATTGGCCCGTGAAAACCATGTGTTTTGGCCGAGAAAAAAAAAATGATGACGTCACTTAAAGGCAATGAAAGCACAGCCAATCAGAATGGCTTTGCTTCAATTGCCTTTAAGATGACTTCATTAAAAGAAACATGGCCGGTCTCACATGGTACGGTAGCCAATCAGAGCGTGGGAACTCCATCGCAACACTGATTGGCTCTAGTACCATGTGACAGGCTTTCAATGACGTCACATCCGCTCTCCCCCCAAGCCTCTGTCACATGGTATACTAGAGCCAATCAGAGTTGGGAAGGAGTTCCCACGCTCTGCTTGGCTACCGTACCATGTGAGGCCGGTCATGTTTCTTTTCATGACGTCATCTTAAAGGCAATTGAAGCAAAGCCATTCTGATTGGCTGTGCTTTCATTGCCTTTAAGTGACGTCATCATTTTTTTTTTCTCGGCCACAACACATGGTTTTCACGGGCCAATCAGGCCCGTGGGAACCATGCCAAAAATGTGACGTCAAAGGCCTTTAAAAGCCTATGTCGTCTCATTTTGAAGGCAGACGCCGAGGAGGATGGACCTCCTACAGAAGAAGAAGGCCAGGGCGTGGCCGTAGAAGACATGAAGAACCCGGAAGAGAGACGCAGATAGAAGAAAGAAGAATACAGATGAAGATGGATTACAAATAGAAGACCCGTGGATTGTTTTGGATTTTTATTTTAATGTTTATTATTTTATGTTTTTTTATGGGTTCCTGTGCATGGTGGATTGGTTCAAGAGTAAGCTATTCAATGGGAGTCGGTGAGTGGGTCAAGTAATGGTAAGTGAACTAAAGAAATGTATTTTATTTAACTTGTTCTTTTTTTTAAAGCATTTTTACATGCGTATTTATTTATTTTTGGTATATCATTTCTTGCCACTGTATGTATGTATGTATGTATGTATGTCTAGATCGATATATACATACAGGGTAAGAAATTATGTGGTTTTAAAAGCTGGATTTGATGTGTTGTAAATTATTTTGGCTATACTGCTATGCATAAATGTGTGTGTCATGTATTTTTAAATTAGATAGATGTAATTTTTGCTATTGTATGGTGTACTTTAGGTCAGGGTGAGGCTTGCTTTTGTATATTGTATTCTTGTTGGTACTTGTATTTTTTCAGAGGATAACTTGTTCTGTTCAACGATTGAATTAGTCAATTGTTTAATTGTTAGGGATGGAATGTAAATTGTTTAAGGATTTAATTAATGAATGCTAATTGATTTGTGGTTACTGGATTGGTTTAAATAGTATACTTGTTTGGATGTATTGATATTTTGTTTGGAATATGTTATTGTTAACATTCATTTGCAGAATGTATATGGTGCATAGATTGTATGCATCATGTATACAATGTAAATGCTATGTTTTCAGTGGCATTTGTGGCTTTTAATTGGCATTTGAGGATTTTGATTGGAAGATCAGATTGGATTATTAAAGGAAATTGATTTTATTGTAGTGTGTCTGTATGGAGAAGTGGTATTTGTAGTACAGCATGTTTTTGATAACCCTTCTATATTTATTTGTATATTGGTTCATCATGTGTGTGTATATGTGTATCTCTCTCTCTCTCTCTCTCTCTCTCTCTCTCTCTCTCTCTTTATATATATATATATATAGTTGCATGATGAAGCCACTGTACAAATGAAGGGGTGAAGGGTGGGTATCGGGCCAGTGTGGCTTAACCCCTTAATTACCTTTGCGGTTAATATCCGATAAGGTGTTTAAGGGGTTAATTGATATCTGAATGTAATGGCTATGTATTGGCTATGTATTTTGTGGGCAACGAAAGACAAGGATGTTGCTGGCGACGGGGGCTTCTTATTTATGAGGTCAGTAGTACTTTATTTATTTTAATATGCTAGTTAATGTGTTTAATAATGGGCCAATAATCTATTATCCCTATCTGGATAATAGTTATTTTGCACATTATTGTACTGTAGGTGTTGGGGGGGGGGATGTATGTATTGAATGTATAGGGCAGGTTTATTTTTTTTACATTCAGGGTTGGTTCCTTGGTTCTGCGTGAGACCTCTGGAGACCACCTGCGGTCTCCTCGGGTACCTCATGGGTATCAGGCTGGTGGTTCCACGGGTGACACCTGCGGGGATGAAGCGGTGGTCCCACATCTGTGGGGGCACTGCAGGACCCTTAGTCTGCGGGGAAGAACCGGTGGTCCCACATCCGTGGGAGCACCGCGGACCCATAAGTGCGGGGATGAAGCGGTGGTCCCACATCCGTGGGGGCACCACGGACCCGTAGTGAGCACTCGTGAGTTCGCCAGACACCTGTGTGAACCACCCGAGGCCCCGCAGACACCTGTGGGTCTGACCCAGGGCTCCCAGACATCCGCGGGCCTACCGTGGGGACCCAATTGTGGCCCAAGAAGACCACCTGGGGGCCATGACGCTTGTCGGGACCCACCAACAGGCCTCCAGAACCTGTGTGAAACAAGTTGCTGGTACCCTGTAGGTCTGTCAGGTGACCCGCCATCCCGCCAGGGACTCGCGTGGGGCTGGGGTATGAACCCTCTATGTAAAAGAATAAATCATGTATTTATGGGGGGGCACAGGGGGTGGGTAATGTATTTAATAAATAGAATGATGCTTATTGTGGGGCAGTGTATTGTTTTTATTGTGGGTACTGGGGGTGGGGGGAGGGGGTATTGGCCCCAAGGGTATGAGGGTAGGCCTCCCTTGTGGGTAGTGGGTGAGGGTGGTTAGGCCTCACGGGTGGGGGGTTAGTGTTTGAGGGTATGTAGGCCTCCCGAGCGGTGGGTGTGGGTGGGTTAACCCCTTAATAACTGTAGCGGTTAATAACCGCTATGGTGATTATGGGGTTAGGGGACATTACTTTGGATGTTTTCATTCTTGTGTCTGTTTTGCAGCAGCGGAGGGGGCATGAACAGGATGAAGATGAGGATGGCCTTCATCGTGGCAGCCGGACATGGGTGAGTTCTATATGTATTTAATGTATTGATTGGTATCATTATAGTATCATTGATGTGCATATATGTGTATGTTAGGGGTTATAGGGGTTGTTGGGGTAATATATATATATTTTTTAATTTTTTTATTTATATTTATTTATTTATTAATTTAGATATATTTATTTATTTATTTAGTGTGGGGCTGTTGTGTGTGATTTTTTATATTGTGGGTAGCGGGGGTGGGTGAAGGGGGTATTAGCCCCAACGGTGGTTGTTTAGGGCATGCGGGTGGGTAGCGGGAGGCCATAACCCCTTCATGACCGTAGCGGTATTAACTGCTACGGTCGTGAAGGGGTTAAGTGCACCCGCAACCCCCCTGCAAGCCCTAAACAAACAACAAGGGCCAAATACCTCCTTCACCCACCCCCGCTACCCACAGTAAAGCTGGCACGGCGGCTTAACCCCTTCATTGCCTTAGCGGTTAGCCGCTAAGATAATGAAGTGGAAGAAGGGGGTAGGATGGTCCGTGTTTCACAGCAACTTCAGCAGCCAACGCATGGATGTCTAAAAAAACTTTATTGATCGCTAGCAGCAAACATCAGGCAACCACTCTAACATGTTTCGTCCAGGCTATGGACTTTTTCAAAGAGTGCTGATAGTGTATGGCAGCCAAATAGATATAGGGAGTGGTGAGTGTATGCCACCAATAGAAACAGGGAACGTATTTAAACCTCACCTGTGGTAAATTAATCATTAAAGTGGATAACTATCTCCACAACAATCCCCATAGCAATGGCTGCACAACAAGGTATTTACAACATACACATAAGAAATCTTAAAAACAAAACAGAACATATAATGGATAAATTTAAAAACACAACTACTGATGTTTTAAGTTACCAGCATCATTATTATTATATAAAGCTATATCAATTAATGGAAGTATACAGATGTATAACAAAGGATTTCATATATCTAGTACTTATAAAATCTTTTCAGTACTTATAAAGCATTTTCAGTATCAAGATTCACCTTAAAGGGATATATACATTTTATCAATTTATCCACATAATTCATATCCATGGATACAGTGGCAACCGCATGACAGACGGTAACATCATATGTCACCTCCCAGATCACAATGTAATCGGGTGAACACTGTGAACCCACCCCAAAACTTAGCCATTACCCCATCAGGAAGTGTTTCAGTTCCCACTCCTGATTGATGCCGGCCGGATGGAGTGTGTTCAGAGTGTACACCCAATACATTTCCTGTTTATTTAATACCCCCTCTCTATGGCCTCCTCTAGCGTTACAAGGGATATGTTCAATTGCCATATAGGAAAAGTTAGCTATTCCCCCTTTAGGGCATCTGGAGAAGTGTCTGGGGACTGGATGAGATACATCATTCTTTTTAATAAGCCTGACATGCTCGGCAATGCGGGTCTTAACTGGCCGAATGGTTCGTCCCACATACAATTTTTTGCAACCACATCTCAAAAGATAAATGGTATAGGATGTATTACAATTCAAAAATTCTTTAATAAAATATTTTTTTCATTGATGTCAGTTTGGACAAATTTTGTACTATGAACATATTTACACATGGAACAATTTCCACATGCAAAAAAGCCTTTAGGAATACTACCAATTCTTTTAAGATCAGTTTTAGTTTGAAAGTGACTTGGCGAGAGGTGCGATGCTAGTGTCTTAGCCCTACGGAATGAAAATTTTGGTCCCTTCAAGGTAAACTCAGCAATATCCTTATCAAGGGACAGGGTGTGCCAATGTTTATGCACAATGTCGCATATAAGCTTGGATTGGCGACTATAAGTGGTGATGAATAATGGACTCATATCACTATACTTGCTCTTAGATTGTATGTACCCTTTATGATGTTTGTCTTTTTTCTTTTGATCAAGGATTCCAGGGCGATCCAAAGTCATAGCATACTCGTATGCTGTCTGGATATCTGTATATTTGTAACCCCTGGCTTGGAATCTCTCAAATAATGCTTGTGACTGCAAAGAGAAATTCTCATCATCAGAACATATCCGTCTCAACCTTACAAATTGGGCTCTCGGAATACTTTTGATTAAAGATTGTGGATGACAACTTTTGGCTGACAGTAGTGTGTTCCGGGAGTTTGGCTTGCGAAATATGTCAGTTTGGATTAGCATGTCATGGTCTATGTAAAGGAGCAGGTCCAGATAGTTAATGCAATTTATATTTTGTTCATAAGTGAATTTAATATTAACATTATTGATATTAAGTGTATTTATAAATGCTACAAGTGATGATTCATCGCCGTCCCATATAATAATGAGATCGTCGATGAATCTTTTATAGTAAATAATTTGTGAGCGATAAGAATTATTACTATGATATATGTATTGTGCTTCCCATAACCCCATGAATAAGTTTGCATATGATGGTGCAAAACTTGTGCCCATTGCAGTGCCTAATAATTGTAAATAAAAACGTGAATCAAATAAGAAATAATTGTGAGTTAATAAAAATTTAATAGATTCTAATAGAAAAGTGCAAAGTGAAGTGGACAGATGTGATAATTGTAAAAAGTGCGTGATAGCTAATAACCCGTGATCGTGATTAATGATGGAATACAGAGAGATCACGTCAAGGGTGACCCATCTGTATTCCTTTTTCCAGACCAGATCCTTTACATCTACCATGAGGTCCGTGGAATCCTTAATGAATGATGGTAATGCCAGTACCAATGGTTTGAGATAAGAGTCCACATACCGCGATAACCCATCTCCCAAAGATCCAATACCTGCCACTATAGGACGACCAGGAGGGTCGACCAGTGACTTATGGATCTTTGGGAGATGGTGGAATACCGGAATCACGGGATGTGGACTTCTCAAAAATTCAATCTCATGTTTGTCTAATGTACAAAGTATCTTTCCAAATTCAATAATTTCATCTAGTTGACTAATAAAGTCCTGTGTTGGATCCTTTTTAAGAAGTTTATACTGATCCAGATTCCCTAGCTGCCGTAATGCCTCCTGTTTGTATTGTAGGGTGGATAGAACCACAAGGGCTCCACCTTTATCAGCATTTCTAAACATGATGTCTTTGTTATGCTTCAAAGTGTCTAGTTCATGAATCTCTGTGTATGTCAGGTTATTGGCATGCATAGATGAGCAGGAGAAACCTTTAGATAAAATTTGAAGGTCTCTTTCTACCAACCTTTCAAATGCCGTAATGAAAGGCCCCCTATTGGCATTGGGGCAGAAGATAGACTTCTTTTTAAATCCTGAAGAGTGGGTGCCAAAGAAAGGTTGGGAGAAAGCATTGATTTCTTCACCTTGCTGCTCAAGTAATGCGTCCAAGTCTGATAATACACAGGTTTCCTGAAAGGTATCAAGAGAAATATTAGTTAATACATCGTTAGTAACAATATTAGGTAGTACATCATCAGTATTGGGTAATACAACATCATTATCAGAGTCAGACAAGTTATTGGTTTGAAAATGTCCTCTTGATATAAAAAACTTTTTTAAGGATAATTTGCGGGTGAACCTTTGGAGGTCAATCACTGTCTGAAACAAGTGGAAGTCCTGAACCGGGGCAAAACCCAGTCCCTTATTTAGTAGAGATAATTGTGCATGGGAGAGTTCCACTCCTGAGAGATTAATGACGTTATTATCACACTCATCTATGTGTACTTCTTTCTTTTTGGTCTCCCGCGAGTTTCCACGTTTTCTCCGCGATCGTCTGGTTCGCGGCGTGATCGTGTTCCTGTGGATAAAAAAGAAGACGAAGAGGGAGCCTGTTCCTGATTTTTTGATCTGGCCCCATTAGATGTGATAGATGACCTGCTGTCGCTCCTAGATCTCCCATGGTTATCCCGTATACTCTCAGTAGAACCTTCAAAAGATACAGAGTGAGATCTCAATTCGCACTCTGAGTAGTCTGACTCTGTACCTGAGTTGTCAGCTGATCTTCCCTTTAAGATAGACTTATTAGGGTTGCTTTTAGACCATCCTTTGGATTGAGGTTTAAACCCCCTTGCTGTATTAGATCCCACATTCTCTCTTGTTTGAGGTTTCTGCCAACAATAAATTTGTCCTTTTATGTAATCTACACGGTCTCGTTCGAACTTGCTGTGTTTTTTGTCACTTATTGTGTCCTCTATCTGGACCTGCTCCTTTACATAGACCATGACATGCTAATCCAAACTGACATATTTCGCAAGCCAAACTCCCGGAACACACTACTGTCAGCCAAAAGTTGTCATCCACAATCTTTAATCAAAAGTATTCCGAGAGCCCAATTTGTAAGGTTGAGACGGATATGTTCTGATGATGAGAATTTCTCTTTGCAGTCACAAGCATTATTTGAGAGATTCCAAGCCAGGGGTTACAAATATACAGATATCCAGACAGCATACGAGTACGCTATGACTTTGGATCGCCCTGGAATCCTTGAACAAAAGAAAAAAGACAAACATCATAAAGGGTACATACAATCTAAGAGCAAGTATAGTGATATGAGTCCATTATTCATCACCACTTATAGTCGCCAATCCAAGCTTATATGCGACATTGTGCATAAACATTGGCACACCCTGTCCCTTGATAAGGATATTGCTGAGTTTACCTTGAAGGGACCAAAATTTTCATTCCGTAGGGCTAAGACACTAGCATCGCACCTCTCGCCAAGTCACTTTCAAACTAAAACTGATCTTAAAAAAATTGGTAGTATTCCTAAAGGCTTTTTTTGCATGTGGAAATTGTTCCATGTGTAAATATGTTCATAGTACAAAATTTGTCCAAACTGACATCAATGGAAAAAAATATTTTATTAAAGAATTTTTGAATTGTAATACATCCTATACCATTTATCTTTTGAGATGTGGTTGCAAAAAATTGTATGTGGGACGAACCATTCGGCCAGTTAAGACCCGCATTGCCGAGCATGTCAGGCTTATTAAAAAGAATGATGTATCTCATCCAGTCCCCAGACACTTCTCCAGATGCCCTAAAGGGGGAATAGCTAACTTTTCCTATATGGCAATTGAACATATCCCTTGTAACGCTAGAGGAGGCCATAGAGAGGGGGTATTAAATAAACAGGAAATGTATTGGGTGTACACTCTGAACACACTCCATCCGGCCGGCATCAATCAGGAGTGGGAACTGAAACACTTCCTGATGGGGTAATGGCTAAGTTTTGGGGTGGGTTCACAGTGTTCACCCGATTACATTGTGATCTGGGAGGTGACATATGATGTTACCGTCTGTCATGCGGTTGCCACTGTATCCATGGATATGAATTATGTGGATAAATTGATAAAATGTATATATCCCTTTAAGGTGAATCTTGATACTGAAAATGCTTTATAAGTACTGAAAAGATTTTATAAGTACTAGATATATGAAATCCTTTGTTATACATCTGTATACTTCCATTAATTGATATAGCTTTATATAATAATAATGATGCTGGTAACTTAAAACATCAGTAGGTGTGTTTTTAAATTTATCCATTATATGTTCTGTTTTGTTTTTAAGATTTCTTATGTGTATGTTGTAAATACCTTGTTGTGCAGCCATTGCTATGGGGATTGTTGTGGAGATAGTTATCCACTTTAATGATTAATTTACCACAGGTGAGGTTTAAATACGTTCCCTGTTTCTATTGGTGGCATACACTCACCACTCCCTATATCTATTTGGCTGCCATACACTATCAGCACTCTTTGAAAAAGTCCATAGCCTGGACGAAACATGTTAGAGTGGTTGCCTGATGTTTGCTGCTAGCGATCAATAAAGTTTTTTTAGACATCCATGCGTTGGCTGCTGAAGTTGCTGTGAACCACGGACCATCCTACCCCCTTCTTCCTGTGTCATCATTTCCGGAGGAGCATGCTGACGCCAGCTACACTAGAGGAGGAAGCCGCTGCAGAATTCCCTGCACCAACAGGGACGGCTTTTTCGTGAGTAGTCCTAACCTCCACGCGGTATTTCAGGGAGATTATTGAGGTGGTTAGTGCCGGGCTGTGATTTACTTGGGGGCGCCCCCTAGGGAGGTGTCCCCCTGTACCTCTATCCGGCTTACTATTACCCAACTCCCTGTTCTCAATATCGGAGGCTTATTGTTTCATTAATCATTGCTGGGTCTCTCTTCAATCAAGTTGCCATAAAGTGTGTGCACTACCTGTTAGCAGCCTCGGTATACTGGGTAATTCCAAATTCTCTAAGATAATGAAGTGGGCTTTACATGCATTTTTCCTGCCTCAGATGCATGCCGGGGGGCTCCGGTGCTGGTATCAGATCCGGAGACCCCCGGCATCAGTCACAGGCAGGTAAAAGGCTTGATTTTTTCTAAGTGTCGACCTTGCCGATGCTTCTCCTCCACCAACTTGCCAACTTTAGTTGGCGGGCTGGATTGGCGTTAAATTCTCAATTCTGGAGTGCTGATCAGCAGCGAAAAGCTGATCAGGGCTACCTGAATTCAGCTGAATTTAAAAAAAGCCAATAAGTGGCTTATCGGCACCCGGTTGCCGATAAGTTTTTATCGGCAACCAAAATTGCTGATTTTTCCCACTATCGGCGCTTACTGAATCAGGAAGGCAATTTTGCCGAAAAAATGGCGATAAACGGCTTTTCGGTGCTTACTGCATGAGGCCCTAAGTCTGTAAAACATGGTAAGCTGATCAAAATGAGAGGGAATTGTTTTGTTTAGGTACTTCTTTTATATGGAGTTACGGTGTTGAATAAGAACGATAATAGGCAAAGTTCATATTTCCCTTATCTCCTCTTTGGAGCTCTGTCCAGGGCCGAGTTGAGGAAATACTTGACTGGCCAGCAAGACCCATTTAAACTACCTACTGAAAAGAAAGTTTCAAAAGGAACCAAACCAACCAACTCTTTGCATTAATGAAGTCAGCTACAGGTTTAAATTGTTTTAGCAAACGTGAAGATAGATTGCCCCTTTAACACGATTACATTTTTATTATCATAATGTACCGAAATGGACAATGCATTTTATGGGCACAAACAATAATACTGGGCTGATTTATGAGACAACTATGAACATATAAAAAAGAAAGAAAACAAGACAGAGACATCGTTTATCTGTATAATGATGTCGAGATGTCTCCAGTTATAAGTAGATAAGGTTTGCAGGGGAGTAAAATGCAGCAATAACTTTGAATAGCTGATAAGAACGTTGCTATATTTCTGTATAAGTTGACCCTATAATTGGCTTAAAAAAATTGTTGATGTTGGTTCTATGTGATCAAAACATTAACTGTGGTTGCAGGCTTGAAATGTTTTGGCCAAAGGATTGAACAAAATGACCCATAAATATGAAGAAAAAATATTAAAAAAAAAAAAACACATGGTAATTACCTTTACGTAATGTCATATTATTTGTCTACTGCAGTATACTTGGTCACTTTTCCAGTCACACTCCAACAAACACAAGTAAATATGCAATAGCGTGGGTCTGAGTTTTGAGCTTGCTAAGATTGTGTATGTTTACCTGTAATGAATATGGCAGAAAACATGAACTATTTTAATCAATCTAGCACATCAGAGGTTAATGTTAATTTGCAATTGTCTTAAAAATACAATAATTTTTTTTATTGGGGTCAAGACATGTATAGTTATATGTTTTTCCATATACTCGGATATCTGGGGTTTGCAAGTGGGGGGGGGGGGGCTTGAGATGGTGTCACAACTCTTCTGACATGGGGAATAAACAAAAACCTTTTAAATGTACCTTGAAAGGCGTTCTTTGGGAGATCTGTGGAATACCAGGGGTTGTGGCCAAAATGACAGCCCAAAGGCATGCGTAAAGTTACTAAATATGAAATCATGGGTGTGACAGTGATTCACAAAAATTATGAATTCATATTTGTAGCAGTTGAAATTACACAATGTATAATGTAGAAGTTAAGGTGTCATTTTTCATATCCAGATGTGCATATTAAGTACACGAATGCAACAGTGAAGACGGCGCTCATCTAAGAATAATAGATATGAAGTCTTTTATATACTGTATTCGGCCATTTTTTTAAGTTAAAAGAAAGGTTTTTTTTTTTCTTAAATCGTAAAAATGTCATCCAGAGAGATTGATGTAAGGTGCAGGTTGAGAACAAACCCAGAAGGGGTATATGTTGATTTCAATGAAAGGGTTTTAGGATATAAGTCCTGCAATTGAGTTATTAAATCAGAATTTAATAGAGTGTCTGATGTCAACAAGATATGGAAAGTATCATTTTTCATCTTCCACTAACCTCTGAGAAGAATCTGTTACATGTTCTGTGGTAACATATAGGAATTCATTGTATATCCTTTAATTTTGAAAAAATTGTCTACCTTTATTGCATGTTCTTGTAATAATCTTTTTTTTGTAAACTACTGTAAGCACTGTACTATAGTTGTATATTAAATAAAAAATGTAATAAGTAAATCTTTGGGCTCTGCTTGAACTATTGCATGCTTCATAGAGAGCAATTAACATTTTTTGACACATTTTGCTGCAGAAGATGTGTGTGTTTATGTTACGTGTATATTATTATATTAAGTATACAGGGACCAAAGACTCAGCAAATTAAAATTTGATAATTCTATGGTGGTGGAATCAAAGTAAAGATATATTGTGATTGAAGGGAGATAATATTCATTTGAGGTAACTTGTGTAGGAGAAAAATGGATCAGCTACAGTAGATAGCTGTGTGTCACATATACAAGTCATGTGCACACAGTTGAGCTTTATTTGACAAATGATAAGTAAAGATATATATTGTGACGGATTGAGGGACCTTGTGTAGGTGGAAGGCGAGTCAGATATGTACTGTAGCTGTGTGTATTAACAATTGTCACATAAATAAGTCACATGCTCACAGGTGTGCCGGTCGTTCATAAAGGTAAATTAAAAGTGGCTTTTATCAGGAAACCAATAGCAAATTCTGGTAACACTCAGTACTGTCGAGGAGGGAAAAAAGTCTGAATTTTCCCTTATAATCCCTTACTGCCTACGACCAAAAATACATGTATTTATCGGTTATCAACATTTATCATAGTAAAAAATTGAATTATGTTAATAGTTATAAAATTCTTAAAATAGCTGCAAATAAAACCACACCATCTAGATGTGTATACTAATGTGACAATTTTTTACAGTATATGAACAAAATTGTAAGAATTAAAATATCTATGTAAAGTCCAATGGTATCTTGTGTAGCTAAAAACATTAGAGACTGTGGGCCTCATGCAGTAAGCGTTGATAAGGATTTTTTCGGCATTTTATTGCCAAAATTGGGTTTGAGATTCAGTAAGCGCCGATAAGTGCTTGATTTCGCCAGTTTTCGTAGCCGATAATTTTGTTATGGCCAGTCGGCTGCCGATAAGCCTGTTTTCGCCACTGATCGCCACTTTTTTAAATCGGCTGGATTCAAGTACCAAAATCAGCTTATCGGGGCTGATCGGCACTACGAAATTGAGATGTTATGGCCAATTTCTCCCGCCAACTAAAGTTGGCAAGTTGGAGGGGAGAACGATCGCTAAGGCTACCGGAACGGCACTTAGAAAAAAAACTCTTCTGTACATCAATGGAAGTCAATGGAGCGGGGACGTATAACAGTATAGTACTGTTTACGTTTCATTGCTCACAATACAAACGTCATTTGCATTACAGTGTGGGGGGCATTCCCTGCATTGTGTCACGGCTGACGTGTATTATTTGCATAACATTGTACTTTTACATGTTTTCAGCATTTGCATGTCACATTACTCATCATGTGATGATGTGTCAAGGGAAAATACTATACTCAACTCTTAAAGGAGAACCTCACATCATATCACACATTTTTCTGAATTGAGCGACAATTGTTTACATGATGTCACACATGTCACACATACACCCTATATTCATGTTCCTTTACATTACACAATGCTTGTAATGTGTGACGCATCTTTAAACGTTCATGTACATCTTTATTCTCATGTTTACATCTAGGTTTGGTCCTCCCTATTTTCATGACGTCACTTATTGGACGCGCAATCACATTGCATGTTTACATTATAACCGTTGCATTACAAGCACTTCAACCTAACTTATACACACATGTACAGTAATTCATCATTGTGACACCTTGTAAACTCATTCTATAGCAACTATCCTCATTACAGAAATGCATGCATATGCACACGACTATTCATTGTTGTCAACATGTGACAATAAAATGGCTAATTACACATTTTACACCAAACTTTTCCCACGTCAATCTCAGCCTTTTTGTCTAATTACATGACTGACTTTTGCGTTCAGAAGTTTTACATGCATTGCACATTACACTATTTATTTTCAAGCAATGTTTGTACAAAGCTTCACGTCACATCATTGGCAAATATCATCATTCCCTGCAGAATACACACAACAAATACTTCTAACATCAACTGCACACAGCTTGCCACAGAAGTACTTTATTATGTTAATGTAACACCTTGCATTTTACTATGTCACCTGACATCATCACATACCTATTTAAAGGACGCCCATTACCTGCTCATTCACAGCTACTCATTTCAAAATGTTGCGATTGTTTAGGAGACGGAGGAACATTCTTTTCTATGACATGCTTGCTGATCAAGAGAATTATATAGGGCAAGGGAGGGACAGACCGAGGGACAGTGACAGGGACAGGCACGCGGATACGACAGGGACAGGGAGAGGGACAGGCCAAGGGACAGGTAGAGGGACAGGAGATCAGAGGAGAAGACAGAGGAGACAAGTTGTGCCTCGTCCGCGTGTGTACAGGGAGAGAACCCTGTTAGATGGGATGAGTGAGGAGGAGATAGTAAGTCGCTATCGTTTGAGTTCAGCAGCAATCTTATCTCTTTATGAGGAGATAAGGGGAGATTTAGATTTTTTCACAGCCAGAGGTCGTGCAGTCCCTGGGCTTGTTAAAATGCTGTGCTCATTACATTATCTTGCTTCCGCGTCATTCCAGACAACTGTGGGCATAGTGGGCGGGGTCTCGCAATCTACATTCTCGCGGGCCTTTACCCAGTTTCTCTATGCACTCAATAGACGCGCTAGGAATTATATTCATTTTCCTACAGAGGCGACAGAGTGGCTGGAAGTCAGGAATGCCTTTTATAATATAGCAGGGATACCATGTGTGCTGGGTGCAATTGATTGCACACATGTTGCTTTGATTGCACCTAGTCAGAGTGAGCATGTTTACCGCAATCGTAAGCACTACCATTCACTCAATGTACAGGTGGTATGTGATGCCACGATGAAGATAATGCATGTGGTACCCAAATTCCCTGGTTCCAGTCACGATTCCTCTATCCTGAGGAACTCTTCAGTCTTCCATGCGTTCAAAGAGGGACATTTTGAACATGGTTGGCTGCTGGGTGAGTACAGATTTAGATGTTCTTACACAAAACACATTTTTATTTAGGAATGTTGGCATTGTAGAATTTGATCACTAATGTCAGCTTATGTGTGCTCCATTCATTATAGGTGACTCAGGATACGGAATTAGGCCGTGGCTCTTGACTCCGGTGCTAAACCCTCAAACTGAAGCAGAGGAGAGGTACAATGCAGCCCATATATCTACAAGATCTGTTATAGAGAGGACATTTGGCCTACTCAAGACCAGATTTAGGTGTCTGAACAGAACTGGTGGGGCTCTTCTATACAAGCCTCAAAAAGTGTCTGATATTATCCTTGCCTGTTGCATTTTGCACAATGTTGCACTCAGGCACAATGTACAATCAGACCTAGCTGAGCTTTTGGTAGACGAGCATCCCACCCATGTAGCTGCTGAAAATGAACAAACAGCCAGTGGTGGCCAGACACGCCAGAATCTCATCAATTCATTTTTTTCTTGTAAGTAAAAACATATATGTTCCTAGTTCTACTTTTATAGTTTAATTATGTTATATTAACAATAATGTTTTTTTATATAACCTTCTGTTAGGACACAGATGAATATGGGTTGCACACCTTTCTTTTCTCTGCTGTGTGCACAAAGGGATGTGGCACCGGTATGTTATTGTTGCACAGGTTATATAATCCCTCTTCAATTGTACATTAGTTGTGTGTATGTGAATACAACTGGGGTAACAAAGCACTAATATTTTAGCATTGTGTTGTTCCTTATGCTAACACAATACACATATTATGCCCATACTCATTCATGCTTCTAGTATGCTTACATACAATGTTATTGGTGCAGTGTAACATGTACATCCATATGATGTGTACACCAGCCTGCTTTACATTTTGAATGTGATTAAATATACATGGTGTTGCACATTTAACACCAAATACACACTTTGCTGTGTTGCTTACAGTACTGAAGATGGCATGTCAATGTTTGCATTTTATATATTGTTCCTTTGCATTATAGGTATATCTCCAGTATGACTGATCATGGTATGTATATTTGCTGACATCTCTCATAAGATGTGCGTACCTAAATCTTCCTATAATTATTTGAAGTAAAAACCCAACATATTGGTTTAAAGACAAATGTAACATACATGTACTTTCTGGATCATGTATATGCATTTAGCTACTCTTGAGGTTTCATGTGCATTGTATTAGAAAATGATTACTCCCATTTCATCACATTTTATGTATGTTTCCTTATAAATTCCATTAATGTAATATAGAGGTGTTTGGAGAAAAGGGGATAACTGTACTTATTTGTTTACTTACGGGAGCTCATTCATCACGGATGAAATTGACTGATCATAACACTCCATGCATGAATGCCTGTAATCACAACAATGCGTAGTACATCTTATATTTAGCAATGTAGGTGTTTATTAATGCTAGGAATTAATAGTCAACATTAATTTAAATTTGTGACATGTGTATGTATAAGTCACACGTGTGTGGATGTGTCCTACATGTACCAAGTGTAAAACTGTTAACAGAAACCACAATTTTGTCGCAAATGTTACTGTAATTTTGCATTTCTAATTTCCCACTATGACAATGTTGGTAATATTTTTGGAATGTCAATCACGTCACTTCATCATTATCATGATGATAATTATCAAGTATTCTGACAATTGTAACGTCAATCACGTGCACAGTAGCATAGACACACTTTTTAAGACAACTGTTTGTGTCTGTATCAATTTGTGTAGGATCCATGTATAACACCGACAAATGATAACAGCAGCTTTATTATGGTAGCTTATATCATCATATTGACTGTACTATTTATTTTTAGAACGTTTAATAAACACAGTAAACTATAGTTAGTTAGGTTAATGAAATATACACAGAAACGTACTTCATTACATGATGTTGATGTAATATTCAGAACATCATGCATTGTAGGGGACCACAACATCTAGGCAATAACATTATTTGCTACAGTCCCAAACCATTTTATCAACATACCCATGTAACAAGAGGTTTTTAACAATAAATGGCTAGTTGGTTGTAAGTGTCCTTTACATTGGGAGAAGGAGTGGCTCAGTGAGTAAAGACACACACTGGCACTGAGAGTTTGAAGCAGGGGAGTTCTGGTTCAAATCCCGGTGTCGGCTCCTTGTGACCTTGGCCAAGTCACTTTATCTCCCTGTGCCTCAGGCGGCAAAAAATAAATTGTACGCTCCACGGGCCAGGGACCTCAGCCTGAAAAATGTGTCTGTAAAGCGCTGCGTACAACTAGCAGCGCTATACATGAACATGCTCATATTATTATTATTATTGTTACATAGTTTCGACATTCATACGTTCCATTACACAATAGAATACACAAATGTGTTAGCAGAGTGGGAATGGTTGTTATATATAAAACACACCATGCCATAAAATGCTAGTAGTAATTAAAGAACACTCAATAAAAATTCATGAGGCACTCTTTTGCAACATCATTATGTTAATTAAGTGCTTATGCAATATAGGCATAAGGGTATCACATTTTTAATTGTTTGTTAATAAGCGCTGCAAGCAATATAAAATTAGTTCCATATGTAGTATAGTAGTCGGTGGCTCCTCCTCACAATCATCTCATATAAAGGTAGACTCTTCTGAAATCATACATTGATCCGATTGTATCTTCCCCGACATCTCTGAAATACAGCAAACACATGATGGTCAAAGATGGCACCTTACTATATATGTATCCGTGACAACGCGTTACGCAGCTCTATATGATTGTGTAGATACACACGTCAGTCACTTATATGTTAGAAGTACAAGTGTACATCAGTATGTAATTTTTCATTAAATTTGTAGCAGGCATAACTATGTATAGGTAGTGAACGTTGCCTGTATACTGACAAATGTGCGCGCACATCTTAGTGTGCGCACGCACTTCACGCTTGGTTCGACTAACTGTTAGCGCATGCGCAAAACAATGCGTACGTTGTGCGTTCAATACATGTTGAAAATACCATTAAACATAAAATCTTTATTTCAAATACAATGAAGACGAAACTACATTCGTTCTAAACGAGTACATCTGTATTATTTTTAAACAGACGTGTTTGGACAGAAAGGACGGCCGATAACACAATGCGCAAATGCAATACGTGTGACGTCATGTTAAGCCAGCGTGAAACGCACGCTAACACTCCTCCCACTCAATTAACATTCGGCTAACGCCCAGTGTACGCCCCCAGTGTATGACACAGTGCAGTTACCGTAACTATAACAAAACAACACAGCCAATAGGCTTTGAGGCGCGCACGTCGCTTGGGGGTGGGACTTACATCCGTAATCCTTTTTAAGGACGCCTTGGCCCATGACAAGGGTCCCACGTCATACGTGGTGGACCCGGTTTTTTATTTTGTAGATGTTGCATGATAACAAAACAGGTATGTGTTAGAGTTATGGTAACATGTTGCTAATATGTTTAAAGGGATAGGAAAGTACGTATATTTATTCCGTCAGCAATGTGTACTACTATTTCAGGTTCTACTATATTGTAATAGGAAACAATTTGTTTGTGATCGCTACATGTTATGCAGTCTGCAATGTTACGCTGTATCCACGCATTGAAAGTGAAAATGGTGGTTACAAAAAAAAAAAAAAAAAATTTAAACAGAGTCAACGCATAACGATTCTTATATT
Source organism: Ascaphus truei (assembly GCF_040206685.1). Classification (NCBI taxonomy): domain Eukaryota; kingdom Metazoa; phylum Chordata; class Amphibia; order Anura; family Ascaphidae; genus Ascaphus; species Ascaphus truei. Next base: position 70,067,024 of record NC_134486.1, read on the forward strand.
TACCATTCTTGTAGAATTAACACTTCGTCTGCCTGCAACTGGTCGCTCCAGAAAATCAAGGCATTTGCATCCACGCTTGACCCAAACGCTGAATCCAGTATGACACACATCTCCTCCATGAAGCGCTCATAGGAATCGCCACTGCTTTCTTCAAACAATTGGTCCGGAGGTAGGTTCATTTCTTCGGGTACCCATTCCAATGCATTTTCAGCTGAAAGGCTTGGTACATAATCATAGTAGTTATGTTCTTGTACAATGTGGGTTTCAGGAATGGAGGGTGCAGATATTGCAGCAGGTATCGATTCACACGGAACAGTAGTAGCGGATCCATTGCTATTGGCATTAGGAATAAATATGCCATTAAGCACAATATGTGTGCCCTCTTTCACGGTGAAATGTTTATCCTTGGCAATCTTCCAGAAACCATACCTGTCTTCTAGCTTATCCTGCACACGTTCAAAACACTCATTAGTTGATAAAGTGAATCTTACTGAGGATTTAAAATTGCGCGCATGCCCAGGTTCTTGGTAATAAGGATACTTGGCTCTAATCAAATCATAGATTTCACCCGTGTTCGCTTTGTGTCCTGAAGTGGACAAAATAGCTTCTGCTACCATGAATTTATACCCTCTGTGCGGATTCATATTCTTTAACAATTCATCAGCCATTGCAGATTAACAGAAAAGATGTATGCAGCTCTCTGTTCTTTGCTCATAAGAATGAAACTGGTCAATGGCTAACAATTTGCTGTGTTTCCTTTTCAAGGTCATAAAAAGTATCAACTTTTACTCCTTTTTTGAAGCACCAATTGGATGTGTTGAAATAATTGGTTTAACGTTTGTGGTTTGTGATAGCCGTTTGTCTGACAAACATGTATCATTTTTTATCTCGTTTCTCACAACATTGATAGACTTTTAATTAAGTAACATTGTGGTTTCAGGAAAAATAAAATAGAGCACTGTCTGAAAATAGTGCTTACACAGCCATATAATGAAATACACACACACACCTGCAAAAGTAAATGTTTTTTTTCCTCATACACTACCGACACACTTTATCCTAGCAGGGCTAGTTCCGCAAGCCGGGGGATGCCCCGGCTTGCAAGCCCCACTCCCTCGGCGTGCCGCGCGTCACCGATGCGCGGTCACGCGTCATCGGGTGTCAGCGCCCCCCCTGCACGCACGTCCAGGGCTCCCCGAGGGAGCCCTGGTGTCCCGCGATCGCGGGACGGCGGCAGGGGGTTCCGGGGGACCCGGCGGATCCGGCAGCGGTAGGGAGATTGCCCCGATCGGAGGGCGCTCTTCCGCTGCTTTGGCCCGCGCCCGGCACCCTCCGGCGCGCCATGTTACTGCTGCGGCCGAGAACGGGCAAATGCTCGAATAAACTCGGCCGCAGCAGTACATTTATGTGTGTATTTGAAAGTCTGGTTAACTCCCTGTCTGCATGAGTTTAACTACATGTCTATATGTATATATATATCTGTCTCTCATAAATATATATATATATATAAATATATAGATATATATAGATATATATATATATATCTATATATATATATATATCTATATATATATAATACAGGAGTACACACAACATATTGATGCCAGTAAGTATCCCTTGTATGAAACCTATTTAAATGGTGATAAACATGAGTGAATTAAGTAATAAAAAAGTATTTAAGCCCAATTCTGTTATAGGCTCACAGGTAGTATAGTTCACAAACATTAGGCCTGTATTATTAAAATACTGTGTTTTCACAAGGAAGCATGAAGTGTATGTTTTTTGTAAATACATCTATACCAGTTTAGATAGTACTATATATACACACACACACACACACACACACACAGTGTGTGTGTGTGTGTGTGTGTGTGTGTGTGTGTGTGTGTGTGTGTGTGTGTGTGTGTGTGTGTGTGTGTGTGTGTGTGTGTGTGTGTGTGTGTGTGTGTGTGTGTGTGTGTGTGTGTGTGTGTGTGTGTGTGTGTGTGTGCATATATCCATACATACTACATATATATTAGTATAAATTCAGAGATGTTCTTGAAACAAGAACACATAAATGATTAAAGGACAACATTACAATGGGCAAGCAAGGCAAAGGTAAGTAATATTTAACACATAATCCTGCTGTACACGGACAAGAAAGATGTTTGCAGTTAAATAGATGTGTGTTTTTAATTGCATGTGAATAATATGCACATGCAATGATTACATCAAGTAACACACCCAAAAACAATGTTTTGCTGGAAAGTCAATGGCAGCTTCTCTAAACATAGCAACTGGCTCCTGGTGGACCATTACTGAATACACGATTAATACATCAATATTAATAACACTATTCATTAATTAGGACTGTTAACATTTCCAAAACTTCATGTGTACAAGAACATACTTGACAGTTTGGAAACAACACAGTCTTCAGCATACATACAATATTAATTAGATAATCTGAAGTCAACAAAACAAGGCCAAAGACATATTTAGTGAATTATAACATTTATTTTTTTTGTTCCTTTTGAGAGCGAGTAACAGGCCTGCTTGTTGTCTCTTGGATTTTCCTTTTTCGTTTTGCAACAACTTTAGCCACAACAGAGCCACTTTGAGTGGCCTCTGGCACTTCACGGGCAGGGCTTGTGGCCAGTGACTCACCTACAGGGCTTTTGGGCAGTGACTGTTCACCGACAGGGCTTTTGGCCACTGACTCACCTACAGGGCTTTTGGGCAGTGACTGTTCACCGACAGGGCTTTTGGGCAGTGACTGTTCACCAACAGGGCTTTTGGGCAGTGACTCACCGACAGGGCTTTTGGGCAGTGACTCACCGACAGGGCTTGTGCCCACTGACACATGTGAGCAAGTTGGTAGACACTGCACAAGTGATGGTTGGTCTGTTTCATGTGTGTCTTTTTTTGTTTGTGTCCAAAAACTGGTCAGTAGTAACTGCTTGTGCTGTTTTGTTTTTGTCGCCTCCTTTGTAGGTGTCAGCTCCTGATTTAGTACAGATGGCAGCGGTAGGATGTCGTCAGGAACCTGCTCAGCAATGTCTGCTACTTGACCGATAACATTCGGACCTGGGGAATGAAGATCAGATGCATGTGGTGAAAAATGACCAGCATGTAAAGATCCTGCCTGTGAGGTGTTGAAGTTGAAATGTGGTACAGTAGTCATTCTCAAGTAATTCGCTTGGGTTTGCTGAACAACTAATGCTTCGAATGAGGTGTTGATTTTTTGCAACTGTTTAGGCACTTCAATGAAGACTCTGTGGAGATGTGCCAATTGTGATATCGTTTCTTCCTGCAGTGCAATCATCCTTTCCAGCACTGTCATCAGATCAGAATGCCGACGATTTTCTGCTTCCACAATTTTTCCCTCAGAAGCTACAATTGCATCGTATGTGGTAGTTGATGGACGATTTGGCGGTAAAACTGTTTCAATTCGAACCTCTTCATGGTCACTTGATTGTATTTCTGTGTCTATGGCGGTGGCATCATCATCATCATCTTCATCATCATGTTCTAAAAATAAATGTACACATTATTAAATGGCATGTTAATCTCTGCTGTGTTACTATGTAATTATACTGTGTCATAAGTAACAACTAACATGTTTCCATACGTTTTATAACCTCACATTAAAAACTACCTTGACTTACGAATAATGTTTGGACTCAGTATGAAATATGAATGAATGAAAACTTGCTCTAAACTCACAACTCCTACATGATACTTAACATCACTAACACAATACATGTTGCCTTACACTTCATTTTCACTGACACTAAGTAATCCTATTTAAAGAACATGTGCAAAACAAATAATGAACATGACAACATAACATATAGAAGTGCACATATTATATGGCCACCAACTGATACACTCACCTTCTAGTTGTGTTGAGCTGCATGACCCAGGTGAAGACACTTGTTCCGTCTCAGGTGACACATGTCCTCCAGGGGCAACTATATATAACAATAACATTAGTTTTACATTTACATGTGTAAATATTGAACAAACAGTTATTGTATGTTCTGTATTTATGAGTACCTACTGCTGCGGCCAAGTTTATTCGAGCATTTGCCCGTTCTTGGCCGCAGCAGTATCCTGGCGCGCGCCGCAGGGTGACGGGCGCGCGCCGAAGCAGCGGAAGAGCGCCCTCCGATCGGGGCGCTCTCCCTACCGCTGCCGGGTCCGCCGGGTCCCCCGGAACCCCCTGCCGCCGTCCCGCGATCGCGGGACACCAGGGCTCCCTCGGGGAGCCCTGGACGCGCGTGCAGGGGGCGCTGGCACCCGATGATGCGTGACCGCGCGTCGGTGATGCGCGGCACGCTGAGGGAGTGCGGCTCGCAAGCCGGGACATTTCCCGGCTTGCGGAATGAGCCGCACTCGGATAAACTGTGTCGGCAGTGTAACAGCATCAGTTCCTTAACCGAAAATGTGTGTGTGAAAGTGAACATAAATAGTTGTAATAACAATGTACATGCCTGTGTACTTAGAACTTTTGAGTTCCCTAACATACAGCATACTATGTTTCTGCAGTAATGCGTGAGGATAAATAGATTAAAATTGTACATAAAAATCATATGTTCTGTAGTGATATCAGTATCATAATGTACATAACTATCATGAGATGAACATTCACAATGGTTATCATGAAGGTGGTCATATTGCAAAAAGTTTTGTTTTTGGTACAGGATATGTGTGGTACATTAATAGAAGATGTGGCACACCTGAATGTGGCTGTCACTCAACAAGACAACACATGCAGTGTGTGATAATGTGTCGTTGATAGTAGTTCAACTATAGATATGAGTGAACTAATGTGTGAGGTACGGTTTGATAACTAATGACTTGTTGGGGCATTTAGTAGCTAGAGTTACGCTTTCAAATGAGTGTGATTAACTTCAGTTGTGCTAGTCAGGTTGTAAGAACGGTATTCCCTTCCCATAAAAAGCCTAATCAGCCAGACCTTTCAATTACTTCAAACAGGTGAAAATGGTGTGAACTAAGTTGACCCTAAGATGAGCCTGTAATTTGTGTGTGTGCTGAACCCCACCCCCTCTGTTGACGTGTATGCTGTGATGAGATATTCATTGCAGCTGCTTTAACACAATGTTAGAGGAGCTAAATAGTCGTCTGCAGTGTTTAAGTTATGAACACAATGACATAACATATGCTACGTGTGCCTCATTATGCTGTCTGTATATGACATAAAGCAAAAATGGACCTTTTCATAAACAACTATAGATGTGTTAGTGCAAGTGATGTTTGTAGGCCGTTGCATGCAATATATTTGATGCATGCTTAAAATAGGCAGTAATGTCGTGTTTGTAGGAGTAAAATAAATAAAATACACAATAATATAATACATACACTGGCGACACACTTTATTCGAGCTCGGCTAGTCCCACGAATTCGGGTATACCCGGGTGTATTGAGGTTTGTGACTGTTTTCTGCCCGAGTGCATTGAGGTATTTTCCAGGCAGGGATTGAAGCATTTTATTCCCGCTGGCTGCAATACTGCACAGTATATATATATATATACTGCATTACAATTCATGAATTTATGCCATCTGGTAGACACGCGAAGCATTTCAGCCTATTAAATCCTAATCATTATCATTTAACAGATCAGCCGCCCATCAGCCAGGCATGAACCCAGGCTGGGAAGGCAAACGCAACGGGGCTTGTCAGAGGTGAGTAGCGGCGCATTCCAGGTATCTGCCAGGTACATACTGGGTATTTGCTCGAATAAAGTGTGTCGGTGCAGTATTTATGTTCTGTACCTGTAGCTAGTAATAATTTCTCATTAGCATGTGTTACACATGTGTACTACCCTGTTGTTCCCCATCTTCGCCCACCATCAATTGCTTCCACTGCAGCAATGCATTTTGGGAATTCACATGTAAATGACCACGCAATGGCACGTGCTATATTAGTTACTGCTTTTAGTAGGACTACAACATATATGTATATTTTGAGATATATATATATACAGAATCAGACATATACATATATAGATGCAGGTATGCTTATATTGTGAAGACAGTATAAAAAGCAGCGGAAACATGCAAAATAACTGTAAGCAACGACACGCCTAGTACAGTAATATTTTTCACCTGGTGGAAATTGTGAGGGATAAATTCCAATATCACGGTCACCAGCCAAGCCCTCCACGACGACGGGAAGTAATTTTGCCCGAAGCAGCTCCTCCAATGGAGTTAATATCAGACGTTGTGGTGTCGGCCCACCTCCAGTGCCAGTAGCATGCACGCGTTGGTCTTGTATTTTCCTTTTTAATTTTGACCTAATATCGTCAAATCTCTTGTGACAATTCCGCTTGTCCCTGACATGATTCCCACACGCATTGACACCAATGACTATTGTGTCCCACATTTCTTTTTTGCTTGATGAACTTGTCCGCCCTTGAAAAACATAGAAAATATATGAGGTAAATTAATAATAATACAAGCACCAGTTTCCTACACTGCTAGCTGTTCCAAGAGAAAGCAAACATGCTGTTTTAGGTGTAATATGTGAAGCACATGAGCATTCACTACTAAACCTATACATGTAAGCACGGTTGCATTAATATTGTATGCAGTTATCGCAAATTGAACGCCTGAGTTTTGTTGCCTTGTAACGCATGATAAAAAGCTGAGTTTCCACACTAATTAACATAGAAAGATATTCTGTACCCATATTTGCATATGAACAAAACTCAGATGACCTAGGATCACATGTATTTGAAGAATAAATGGAAAGGTACACTTACCTACTAAATGTCCATAGATACTGTCATAGTGCTCCAGAATCCCAGTGACAAGAGCTCTATTTTCCTGGTCATTGAAGCGAGGATTACGTGGCTTCTCCAAACGTTTCTTCCGAGCAGGTTTAGGCTCAGAGCTTGCCTGGTGCTGACTGGACTCTCCTTCTTCCAATGGAAGAGACTCCAAAAGCTGGCCACCAGCAAGCACGCCACCACCAGACACCCCATCAGCAACTGAGCCACCAGCAGCACTCCCACTCCCAGCACCAGCACTCGCACTCCTAGCACCAGCACTCCCACTCCCAGCAACAGCACTCCCACTCCCAGCAACAGCACTCCCACTCCCAGCAACAGCACTCACACTCCCAGCAACACCACTCGCAGCAAAAGCACTCCCACTCCCAGCAACAGCACTCGCACTCCCAGCAACAGCACTCGCACTCCTAGCAACATCACTCCTCTGAACAGTACGTTCACTCCGATGCATACTCGCACGAGTAGCACTCCCACTCCCACCAGCATCACTCTTCCCACGCTTTGCGGGCATAATTACAGCACTCACAAAAAACAGACAACAAATGTACAGCCAATCACACGAAACACTTCCACATATAAAACAAGACAAAGATGTAAACAAAACAACAAAGGACAAAGCTCTCACAATACACAACAAGTCTCTCAGTCAATATGCAAATCTTAAATCACCCAGCTCTGTGCGTCTCTCTCTCTCTCACTCCCAACAACACAGAGAATGATTAACAGTACACGTTGCCTTTAAATATGGCGCGCTATCCAATACATGCTTGGTTCGCCTGATTCAGCAAGATTTTTGATTGGCGAACGTAACAGCACCCCGCCACGCACGCCGATACACCTGTGTGTGATCGGCAAATCATCGTGAGAGTGGGCGGATATGTTTTCGGCTTGATTTTGAATGTATTCGGCACTTACTGCATACGGAGAGGAAAAATCGCCAATAACATGACTAATCGGTAAGCTTGCCGATTTCACATAATCGTCGCTTACTGCATGAGGCCCTGTAAGTACTGTGGAGGCAGTTCATGGAAGTGCAGGGACACTGCCCACGGTGACAGACAGAAAACACTGCCAGTCATTAGATTAGAGCTATTAAAGTTTTGCCTTGGTCAAGATTTAGTACACCTGGTCAAAAAATAGTGACAAAACTTTTGAGAAAGGGACACAATCATATTTGAAAAGTCATGTTCTTTAGCACACAGAAAAAAAAAACAGATGAGTAGTTGTCCTGGAACAGGATTGTGTATTTTTTCTGCTCTCAGGCTGCCAGAACTCCCCATTGTAAGTTGCCACATTATTGTTACTTATGTAACTCCTTTCCTTCACTGTTTTGCCTGTTGCCTAGCAACTACTGCACAGACACCTGTTGGTTCTCCCAGCAACTCTGGTTGTGTGGTTAGTCCTGACTATATCCTGTTTGTACAGACAAGCACACTTCCTTTTGGATCCAGCAGTCTGTGAGTGCACACCTCTTACTGCATCCCCAATACAAGGCATTATTAATTTACCTCTCCCCCACATATGCCACTCACCCACAGTTCCCCTCATTTGTTGTTATTGTTTGTTTTGCAATAAAAGGACTGAAAGAAAGAAGGACTCAGAAAAGGGAGTGAGTTAAACTGCCTGACCCTGTGTCTTTGTTACAAGGAGCTAGAGGGCCAGAACAGTAGTGATAGGAAAGGAGTTTTAAATGACAACATTGCGTGACATGGTTCATAGATGCCTAAATGAAAGAGGATAAAAAAAATTAAATTATAAATACAGCTGTGGTGAGATACAAGTTCCTCCATGCGGCACTTGGAGTGGATGGAACGTGGCCCAAGCACGATCACGGCCCATCACAGAGGAAATTATTTATAATTTATTTATTTCTAAAATGTTTTTCCAGGAAGTAATACATTGAGAGTTACCTCTCATTTTCAAGTATGTCCCTGGCATAGAGAATTTCCCAGAAAGATTAATGCAGCGGGAGTCCCTGCATCTGAATGTGACTCCTACAGCGTTAATCCGACTGGGCCACCACCAGTTTGTAAGAGCTGCACAGAGAGATCAGAGACAAGCAGTCCCTCTTTATACGCATTCATTTCAGGTCCGGGGACCCCCTGCTTCCCGAAGTACAAGCCTCCGTATAGGGTGCTGGTATCTGGGGCTGTTTAAATATCCCAGTCACGTGGGCCATGATGCGGGAAATTGAAGCTTGCAGGAGATACTGGCACCCCATACGGAGGCCTGTACCTCAGAAAGCAGGGGGTCCCGGGACCTGAAATTAATGCGTTTCAGCTCCGGAAACCCCCTGCTTCAATCTTATGTACTAAAAATAATGTGATCAGCTGTAAGAGCTGTGCGGAGAGACACAGAGAGAGGGACCACTGCTCTCTGATCTCTCGACGCAGCTCTTAGACTGGTGGCGGCCCGGTAGGAATAACACAGCAGGAGTCCAATTCAGAAGCAGGAAACCCCACTGCATTAATCCCTTCAGGGCAGCCAGCATTTTTAGGCTTTTGAGCATGGGGGAGCAGAAATCGGGCTCTGTTCATCAGCAGCTTCCTTGCATCTCTACTGGAGCATAAATACCACTACATCTGTATAAACAGTACATCACAGAGTTTCTATTAAAGTTACGTTCTTACAATATTTCCAATTGTCTTACTACAAGTTTATGTTCTCCAGAAAACTTGGATCTGATGGAGTTGTCCTCACACAGGTGAAGTAACATAACCCAGTACCAGCTCCCTTACTGTTGTCCTGAAGAGGTGTTCGTGCCAGTCCTGGAATCGTCATCCATTGCCGTGACCTACTTCTCAAACAATTTTCATGGGCACTGATTACCTGCAGCATCATTTATCCTCTCAACAGCAGCCAGCTAGATTGTACCGCTCTCATCAGCTGTAATTTATACATGTTTAAGGAATGTCAAAATACATTGTCTAGGTTGGCTTAGGTTGTTTGGATAAAACTAACTTTTCTAACGTCATGAATGCAAATATCCAGCACATTAGCGAATAAGGAAAATTGAAGATTTATTCTTCCCAATCGTTTTCTTTCCTCAAGCCGTCCATGGCAGCCGACACAAAGGGATTAAGCCCTCTCTTCAGCTGAAAAGGAGAGGTAAAAATGTGCTAGCTACACCTTTTTATATAAGGCCTCTCCTTTCCATCAACAGCTTATGGTTGTCCCCCAAGCTGAAATAAAACGCTAGACTCCCTGCACAAGCAGACAATACACAACAGGGTGGAAAGAAATCATGCCATGGAGGTCTCGAGGAAATTTTTTTATCAGTAACAAGAATTCTTCAGTTTTTCTCTTTGCCCTCCATGGAAGTCAGATGAGAGTGGGAAGTACCAAAGCAGGCCCCTGGGATAGAGTAACAAAAAAAGAATATACATGTAACATGGTCTGTATCTTCTGGCCTATCTCTCCTCCCTGTCATGTAACTCCTAGCAGTGTAGGCTATGACAGTTTAATCTATGGGATTTTTGACCCCCTTTATGCCCTTTTTATGAGTGACTGAAGTGTGGTGGTGACTCATGGTCTCTGTAAGCCTATCTGGTATAGGTATAGACCATGAGCCCGCCCCTTCTGGTTCCTCCTAGGAGGGAGTGGCAAATTTAGTCAGTCCTGCTCTGGAGGAGTAAGAGAGCAGTAGAGCTGTGAGTCTCTCCCATCGTGGGATGAGCGTGCTGATCCAACCCACAGATGCCCTATAAGATCACGGGCAATCACCATCCAGAGGCCTGAGACCTCTGAGACTCTGCACCTCTGTGAGGAAGAACTGCAGTGAATGACAGTCAATAAAGACACTCGTTCATTATACTCCTGTCTGATTGTCAGTCCCTGGGCAGGAGGGAGATGTGTGCAATAGTGGGGGCTGATCTCTGGACACCCTGGAGCCCACTGCAGCTGGAGGTGCTAAACACCAAGAGAAGAATTACAGAGAAAGAACCTAAGCCTTTTTCCTGATCTCCATACCAATGCAGATCCAACTCAGCTCTCCTGATCCTAACAGGTATCCGCACCACACACAGGTAGCAGAAGCTGCGTATCTCCCACTGGGGGGGGGGGGATAGGCGAGGGGGAGCAGTGCTACATACATATAGCATATACACATATATATATACACACACACACACACATATTCATTAATTACAGCCTGCAAAACATTGCTGCCAAATTTAGCTTGTGTAGAATCTTGTGAATGTGTGTGCTGTAGACTATACTGTGGCCTTACTTAGCATTAAGTGCCCACGATGCAGTTACTGCTCCAGTAAAATGAATCTTCAAAATGTTTGGTGCTTCAAAGCCTCTTTGAGTATAAGCATTTCTAATACACGCTTTAATCCAAGTAGCAATGGTGCCTTTTAATGCTGGTGACCTTTTTTTTGCCCTCTGTGATTATTAATAATATTTGTAGGTTTTCCTGACATCTTTAATTTTGTCTATGTAAAGTTTGGTTAATCTTACTAAATCAAGAGTATTCAATTTCTTCTAGTTGGCGTTAGCTGGATTTGGACAAAAAGATGACAAAATTATTTCCTCATTCAGATGAAACTTGGACACTATTTTAGTAACAAATGTTGGATCCGTCATGAGGACTTCGTTATCCAAGTGCATGACTGCAAATGGTTCCACTGTTGATACAGCATGGATTGCACTCACTCTCCTAGTGGATGTGATTGCAATTAGAAAAGCCAATTTACTGGTTAGACATTTTAGGGTTGAACTTTCAATTAGTTTCAAAAGGTGTGTCCATGAATGCTCCCAGTACTAGGTTTAGGTACCAGGGTTGCAGAAATGATTTAAACTAGAGGCCTTCGTTTCCTAATTGCTTGAAAAAAGTATAACTAGACCAATCTTTACAAGAGGTTTGTGAAGTAGGACTTTCAGTGCTGCCCCCCCTGTACCATCAAAGAACTAAGAGAAAAATCCTTATCACAACCTTTTTTAAGAGACCCCAAAATAGCGGTGATAGCCACAACTCTCCATTTGCTTAGGTTTGCAATAGGAGAGAAATTTGTTCCAGTTCCTAAGATATACTTTAGAAGTAGAAGATTTCCTGGCCTTCAATAAAATAGTAAATCTTGCGGGGACAGAGATCGCTCAATCTGCCAAAAAAGAGGCCAGATCAAAATCTATATTTAGGCCATGGGGTGACAGGGTCCTCAAAGTATAGATCCAAAAGGTCTCCCTTTTCGATAAATAATTGAGTCTATCACCCCCTCTCCAATTGGCTTTTGGGCACTCTATGCCCCTACAGATAAGTCCCTCTGGGTTCTGGTTGTGTTTGATTTTAAAGTGGTTGGAGACACTGTTCAGACCGCATTCAAGTTGCTTTCACAGCCGCGATTGATGTGTTTATTGATAATGGTTCGGATTTAATTGGTTGCGATTTTTCGCGTGTCCGCCAGATGGCAGATATTCATGAATTGTAATGCGCATGCGCTTCAGTAATGTGTCGACTTGCAGGTGTTTCTTTTAATACCACAGTGGTCTATTGTAAATTGGCCTTGGGACTGAAGGAAGAGGTTACAATAATGTATCAATTTAGGCTTTTCATATTAAAGAAAGACAAGCATCAGTTTCTGGTCTGGTTATTGTCCAGAGATTCCCGCCATGAGTGCAGAAGTGCAGCCCGTGTTCCAAAAACCCGACAGAACGTACGCTTATTTAATATGGCCACGATTAATGCAACAGATAAGATGGCAACAGTTGTTCAAATTTAACAGTATTCTATCGAAAACTCTGACTTTTACACATTTTCGCCAGATCCTCATGTGTGCAATAAGGAAAAAGTTACGTAGCGATCCATGTTTTTTTCGTATTGATCCCGATTATATTGGAGGGTATTGGTGTGTATCACTGGGTTTTTCCTGTATCTATGATCATGCATGAGTCATTAACGTATAAATACACCATCCATTTTGTGGATTCACTGCACATTGAATACACATCGACTAAACATCGAATATACATTCTTGTGTTAGTATTTCTTTCTACTCGCAGCAATGCCTGTTAAAAAGATTTCAAAGGATCTCAGCATGAGAATTAAGGAGATGTACACGAGCGGACACCGAATTGCAGATATCCAATGCTGGTTAGCTGCTTCTGGCCTCGTTGTGCCATCAACCACCATGTGCTATCATGCACACGGAAAAACCAAACAACGCACAAGGACACCAACGGTAACTAATGCATAAGTATATTTATATAACAACAGTATATATATTGTTTATATTGCTGCATATTAATAGAACAATATATTGTATAGATCTCTCTAATTTTATAGTTATTTCGGTATGTTTATATAACAGTATATATATTGTTTATATTGCTGCATATTAATAGAACAATATATTGTGTAGATCTCTCTAATTTTATAGTTATTTCGGTATATTTATATAACAGTATATATATTGTTTATATTGCTGCATATTGATAGACCAATATATTGTGTAGATCTATCTAATTTTATAGTTATTTCGGTATATTTATATAACAACAGTATATATTGTTTATATTGCTGCATATTAATAGAACAATATATTGTGTAGATCTCTCTAATTGTATACTATTTTTACTGCAAAGCATGTGCTGTGCTTGTGGCCTACTGCACTGTAACTTACCGGATTGTTGTTTTTCTGTACATTGTAGGGAGACAACTCTTCTGGTCGACAAAATAAGTGAAGAGAATGATGAGAAGAGTGCATTAAGGGTCAAATACACTCTGCAGCAAAATCACAATCTCACTGTATCCGAGACCAGCATAAAGAAGATGAGACGAAGAATTGGATGGAAATATGGACGTGTGAGGTTAGTACTGGACAGTACAGGAGGTAAAAGTGTTGTTTAAGAAACTGTACTGTACCTCTAAAATAATTTATTCCTTGTCATTACAGAGCGTACCCTATGATAAGGGACGTTAACAAAATCAAGAGAGTGGTCCAGGCCCAGGCATGGATCGACAGTGGAGAAACTTTCCAGGATTGCATCTTCACTGACCAGTCTACTGTTTCGCTGGAGAGATTTGCCACCTTTGCATTCCACAAAAAAGGTCGCATATCTATGAAGCCGCGTCCAAAACACCCAGTGAAGATGCATGTGTGAGGTGCCATCTCTAGGCGTGGACCAGGATGCATCGTCATCTTTGAAGGTACAGTAAAATGTATGTCACACGCTTTTGCCTTACACACTGTACTGTACTAGTGTGCAGTTTTTTGAGCACTTTTCTTTTCTTGTTATAGGAATCATGAATAAAGCTTTCTTCCAAGACAAAATTGTGCCTGAGTTTGTGGAATACATCACACGTGAGTTCAAGGATGGTCACTGTTTCTACCAGGACAACGATCCAAAGCACACCGCGTCAACAGCGCATATCCTTGAGCACGGTATCAACTGGATGAAGATGCCAGCGGAGTAAGTGCGGTAACCGTGTCTCATTTTTTCCCACTGTTTTTACTGTGTACTGTATCTCTTAAACTAATTGTCCTTTTTTCCCCCTCCAATGACAGATCGCCAGACTTCAATCCTATCGAAATGGTCTGGCATCAGCTGAAGGATCATATCCGAAAAGTCGAGAAACCCTCCAAAAAGTTTGAGTTGGCGCAGGGCATACTGAGTTTTTGGAACGATGTACTCACCGTGGAACGATGCAATAAATATATTGACCATATTGCGACTGTTGCCCATTGTGATCGTGCGTAATGGGCAAGCATCAGGAAGGTAGTATGGTATAATACTGTACTGTAGTATTGTAAGTACAGTATGATACAGGTAAGTATGGCACACATTTTTTCTTTCCTAGTAGTCAGAGTATACAGTAGTTCCAGTATAGACTAGTTTGACAGTACTAAATGCATACTGTAGTCCAATATGGAGAAGCTATACAGTAAACAATGCCATAATACAGTATGCACCTAACTGCTCAATTTTTTCTTTCCAGAGAGAGCAGCACCAGACATCTGGTTACAAAGTGTTTAACAGTAGTCAGAGTATACAGTAGTTCCAGTATAGACTTGTTTGACGGTACAACACAGCACACAATGCCATAATACAGTATGCACATAACTGCACTAATTTTTTGTTTTCTTGTCTTTTCAGAAAAAAAGGATGGACTGGGGGAGAGGGGGGCTATCGTGTACAGTCTGTGAACTGTTTGTACAGTTAAGTGTACAGTATCTAAACTGCAGTCATGATGTACACAAAACCTCTCCTCTCTTAATGAACTACTGTACTGTACACAGAATGAGGAAGAAGATAAAGACGGAAAAAAATATATTACTATATATATATATATATTATATATTAATTAATATTATTATCAATGTGCACTAGTCATGATTATCCACCGGCCGGCCCTCAATTTCCAACTGACAGAAGAACTTAATAAAGACTGCATTATGATATTATTCATGATTATTTTTATATTTGTTTTTTTTGTTCCTGATAAAATAAAATAAATATTTATTTACATTCATGATAATCATAATCATTGACAACAACCCCCTCCCCCCCACACACCTACACCAAAGAAAAAGAAAGAATGACAAAAAGTGGTAATTTACTGCATCAACAGCATTAATCAGTTAATGTTTTTTTAACTCATAGAGAGGTGATGCTCGGCTAGGGACGGATTAAAAACACAATGGCAAGCGTTTTATATTTGTTTTTTTTTGTTCCTGATAAAATAAATATTTATTTACATTCATGATAATCATAATCATTGACAACAACCCCCCCCCCAAAGAAAAAGAAAGAATGACAAAACAACATGAATCAGTTAATTGTTTTTTTAACTCTCAATTCTCACAGTGCTGTGCAAATCAGATTTACATATCAAATTCGAGAAGGGATTTTCCAAAGCGTTACCGTAAACAAAGCATCAAAGGGTTGGGGGGGGGGGGGTTGGGTGAGTCATGCGCAGTAATCAGCTAGCTCCCATCTCAAAGAGGATTACACGCAGGTGCATAGAGAGGTGATGCTCGGCTAGGAACGGATTAAAAACACAAGGACAAGCTTCAGAAACTGAATGACTCTGTAGATAAGAGTTTCAAATCCTTGAGCGAGCCTTGTGTGTGGGGGAGGGGGGTACAGGGTACAGCAGCATGAATGATTAGCTCTACTGCAGTTCAAAGAAATGGCATATTTTCAAAAGGCAGGTCATCATAATAATTTGAGCCCTACACCCCCAAATACAGTACATAAAAAGCACACAAATCAACCATGTGCAGTCAAACGCACAGTGTCGCAGTCAAAAGCTACAGCACAGATTGAATATCATAATATCAAGATGGTTTATGCAGGCTTGTGTGGAGAAAATAAAAATAAAAAAATGAGGAGAAAAAAAAAATATTTTTTTTTTTTGGTCAGTCACTCAAGCAAGCAGTGGTGAACTTTCAAACGCATGCGCAGTAATCATCAGCTATCAAGCAGGAATGTGATTGAAACCAGAAAGACACACATTCAAAGGAATGGTGTGGGAGAGGTGTACTGCACTGTAGATAAGATAAGAAGTTACTTGCAGTAAATTATCCTGTGTGTGTGCGGGGGCAAGCGAGGGCAGAGCGCTGTACTGTATATGCCGAAATGTGACACTGTTACAGCACACGCCTATGCATTTCAACAATTTTCAAATGAGACATACAGCACTGCACATGCATGTATAAATATGCAAATTTACAATTACTGCGCGCGCACACGCAGACTGTGTACTGACGTAGGTTGAACTGTTAAAGTACTGTATTAGACTTCCAAGACAACAGCTCGCGAATGCCCCCCTGAGTTTTTAGACGGTATTGCAGTATTGCAGACAGCGATAATAAAATGCTAATATTACGAGCGCTAAAATAACGCAATTCACTCCGGACCAAAAAAAAACGCATCTGCCTACGATTATTAGAGCGCCGCGGATCCGGCTTCATTAGAATAAAGGCGTCCGCCACTGTATATATATATGTAACTGTTTTTCTGGACCCCCCTTGACCCACCCAATCTCAGATTGGCCCCTGTGGTCTAACCGGTCCCCATTACATGCATGTATGTTGTGGTGCACCTGCTGGCGTACAGGACTGAGTCTCCCGCATGATGGTAGTGGGGATATCAGCATGACAGGCATCTGAGGTAGTGTATATTGAGTCCTACTCACATCTGATGCAGCGCCTCCACCTCATCAGTATCTCTGCGGCCGCAGGGGGATGTATCTGATAAGGACCTCCTCTGTGGTGCCTCCTTCTGTGCAATGAATCCACATTCACACAGAAGGGTTGCGGTGAACATGGGAACATGGGCCCTCATTGTGGCCAACACTTAGCCGTTCATCTTTGGGATGACCATCTTCTGGAAGGTTCCTTCTGCTCCTAACTAAATTGGTGGTCCACCTCTCCCATTAAGGGAGACCACAACTGTGCCAGGTCCCTGGACACAGTGTGTAAGCAGCTTGTCTCTCTGCCACTTCAGCTGCACAGCCCCTTGCTCTTGCATCAGACACTGCACTGTCTGGCTCTGCTCTGACACACTGCAACAGTGTTGCAGACACTCCACATGGCTCTGACTGACTAACTTTAGGAAGTGCTGTGCAATATATGTGCTTCCAGAAACAACCGACCTCTGTCACTAATAGTGGACCAAAGCATGCTGTCACTTCCTTGGCTACTATCTTACATAGCAACCCTGCCCTTTTAACAGGAGTTACTGCACAGCATGAGGGAGATATGTACACCAATTTTACACATGGCTACATACTGCACCGACACACTTTATTCGAGCAAATACCCAGTATGTACCTGGCAGATACCTGGAATGCGCCGCTCCTCACCTCTGACAAGCCCCGTTGCGTTTGCCTTCCCAGCCTGGGTTCATGCCTGGCTGACGGGCGGCTGATCTGTTAAATGATAATGATTAGGATTTAATAGGCTGCAATGCTTCGCGTGTCTACCAGATGGCATAAATTCATGAATTGTAATGCAGTATATATATATATATATATATATATATATATATATATATATATATACTGTGCAGTATTGCAGCCAGCGGGAATAAAATGCTTCAATCCCTGCCTGGAAAATACCTCAATGCACTCGGGCAGAAAACAGTCACAAACCTCAATACACCCGGGTATACCCGAATTCGTGGGACTAGCCGAGCTCGAATAAAGTGTGTCGCCAGTGTATATAAAGAAACAAATTTCAGCTTGCACTCAATGTACTCAAAAACATCAACAGGTGCCAGTCTCTAATAATAATAATAGAACAACATTACCATTCTCACGTCCGGTAAAGGAAGACTGCACTCAGATCAGTAAAGGCAAAAAAGTCTGTATTAGGCATCAATACAAAATGAACAGGCCGCCCAATCCGACGTTTTGGTTCCGGAGTGGAACCTTTCTCAAGGGGGGTGCAAAGACAGACTGACACACAGACATACATATACCCTCACCACGTGACCAAATACCTGTGCTCAATTACATGTTGACTGCTACACCCATAGGAGTATAACATTCGGTGCTCAGGCTGTATAGCCACCATCTTGGAGGGGGGATCTAATGAGGCTAAGAACTATTAACCCTGCATATTCCCAAAGGCGTCCATGACGTGTATATAATATATATATATATATATATATATATATATATATATATATATATATATATATATATATATATATATATATTCTTCACTTTCTGGGGAAGGATCTCAGTCAAATTTATTTAGTTTCTTGGCCATAAGCTCTCTTTCTGTATCTTCTATTGTTTTTTTTTTTTTTTTTTAACTTGTATTTTTTTATTTTTGTGAAAATACAGCATATATACATTTTATTTCCAGTACTGTGACATGCATTATTCATATCTCTTATGTATAACAGCTGAGCGCAAACATTGTCATCAAAACATAGTTATAAGTATTGACATAATCTTAAATAATAAATAATCATAAAGTAAAGTTAGGTGGGGGGGGGAGGGGAAGAGGGTGGGAGGGGGAGGGAGGACGGGATGCCGCGACTCTGCTCATCGCCTCCGAGACCGATGTCTAGTTTAATTTGTTGCTGCTGGGTGGGCTACTCCATCACCGGAGAACGCATCTAGCTACTATTAAAGCAAAACGGTGGAACTCTCCACCCCAGGGATGTCTGTCTGGGCCAGCCAAGGCGTCCAGACGTTTAGGAAATTTTCGCCAGTGTCATTGACTAAACTTGTCAATTTTTCCATCTGGCATATGAACCAAATTTTGTTCCGAATTTTGGGGATAACAGGAATTTCACTTTGTTTCCATAATGCTGCGATCTCGCACCGCACGGCTGTAGCAAAATGAGCTATTAGTTTAAGAGTTGCCTTTGAGAAGCCCTGTCGTGCTCTTCCCAAAAGGAAGAGCCCGGGGTCAAATGGGATGTCGAGGCCTAAAAGCCTCTGAAGCCAATTGATGATTTTTTTCCATAGTGGACTCAGCCGGGGGCAGGACCACAGCATATGTAACAGATCAGCGGGTTCTCCACACTGTCTAGGACAGAGCGGAGAACTACCGTGTACAAATTTGGATAGTCTAAGCGGGGTGAGGTACCACCTCATTAGGACCTTATATGCGTTCTCCTTTAATGTTGTGCAAATCGAGCTCTTAGCAGCTGTTGTTGCTATTTGTGTCCACTCGTCTAAATCTAGGGTCTCCCCTAAGTCTGTTTCCCATTTTAGCATGTAGCCTAGTTTGTGGGTGACTTTAATTCCAGAACCGATCACTTCTCTATACATCTGCGATGTGAGTCCCTTCGTATTAGTCTCATTCAGACAGAGCTTTTCGAAAGTTGTCAATGGTGGATATGGGGTTGAGTTGTTGTAAAAGGCTCTGATCTGGAGGTAACTATAGAATTCTGATTGTGGGATATTTTTCTCTTCTCTAATTTGTGCAAATGATATGAGTTTGTTGTCCACCACCAGATCTTGTAATCTCATAATATTATGCTGTTTCCAAATTTGAAAGTTAGCGCTAGGCATACCCGGAGCAAAGTGTGGGTTACCCCATAGGGTTGTCATCAGGGATTTTTTGGACGTAAGTCCGCATCGAAATTTGATAACATCCCAGATTGCTAATGAGTTGGTCATTGAGGATAGCGGCTGAAGTATAGCGGATTTTCTTGCTATTTTTGGAGTCCATAATAGGTTGCTTAGTTCCAATGGGGAACAGGCTTTGCTTTCCAATGCGACCCATCGCTTCAAATCAGGGTTTGTTTGCCATTGGGAGAGTTGACATAATTGGGCCGCTCGATAGTATGAAATTAAGCAAGGTACTGCTAAGCCCCCTTCTGTTGGGTGTTTCATTAGGATCTGACTATTTATTCTAGGTTTTTTGCCTCCCCAAATAAATGTAAAAATGGCGGATTGTAGATCTCTAATTTCCTTCAAATTTAACGGTACTGGGAGGGTTTGGAATAAGTATAAGATGCGTGGGAGAACATTCATTTTTATGCTATATATTTTTCCTATCCAAGAGATATTGAATTTCGCCCACCTTCTTATATCCTCCTTCAGTGCTTTAATTAATTTGGGATAGTTTGCTTTATAAATTGATTTATATTCACTTGTAATAAATACCCCTAAGTATTTAATTGCCTTAGGTTGCCAGCGAAAGTTGAAGTTTAAAGAGATCAGTTTTTCTTCTGGTTTTGGAATGGTAACGTTCAGGGCTTCTGACTTTGACTGGTTTATTTTAAATCCTGAAATTTTGTTGAACTTATCTAATAGGCTGAAGAGGTTAGGGAGGGAGGTGAGTGGTTTAGACAAGACCATTAGCACATCGTCAGCATAGAGGGCTATTTTGTGGGATTGATTATCTAATTTGAGACCGGAAATATCCGGATTCTCTCTCACATGTGCCGCTAACGGTTCCATGCACATGGCAAAGAGTAAGGGCGAGAGGGGGCAACCCTGTCTCGTGCCACTCTTGATCTTAAATATGTCCGAGGGGTAGCCTTGGTGCATCACTTTGGCTGTCGGACCAGTGTACAGCGCCATAATAGCTGATATTAATTTATTCTCGAAACCAAATGCTCCAAGTGTAGCTTTTAAGTATGCCCAGTCGATCCTATCAAAGGCCTTTTCTGCATCTAGACTTAACACCATAATTTTTACTTTTTGCGATTTGGCTACTTCTAGCAGATCAACGATTCGACGGATATTATCTCCCGCTTGTCTATCTTTAATGAATCCGACTTGATCTGGGTGTATTAGTCTAGGTAGGATCTGACTTAATCTATTGGCAATCAATTTAGCATAGATTTTAATGTCCGTGTTGATAAGCGAGATAGGTCTATAACTTTTACAATCTAATGGGTCTTTGCCAGATTTATGAATTACGGAGATTGACGCTTGGAGCATGTTTTCGGGGAAGGGTTGTCCTGCCAAAACCGCGTTGAACATTTTGAGCAGGTATGGGGCCAAAATTTTGCTGAATTTTTTATAATAGAGGCCCGAGAAGCCATCTGGACCCGGGGCCTTCGAGGTCTTAAGGTTGTCTATAACTAGATCTAGCTCTTCTATGGTAAAGTCGAGACTCAGTCGCCCTCTCTCCTCAACCGTCAGCTTTGGTAGTTTTGAACTCGAGAGAAATGACTCACGAGATCGTTCGGTATTTTGGTTATGTACTATTTTATCCCCATTATATAGTTTCTCATAGAATGACTTGAATTCTTCAACAATTACAGATGGATTGCCAGAGATAGAGCCCGAGGATCTTTTAATGGCTTGTATACTATAATTAGGGGGTCTGTCTCTCAGTTTGTTGGCGAGCATAGTATCTGGCTTATTTGCTTTATCGAAAAATTTCCTCTTTGACCAATTCAGGGACATATCAGCCTGGGATGTTAATAGAAGATTTATTTCTATTTTGGCATCTCTTATTGGTTTGAGTAGGTTGGGGTTATTGGATTGTTTATGTTTGTCTTCTAGGGTTTTCAATTTAGGTTGTAGTAAATTTAACTTGTATTCACGTTCTCTCTTTTTTCTAGACGCTATACTAATAAGTGTGCCCCTGAGCGTGGCTTTATGAGCCTCCCATAGGGATAGATAGGAGTCTACTGAACCATCGTTCAGTTGGAAAAATTGCTCTATTTTGTTGGCCACTAATTGAGCGGTGAAAGGGTTCTTTAATAGGGCTTCATTAAGTTTCCAGTTTGCTCTAGGTCTGTCCAGAATTAGCTGGGTGCACCGTAGCTCTATAGGCGCATGATCTGACCATGAAATATCATGGATCCCTGTATGGGAGATCTGCGGGACCAGTCTGCTAGAGATAAAGAAGTAATCGATTCTGCTATAAGTTGAATGCGGGTGGGAGAAGAAGGTATAATCCCTGTCGTGGGGGTGTTGTTCCCGCCATATGTCTAGCAGTTGGTTTTTTGCTAGACCCCTACGTAGGGCCTTTGGGATAGCCTTTGGGTAACGCTGAGTTTGATGTGACCTATCGAGCTTGGGATTTAGAGCTAGGTTAAAGTCTCCTGCTACAATTATGGGACCCTTGGCAGTTGTATGTAGTTTATTGAAAAAGGTCGTGAAGAATTGTGGCTCTTGGATATTGGGGGCATACAGTGTTGCCAATGTTAGTGGTTGATTATTTAGGGTGCCTATTAGGATTAGGTATCTGCCTTCCTTATCTTTGAGGGTTTTCTCTAGATGGAAAGGGCATTTATTGTGAAAGATGATGGCTACTCCTCGTTTTTTTGTAGTAGACGAGGAGGTATAGAATTGTCGGAAGTGTTTGTCCAGGTATTTTGGAGTGTTCTTAGAGCTAAAGTGTGTTTCCTGGATTAGGATAATGTCCGCCTGCTTTCTTTGATAGTCAGTACAAGCTACCTTTCTCTTGTTTGGGCTATTGAGGCCTTTTACATTGTGAGATAATATAGTCAGCCCCATGGTAAGATGTATTGGAGGGCTAGTGTAAGTGGGATCTGTGTGTTATATAGAGTGGTGGGGTGTGGTACCTGTACATCCAGTGTCTTTGGAGCGAGTGTGTTGCAGAGGCGGTCATTGATTTCGGACAGATGTCGCGGCATTCCGGTGGGGAGGGGAGGGGGAGGAAAGGAGACAAAAAACATTAGTAACATAAACAACAGTGGAGAACCAATAAGGGTCAAAGACTCTTGTGGATCTCTTGCCTTTGGGAGGGCAAATTGCCAGCAATTATCTGCACAGCCTGTGCAGTTGCCCCTGGAGTTTGGGGCATGCTCCTCCCAGAGGACTTTGTGGCTTGTCCTATAATAAGCTAGGACATGCCATGTCGGCTTCATGACGATAGCCAGGGAAGGGAGAAGACTCCCCCTCGACTTTTGTGGATGAAAATACAACTAGCGTGAACTTTGCATAACAACAATTTTTTTTTTTTTCCCATTATTTTAATTTTATTTTTTATATGGGGATAAGGTAACCCAGAGACCAGCCAGGCGGACGCTACGGTGGATGTCTGCATTAAGGGGACAGCTACCTGTCAGGAGAGTAGTTCCTCATAGGGAGGGATTTATACTAGGGGGGTCTCAGCTGTGGGATCAGTGCTCTTACGATGCTAAGAAGGGCATTGATAATGTGGAGATCACTAGTTAGCACCTCTAGCTCACAGTCCCTCCCTTGCTTGTCTTCCCCAGGTATCGCACAATATATATATAATACAGGCGGCAGGGGGGGGGAGGGGGCGACCCATGACTCTCTTTCTATATAGTGGCGGTCATACCCCGTGTCCCGTCGCCCCCACCCCACCCAACCCCTCCGATAAACACTGACCCACCCCCCCATCACATTGGGTGTTCTGTGCCACTATGCCCATGGGTGTGCACATTCCCCCCAGGACTAACGGGAAGTCCTTTGTGATGACGCCTCCATGACGCCGCAGGATCAGCTGTCCACACCGAGGGGTGAGTTGGGCGTGGATATGGGGGGAGAAGCGGCCGCCAGATGCGTCAACCGCATATATCGGGACTCTTTAGTGTGCCCCCTGTAGGGAGTGGGGGGTGCCCCCGTCATCTGTGTCTCCCTCCTCTGCAGTGCTGCATGGACCCTTCAAGATGGCTGCTGGCCGCCTCCGAGTGCAGAGCGCTTCCGCGGGGGTAGCAAGATGGCCGCCGTCTCAAACCAAACTTTTGAAGGTCCCAACTTTATGGACAACGTGGATGGACAAACGAGCAGTCCAGTGGTCGTGCCGCTTTAAGGCTCAACTGTTTGTTGCCGGACCTCAGTTAAGGGCCATATCCCGTGACTTGCTGCGTTGGCGAGTCACTCGGTTCCAGCCCGGCTCCGGGGAGGCTGTTTCTGCGACTTGCAGGTGCGTAATTTGTTCCTTGAGGCCCAGCTTCACTAGAAAGCGGTCTTGGTCTTCAGGGGAGCGTAGTATGTGTGCGGCTCCATTCTTTAGGACCTGGAGACCGAAGGGGAATACCCACCGGTACCTGATCCCCTTGTCTCGAAGGAGTCTGGTGACCGGGCCAATGGCTTTGCGCTTAAGCAGGGTAGTCGGTGAGAGGTCCTGGAAAATCAGGAGTTTGATCCCCTCAAACTCCACGGATCCCTTTGCGCGTGCGATTTGGCAGACTGCTTCTTTAATTCTAAAAAAGTGTAGCCTTGCGATGATGTCTCTCGGGGGATCGTTTGGCTGGGGCTTGGACCTGAGGGCCCTGTGACATCTGTCAAGATGGAGATCCGCTTCAGGCCTGTCAGGGAACAGGCTTGTCAGCCATTTTGTGAGGAACTCCTCCGGATCAGCGATCTCCTCAGGGACTCCTCTCACCCTGATGTTGTTGCGCCGATCGCGGTTTTCGGCATCTTCTTGTTTAAGCGCAAGTTCATTTATTTGTGCCTGCAAGTTTGTGGTCACTTTTTCAGTTTTGCGGACCGCTTTGATCGTTGAATCTAGCCGCGTCTCTACTTCGTCGGTTCTGGCGCCAATTCCGGCAATGTCTCTGCGAAGATCAGAGAGTTCAGAGTGTAAGTGAGATTTTAGTTCATCACAGAACTCTCTCATGATCCTGCGTGTCATAGCTTCCGTGGACCGGGGTTCTGATTGTTCCATAGGCGGATCATCCTCAGAATCAGAAGTGACATGCGGTGGTGAGGGTCCCATTCTGTGGGTGCGGGCCGGATCAGTTTTATTAAAGTAGGTAGTGAGAACTGCCTTGGTTTTGCCCGATTTTGTTTTGGCTTGCATCTCTGTATGCTCCTATCGTGATTTAATCCCGTTTTGTGGCGTTCACGCTAGTTTTAGTGCACTTTAAATGCTTCTAATCTGGCGAGGGGGAAGGAGCTCTTCACTCACGCATCCATTCCCTTAGCCTTCGCGCATGCGCCTTCATTTCTTTATTTTTTAATCGTAGGTAGCCAAGCATTGGGGAGCTCCAACGTCAGGGGAGGTTTTTCTGCACAGTGGCTGTATATATATATATTTTTTTCTTTTTTTTTTATTGTGAAGATTAGGGCTGGGGAGAGTGTGTTGGAATACAACTCAGAGCCCTGTTTTTCAGCTTTTTTGTGGTGCATATGCTTGTGTGTTACTCAGGCTGGTTAGTTTTTGTGTTTTGGTGTTTTTTATTTATTTATGTGCCTGGGGGGAGATATACCTTTAAATCCAACCTGCGGCGGCCATCTTGGATTTCGCCGACACGCAGGCTGGAACGCAGAGATCCAGGCAGCTCCGATCCTGCTGTAGCAGCTGTTCTCAGCCCCCCTCCGCACCACAACAGTGCAGGCAGATCGATGGCAGCACAGGGAGGCCGGGGGGAATAGCAGGAAGGCGCGCTGGTCAGATTTTCTGCCGGCCGGGAGAGGTAAGGGCTGCGTGCAGCTACAGAGCCATGGCGGCCATGTTAATTAGCCTCCAGTCGCACCCGAGCCCTCCGCCACCACCGCAGACCCCACAGGTAGTCTCAGTCCCCAGTAGGGACGGCAGGAGGTGTGGGGGGTGGGGGGGGAGCGCAGGACGGCAGGAGGTGTGGGGGGTGGGGGGGGAGCGCAGGACCACGGAGCAGGAAGGCGCGCTCTGACGGACCGCTGGCCGGGGGAAGGTATGACCGGTACTCAGCTCTCTCTCCCTCACAGAGCAATGGCAGCCATTTTGGGTGCCATGTCCCGCTGATAGTCTGCTGGCTACTCCCTCACTTCTTCCTCCAGAGCGCGCAGGGGGAGATATGCTCAGGCGGGGGACAGGCTGCAGCACTCGTGAGGAAGGGCGATCAGGCCCCGGGGGACCGAGGCTCAGGTGTGGGTACAGCTCGCAGCACCCGTGAGCCCCCTAGGTGTAATGGCGCCGAGTGACAGGGGTGTGCAGCGCTCGGGAATAGGGAGACAGGCTTGGCAGTTGACAGCTCTGCTACAGCCGAGACCCATGGGAGGAGGGGTGTCCAGGAAGAGAGATTTTCCTAATTTGGGTTGACAGGAGTGGGAGGCAGACCAGGTTCCAATTTAATTGTTTAAAGGGGGGTTGGGGGGACAGATCTGCGAGTCAGCTCGCCTGTGTATTCTCCAGGGTCTCAAGAGGAGAGGGCAGAATCCAACTCACGTTTTTTCAGCTCTGTTCTTATACTCTTCTGTTCTGTGATAAAGTCAAATATGTTGTACTTTGCATCTGTGTGTGAGTGCCTGATTTTATGGTTTTATTGAGTGCCTGTTTATCCGT
This sequence comes from Ascaphus truei, assembly GCF_040206685.1. Classification (NCBI taxonomy): domain Eukaryota; kingdom Metazoa; phylum Chordata; class Amphibia; order Anura; family Ascaphidae; genus Ascaphus; species Ascaphus truei. The sequence continues at coordinate 70,093,452 of NC_134486.1, forward strand.
TTGATACTGCAGGGCCTCGTGTCTCTTCGGCCTACAGTAGGTTTACATGCAGCCACACCATCTAGGCCCCATAAGTGGGTAATTTCCCCAAATATAGTCCGATTTGATCAAGTCTCAGCTTGTGGTGATCCCCAGCTCTACTACACTCTAAATCTGTGTCTTTTTTGGTAATTAGAGCGACGATGCCCTGTGATGGATAAAGCTTGCGGTTTTGCTATCCAGGAGCTTAAGCACTACACGTCCATCTTGCCTGAGCTCCAAGCCACGCCCATCTTCTATTGTTTTTAACAAAATACAATCAAAGTCCTTGACTCTCTCAATATCTTTACATTTATGAAGTTGGTCTTGCAAATCTTTAATTTGAATCTCCAAAGGTTCATTTTCTTCCCTCTTTTCCTGGATTATAAAGTCCATCAAATTAAAGGAACAGGTGTTGAGGACAATAATCCACTATTCTTCAAAATCTTTACTCTGGAAATGAAATGTTGGCGATTTCTTGACTCTCAAGCCCCAGGGAATACTATTGCTTTTAATATAATTCTCAAGGGTCACTATGTCGCACCAGATTCTAGTGTTAAGGATCAATAATATCTCCAATTTTTGAAAATGGATTTTTAGATCTAAAACATCATTTGATTCTACATCCACAATATTATCAAACACTTGGAGAGCTTTTTTATTTCTTGAGGAATCATCGCGGTACAGTAGATGCAAGCATAAGCTGTAGGTGAACTCAAGTCCTGTTCCTGTGAACTGGCTGTGTCTTCCATTTTAAATGTGGACCAACAACTACCACATTAGGTTTTCTATAATCAGATAAATCTACGAAAAAAAGAGAGCAACTTGACCCACTCCATACAAAAGAAAGAAGAACTCTTAAACAAAATTCATAACGTCATTAATTTATCAGGAATAGAGTTGTCAGCAGAGGAGATTTAGTTCCTAAATAAAGGTCTTAAATATGCGCTAACTATTGACTTCGATCTGTTCTGTACAGCTATCGATGTCCATAAGTTTGTTCGCAAACTGACATGGAATTTTTTTTTTCATCAAGGTACTAATTCTGAGAGCGAGTCTCCTATGATAGACAACTCTGTGACTATTCCTGAGGAAGATTCTAATCCTTTATTATCTTTTTCCCCAGGTTACCGTCTCCCTCCCACGGACCGTCTGCATACCTTCAGGAAGCTTTGTGCCCTGAGGGATATGGACGATATTTGGGAGGAGCAAGGTTGACTGATGGATTGTTCTACTACTCCAGTATTTGGTGAACGGAAATCTAAACTCAAAGAAAGTTCAATTTTCTACCCCGTACATGCAAAGGGTCAATACATTACCATGTTTGAAAATTTAGTAATTAGATACCTGCGTATGTTGGCCCAAGCTTTCTCATTTTCTCCTTCCTACAATAATCAAGACAATTTGAATAGGGAAGAAAGGTTGGCTATTAAAACCCTACAAGATAACCACGCTTTAGTAATCAAGAATGCTGACAAGGGAGGGGCTGTGGTGGTTCAGAGTAGGACGGATTATCTCAAGGAGACTTACCGCCTATGTGGAGATGGTTCCTCCTATTCTGGCCTACCACACGACCCGACCGATACTGTATGTATTTGAAATCCTTATTGGATCTTGTAGAACTTGGTACTGTATAATTACAAATGTTCTCTTTAAAGAGCAAGTGGGGTTCATTGTCAACCTGAACCTGGTTATCCCCATCTAGGAAGATGAAGATATAAAGTGGTGCAGGAAGCACACAGGAGCCTTTTCTTCCGTCTCAGAAGGATGTGACGTCAGACGCCGGTTACCACGGACAGACCGAGGAGGTTTCACACTGAAAGACCAGACTCTCACCCCGCCTCAAAAGATACCTTTATGTGCCTACACTTGATGTACATATTGTGAATACATTTCTTACGTTTTTTACCTTATAAACCTGTGCCAATTGGTCCATACTATGGTCTTCCTTTGATATTTTTTACATGACTACAACTCTGAACAAGAACATACCTGAATATCTTCCAATCCTGCTTTCCTGATCAACGCTGATTTTTCATTATCCTGTTTAAACGCTGACTCTTCACTTACTTCTTGTAAGTAGAAGATTCATACGAGCCAAGATTTTAAAAAGCCAATCACTGTGTGATTTTATTACACTATTATTGTGTTTCTTTTTTGGGGTGTTCCTGATTATCGCTCCCTTCACATTTTGGATATCCCCATCTACCACCATCTCCCAAAGATCCATAAGACATTGGTCGACCCACCTGACTGACCAATAGTCTCTAGTATTGGATCTTTGAAGATGACATATTTTTACATGCCACACGTAGAACTTATCCGCATACATTACATTTGAAATCTTCTAGAAAGCATCCAAAGAAACAATCCACTCAATTTTATAGATCGATATCTGCAGCCATTCATTAGAAACTTACCATCCTTCATCCTAGACTCAGGGAATTTACTGAGACAGATACAAGACATTCAATGGAGTCAAGAATACATCTGGGTAAGTTTAGATGTTACCTTTCTCTACTCGATTATTAGACATGATCTGGGGATGACGGATGCACGCTATTTTATTGAGGGTCCAGAAAACTCACTGTTTAACACTATTTTCATATTAGAATCTATTTCTTTTGTTATTAACACACAATTATTTTTTGTTCAATCACAATTTGTATTTACAACTTAAAGGCACCGCAATGGGGATGAGTTTCGCCCCATCTTACACAAACTTATTTATGGGGTGGTGGGAAACAAACTTGATATAGTAGCATTAATCACTTTAGAGATAATATAATTTTTTTACAAACGCTTCATAGATGATTTAATTATTATTTGGAAGGGGATATTAACACTTTATATTCCTTTTTCAACTATATTAATAATAACACATGATTTAAGATTCACTTTTAATTATAATGTACAGCACGTGCACTTTCTGGATCTCCATTTGTATATAGATTTGAATCAGCAGAATCAAACAGATATATTTAGAAAGAAGAATTCAAGGAATTCGTTCCTAAGAGCAGACAGCTGCCACCCCAGGTCACTGATCCCTTGGATACCCAAAGGTCAGTTCCTCAGATTGAGGAGGAAATGTTCCACCTTAGATGGCTTCCTCACTCAATCTGGGGAATTGAAAAAAACGTTTTATAGAAAGGTGATATAAAACAGAAATATTTCAAAGGCCTTTGAAGAGGTATTAAGTCTTTATCGGGATTCTCTTTTAGGTTCCCAAGAGTCTGGAATGAGGGTAATTAAAGAGAGGAGGAAGATGGGGAAGCATTCATAAAGTTTCAATAGACCTTTGCTCTTATTATTATACTGTGATATGAACAATCAGGTCAAGTCAATCCTTCATAAACATTGGAGTTTATTGCATATGGACACTGGTTTAAGTGATTATATAAAATCAGGCCAAAGGTGCGTTTTTCGCAAAGCTAAAACGATAGCAGCTTATGTTTCACCAAGCGAAATCTCTGCTGTTAATTTACTGAGTCGTACTTTCTCCACCAAGGGCTCTTTTTGTTGTGGAGCCTGCAATGTTTGCAGGTACATGAAACCTTCCAGCTTTTTCTTTGCTAACAATCCAAATAAAAAATATAAAGTTAATAACTTTATTAATTGTAATTCTACATTCGTAATATATTTACCGACGACATGTGGATGCCAAAAATGATATGTTGGTAGGACAACATGAAACTTGAAAACAAGGATACAAGAACATATCAGATTAATTAGGAGGGGGACTTATTACATCCGGTTTCCAAACATTTTTGTGAATGTAAGGACGGAGGTATTGGGAACTATACATTTATGGGGATCGATAAAATCACACTAAAAGAACGTGGAGGGGACGTTATTAAACTTTTAGATCGTAGGAGGCTCAATGGATTTTCCTATTAAGGACAAGAGCCCCAGAGGGTTTAAATACAGAATGGAATCTGAGCCATTTCCTGAGATGATCTAGTGTTCCTTAGGATATTCCTCTTTTGAGTGTAGATAATTTAATTTATTGAGAAGGTCACAGGGGAGATGAATCACTTTCATTTGAATAGGATATATTTAAGTAATACTAAGATTGTTTAATGTTTATTAGACAAGCTATCCAATGTATTTCTCTTCCGTGATTCCTTTATGGATCTGTACACTTTTTTAAGTATACTTACCAAATCCCTGTCTATAGGGAGACAATGTTTCAATACAGTTATATCTAATTATATAAATGGTGGTGGGGACCATTTTCCTTATATGTACAGTTGGTTGATAGCTGATTGATCAATTGGTGCACTAATTTGCAGGTTGAGAAGAATGATAATTCTAAATCAATATATTTCTTATACATTGTATATACATCCTTAAATTTAACTCCATTGTTCGCTTTTCTGCTTTTCTGTATATATGTAATCTTTTGCTAAATTTTTCATCATTTTTTTCGTTGGTACTTTGTGATTTCTGAATTCCAATGTTCATATATTGCTCTCTAGTATACAGTAGTTGTTGTAGGATTTAATTATTCTTTATCATCTTATGAAATTATATTCATGTTCCTGTTTATGCCAGTGTCTAAGGAGGTATGGTCTGTTTCACAGGAATTGTATCTTTATGTTTTGTTTTTAAAATATTTTTTCCGTTTGATTTTGTATAGATTCTTCATAGGAATTGAATGTTCTCTATGTTGGTATCTTTATTCGGACACAGAACGGAACCTTGTTGATCTCTGTTTACATAGAAACGGGTGACGTGGGGTGGGCCGCTCTGGCTCGCGCGTGCGCATATGGTCTGTGGGCTCTTTTGTGGGCGGAGCAGGGTTTCCTGGTCTTGCCTTGTGTGCATGTGCGGGCTGGCATACGTCATCGCGTGTGCGTCTGGTGAGCCGGTCCTGCTCGCGCATGCGCTTTCGGCTTGTGAGCTCGATTGAGGGCGGATCGGGGGCTCCTGAGGTTTCCTTTCACAGGGGTTGGCTTGTCTTCTTGCGCGGGTTGCCGTGTGACGTCACGTGCACACGGGACCGTCAGGACACCATGACGTCACCTAGTTTTGGCACGAAACAGGGTTTTAAATTTTTTTTATTTAAGGTTTGTTTGTATATTCAATGTGGACTCCTTGATAAAGTGCAACGCGCACGAAACACGTAGGTGGTTTGCTACACCACCGTTTTTTTAAGATGGTCTCATTAAAGATATAAATTTTATTACTTTTTGACCCACTCTTTGGCTGTGCGCCATTTTCCCCATTTAAAAATTACTAGGCAGTCTGTGGTTATCATCCCAAATTATCATGTATGAATGAAATCCAATGTCGGATTGTACAACTGCCTTAATGCAGCCAGTTCAGGACATTAATTTAACACGTCATACATAGTCCGTGTTTCTCCCATCCTGTGGTGTGACTATTTAACACATCCTAAAGGAGCTATATTTTTGCTTTCTGTTTATTGCAAAAAATACAGCTCTTATCTACTTAACACTGTTACATTGCATGTTTTTTTAATGAAGAAAGTTTGTACTTTGCAAGCACTTATTGTTTGTGGCACTGGTTAATGTCAGTATGCCCATCTGTGCCTGTAAACAGAGGGTACATTTAGCTTTTAAAACTCTTTTTAACTCTCTTAACTATTAACTTCCTATTCCCACAGCTGTGGTCAGAAAGAAACTGTTTTCCCATGCCAGTTTCTGGTTTGTAGTAATATATGCCAGATGAGGCCCATATTAAACAGTAATAATAACCTCTGAAACCACTCACTTATCCTGCTTGCTTTAATTTTATAAGAAAAATAGTTTGATTTGAATATATTTTCTGCCTGCAAAGCGAAAACATGATCTGAAGAACTTTAATCCCTCACTTCACATTTCCTTTCAGAATTTTAAACAAACCAGGTAGAGTTCGTGTACAAGAGTTTTATTGTACAACATCCATGGTGTTTAAACAACCACAGTGGACATTAAGATCAGGTTACAAATGTAGAATGTTGCACTCCATATTTCCTTCCCTCTAAAAACCTTTGCCGTAGGAATTTAAAACTAATTTAAAATTACTAAGCGTTCATATGAAATACACCAATTAAACTTCAAGTCTCCAGGAATCAATAATTTACTTAGTATACAAGCGCATCATCAAAGTAAGTCACATACTGTACTGTCCCAGCTTGGGTTCCATGTATTGCACTCACGGTATAATCATTGCTGCATCTTATAACTCTGTAATATGTCTTATGACCTACAACTATATTTACTATGTGTAATTGTCTTATGGTAGATTTAAGGCATTAAGTAGCTCTGCAGGAAGTGCTCTGGAAGAGATCTTTTAGCTAAAGCATGGTGCATCTTTACATTTAATCAGGAGTTCATTTAGGAAGATTTTATATTCACTTTATGGTAGACATACTATAGCACAGGAGCCATAAGGCATCTGCTCTGGACTTAAACCAATCATTTGAAGCTTCAGTCTTCCTACTATCAAAGTAAAATAATCACACTGTTCTTTAACCCCTTCACTGTCAGATCGGCCATGCTCCACATTGCACTGCACGCTCCTCTGGCAGCAAAAGGGTTAGAATTCACAAAAAATGGGTGTTTAAAATATTAAACAACTCTGTCTATACAATTCTATACTGTATTTTAAATGCTGGATTGCTTCATATTTGCAACATTAAAACATGTATTGCCAATGTCATTTGCTTTTAAGCTTGTACAATATAAATGTAAAAATAAATAAAAAAATTTTAAAAAAGCGAGTAACTAAAGTTGTACCAACTTCCAATATTTTTTTTTTTTTTTAAGTTTGAGAAATTAGCAAGTTTTTCTAGCTAAGCTATATACATACAACATCCAGATTTCACCGTCTCTCTGTAATTGAATTTCTTGGCTACAGCACATCTTGTATAGTCCGCAAACTTGGGCGACAAGTTGACATCTCTATTGGTAACCTAATTTCAAGGGTATAAAGTTAACTTGAGCTCACTAATCAAATGTAGGTCAGTTTGAAAGCAACAGTCACCTCAATACATTACATGATCAAATTAGGATGGCCTTCCTTTTGAGCACTGGTCACTGAATACTTAATATGCAACACGCTGTATGCTTACATTATGTATTTGCACTTCCTGCATATCTTCAATGGGACTTTACAGTTAACTCTTGGTCAGAATGGCTACTTGCACCACTATCTAAAAGTTTGCAACTCACTTTGCGATTCACTATCACCGATACCATGGCCACTTGGATGACTCTCTCACATTATGCAGTAAAAGAACACGTAGCAATATATCTTGCCATCTTTGTCAAAGCGACTTGTTGTGCGAAACACGTCAGTCACTCTGCCAACATCCTTGATGTTACCCAGCCTACTAAATTGTTTTAACCTATTTTTGATGTGCTGAGCCCCATCATTATTGCTGCTGTGCACCACCCTTCCCCCTATTTGGGACTTCTATCTGGCGTTATAAATAAACAGCATAACAGTGACCAATGTTACCATGCATCTTGCAAGTGTGGAACATTTAAGTCTGATATGTAAGAACTCATGAGTTAATTTGTCATCTTTATTTTAGCATCTGAACAGTTGTATTGGAATACTCAGTTTATACCACAAGGTGGCATAACCTTTTAAATTGCTAAAAGTCTCATAAGGAAACAATTAGAGATCGAAGGGCAGTGTTTATTTGTACCCCATACACGGTCCTTAACTTTTAAAAGACATGATGCATACAAGGTTTATGTTTTGCACGATGTTGCTTAACCAAGCTGAATGTTTCCTGAGCCAGGGAGTTCTCAATGTGAGATTGTGCTAAGAGACCCGCTGGACTTCAGTAAATAATAATTAAAAAAAAAGATAATCACAACCATCAAAAAGCATATAGAAAAATGGTATTTATGTATTCATTAAGATCCTTCACAAGTTAACACAACCAAATGAGCTTAACTCCTGTTCAAGTCAATGACATTAAATGTCTGTTCAGGCGGGTTAACTCTAAACAGACCTTCGTGATCCTGCCCCATGGTATTTTTAAACACTTATTTACTTAAAATTTAAAAAAGGGGGGGTTGTAAACTAGGTTAATCAAGACAGAGAAAATATTCTAAAACTGATTTACAAGTTTTAGAAAAGTTTAAAACTATTCCTTTCATTTCCCGGTATGACCTTCATAATTTCTTTTTTAAGATGAACAGTTCCTAAACATAACTTTGTTCTTTTTCTTACTAATAACAATGTCAAATAAACTGCTCCTGATCATTAAAAAAAAGGCATATATCGGACTTCTGCCAATAATATATTATTCATAAAAACATTGGGAAGAAAAATTAACATCTTGACAAATCTACCTAAAACATTGGAACTTTTTACAGATAAAAACCAGCAATTTTGTTTCACTGACAGGGGAATTGGTTGTGTGCCTAAAGCTTTGTTTTACACAAAGTGGACGTTAAATTATATATTTTAACTTCGCAAAACAATATATACAAAAAGGCAACATATTCAAAGAAAATTGACCTGCGGTATGTGAAAATTCAGAGTAAGTGTCGAAATGTTGTTAACATGCTCCAGTTCAATTCATAACATTATTGTATTTGCTTCGCTAATACCATTTATGATCATACTTTTCCTTAATGAGCAAAATTATGCATATTCCCTGCTACTGTGACCTTTTACAACTTCATAATTGTCTTCACAGAAAAAGGCTTCTTAAAAAAATCTAACTTCTGATTGTTTTGACTAAGAATACTGCAACCAGTGCACAGTTACTTTTAAAATGTTATCCGTACTGAAATGTTACCTTTAAAAAAACTAACTTCTCATGCAAAAACATTGATTTGACATGCTAAAAATTAACTTCAACTTAGGCCAACAAGGTGGGGAACATATCTTTGGTCCATAAAGATATATATATGGATGACTAGGGTCCATTATCCCCTGCTGCTTCAGTTTTGCGTTGTCTCAAGGCACTTTCAGATTCAATCTTGCTTGGTTGCTGCTCATGGTGGAGCTTAATCTCCCCCTCCGTTTCAGAATCTTCAACAGCGGAATCTTCCTGCGAATCCTTAGCACCATTGTTTTCTTCACTTTCATTGTCAGAAAGATCTTTTTCTTCCTCAAGAGACATTTCTGAGTCTTCATCTGAAACTTCCACATTCTCCTCATTCATCTCTGTAGTAGAAACAAAGACAAATAGTTATTGTGCACCTTATCAAAAACAGTTGTACAGAAGTCTAAATGCTTTCTATGGGACCATGTTCATGATCTTTCTGATTGTTTGCCCAAAATGTTATACTGTATGAATCCTACATTCATGGAAAGGTAGCGCAGTTTGGTCTGAGGAAAGAGTAATTAGCTTTACAGTCCTACTGGCCAAATCACATTATTGACAATCAACTTCATGGCTCTTTCTAGATAGCTAATAAACTTATTAAAACAATAGAAGTATGGTTATGTATGCAAAGACAAAGTTAACCTTATTACTGGACCTGTGGCACATCCGGGTCATGTGATCGCTCCAAGAGCAAACATTTGACATGATTGGTGCCCGGATGACAGAAACTGAAGTGGGGGCACTCCACTTCTATTTCAAATGGGTTGGCCACTCCTTCAGCGCAGTCGGCCTCATCACCACCTAGAAAATTAACCTACAGTATATTGTACCTTGTAGGTCATCAGGGCCTCTGACATGCCAGGGCCCAGGTACAACATTAGGGCATTGTAAAGTTTAAAGGGTGTAAAATAACAGTGAACACAAAATACCCACTCTACAAGGTACAGTAGAAGCAAAGACTAAGGGGGCTATGCACAAAGCAGTGAGTTTTTGCGTGCGAGTATGACATTTTGACCCGTCCGTTCCAAAACGGAGCCAAAAGCGGGATTCACTAAGAAGTGAAGCCCATTTTGGTACGTGCGATCAAAAACATTCCCTATCGTGCAACCTGCTTTTTGTATCAGTGCTATCGTGCTATCAATTCAATAGCGCGATACCTGATGGAAAAAAATGCAGCCTGTAAGAGCTGCATGGAGATGCTGCGTCTCCATGCACGGCTCTTACAGGCGATCGTACAGTATAAAAATACATTTTAATAATAGTATACATATGCAGGGGGTCTCCTGAGCTGAACCGCATTGGTTTCAGCCTCGGGGACCCCCTTCTTCATGAGATACAGGCCCCCATGGCCTCTAGTTTCATTCCTGTGCATATTAAAAAAAAAAAAAAAAAAACTTTGATGTACAGTATGTTAGGGGGTATAGGGGTTGGGTAGTACATATTGCAAGGTTTATTGGAGGCAATTGCCACCAATAACCCTGCTATTGTGCGTTAACCCCTTCATTGCCTTAGCGGCTAGCCGCTATGGTAATGACGCTGCTTTCATTTAATTTTTATTAATAGTGTGCGGGAGCAGGGTGGTCTCCTGAGATGAACCACATTGATTTCAGCCTCGGGGATCCCCTGCTTTGAGTTACAGGCCCAGATATGGGGTGCCGGCATCTCCATTATTTAAACTGTCCCGCGTCATGCGACGCGGACGCTTTAAAAATGGCGGAAAAACTGGCATCCGATGCCCCATACCGGGGCCTGTAACTCGGGAAGCACGGGATCCCTTAGTCAGAAATCAAAGCGGTTCAGCTCAGGAGATCCCCTGCTCCCGCACACTGTTAAAAAAAATTACATTAAAGCAGCTTCATTACCTTAGCGGCTTTCCTTTTACAGGTTTTTTCATTGTATTTTTATTCGTATTCAATTTTTTGGATTGCCCACTGATTGCAAATGTATTTACTGTATGTATGGCCCATTAAGGCTATGCATGCATGCATACATACATACATACATGGATAAGCAACGGTTATTTTGGCAAATGCTTGCTTTCATATATTTTAAATGTATTTTGGTACTTTGTTTTTTCTTTTTAATGCCATTTATTTTGTATTTTGAATTTGTATGCTGGCATTTTTGGTGGTGTTTTCAATTGATTATTTCAGGGGTGTTTTTGGTGTTTCCTTTTTAATAGTGGATTATTTTTGGTATTTTGATTGTGACTGATGGTGTTTATTTTGATCTTTCTTTTATTTATTGATTGTTAATTCTGATGTTTAATTGGTATTTGCTTAATTGAATGGTGGTAATGTTGTTGCGTTTACTTGCTTATTGTTGTTTATTTGGTGATTGTTTTTGTTTACTTCACCATTTATTGCTATAGTGGTAAATCAGGCCCATATTACTGCACCGACACACTTTATTCGAGCAAATACCCAGTATGTACCTGGCAGATACCTGGAATGCGCCGCTCCTCACCTCTGACAAGCCCCGTTGCGTTTGCCTTCCCAGCCTGGGTTCATGCCTGGCTGACGGGCGGCTGATCTGTTAAATGATAATGATTAGGATTTAATAGGCTGCAATGCTTCGCGTGTCTACCAGATGGCATAAATTCATGAATTTTAATGCAGTATATATATATACTGTGCAGTATTGCAGCCAGCGGGAATAAAATGCTTCAATCCCTGCCTGGAAAATAACCCAATGCACTCGGGCAGAAAACAGTCACAAACCTCAATACACCCGGGTATACCCGAATTCGTGGGACTAGCCGAGCTCAAATAAAGTGTGTCGCCAGTGTATATGGGCATGATGTACCAACTGTACCAATGAATGGGTGGAGGGTGGTGGTAGTTGCCTGGGGAGGGGATTAGGCCTGTGTGGAGTGGGGGTTCGTGGGTTAACCCCTTAATTGCTCTAGCAGTTACTAACTGCTAAGGTGATTACGGGGTTAGGGGACATTAGACTGTATTTTTGATTGCAATGTTTGTGGCAAGGGAGGACATGGACGGTGATGAGGACGGCCTTCATCGTGGCAGCCTGGCAGGGGTGAGTGCAAGTTTTATTTACTTTATTTCTGCTTGTTAATGGTTTATTTTAAAAGGGCAAATGCATTATTATCCATCTGGATAATAGTAATTTTGCCCAGTACTCTCTGTTATGGGAGAGGGGGGTGTATTTATTTCAAAGTATTGGCTGTTGTGTTTTTTTGGGCACAGGATTGGTACCGAAGGCCAGAGGGGATCCCCGGACACCCGCCGGCCTCTTGGATTAATTCTGTGCATGGAAAAACAATAACAAAGCTTTTTTTCATGTCTTTATCTCTTTAGCGCCAGCCTTTAGCTGGTGAAAAGAAATGGTGAGTTTTTACAGCGCGATTCACTTATCACTGCTTTGTGAATCGCGCAGACTGACAAAAAACGGCAGGCTTGCCTGATCTGACGATTTTTTATCACAGATTTTTTGGGGGTGACAAAAAGCCTTTTAAGTGCGATACTGCACTATTATCACTGCTTTGTGAATCGCGCAGCAGGCATTATCGCACTTAAAGGGCGTTTATCACATTTAAAAGCAGGTATCACTGCTTAGTGAATCGCCCCATAAGAATCTGAGAGAGAATCTGCATATAATCCACAGACCTGCAAATAACAAAGCAAATCCCAAAAATATTTGGGGGTTTATATTCTCAAAAAGCATTTTTGGTGATTAGGTTACAGAAAGTAAATTAGTAAGAAATGTTTGTATATTTTGGGATCTACCAAACTATACAGTACCTTTACACTAGGATGGTAAGACCAGCAGCAACCTCCTCCCCCCTACAGGATCCATTTTTTATTTACGTTTATGCAATCAGCGGTTCAACATGGTAACCAAGCTCCAGAGACCCTCTGGTTGCAGAGAAATGTATCTTTAATATAACAATTTGGCCTACACACATTAATGAAACCCCACAAGATCATGGGGAAATTATATTGGGGGCTTTCTATTGTGCAACTTTATTTTTTTGTTCTTAAACTTAAACAAAATGTTTAATTTTTCAGAAATTGGGGGTCCACAGAGCTCACAGTATTGTGGTCCAGCTCCAGATCAAATATAGAGTAATTTTTTTGTTTTTTAATCGAGCAGAAAGTATTAGTGCCTTGGAATGTTCATTTAAAATAAAAAATTTTTAGCAATAAATACAAAACAGTAGCTAGTTTCATTTCAAGTACTGTTCACTGATCAGCCTTTCATTTAATTGCTCCCTTTTTTCTGTTTGTCGTTGTCTCCTTGCCTCATCTCTCAACAGTCATCAATACTGTATGTTCAAGAAGAATCACTGATAAGCTACCATTTTTAATGGACCCTGCCATCTCAGCAACATTTACCCAAGCTAGTGTGCATATGGGTTTTCTTCCACAAACTGAATCACCTCTATGGTAATGTGCATATAAAAACTTCTGAGATGTTGGAAGAGTTCTTTGAGGTTTAATTTAACATCTGGTAACCTCAGAGAAGCAAAATAACCAGATCATTATTTTACCTCAAATACAACGTGTATAAAGAACACACAATCTAACTTGGATTGTTTTTCATTATCTAAGAACATAAGGAACACTGTTTTCCTCCAGCTGGCAGTGGATTACTAATAACCGTTGGCAGCAGATAAACTAGTCACAGATATGGGCCACTCCATTAACAAAAAGCGACTCTGAAGGAAACATTTATATATATATATATAAAAAAAAAGTATAATTAAACGGAATACCTTTTCATTAATCATACATTAACGCAGAGGTGCACAAACTTTCCCCGTTGTGCCCGCCTGCATGCACACATTCCCTGCTTGCGCCCCCGCCTTGTCTTCAGTGTCAAATGACGCCGCTGGGTCACATGACGTCACGTTGCCATGGCAATGTCACGTGACCCCATGGCATCTTTTGACGCTGCGTTGCCATGGCGCACCCCCAGTTTGCGCAACACTGCATTAATGTATAGGAAAAACTGATCTGGAATGAAAAAAAATAACCCAAGAAAATTAAAAAAATAAATAAAAATAATGCATACCATGCTATCAGTCCATAATATAGTTCTCTTCACAAAAAAATATGCAAACAGACTAGTATTTCTGTCGCCAAATAGGGCTGTGTATGGGGTTTTCGACAAAAACAGTCTATTTTTTCCATGGGTTTTTTCACAATCTGACTTTTCTCCACGGACAATAGTGCTGTAATCCTTTCACCTAAGATTGGTTGTGTTAATAACCCTGCCAACAACCATTCATTTGAGAGACACAAACATTACTCTAATTATTCATATGTACTTTATTAAAAGGTACTTACCAGCTCTTACCACTTCGTGCCTTGCTTTAGATGGGCAAAAGCAATCTGCTAATAAAACCAGTATCTGTGTGGGAAACCGAAGTTAGAATTGATCCAAATATGTTTAATTTAGTTATGGTTATCTCAAAGAAAATAGGACGAGAAACATATTTGATAACTGTAAAGGTGCTTGAATTTTTTCTTTTTTACGTGAATGTCTTACAAATCTACTTTTCTATTTGCCACAAGGCAGCACATTTAAAAATGATTTTCCAAAAAATAAAGAATTCCAGTCTCAGAACTATTGAGCAATCTGACCCACCACTTGTTGCTTTCTGCCATGGATTTCCCCAGTACATTGCAAAAACTTGCTTGGAAAACCAGTGTTCGATATATGTATTATGCAACATATTTGTTGCAACTAATGCTGGCTACAACTGTACACAAGGTAAACAGAACTGTTCTACTATAGATAAGAAGTATAATTTATGACATGTTGGTTACTTTATATTCTAAAGGATTATTTGCATGTGAAATACAGACACCACATCGATACATGTGAAATACAGACACCACATCTTAAACATAACGATAAATCACAAAATATTACCCAAGTAACCAAAAATATTAAGATGGGGGCAGGCTCGCAGGGCCAACTTCAAATTTTGTATGATGACTTTTATTTTATTTTGTAAACTCAAAATGTTAATATTATAAGCATTTGATGTGGAGGTGGCAAAAAGCAACCATGTGTTCACTGATAGAGGGTAATGTCCTCATCAGTTACATTTACCCCCATGTTTGTGAGAGTAAAAAAATTTCTAGGGCGTTTCAAAATTACTTCCAAGACAAATGTGGAATGTATATGTGTCTATAAACTTAAACTTGGTGGCAACCGTTTCATAAATTCAGTCAGGAATGTTATTCCCAAACTACAGTGCCTAATCATTTAAGGATACCACCACTATTTTTAAGAATATAAACAAATATTTCAGTCAACATTTCCCGTCTTGGGGGCAAATTTTTATATCACTCACCTATTTATTATTACAAATGTTATTTTGTTCTGAAGAAAAAAAAGCCTTTAGATAACAAAAACAAACAAAACACATAACTGAAGACCATAAGAGCAGGAATTCATAAATTCTGGTTTCGGATTTTAAGTACCCCCCAATAAAACTGCACATCCAAGTACATTTGTAGTAATAAATATCTGCCTCATTTAAATTCACCCGCAACTGATTCTCATATCTCTTTATCTTGATGGAAATTAATAAAGTTATTAGAATATTGCCGAGTGTGCTTTCGGTATTTTATAGATCTAAAATGTCATAGAAGGCACATTTAACTTCAATGGCATTAGCATCTGGAAAACCATAATTTACTGAATGAGCCTCTGTATTCCTTTTACAATAGAATTTCCCGTTCTACAACAAACGACTTCCTATGTAGGGCGAGAGCAGGGTCAAGGTCAGTTAAGTTATTAGCAGCTCTTTAGAGAATTATGTTTAGAAAATTATTCAGAATGGTCATTTGGCTGTCCTATTTTATATAGTGATGTACATGTTTATTGATTATGATTTATAAATATATTCCTGCGTCAATTTTATCTACAGTATATAGTCAGAGTATCCAAAACGTAAATATTGAAAAGATAACAGCATACACATTAAGAATACTTTTGCCATTTTTTAAATGTTTTTATTGTCTGATCATATACAGTAAATTCTCTCTAGCATGAATCTTGCAGAATCCTGTAAACTGCCAAGAATGGGATTTTTCCAATACAGGAAGAAAACATCCAATCAATTTGTTAACTGTTATCAGATTTCAGGGCTGTACTTATGGGTTTAGAACAAAGTTATTGAGTTAATAAGCTTTTAGTACAAGTTGAAGTGCTAATTCTTTAAAGTTTTTTTTTAAAGACGCTACAAACTTCAGTCACCCATGAAAGCTAAAATCGTATCTTCTCTCTTCAGGCAATCTTTACTACATGTCTGAATATCTTCAGATGAAGGTTGAAAAATAAAACATGTAAATGTGTTATATTCAAGGCTACCATTCAGATAAGAATACATTAAATATAGCCATCTCTCCTTCCATCTGGTTGCAACAATTTTTTTTTTTAACAAAATAAGTTTACATTATTTTTTAATTACTGTAAGATAATAGTTTAATCTAAGAGTGAGAGATGTCTTCATAAATGGAGAGGTTTACTGTATGTGATTGACAAAATGTAAAATATTATTCTGATATAAGGTTACTTTTCAGACTGAAGGAACATCTAATTATATAAGCAATGCTGTAAATTCAATATTTTGGGATACATATGTAGTAAATCAGTGTGTGTGTGTGTGTGTGTGTGTGTGTGTGTGTGTGTGTGTGTGTGTGTGTCTGTGTGTGTGTGTGTGTGTGTGTGTGTCTGTGTGTCTGTGTGTGTCTGTGTGTGTGTGTGTGTGTGTGTGTGTGTGTGTGTGTCTGTGTGTGTGTGTGTCTGTGTGTGTGTGTGTGTGTGTCTGTGTGTGTGTGTCTGTGTGTGTGTGTGTGTGTCTGTGTGTGTCTGTGTGTGTCTGTGTGTGTGTGTGTGTGTCTGTGTGTGTGTGTGTCTGTGTGTGTGTGTGTGTGTGTGTGTGTGTGTCTGTGTGTGTCTGTGTGTGTCTGTGTGTGTCTGTGTGTGTCTGTATCTTTTGTGTATATACTGTATACACACACACACACACACACACAACTACATTACATAATTGCCTAGGAGGACACACTAATGATTATTTTTTCTTTTTATGAGATAAAAGTAAAACAACATTTTAAGTTCACTTTATTTAAAAAAAATAATAATAAATCAGTTCCGGCTATTACAATTTTGGTACTTACTGTAGGTTTCCCTATTCTGCCATTACTGGAAATTTGCTGGTTGAGGTCCCCTTTGTTACACCATTATAAAATTATATTTTCAGTATACTCAATGGTGTTCTGATTTATTTTCAATGCACTCTTAAATTACGCTTATCAGATAAGAACAGCTGTACACAGGGGATTCAACACGTCAGGTGTGATTTACTGCACTTTTATTGAATCATCCGTGTAAAGACATAGGTTGCCACAACGTTTCGGGGTTTTCAGCTGAAAAAAAACAATATCAGTGAAACCAGCATATATGACCTCTGTACACGCTTGAAACCAGAAGTGAACTCCAGATTCAAATGGGGCTGAACGTTCTAGCATGATTAGCATATTCTGACGCCCGCTATTAACTAGCTCAAATCGTTTCACACTACATAAATCAGACAAATAAATCAAATATGCAACTATAAAATCTGGGGCAACTATTAAAAGACAATACAAAAATATAAATACACGACTTTAGACTTAAACACACAGTGGGATGACAAGCAGTTCTATCTAATGTATCTTTATCACATATTGTCCTCTAGTATTAGCATATCACCACAATACTCATAATACGTATGTGTAAAACTTAACGGGAAGTCCAAAAGATGTATAGATCTTAATATGACAATCTAACAGGAATTTAAGCAGTAGTATTTACGTTTCATCATGTATAAACAATCTCTTCAATGTACAGTATTAAGAAATGAAATCCCTTTTAAATTAACTTCACTTAAAAAAAAAAAAAGAAGAGGAAGAGGAGGGACTGTGGTCTTGAACTTTCTCCATTTCTGACTATCTGTCTTGGTGGAGCCCCAAATCCATAGAAATGGGTTTGTAATACTTTTTAGACTGATGAGCATCACTAACTGTGTTCTGAGGTCCTCAGAGATTTATTTTTATCGTGGCATGACGTGTTTCCACACACCTATATGGTGAAGACCAAACTCACAAAGTTTCTGATCATCTGGGCCTCCAAAACTCAGCCCTGAAGATTTACCTAATTATTTAGATACCGGATTGTAATTATCCCCTTTAATTTAGCTGATAAAAACAAGGGTTTCACTTACTTTTGCACATACCCTGACTCTTAATTACTCATTGTTTGTCTAATTCATACATTATTTTGTTTCAAAAGACATGGAATTTGCCAATATAAACCCTATTGGATATGTAAGAAAAGGCTGGTTTCGATTCAAACGGTTATCATGTGCAGTACTGTAGTTGTACTATCCAATAAAGTTCTCTCTGGAGGAGAATATTTGCTCCATTCCCACCCCTTTCAGGTAACAAAATTTGTTAAAGGAACATCCATTGTAGTTGTGCTACCGTACATTGTGTCTTGGAGAATAAAAATGATTACCTACTGGTGTGTCTCTCGTTTTCCTTCTCTGGATTGTAGTTTCTAATACTACTCATGTTCAAATATGCGTTTAACAGCTCTTTGTTTGACCTACATAACACAACCCACATGGGCATTTAAGCAAATATATTACACATTTTGTGTCACAGGTAGCAAAGAGTCTAAATGGAATTGTAAAGCCTCTTGTGGGGTGTGTAACCTTTTCTCCCTTCACGATCCCATTGCAATTACCATAGTGGATTTTATAGTTATGTATTTGATGTATGTGTATGACTTTGTAGGTCAATGTAGTGTGGAACGATTTAAACTGGTTTGGAGCAGACTTGTCTCCACTGTGGTAATTGCAATGGGATCATGAAGGGAGATAAAGTTACACACCCCACATGAGGCTTTAAAGTTCCAAGTACACATTTTTCTACCTGTGATACAAAATGTGTAATATATTTGCTTAAATGCCCATGTGGGCTGTGTTACATTATGTACAGTTGGTCAAACAGAAAGAGCAGTTAAGATTTTCATTACATGTTTATGTCATTAAGATCTAGACATCCTTTGGGCTTCACATTAAGATTTACACGTACGTATTATGAGTATTGATTTGATATGCTAATACTAGAGGACAATATGTGATAAAAATACATTTGATATAACTGCTTGTCATCCTACTGTGTGTTTAAATCTCAAGTTATGTATTTAGATTTTTGTATTCTTTTAATAGTTGCCCCTAATTTAATAGCTATGTATTTGTATGACTTAATTAGTGTGGAACGATTTAAGCTAGTTTGGAGCAGGCGTCAGAATATGCTAATCATGGTATGATGTTCAGTCACATTTGAATCCAGAGTTCACTTCCGGGTTCAAGTGCATACAGGGGTCATAGTAGGTGTAAAAAAAAAAAAAAGGGCTGATTTATCCGATTATGTTATTTCAACTGACAAAGGATTGGTTACTCATCCCAAAATGTTATGGCTATGTATATCTTTACACAGATGATTCTGTAAATCCCCCTACGTACAGCTGTTCTTTTGTGATATGTTTGTGAGGCGGTTGGTGGACAGGACGACAGCAGCAGACTAGTAAAGGGAGTCTATGTAGATACCACAAATTGATTTATACAAGACATCATGCAAGTGTCTTAAAGGTAACTTCTTTGTTATTTGTCCGACATGACTCCTTCAAGACCATTTAGATCTATCTTACTTACGTTCGAAGAAATATCTAAACCACTAGGTAACCTTTACCACTCCAGAACACACACACACAAACAAACAAATGTATGAAAGGCCTAATCTGAAATAGTTATACTTTAGATTTCTATTTGCAAGACGTTCACAAACTAATTTCTAAATTGCTATCAAAATACATCATATTTTTAGTATGTCATTTTTTTTATTCTTGCATTTTCGGTAACAAGAAATCAATTAATTTCTTACCAAACCAAGGACAAGGCCAATCAGCAAGGTGGCTACAGTAAAGATGATGTAAGAACCCCAAGCAGGAATTCCAAGAGGACCTGTGAAGTAGTTGTGAATTTGCTGAAAAATAGGAACACAGAATTAATTTAAGTATTACAATACTAGTTGCTTCTACTGAAGCAAAATAAGCAGGGTTTTTTTTGGTTTGTTAAATATCTAACAATTCTTACCCTACTATTTAAAACTATATGTTTGAATGCTTTTAAGCTTTTGAAAAAAGAAAAATCTGTACAAAATGCTGTTCCCAAAATGTTTTCAACATTCCCTATTGCCCGAATTATATGCAAGGAACATCAAAAGAGCTGGAACCCTCACAGACCTTATACCATGTTTGTGCCCAGAGCTCACCAACACTATGGCTCTCTAAGAGTCCTTACTGTGATCTGATTAAAAAGAAGCACTTCCTCTTCTGATCCTGATGTTTTTGAGTGGGAGTCAGGTCCATGTATCGTAATCAGTGCACATGGTTGACCCCTTGCGTGTAGACATCTGTCAATTGCTGCTAAACTACAAAATCACTTGTATTATCAATAGAAAATTTGTGATTCTGGAAAAAATTAAAATAAATTACACTGAAATAACCCAAAAATTGGCAGAAGTATTTTTGAGACTGGAGTTAGGGGCAAGTGTCAAAGCTGTTGTTTTTAATGTTATGGAGAGGTCCATCTGCGTCGCCCCGAAGGCAGACGCCTGATGGGGTTCCCCAAGAGCTGCTCCCCTCTAAAGAGGACCAGCGTGCGAAGGGTTAACATTTGCGTGTATTATGTGGAATGTCAACCCCACCCACTGGAATGTTAATGAGCAAAGAGGACAAATTACTTTTGAATTCACAGCTGCATTCAATCTGAACCCCTTCAGTGTACATCCGCTATACTCCTTGATAAAGGACTCCTATGGTCCAAAACGCGTAGGAGGTACTTGTCTCACCCCCTAGGGTGATTTTTTTTGAGTTGTGCTGAATAAATAGAACTTAATTTTTCTTACCACCTGGCTCCCTGGCAGTGCACTGTTTTTGCTCTCTTTTTTTTTCTTCTGGATTATTCTCTACAGTTTGCATGCCCTTTGGATCTACTACCCAGGACACTTGGACAGTTGGCGTGGGTATGATTCATTTTATTATTCTTTAAGTGCTGATTATTAATGGATGAGTACCTTTATCAGTACATATTGTGTCTCCAATGAGGTTTCATCAAGGTGTTTTTCTGCATCATTGATTGTTCCCTTCAGGAGATTGGTTTATTGGTCACTCACACATCACTATTCACCTCAATACCGACTCCATAGCTTATTCAATCCTCTAGTCCTGGTTCATTATTATGGACATTTGCGCATGAAGTTCCATCATCTCTGGAGCACCCATTTCTCCATCCCCTTTTATCCCCTGTACCCAATTTTACAATTTATCTGTCCATGAAATGTCTGTGAATTGACTGTATAACCCTGTTCTTTTAATGTAACCATGTATTGTTATAGCTCTGTGCCCAGGACATACTTGAAAACGAGAGGTGACTCTTAATGTATTACTTGCTGGTAAAACATTTTTATAAATAAATAGGTTTAATTCCTGCATTGCATTTTGGTAGAAATAGCTTAGTGGCCACAGATATTACTTAATAGTGGCCTGCAATCAGTGAATGTATGTTACATGCTGTCTTTTACAATTTTCACTTACAATTTCAACTGATTTATCAAGTAAGATTATAATGTCCCAGAAAGTAAAATATTCCACTATGAGTCAGATTCTCCACTGAAGAGTTAGCTGGTTTGTAATATGTCCAATCAAAATAGTATATTAGATATAGATAGGATTTTTCTTGTGTTTAACATTCATTTTGTTGGTTGCAGTAGGAGTTTGCAACGGTTGTATGACCTCTATGTAGACTTCGTGAGGAGGATATTAGTGGACAACCATCATTATACTATAGATCTTTGTATAAAGAAAAAAAAAAGGCTTATTATTTGGAGCCTATATCATCCTATATTAGTTCAACTCAATGTTCGTATCTTGACGCCTAAGCGTGTCCTGTTCTTTAAAAAAAAAAAAAAACACTATGATAAAAACCCTGAATTTCCTCCTCTCTAGCATCAGAGGTTACCATGGTAACCCCAGACTGCACTACGCTCAGAAGAGCGCTCCATTTTGACCTCCCAGACACTTAATATTTTAAAATTATTATTAAGGAGTAAGGTTTCGTATGTCACAATTACTTATGTATTTATACATTGACGCATATAACAAATAAATAGAGCCTGGGAATCATTTTAGGCATTTAAAGTATCAATTCAAACAAATCATACAGAAGAACTACTGTATCATGGGGTCTGGATTACTGAGGCAGTGTGACAAGAGTGCAATGTATTGAGAATAGTGTAAAATCTCTGAACAAATTTACACCACCACTCGCAGCAAGAACTAGTATGCCTTCAAGCTCAGCAAAAAATTTAACTGAGCAAGCAAATGAAAAGTTACACTTAACATTGGTGTCTGTAGTATATATATATATATATATATATATATATATATATATATATATATATATATATTTAAAAAAATAATACATTTTGTAGCAGCCTACTGTGATGACCCTTTCAATGTAACAAATATAGCTCTTCCTATACAGATCAGATTGATTTGAAAGATATGACATTACCTTCAGGAAACGAGTGTACAAAGATATATGAAAACATTACATTGTATTTTCTTTTTTTTGTACTGTTTACAACCAAATCAAATCAAGTTCCCTACAGAAATTCCGCTGGCTAGAAGTTTTGATGTATGCTGTCAACATTGAAAACCCTCTTTAAAAGGATTTAGAAGCTTAATTTAAAATCTAGATACTGTTCAAATGATTTCCAACAAAAAATGACATTTTGTCCTGAAGAAACACAGTATAATGGACAGCTCATGTTCACAATGGTTAGTGTCATGATTTGACATCTAATGGTCTTACAATACCATAAGGCAAAATGTTAAGTTTTGCCATGTCACAAGATTGACAAGGTCACTATTAAATAAAAATACAATGGTGGCACTTATTTCCCAAAGTCAACAAAATAAGTTTTGTTATATTTGCAGATAAACCAATAAAAAAAAAAAAAAGGCCCATGAGTGCACCTATATTTCCCATAATAGTGCAAAATAAATAAGTATATGCACTATTGCAACTGAACCAAAACGGCTAGCACTATGTTACATAGTAGATGAGGTTGAAAAAAGACGTATGTCCATCAAGTTCAATCTATGCTAAATTTAGACAACAGATACTTTGGGGCTTATGCAGAGAGGTACTTACAGGAAAGGCTTAAATCCGCCACAGGATTGGCATTTAATTTTGTCCTATGCAGGGTACTCCGGTAGCGCGGTGTGCATGAAATTGTTAATTAGGCGAGTTTCACTTGGCGTGAAACTCGCCATTCTGAGGCTCGCGTTATCTGGCCACAATACAGCCAACTTTTGTTGGCGAGCAAAATTTCACTCGAACGCGCCATATAGTAGCTCCGATTGGCGCGTACATGCGCATCGGAGCTACTGGAATCGTGCGTGTTTTTGCAATGGCGAAATCACGCTTCTCGCCACCCGTCTGGCGAATTTGACTTGGCCCGCCAAGTTCTCGCCACTAGCTCTTTAAATGCGGACATTTTTGCCACAAACCTGGCGAGATTATCTTTACCGTTCCTCTCTGCATAAGCCCCTTTATCCTATATCTATACTTACTTATTGATCCAAAGGAAGGCAAACAAAAAAACCCAGTGTTATATCATCCAATGATATCTCATAAATGGCTTTATTTTTGTTAAATAAATCATGACACGGTGTACTATGTCATGTGTTGTTGTTCATCTGAGGTTGTATTTACCTAATTTTAAGACCTGCTAAGAAACAGTTGATTGTTATTATGTCCTGATATGTAAAACCATAGAATTCAAAGAGGGAGTACTTTCTTTTTCACACCACTGTATACAGTACAATAATGGCAAAGCAAAGGCTTGGTTAAAAGATCAGCTTATTTAAAACAGTACAAGTACATTATTGTAATGAAATTTAGCATGCAGATTAAGCATTCACTAAATATGCGTCCCAATTGGCTCATAAATATTGAGCTTTCGTTTATTGGTCTCAACTAATTTATAAGATAATATGCATTTCATTAATAACATGAAAAACAATTATTGTATTTATTTATGAAGAAACAGAAGATCTTAACACACGTTTTAAGAAAAAGCAATCTTTGAACTCTTACAGCGCCATGACGAAAGTCATAAATAGCAGCAGAATACATAAAATGCTTTCCACAAGATTGAGCAAAAGGAAGGGCTCGAATAAAAACACTTGCCCACCCGTCATCCCAGGAGGAGTAGACAATTGTGGCGACATGTGTAAATAAAACGCTGCAGCTGCTACAGAATGTCAATCACCAGTCTGCTTCCCGAAGTCGCATCCCATAATGTGTTGCATAGCACTATGCAATGCATTGTGGGAAGCGACTTTGGAAAGCAGAATGATTGACAGCTTTGCTTCGGAAGACTAAGTGATCAATTTATGAAGTACAGCTCAACCCCCTTATAACGCTGTGCTTGGGGACCAAAGAATCACATCGCGTTATAAGCGGATCGCGTTAGAAATAATGTACAATTGTATGCATTTTATGATAAAGTATTTAAGACATCAATAATCATGTTGTAAAGTATTCATAAATATGAAAATTGGGAGCCACGCTTGCATCGCGTTATAAGCGGATTAGCGTTGTAACGGATCGCGTTATAACGGGGTTGAGCTGTACTTGGGGCAATGCAAAGAGGAGGCGCTGCTCTAAGCAACACCATACTGTAATTGCATTCATCAATCTGTTCTGCACCTGGTGTAATTTTCCGTTCTCTATACATCAATTAAATGTCAGGTCTGCCATTAGGACATTATTGACTCAGTATCTCACTTAGAATTCTAGATGCATTAACAATAACCAAATGATTATATCTGTGTTATGTATTGGATTCAACAAAGCACAATTTCTCTGAGTAAAAGAGCTTTTTAGCACTAACGTAACTGCTGAGAAAATGGCAAAGCACAATGTGGTACTCCCATGCCTGAAGGAGTACAGAAGCAGAAAACAGACTTGTACTGTAGCCTCCAAACAAAGCCCACACCTCTCCCACCATTTAGCAAATGCGTACGTGTAGGACCTCAGGTGCAACATCACACCTCTGGCAAAATCCCTTCAGCAAAGCAGCAGGGGGTAGGTACTGCTTTTTAAGAGGCGTAAAAAAGGGGTTAAAATCTCAGGGCTCAGGGGGGATTTACCTTCAGATTCAAGGGACATTTTCCCACTCACGTTGCCAAAGGTAAGTAATATTTATATTTTTTCCAGTATCATACCCATCACAGCAACGGCATGGCTGGGTCAGTTTTTAGAAAGGACCCATAGAAAGACCATTTCCACAGGTAGAAGACCCACTGGACAGAGCAGAGTTCTGCAGGTTAGCTACTGTGTCAACTGCAGAACACCAGGCAAGTTGAAAGTTCCACGGGGGTGGAGCGCGGCAGGAGAGGGAGTAGCTGAGCGGTCGCCTTCTAAAACCAGCACAAAATTTAAGTAACGGGCCACGGAGCGCGCATAGCTTGGCTGGCAAAATGTTGTCCCCAGCTAAATTGTTATTTTTCCATTTGGTCCCTGTTTTACATGCTTTTATAAGTTGTTTTACAAGTTCTCTTAAAAAAAAACTGGCCTTATTTTTCGCTACAAATATGTTTTTTTTGTTAATTTGTGGGTATGTAACAAGGCGAATCGGGCCCCTATGCCCCTTATGGCAACATGCTCTCCCCAGGACTGAGTGGAGTCATCTAAGGGGAGTAGTTTCCTTTCCATTGAAATACGGATGTATCACACTCGAATGCCCTAATCTTATTTGTTTGCATTCTGTCAAAGAACCTTTTCAAAACGCACTCTGAATTTCCACTATATCAAATGACAGTATCATTGCTGTGCTGCAGAGGAAATGCAAGGTCTAGGAAGGTCACTTTCACAAAGATAAAATGATTGATTCTGGAGATGCCCTAAGGACAATAGGCTGTAATGGCAATCTTATTGTTGCCATCTTTTTCTGGTTTCTGACACTGCAATAGACAGAGTCAAGCAAATACTGCAGCTTCAGGGCTCAGTTCATTCAATTAGGAAATCAATATGTTTGAATTCACAAAATCTATACTTTTAAAAGCTTACTTCAGATTGATTGATTGATACAGTATGTCAGCAAAGATGTTGCCCCATATACTGTAGGTGCAGTTCCAGTTAAATACAAAAACATTTTAGAGAGAGAAATTACATTAACTTTTTTGTTTTCATGTTCTCACTGGGCAATACTCACCCACCATATTTTACATCCTCCAGTACATTATTTGTAGAATTATTGCTAAAATGTAATAACCAAAAACTCAAACTAGCAGCCTTTTCACTATAAACAGTATGCACGGGGTATTTATTTATGTCAAAAAAAATTCTACCATGCTACTCACCAAGAAACTCAGTAGTAAAACACGAGTAGCAACTTAGGGAGGACACCCATCCCTACCGAAAAAAAACCCCAGATATGGGAACGACGAGAAAGAACAACAAAGAGCAAGAAACGCAAAAGGGAGCAGGAAACCTGGCTGTTAAGGTATTGGGTTCTGTTTGCAATGATTTCTTTAAAAAAATGTAAAAAAATAAGGGTTTTATTTCCTTTTTAAATGGAAATAAAGTTTCCTGATTTGTTAAATCCGCAGGGAGCCTATTCCTTATACAGCTGAACCCCGTTATAATGCAGTCCTCGGGGTCCACCCGATACGACCGCTTTATAACCGGGATTGCGGGGAAAAAATGGCCACCGCAATCAGGGGCCCGCGTCTGCCGGAGGGGGAGGGAGGCGCCGGCAGCAGCAGCAAGATCCCAGAAGAATCGAGAGGTAGAAGATCTTTGTGTGTCTATGTGTGAGGGGGGTGGCGCCGGCAGCATCACTTAGCACTTCCACAAAGCACTGAGGAGTGAGTGTGTGTGTGTGTGTGTGTCTCTGTCTCGCTGCCGGCAGCAGTAGCAACATCCCAGAAGAATCAAGAGGTATGAGATCTTTGTCTGTGTGTGAGGGGGAGTGGGAGGGGGGAGGCGCCAGCAGTAGCACTTGTACTAAGAGAGCGTGTGTGTGTGTGTGTGTGTGTGTGTGTGTGTGTGTGTGTGTTACAAACATGAGATTATCATGGCATCACATGGTTAGGGACTGTATTCCAAGAGGGATTATTTCTAGGTACTCATTAAGCAGGTCATACACTTGGGTCATCCTGTTTAAATAGATAAGTGACATTTTATCTCCCGTCTATCTGGGCTTCCTTTGGCTTTAAACACAGTTTGGCCCCCATAGGAGGAGGACCTTTACTTATTAACATGGAATGGGATGCAGTCCCCTCTGGCAACTCAGGGGTTAATGTTGCCTATAAGGTTTCCCCTTTATAATGCTTTCAAGACAGGTTTGTGTATTTGTACTGGGCTACAGCTCTGTTTTAGATCTACACAGCAGTGCATTCTGGACCTTGTAGTTCTTTTTGATTATGTAACCCTCATACTGTAGTATTGGGCATTGAAAGACATGTGGTCCTTGTTGCCGTAGAGTCTGTCAGATGGGACAATTAGGAAATCATATAAATAGCATGTGAATCCTCTGTTATTAAATGAGCATTTATGGGGTTTATGGCATTTTTTTTTAGTCACAGAGTCTGATGTATTACTCAGAGCTGATAAACTCTGCTACCATGCTGTGTTATTGAAGCCAATATTTTTCTGATCTGAACCTTCCACTCTTTAATGGTGTATCTGTGTGTGTGTGTCTGTTTCCAGTTGGCAATAAAGCAAAAAAAAAAAAAATGCAGCTTAGCTTTTAAAAACCGAGACGGAAGCCACACTCACCAGACGTTATAAGCCGATCCGCGTTGTAACGGATCGCGCTATAATGGGGTTGAGCTGACTTTGTTCTTGAAGCTCTCCTTGCAGCTTTATTGACCTTAAACTGAAGCTCAAATAAGTTGAGAGGTGATGGCAGATCTAAGGGGCCGATTGGAGGCGTTACTGATTAGGCAGTTCTGAAGGTAACGGGGGGAGGAGAGGGGAATTTGTTTGACGAATAATGTCTTCTAGGGGTTGCACACATACACACACACACACAAACTGGCAGATCCCTGAGGGACGCAAATAAGTGGGATTGGGTTTGAAGAATTCTCTTTCATGGTGATTTTCTGACTATGGTCAATAAGAAAAGACCAGTCCAACACTTTACTTCACAACCCAACATCCAATTCAAATCTGGTCAGCAAAAGAGTGTGATCGATTGTGTCAAAGGCTACGCTCAGGTCGAGAAGGATCAGAGCAGCTGCACCCCTTTTGTCTATAGTGTTGAGCAGGACGTCAGTGACACCTATCAGGGTGGTCTCAGTGCTGTAATTTTTTTTTCACGAAATCCAGATTGGTGGAAGTCCAACAGATTAAATCTGGTTAGGTGGTTCACCAACTGTTTTAGGGCTGTTTTTTTCAATGATTTTAGCTAGAAATTGAATATTAGAAACTGATTGGCAGTTATCCGTGTTTGGTGGATCGAGGGAGGGTCTCTTTAATAGAGGTGAAAGGAATTCTTCTTTTAGGGAGGTTGGTAAAAAGCCTGAAGAGCATGAGAGGTTTGTCATTTCGAGAATGAAAGGGACAAGAGCCAAATGCACTTCCTTTATTAGCCAGGCCGGACAAGGGTCCCCTGGACAGCTAGATTGTTTGATCCTTCTGATTGTGAGAAGGAGCTTGTCCATAGTGAAAGATTAGAAGGTGCTCCACCTAGCTTTAGTTGGTTCGGGAGTGAAAATGTCATATTTGTGAGTGAACAGTTGTGTGGCTGAAATTTTATTTTGAATTTGAGACTTGAGAAGAAAGCCTGATGAAAAGTAGGTGAACTTTGCTGGCTGTGTTTCTGCTGGGGATTGGATTTTTGTTATGTATTGCTTTGCCGTCTTCCTTGCTGTTTTTCCAATTTGGGAGGAGGGAGATGAGATATACATTTTCTTTAGCTTTGGCTTGGACTTTAAAGCTGTAGACTAAGCAACATTCTACATGTTTTTTTTTTTTTTTTTTTTTTTTTTAAATTAGTTCTGTATTATGAGAAAATACTTGTAGCCTTTTTTATCTGAAAGACATTTTTAATGTATTATAATGTAACAAGCATTTTTTTGTTTCTATATCAACCATTTACATGTTTCTATATCAACCATTTACAAAGTCACACCCCCTTCCTCTTCTGAAACAGGCTCTGACACGCCCCTTTTTGAGCCCTTCCCTCTACCTGGCAGTGCACCAATTTTATCTAGTGACTGCCTGATCACATGATCTTCCCCAGAGAACTTTGCATCTTTGGTCATCTTCTGCTGCACTGACAGCCATTTAATGAATCGAAAGAAAAAAAATCCCTATAGTAGCACTCTGCCTCTACTAATTAAATAAATGTAGAATTTTATTAAAATTGAAAATTGAGCAAAATAAATGATAATAAAACCTACAAATGTGACGCTATAACAACAGACTATAAACCCTTGATTATCCTACTGAAATACAATGTACTGTATGTGAAATAACCAGGAGTGCAATACAGCATAGTGGTGGCTGTACAGTATTAACATGTCACCCTATTGGGTGATACTAGGCACATAATGCTGATCTATAACAAGGTGTATAGAGAGCCTTCGTGGAAAATACATACATGTGCTGGACATGACCAAAGTGATATATACACGTAAAGGATAATATGTCCAAATAAAATGAACACCCAAATAAAAAAAGGGTGTTTGTAGTGAAGTGCTGTTAGGTACTGTACTAAGATTCCCATACTGTACATCCATTGTTGATAATATATATATACCTGTATTGGTGATTAAATATACAGAAATGTGTCTAACATTGCCACTTATGTCAGTGGGGTTAGAGGTGGAAAGATGATGCCTATCGATCCCCACTAGCCATGTGATAGCTCCAGACTCTTCCACATTATTGATTCTTAGTGGTCTTCCTTGACTAATTCGTCTCTTTGTGATGTGTGTGTAGTGTTTGCACATTGCAGTATGTCAGACTTTAGAGTATTTAGCAAAGAAAAGTAAGTTTGTTTTTACTATAGGTGAAATCAGCAGAGTTTAGGGGTGTTCTCGTTTTAATTGTCCTTTAAATCATTTCTTTGCTTTTTGGCTCTTTTGTTCCTCGGGGTATCTGATCTCAGAGGTGTTAGACCCTCCCCCCCCCTTACCTTTTGCTCTTCTGTCTAAGTTTCTTTGGTATTTCAGGGTCTATTCTGGTTTCCTTGTTTATTCTTTAGCAATAATTCTTTGTGTAGCCATGCTGTAAAATGGCCTACAGTTTCCTCTCCTGCTGGCAGTAAGCTTGGTAAGTTACAGGGTTGCCAGAAGTAATCATGGAGGTTTGCCCTCACACCCTGGTGAGGTGTCATATACATGGAGGGGAGTGGCTGCATACTCTGAGTCCACCGTTAGTGACATCAGAGCTGTGCCAGTTCCTGAAGTATATAAGACACAGCATTGCCAAAAGTTAGTTGTTGGAGGAAGGAATAAGTCTGGGTTGAGACTTGTGAGTGAAGGGCCCACTAGTGCAGAAACTAGTGGCCCGTTTCTACGTCTAATAGCATCAAGCCTGACAAGGCCACACTGTGTCCAGGGACCTGGCACAGGGGTGATCTCCCTGAGGGGAGAGGGGATCCCACTCCATTGGGAGGGCGTACCTTTCTAAGGGACAGCACGGCAAGATGTGCGGCTGAGCTAATCGCTGCAAGGGGCAGCTGGCCCATACCATCACAAGCAATAAAGATGACCTTGATTAAAGACACCCTCATGTGTGAGTCTGGAATTACTCTGCAGAGGAAGGCACCAAGAAGGAGTTCCTCATCAGAACCATCTCCTTGCGGACGCAGAGATCCTGATGAGGTGGAGGCACTGCACTGTACGTAGGTAGGACTCATGCACACTACCTCAGCTGCCTGTCTGGGTTGGCATTCCCCACACATCATGCGGGAGACTCAGGAGTCCTGTTGCCAACAGGTGCACCACCAGACACGACCATGTAATGGGGACTGGTTAGACCACAGGGGCCAATGTGAGATAGGGTGGGTCAGGCCAGGCCAGAAAATCCATTACATTTGTTTCTTGCAGAATTCTTTGTTTGCTTTTCTTGTTCAGTTTTTCTTGAAAGACTATGTTTATTTCTTGCAACTTACCTCACATAGAAGGCATAAAGTTGACATGAGTTAGGAGCTCATCTTAACAGCTGCATCTCTCTTGAATTTGGTAATGGTATATACCATTGTTGATTTGTTTTTTTTCCCCCAACAAAATGTAAACATGCCTTATATTACAATTAGGAAGAGATCACAAAGCAGATTGCTTACACCTAAATGTAACTTGTTGTCCCCAGGTAGGAATACACTTCTCACGGCCTTCAACACTACTTGACATATTAAATATGCTGGGACAGAGTGAAATGGTTGAGACATAAATCTAATTGGTTTGAAAATGACAGCATTGCATTCATGCTTATAAATAATTACACAATCTGTCATCCCTGGAGGCAATTTTATTTCTGACATTAATCGAAAAAATGTAAACAACTTAACTGTTATATAATGCTCCATTTTTTTTTTAAAGTTTGGGTACAGATCTTCCTGATAAGAGGGAAAGAAAATTGAATGAGTTTGAGCAAACTGATAACTATGGGGGTTATTTACTGAAGTCTCCCTGCTGCATAACCAAAACAAAATAATTGCATCAGATTTACCAATGAAAATGTTTCAATCGCTTTAAATTGGATTCCTTTTTATTTGTAAATACAGTGCTGTAAATTACACTGGCTTTGCCCCTATGTACAAAGACAAAAAAAGGCTGGTAAATTTGTGCCAAAAATATATTTTGATCCTGCATCTCTTTGACTCTACTGATGTAACCAAAGATATAGGAAGAGAGTTTTCCTGTCTTAAAGGAGCTTTTCCTTTATAAACCCCACTCTCTAGGGGGGAAGCAAGTGGTCTTTGGAGCTGAACCGTGTTAATTTCAGCTCCGGGGGGCCTCCTGTTCCCCGAGATACTTACATCGGAAGGTGATGCCGGTATTTCATTTCGGTTTAAAGGTCCCTCGACATGAGGGCTAATAGGAAGTCGCAGAGGGATGATGTCGCAGCTTCCTATTGGCCCGCGGGATTTTGTCACAGACATTTTCTGTGCCGGTACCAGAGATACTACCGGTAACACTTTCAGATTTATCTCGGGAAGCAGGGGGTCACAGGACCTGAAATTAATGCGGTCCAGCTCCAGAGACCCCTAGCTTCAAACTAAAAAAAACAAGAGGTAAAACCACTTTAAAGAAGCAGTGGCTGCAATTTACTGGAAGACTGCAGTCAAAGCTTTCGGGACAGCAAAGTTCACTACATCAGTATAGAGGCCCATGTCCTCCAACTTGTGATATGGGTGTTTCTATAGAAAGAATGAGAGTGGAGTTACGTGATGGCCATATTATGACATTTATTAAATAGCTTCTCAGAACTACGCCTGGTCCAAGCGGAGGTTCACCTCCAGGGCTTACAATCAGCAGAAAATGTAAGAAGCAGAAAATATATCCCAAAAAAATTCTACTACGTATTAAAGCAAACATTTCTTTGACTTAATACTGTATACAGACCGCTGGTTTCACAGTTTTTAGTCCACTGGTTTTCTCATACAGCAAGGCCCCGCTTCTCGGCACCCCGCTTTTCGGCGATCCGCTGATACGGCTGCACCGAGAATGGCATTTTGCCGCCGGCGCACATTCGCAGAACTGAGGTTGCGCATGTGCAGGAGGAAGGGATTGCTGGTTTGCACACAGTAAAAATCACAGGTTCCGCTTTCCGGTGGGCCCTTAGAACGGAACCCACCGTATGCTCGAGGCCCTCCTGTAGCAAAGTTTTAGGTTCAACAGGAGAAGGATTGGCTCTGTGAGTAAAGACACCGACTCTGTAAACAATGACAGACACAGAGTTTGAATCAGGGAATCCTGTTTTAATTCCAGGTGTCAGCTCCTTGAGACCTTGGGGGTGAGTCACTTAATATCCCTGTGCCTCAGCCACCAAAAACATATTGTAAGCTCATCTGGGCAGGGACTGTGTCTATAAAATCTCCTATGTGCTGCGCTCCATACTGTAATTATGAAGCACTTTGAGTCCCATTGGGAAAAAAGCACTATATGACAAAGTAAGTATTACCTACCCCAAAAGCTTACAATTTTTTTCTTGGTACCCTAATCTAAGTGTAGCCCTGGTAAGAAATTGGGCTATAGTTCTTTCCTCCTTCTGGTATAAGCCCTGGTAAGGGCAGGCTGCCAGAAGTTATCATGGGCTTCCCCCACTTCAAGCACTGCCCTGAGTGGTGGAGGTAGGTCACCTGACCCTGTGTCAAGGCAAGAGGCACAGGGGCGGTGCCTGCTGAAATCATAAAGAGCAGTGCACTTCCTATTTAGAGTTAGTCTAGTAGAGTCAGAGTGAGTGTCTAGTCTCAGATAGTCTGCAAGAGAGTGTGACACTGGCTGGTCCAGTGTGCCTGTGTTAGTGTACAGTTGGAGGAGAGAAGCAGCCTCGGAGTAGAGCTGTTAGAACTACAGTGTAGTGAGGTGGACCAATGCCTCTCACCCTGCTTAGGGGGTGAGGGAAGAGCTAGCCCCACCCTGGGTGCCCTTGGCCCAGGGTGGTGGCAGGGGAAGATACCATCCTGGAGGAGAGCAATCAGAGTGGAGTGGACGCACTGTACCTGACTGCTGAGACTGCTGCTGTTGTTGGTAATATTGCTGCTGTGAATAAAGAGCTGCTGCTGCTGCTGCTATTTAAAGATATCTACCATGTGAGACTGGAATCTCTCATCCCTGTGTGGGAATACTCTCTATAAGGATTCCACCCCGCATTCCTGGGGCTTACTAGAAATGGAGGCGCTGCACCACTAGAAGAGAACGAAGGCATCCACCCCAGAAACCTGTTCCTGCTATCCCCCATACCATCACGGGAGACTCAGGCCCTCCTGTTGCCAGCAGGTTTGCACCACACTAAGTCATTAGTCAGACCCTAGTACAGAGTAGGGGGGGCAATCTGCGATTGCCCCGGGGTCTATGGGCTACATAAGTACATGATAAACAGACTTGAAAAAGGTTACAAGGAGCGGATAAAGCAATTTGGACACATTTTTCAAATCCAAAGACCTTCGACATTTTTATTATAATAATCTTTATAGTTATATAAAGAAAAGTATTTTAGCATCTTTTGGCCCATCCTTATATTGATTGCTAGATAATGGGGTTGACCATTTTTCCAGAGGTTCCCATTCTCTGCTTGGTAGATAGAAGTTCCACACAGTGTGCTGTGCAGAATACAACTGATTTTACACCTCGACAATAAGGGTAAATTAACCCCATCACCGCCAAAGTGGCCACCATCGCACCCTCTAGCAGTGAAGGGGTTAATCTCTGCACATTTACTGGTTCAGCTAGCAGCAAGAGATTTTACTTTGGAAAAAGAGAGACTGGACATATCTGTGAATACTTTTTCTGCAGAAAAATTCCTGTGCAATGTTAATTTACATTAAATGCTGCATTCATCCCTAGCTTTCTACTACTAAAAACATAACTGCTTCAATCTCTTGAATGGAACTCTTCATGCAAACCTAGCTCAACTCCCATGAGTAATGCAGACATCAAACTAGTAGAACTGAAGTTCTCTACCCTTCCACTAAACTGCTCGAATAGATAGATTATGCATGCAGTAAATGCTGAAAACCAACAATGAAAGCACACATGAGTGTTCTAAAAACAACCTGGAGAAGTATCAAGCAGTCAGATCAGAAGATTGCAGATGTAGCCACATTTAATGTTTTTGTTAACAGTTTTACACCCTGGGGATTACATGGCAAGGTTAGAGTAATATTTTGAAGCCATCCTAAAGCGTCATGTTACGTCAAGGTACTTTTACTGTACATACAATTACATGTTCTGTTCGTTGCTTCACATTTATGGACACCAGATGGCGCAGTGAGCACAGTGAAAATATACAAAAGATAATAATGCATCATAACACACATTTTGAATACACAGAAAGTCACAAAAAAATGAAACTGCATTACAGGAGCAACAAGTGGGGCTACATTTGTAGGGGGGAGAGAAAAAGAAAAAAAAAAGTGTAAGGGAACCAGGGTCAAAGAGGCCATAAAGTAGGATATCACGGCGAGGGGACAATGACAACATGAGCACCCAGTGTGTGGACAAGATAGAAAAAGGTGGAGTCTGACAGGTCAGCTTCCAAGAGCCCAAGGAGGTTACCAGGAGACCGCCAGAATAATGAGCAACCTTCCCACCATGGTCAGGAGAACATTCATTGTGGAACCTAGCATGCAGGAGGACGTTTGAGGCGATGCGGTTACACGAGCGATACAGCAGTAGCTGGTGTACAGTGCTCAACGCTCCTGGGTTTGAGTATTGGTTCTACATCAGGAATTTAAAGGAAAGTACCACTCATTGGTGGGAACACATCTGAAGAAGGGCCAAGTGCACGAAACGTAGCCCCCACCCCCCTTATATTTGGTCGTTTCTTAATTTTTCGATTGCCAGTGGTCCTGGCTAATATATTTAGCATGATTTATTAGCTTGGACTTGTGCTTCTGTTCCCCACATGCATGTCTGTGTTCCACATTCCTCTCTCTCCCCCTCCCCCCCTGCAGCCCTGTCCCACTTTCTATATCTCCTATGTTGTTTGTTTTTATGGGGGACGTTGTCTTTTTGTGTACCCTTGCATTTTTGCTATAACATTTGTATGTAGTCATTTAGAACAATTACAATGTTTTTCTTCTGGTACTAACACTGTGTGATAGTGTTTTCTAGTGTGAGTGCTGTGGACATTTCTATTTATGGTACATCTTCTGAGGATTTAAGGAGATCCTTGTGCCCAAGTGCACCACTATTATAGTGTTTTGGATGGTTATATTGGAGTGCTGACTGACTGTTTGGTATATGGCCAGGAGAACCTTCCAGTATTCTTTTCTCTTGGTATAATTGCTTAGAAAAAACTTAATAGTCCTTTTTCTGATATACTACCTGAACTACAGAAGAGTCCTGAGCAGTAGATGCTGCAAAACCACTAATATCTGAACACAGGTAACTCAAGAGGACACAAAGCTCCAAACAGATGCTTTTTTGAGAGGGGATATTAAGTGCTGAACAGTCAGCCGTCTACACATCAGTTGCAGTGATCTACCCTTCTCCTGCGACATCTCCTAATCCCTGTTCTCCTACTACATGTTTAATCTCAAAAGGACTGTGCAGGGGGATTATTCTTGCAAATGGCCCATCTTCTCTCCTAGAGGTTAGACTTTTACTGCCAGAGGGGCAGCAAAAGGGTTACGTATAATGTAAATGCTTGTGTTTGAATAAATGTGCATGCATGTGTGCGAATGTCTGTGCATGCATAAATGTGTATCAAACATGTGTACCAATTAATACAATTATAAATGAGAATAAATTGTCATATGTAATTAGGGAGACCTGTAAAACCACCCTAACAGTGTATCAATACTACCCTTAATTTACCGGCTCTTCACTCCACTTTGCGCTCCTCCCTCTCGTCTCTGCTCCGCTACAGATTGACAACCTGTCATGAACTACAACTCTTCCCTATCCTCCTCTCTTGATCTACATTCTCCTCTTTTTCTGTGCCGCTCTCGCCCTTCTAACCACAGACATTGGCTAAACTGCGATACACGAATGTTGCGTTCCTGTACGTGCTCCTCTGAAAGCCTCTGGAAGAAATCTCACACTCGCAGAATTCCTTCACTACAAATGTATCCTATCCGGGTTTAACTCTGCCCTCTCCCAGGCTAAACAAACCTATTTTTCTTCACTAATAAACATTCACAAGTTTAAACTTTGACTCTTCTGTGTCTTTGATTCTCTAAAATAGAAAACAGATGGGACAGCAGCACTCATAATAGGAATGAAAAGTGAATGGTGCACTTGGGGAAAGAATATGTATTGTACACAAGGAAACTGAATGCCACTTAGTCCAGAATGAACCAGTGGTTCAGAAAAAGGGAGAAGAAGCAGCTCATAGAGTAAAGACACTAACTGGCACATAGTTTGAAGCAGGGGAACCTGGTTCAATTCCAGTGTTGGCTCCTTGTGACCTTGGTCAAGTCACCTTATCTCCCTGTGTCTCAGACACCAAAAACATAGATTGTAAGCTCCACGGGCAGGGACCTGTGCCTGCAAAATGTGTCTGTAAAGCGCTACGTAAAACTAGCAGCGCTATACAAGAACATGCTATAAAAAAAAAGTCCCCAAACTACATGCACTCAATGTGAAGTGGGAAAATTAGTATTTAATCAATAGTTGATATACTTTGGTATTACTGTCATATCGGTTCTCTGTTCACTATATACAGTATGTGCTAGAATTATCACCCCAAGAACGAAACAGAGAGTAATGTGCAATAGTTAAAAATATTTTGGAACATATCATAGTTGAAATACAGGGGCTATACAATGTCCAAAGTGCAGCGACAATGCTGCTCAGTAAGTAGCTGGTGGTCTTTGAATGACTCAGTCAATAGCAACCAATACTGTATATACATGTGTTGTCAAACTGTATGGTTCCAATGGCAATACAATCTCTGCAAATGCGGCCCAATAGTAGATGGTGAACTAAAGGTTCTTATCTTAGGCTGCGTCCATAGAGGGGGGGAGCAGTGCTGAACAGCGCTGACGCTGAGGCTTGCCTGCTGAAGCTGTGCGATTTCATGTACATGCAGGCGAGCCAGCGGGCGCGATCGGGAGGCGGGGCAGTGACGTCGCTGGGCCAATCGCCTGCGACGCACTGACGTCAACGTCACGGTGCCGTGACGTTGACGCTGCTTCGCGCTGATTGGATGTTTTCAGCCGACAGCGCGCTGAAAAACAGCTTGGCTGTCGGCTGAAAAATCCAACTCCTCAGCACGCCTGCGGACGCTTGCGTGAGCCCCCTCTAAAGACATCCTCATTGAGGATGCCGGGGCTCAGCGCGGAGCATTTGCACGGCTCAGCGCTGCTTGTCCTTCTATGGACGCAGCCTAAGGCAATACTGTATGTGATTAGTAGAATGTGTTCACGCTAATAACTGAACGCATGACCCAAATTGATGTGAAAGAATCACTGTCCAATATAGATATTGCTGATTTCTGTCATGAGTGAGGGTCAGCTGCATAATAAAAGTTGTGGTCACAAAGTTACGGACCACCGGGTCCAACCGTCCAGGAACATTATTGAGGACTGCCGTCTCCAGACTGGATGGCGGACATACTGTAGAAGCCTACTAACTATTGACTGTATGATCATTACTTAGCTGGAGAAACTTTGCATTAGCTTTTATTTGTAATTTATCTCCTTTTAGCCTGAGAATGTAGAAAATAGATTTGTTCATTTATGGCACTTCACAAATGTAATTATGAGATACTGTTACTAAGTTATTGTCTCCTCAGTAGTTAAAGGAGGGAAATGTGAATAATGTGTCATTTGTGAAACTGGAAATATCAAAGAGGTTGCAGTGTACAGATAGATGGTCATCGGGCACCATTCAGATCTACAGTATATAGGAGAAGAAACGTATTTTCTTCTGACTTCTTCAAATATTTTGGTCATGAGTACAATTCTTCACGCTGTGAAACACAAGCAAAAGTATCTATCCAAATATATATAACACCAGATTAAAGCAAAAACATTTTTTTGTTTTGAGAAATCTGGTGCATTTTTTCTACTGCTTTCCCCCCCTATAATGCAGTTTGGAGACTAGTACACAAACTCACAAATATTATTTAAAACATATAGGGGCTTATGCAGAGAGGTGCGGTAGGGTATAATTAGGCAGGTTTGCGCCAAAATTTTCTGTTTTGTAAGAGATAGTGGCGAGAATTTGGCGGGGCTATTCAAATTCGGCAGACGTGTGGCGAGAATCGTGATCTCGCCACTACGTAATAACGCTAGATTCCAGTAGCTCCGATGCGCATGAACGCGCCAATCGGAGCTACTATATGGCGCGTTTTGTTGAAATTTTGCCCGCCAACAAAAGTTGGCTGTATAGTGGGCTATTACCGCGCGGCTCAGAATGGCGAGTTTCACGCCAAGTGAAACTCGCCTAATTAGCTATTTCCTGCACTCCGCGCTACCGGAGTTCCCTGCATACCATCATAATATATTCCAATCCTGTGGCGAATTAAATAAGTACCTCTCTGCATAAGCCCCATAAACTCAGGAGGTAATAGTGAAGAACCTCAACACTCTACAGCCTCTCTGATACTTGTCAACCTATTGAAAAGAATGCAAGTGCATCTAAATGTTTTTATGTTCTATTTGTTTATGGCTAATTAAAAATGTAAAATCCTCCACCAGTCCCAGTCTCCCCACTCCAGATTTAGAGGTTTTAATCCCAGATAACAGGCAAGTGAATATGAAATGGTGTTGCTCTGGTGCTTGAAATAGACAAAGCTTATTAAAAACATTGTGAAAACACGTTGAAAAAGGGGCCATATGACGTTAGATATTATGACTACCAATTGTAGTGAATTACGCACCACATTGAGTTTAATTATTTCAGTTTCAATGACAAATGAACTAATTTTCACCAATTCAAACCTCTCAACATAGCCAAACTGCCATTAATCATCGTTGACCTAATGAATAAATCAACATTTCTATCATCTGCCATTTGCAGACACATATAAAACATATTCACAAAATATTGATGTCTTCCAAATTTATGTTGGGGGTTCACATTTGAGTCACAACTTTTCCAAGATTCATAATGCAGAAAAGTTATGGTCAGATTGCCTATTGGGATGGTAATAACAATAGACACACTGCAATTGGCACAGTATTTCAACATAGTTTGATAAGTTTGATAAGTGCAAAAAGCTTTTACAATAAAAAGAAAAAAAAGAGAACATGACAAATAATTTGCAAGGACTTTTACAATTCAAATATAGATTGGCATTTTGGCGTGATTTTCACTTGCTGTACTGCACATTTAACTCTTGCATAGAATTAAGTAGACCATATTTTCCCTGGAATAAACTGGACAAATGTCGTGCATGCACAGTCAGAAAGGGCCGTCCAAAAACTAGGACATGTGTCTACATTTCGGGAAACCGGGACAGAGGAAAAATAAAACGGGGGCTGTCCCAGCAAAACAGGGTCGTCCTGGCACCCTACATAGAATCAATACAGAACATACCTGTACAAAAGCAGGAGACCCTAGCCCAAATCTGGGTGTCAGCTCCTTGAAACCTTAAGCGACTCACTTTATCGCAAGCACTCACATTTATCTGTCCAAACACTTACCGGCAACACAGCAAGGGAGATACTGATGTCCCAATATTATTGCAGACTACGGGTGCGAATTATTAATGTAGAATATGCAGCAGCTCTGATTTGAATTTAGTAGTGCAATAACCACAGCCCTACATTATTACATCTGTCCTACCAAGTAATAGGGTAGGCAATTTTTTGTGATATGTAAGGGGGGTTCTTCACCTATTAATGTGAGGCTTTGCATTACACTATCCATAGTGAGGTTTACCACATCAGTTAGGGGTATCCTACTCACCGCGTCCTTAGGTTTTAAACATGTGTGTAGCTTTCTTTCCTATATGTTACAAATAAAGTATTTTTTTTAAATATATTAGTAGGGGTTGAGTCCTCCTAATAGGGATTCTGTTTCTTTTATATATTAGTGTTCATATATCTACCCTAACAGCACCCACCTATAAGAATTAAGATTGATTATCCATATATATTAGCTGAGTGGAACCCTATCTTGGTCTTTATACTGTACTTGTGAACTGGTTTGAGTCCCATTAGGAAAAAGCACTATATGAAATAAATTTGTTATTACGTACCCGAATCCATCCTGATAGATGAAAAAGACCGGCCATTCCAGACATCCTAAAAATAGTAGTGAGGCAGGTATTAATAATGAACATCAGGCGAACAGTAGCATATAGAGAATCCATATTTATGTAATAAAGCAGCTGCAAAAAAACAACAGGTCATCTGGCCTTGTATTAAAATGCTTTGATAAGTAATATGATGATTTAGAAGCAACTATTCATCAATGCTGTTTAAGCCTCTTCCATGGGAAACTTCCTTTTGGCACAGAGATTTAAAACTTTACAGCAGTTTCATGATAACTGGATGACTTGGATCTTTTCCTCCAAATGTGCTACAGTCTTTGTATTGATTTATCCAGGTTAGGACACAGTTCAAATAAATGGTGGACTGGGACCAGATGCAGAGTTCTAGTCTACTTTGCGCAGTCATGAAAAGAGGCTCCCGCTCCTGAGCTGGAAGCTGAGAGAACTACTAGAAAAGAATTTCCTTGCCCTTTTTTTCCCTCTGTGGAATATAATTAAGTGGTCTGCAGTAAATATCGACACATCAGTGCTGATATCAATGCAGCACACATAGAGCATAGTGTTTTCCATGTGTTACCCCTGTATTTACGCACAGAGAGCATGTTATAAGAAACTTTCCTTTAAACAGATATCTAAGCAAAACTACCAATACAACTACGACTTTAAGGACTTTGATCTTACGACCAAAAGATAGCAGATAAAAATTGTACAGGCACTTCACAATGATTACCATGGAAAAAGAGTTTAAAAATATATTTTTTTAAACTATTATTTTTTTGTCATTTTTTTTGAAGCTGTAAAAATCAGCTGCTTAAACATGCCACAGCCCTTACAGCTCCCTTCTGTCCTAGGAGAGATAGTCCCTTTAAAGGTGCAGGCTCTGCTAGCGATAAATTGAACCAATCGCACTGATAGTGTTAAGGAGTTCAACCTTCTTTGTGACTGACATTTTTGTCTTGGACATGGAGGGTGGCGGTGTTGACATTTTCTAGCAACTCCCTTTTGTTGTCAGATATGATGAACAAGAATGTGCACAGGCAAAGTCCTCAGCTTATCTATCTTGACCCTCTAACAGGAGCATTGTGGGCTAGTGGTTGAGTGAAAGCTTGATTGACAAGCACTTTGCATAAGAACAAGATTTTACTTTCTGATTTGAAAGAAACCAATGCAATCAAATGTTACGTTTTGTAGGATTACATTTGTTTAAGGAAGAGAGTTACATTGTTGATTTTAAAATGTGTCTTTTCTTCTTCCCGACAGGAACGGCACATTTAAAACAAGTCTAAGGAGATGTAGTTGTGACCAAGAAATGTGCATTTATTTCCATTCAAAAGGTAAGGACCCCTTTTTTTAAGATTGTGAGGTGGTTCTCAACTTCATCTGTAAAACATGTACACACACACACACACACACACACAAGGCACAGGCACACACACATGCACGACAGGGCAGCAACAAACTCCTTCAGTCTCACAATCAATTCTGAACATCACTCACAAAATCAGATGTCAACAAGACAAAGATACAGCCTAAGGCCCAGCTCATGGTGGCGGCGCGGCACAGTGCGCTACCGTGCTCGCCGCAGCACACTCCTGCAGCCCCAGTGATGTGTGCACTAGGCTGCAGGATATTGGGGAGGCAATAGGGGGCGTGGTGAATGCGTCACGAAGCTGGTTCGCCCTCATTGGCTGAACCAGCTCACATGACGCTGATGTCATGCGACTGCAGCCCGAAATCTCAAATGTACTCGTCTCGGCAAAATGTAGTAGTGTCGACGCAAGCAGCGCCGCAGGCACTTGAGGAACTGCAATAACAAATCAGGTAAGAGTCCCGAAAGTGCGCACGCACACAGCAACGCCCCCACCATGAGCGCGGTTTAA
Organism: Ascaphus truei; assembly: GCF_040206685.1. NCBI lineage: Eukaryota > Metazoa > Chordata > Amphibia > Anura > Ascaphidae > Ascaphus > Ascaphus truei. The sequence goes on from NC_134486.1 coordinate 70,136,158, forward strand.
GGTGACTCAAAGACTAGGGGGAGGGAAGAGAGAGCAAAGAAAATGGAAAACTATATTCTAAAAGAAATGTGGAAGAAAAATATTGAGCAGCAAAGGGTAGAGGGGAAAGGGGAATGGGTGTTTTATTAACATACAGGCATACCCTGCTTTAAGTACACTCACTTTAAGTACACTCGCGAGTAAGTACATATCGCCCAATAGGCAAACGGCAGCTCACGCATGCGCCTGTCATCACGTCCTGAACAGCAATACCGGCTCTCTACCTGTACCGAAGCTGTGCGCAAGCGGGGAGACTATGGAGCCTGTTACAAATGCATTATTTACATCAGTTATGCACGTATATAACGATTGCAGTACAGTACATGCATCGATAAGTGGGAAAAGGTAGTGCTTCACTTTAAGTACATTTTCGCTTTACATACATGCTCCGGTCCCATTGCGTACGTTAATGCGGGGTATGCCTGTACTTACTGCTGTAGAGATCTGCAACAATAATAAGGTAGGTAAACCTAATATTTTTTTTAATAAATGATTTAAAAAAAAAAAAAAAATTTAAAAACCTCAGCAATACTGGCCTGGAGTGTTACAAACAAAATCATCGTTCCAAAGATTTATTGGATTTAATATTTGCAGAATCTGATCTCCATCCCCCTCTAGTCCATATCAATATCTAACTATATATTTATAATATTAAGATACATTTTATGCAAGATCTTGATATAGATAAAAGTCTGTGGCAAATTGAATAGCCTGTTTTTAAGGACTAAAGCCCCTAATCATTATGCTGAGAAGACCCTCAACTACTGTACAGTATACTAGAGAAAGAATGTAGCTCCATTTAAATGAATGTGCCTAAACTACAGTATATGAGTATAGAGAAGCAGGTTCACAGCCTACTGAGCCGTTAATTATGTATGCAGTAATATTGCTCCAAAAAACGTCCTTTGCATGTACTTTTTCGCATCACGAGTTTTGTTTGACATGATATAGCATGTGTTTCTCACTTCCCGCAGGTACGAATGAGGATATTAAAAGAGAGGGTAGGAAAAAGTGAGAGAGAGAGCTCAAAATGAAACCATTTCAACTACTTGATTCTTCGGAGTTCAATAGGTTAAGTATTTTCGTGGAAAATTGCTGTGATGGATTTACAAAATCAGAGTTTCGGTTGCAAGTGGAAGACATGGAAAATTCCACACCTTTAAAAATGGCTAAAGCTATCAAATGTCCTGGTGTACCTGGGACAGTCCCGGTTTGCACAGGTCTGAGGAAAAGCAAAAACAGATGAAGTGTTGAGGCTTGTTAAAAATAGCCAAACCAGAATGTTCTTTGAAATAAAATAAAAGCAGGTCACATTTATAGAGCTGCCCCATCTCCCTTCCCAATGTACTGCTGGCTCACTTGTACATGTCCTTGTTGACCCTTCCAGGACATTTGGTAGCTTTAAGTATGCTTGTATGACTTGTTTAACCCTTTGAGTACTTAATCACTTAGTGGCTCGTCATAGGCTTCCTGCCGCTTTGAGGGGAGATCGCATTTCACGCTCCTGTGGAGCACCGAGCACAATTTTGCCATTAGAAGACGGCTCCTTTTCAGTATGCCAGTGACATCGTGATCACATGACCGCAACTGCATCCAGTATTAACTCATTAAAATACCTCAGTAATTAATTACATTTAGTTTTACACAGAACTGCACAATGAACGACTGTGAAGGAAATCTCATTCTCGCAAAATTCCTTCACTACAAATTTACCCTGTCCTATTTAAACTCTGCCCTTTCCCTGGCTAAACAAACCTGCTTTTCTTTAATCAACCCACACAAGTCTAACCTATGCCAACTCTTCTCAGACCACTGTCTGTTACCTCCATTTCACCTTAGGACTTTGCTAACTATTTCAAGACAACTGTGGATTTCTTCAGCAAGGCATCCCCTCTGTATCTTCCTCACATTCTACGCCTCTTCCTAACTCTCCTCCAGCCTTCCTCCACTCTTTTCCACTGTCACAGAGGAGGATGTGTCGCTACTGATCTCCTCTTCTCCCTCTACCACTTTCCCTCTCAACCCCATTCTCTCCCATCTCCTAAAACCTCTTGCTACCTTTAATCCTTAGGCTACGCTTATAGTGGCGGCGATGCGACGGCGACGTCAGGCTGCGGTCGCTGGAAAAAGCAAATTGAGATGACTTCCAACGATCGCGACCAAGCCGTCGCACCACGCTTACTATAACCGCATGCGACGGCCGCAATGCATTTGTTTTGACACGACGTCGTGTCTCCTCCCTCCACTCGTTCCCTCCTTTAAAAAAAAAGCCGAAAAGGAGAAAGAGAAAGGACTTTTGTTTGTCCGAAACGCGTTGGTGTGGTTGTTTTTTGCTCATTCATTAAATAAGCTATTTTTATTATGGGAACGCATCCTTGTATCTTATTTTGGTTCAACCAATTTTGGATTTAGTGCTCCGTTTTTTCCTTCCTTTTTTCGTCTATTGTATCCATCCACAGACGGAGGCACAATTAACCCCTGGACTACTGGCTACATCTGGACTTGCTGTCAATCGTGGATCACCATCCCAATGTGAGTCTATTCCAGTTTGTCCATTATATTGGATTTCAGTTATAACAATTTGATGTTTACAATACTGGTCACCAACAGGTGTTAACATTACTGTATCCTTACCTCAGTGCTACGTGGGATCACAGTTTACCAGTCTACATCTTTTGGAATCATTTATTATCTTCACTTATTGGGTTAATTCCGTTTCTCAATATTCATTTTGTTTTTTTGCTGTTTTCCATTGAGCACCATACAACATATTTTTTTTAAAAAAAGCAACAGTTATACCATTACTCAAAAACGGCAAACTTGACCCTACCTGTCTCTCTAACTATCGTCCTGTCTCCCTCCTGCCTCTAAACTCCATGAACGTCATGTATTCTCTTGCTTGCTCCATTTTCTCACCACCTACTCTCTCCTAGCCCTTCTGCAATCTGCCTTCAGCTCAGCTCACTCCCTTGAAAACAGCCCTCAAAGAAGTAACTGAAGACCTCCATGCTGCAAAAGAAAGGACATTAAACTTTGCTCATATTTCTCGATCTCTCTGCAGCTTTTGACACTGTGGACTACCCTCTTCCCCGCTGCCGCTTCACCACAGGCCCCTTTGAAGGGAAGTTTAATTATTGGTTAGGGGGTTAATTTAAGGGTTTTAGTGGTTAGGGTATGGGGTTCATTTAAGGGTTTTAGTGGTTAGGGTTGGGGTTTTAGGGTAAGGGATTACAGTAGGGGGGTTTTAGTTTAGGAGGTTTATCTACCGTGGCAGCCAAGTGATTTGTGGTGGAAGCTTTCAGCAGCGGAGTGTCGGAGCGCCAGCAGCCAAATGTCCTAGACCGCCTGTCTGTATCGATCATCCTGTCTCCCCATTGCCCTTTGCCTCTAAACTCCTTGAAAACCTTGTATTCTCTTGCTTGCTCCATTTTCAAACCTCCCATGCTCTCTTAGACCCTCTACAATCTGGCTTCCACACTGCTTACTCCACCTAAACAGCCCTCACTAAAATAACTAAATGACCTCCATGCTGCCAACGACAAAGGTCATTACATTCTGTTCATATTTATTGACCCCTCTGCAGCCTTTGATACTGTGAATCACTCTCTTCTCCTTCACATTCTCCATTGGGTTCCGTAACAAAGCTCTATCCTGGATTTCCTCTCATCTCTCCCATCGTACTTTCAGTGTCTCGTTTGCCAACACCTCCTCCTCCGACCTCTGTGGACCTCTTCCTCCTTTCTCTAAAACCTGTCGTTTTTCCTCTGTAAGGATGCAAAGATATGCCCTTTCCTCTGTCGCTCTATTGCTAAAACCCCAACATATGCCCACCTTCTCTCCCGTCTTGACTATTGTAACCTTCTAACGTCTGGCCTTCCTGCCTCTCCTTCAATCTATCCTAAACTCTGCTGCTAGAATCACTTTATTCGCTCTTAAATCTGTCTCAGCGTCTCTCCTGCTGAAATCCCTCTCCTGGCTTCCTATTAAATCCCCTGTTACACACAAAATTCTCCTCCACACATTTTAAGGCTATACACTTTTCCCCTCATCTCAGCCCTAATTGTCTCACTATAAGCCGTCCCAACTAGTGTTCTGCTCAAGGATGTTTTCTCGCTACCCCTTTTGTATCTAAATCCCTCTCTCGCTTAAAACCTCTCCCTCAATGCCCCACCTCTGGACTGCCCTTCCCCCTCAACATCTGACTAGCAACCTCATAAGGTTATAAGACCCATCTAAAAAAATAACGAAGCATATGGGTAGTTCCGTGGCTGACACTATACACCTCACACATCGACCGTAGCCCCATGCAGACACAATCACCAGAACACCCTCCTAATGTCTCTGTATGTTCTTCCTACTTACAACTTAGGTTGTAAGCTCTTTAGGGCAGGAACTCCATTTTCGAATGTTATTTTTATGTCTGAAGTGCTTATTTCCATTATGTCTTAAATAATGTCACGTGTATTACTGCTGTGAAGCGCCATGTACATAGATGGTGCTATATAATAATCGACATACATACATACATACAGTACATACGTGGCTGAACATTTTACAAATAATAGTTCCAGAACTGCATACGGAAATAAAAGATTATTAAATACATATCAAAACAAAAATAACCTTACATGATTTATTACAACAGTAGTAATCTTCACGCCTTGCTACAAGTATTGATTATTAACAAATGTATTTATAGTGCTAACGTACCCTTATACTCATGTGACATCTCTAATCATTACTGACATCCAATGATTACACTGTACTATGTACAAACTGTAAGTGACTTTCTCTAATAGGATTCACTGACAAGAATAATAGGTGCTTACATAATGGACGATGGGGACTTCCACCCAGCAATCGGTTCTACAACTTCCCATTTTTTCTCCGATATGAAGGCCTGAAGATCTTCCACCATTCGAGAGCCACGGTATTTACGAAACACCCCATCTTTGGCACTAAAAATCATAAATAGGTGAAACAACTTAAATTAATCCCATAGCGATGATACATAATGACAACTGATTAGTTCACTGTACAACAAAAGAGAAGTTATTTTTCCCCTCCATAGAACTGAAATAAAAATCAAATTATCGATGTGGCGCTTATTACTTTAATCCCTGGGGCAAGGAAATTCCAGGTCAGAGCGATAAAAAAAAAAAAGCATTATACATTTTTTTTTTGATACTTCCCACAAAGGTTGTTTAATTTACAATTTACATTATATTTTGTGTAATATAATTCTATTAGGGGCTGTTCATGTGCTATTAGCGTAGCCTTGAGTGCTTACAGAGTCTACTTAAAATGAAAGTTACAGAGTTGTGTCATATGTGTAGGGCTTGAGTAGTGGTGGTTGGGCTAGGGAGATAATATAGATATACATACACACACACACACACACACACACACACACACACACACACACACACACACACACACACACGACATCAAGCCATTCCAATGCTATGGGTCACTAGGATGCGCTATTGTTCAATATTACAAAGATTTTCATAAGAGGACAATGTTTAGTGAATTTGTATCCATTAATACTGAATAATTACAGCTATATTACTAGATCATGCAATGAGAATTTGTGGAATAGACAATTTGATGACACTAAACATGACAGATGAATACTACAGTAGGAACTTCTGGTGAGAGCCCACATGGGAAAAAACCCTGATGATAATAGTATCAAAATTCCACTTCAATCTTCCCTTATTTACGTTTAATGTGCCTTATGTCATAATAGAACAAGCAAATTGAAATTAATATTTATTTAGAACTTACTGGAAAATAGTTGGAAGTGTTGTGACAAAAAAACGTCCGCTCAGTCCTGAAAAAAAGAAAACATTTTTTTCTTTAAAAAAAAATTTTTTTTTAAAAACACACATAAATCTACACTATTATGCAAAGAAAAAAAAAGTGTATGCACAAGTTAGTTATCAGGTCTGAGACATGAGGCAGTTTTAGAACATCAAAGTAGTGGCCATTTAAGAGGGTTCACAAAAAAAGTTCTTTAAAAAGAAAAAAAAATACTGGGGTCAATGTGAAAAATCAAGTAAATTGAAAGAAAAATACTACTTTAAGCATCATAGTATGGTTGAGGCTTTGAAGATGGGGTGATGAAAAAATGAATGTACAGTACTATGACAATATACAGATGTAGCCAGACTCGCCTGCCCTGTAGCCAGGGGTTCAAAATCTTTTTCTCGGCTCTGAGGAAAGGTGACCGCCACGAGCAGCTGCAGTCAGATTTCCCCAGCAAACATAGGTCTGGATACATCTGTAATGCCAGCAACAACTGACCTTGGTACATGTATTATTTGCTTTAACATTGTTCTATAAAATCCCAAAATAAACCTCTGTGGTGAAAATGCTAATTTCTGGTGTTCTGGCATGCACAGTAACCTCTAAATGAAAGAAGGCAGAAAGGAACACCTAGTCATTTGTCATTAGCTAGACAGAGAAACAAAGCTAGGCAAATGTTTATTTGGGGCCACAACACGTCCATTTGATACAGACAAGAAGTAATTCAAAATGTACATTTTTTATTCCCGACACGAAAAAAAAGGAGACAGAGCACACTGCCCCAAGATAGAGTAACACTCACAATTCGTAGAAGAGTATCTGATTCACTTTAGACAGTACACATTGATGTTGAAAATAAGTTCCCTTTATTTGCAAGCAGGCATGTCACATTACAATGCGATGTGTCCGGCCCATACATGGCCTTTCATCGGGTAAGTGTGGGTAACAGGGTCTTAACCCCTAAATTTGAAAGTTTAAATAAGGCTTCAATATAAGCCTATAGTGGTTTGAGGAATCCAGCAGGGAGCTGGTTAATTGCGCTAGACAATTTACCAGTCTCCACCTGGTTACTCAGACAAGTGTAAAAGGCTCCTCCTGGGAGCTGACAGAGTGACTCTTGAGCACACAGGAGGACTGTGTGCTGACATTAAGACACAAGGAGCCAGACCTCTATTCCTGGACACAGGGAACCTTCCAGAGGCTGGCCCCTCAACTGACACCAATCCAGACACAAACCCAAAGACTGACATGAAGGGCCACCTGCTTTGAGGTACCTCTTTAGACTTTGGGGTGATAGGTTGATAAGGAGCGTACCCCCCCCCCCCCCCAAAAGCCCTGCAGATAGCGATTGGGGAAGTGAGTTAGCCTTTACACAGGGATAGGTTGTTTATATTGTTTATTTTTGTATTCTCTGCATTGTTTAAAGTCACAAGCGGAATAAAGACAGGGTTTAAATTTCTCTAAATCTGTCTCCCTGTTTGTACCTCTGCACAGGTCTCTTACAGTGTGTAATACAATAAGTAAATGGTGCAATTTAAATATTCATTGACAGCAATTACCGGTACTACTGGAAATGACGTAATGTGACTCGCAAATCGAGATAAGACTGAAAAAAAGTAAGAATACCCGTTGATTCTAAATACACTTCACCATCAAGAACTCCATTCTGAAACATTGGCGAATTTTTGACAGTGACCCTGTGTTGCGAAATATTCTTAAAACACCTCCTCTCTTGTCTCGTAGAGGGAGAAATTTGAGAGATCAGTTAATTAAAGCCGATAGACCAATGATGGGTACAACACAGGATTTTCTTTTAAAACAAAATGCATTGGTAATTTCCCCATGTCTTAATTGCGTTCATTGCAACTCTGTAACTAAAGGAGATACTTTCAGACACCCCATATTGGGGAAACAATATAAGATTAAGAATTTTTTTACTAGCAATTTCAATTTTATTTACTTATTGTGGTGCCCTTGTGGTAAAGACCATCCAAACTATTAAGAAACGAATAACAGAACACAAGTGTAGTATCCGACAAGCTCACAACTTCTGAGAGTCGGTCTATTGACTCCCTGGCGGCTAGACAATTTCAAGAAATAAGACGTGAGGTAAACCAATTTCGGTCTGCAATAATTCATGGGGTATTGCCTCTCAAAAGGGGAGGAGACGGGGAAAATATACTCCTTAAAAAAAAGAAGAAGAATCACAGTGGATTTTTTTATTTGAATCATGCCTTTCGGAAATGCACTAATGAGTAATTGGATTTAAAAGTGTTCTTGTAAAAGTTTTTTTTGGTAAATATTGATCCAAAGTCAACTACTGTGGAGTAGTCTTGAATTGTTTTCTTTGATATTTGAGAAGGATTCTGTATTTGGTACTGTTTTAACATCTTGGGGTGCAATTGCATTTTGGAACCAAAATGTGTGTGATCTTGGTGTTTCGTACTATATATACACATATCTAATAAATAATGAAGGTGGGGTGTATTTACACTACTAGAAAGATATTTAAATAAACATCTATAGCTGTATTGATGGTACAGTATTGATATTTGTATGTTCAATATATTGGTACAGTATGTTTAATTTCAAGACTGTTGGATATTGGTGTTATTGATAATCTTTCACTACAGTATTTCACCATGATACATAATTATTACACATTATATGGTAATAAGATATACAAGACTAGGATTTTTCGATTTTGATACATTAGAATATGTGCCCATTATCGATTCCTAAATGGGTTAATATTAGTATTTGTTTTTCAGTTTTCTGATGTCTGTTTTATTATTTATCACAATGGTGTGGTGTGTGTGTGTGTGTGTGTGTGTGTGTGTGTGTGTGTGTGTGTGTGTGTGTGTGTGTGTGTGTGTGTGTGTGTGTGTGTGTGTGTGTGTGTGTTAAAGAATAGATCATTCACAATTTTCTGGTCATATTAGAGAATGCCATTAAGAGGTACATGTGTCTCTTCTAATAATGATTTAGCAATATGACGCTTTAACATTCCGGAAGTCAAATTATGTCATTTCCGGTAGTACCGGTGATTGCCATCGATGGGAATTTAAAAAGGCACCATTTGCTTATTGTATTACACACTTACCTGATGAAAAGCCTCTTTTTTTACAATTAAATTAAAGTTGCCTTATGGGCTCAAGCTTAACTTGTGGTACCCCTGCCTAAACTGAGAACACACCGCTACTTCTACTCAGTGGTGGTGGTAATTTTATTTAACAACATTCAAGACTTATTTATTTAGGATAACAAACTAAACTCCAAAGAATAAAATTAATTTTTACAGTACATTCATGTGCAAAGATTCAATAAAAGGTACATTTGACTGATTAGTCATCAATTCACTGTTTACTCTTTACATTGTGGTGTGCACCATTGATAGGAAGTCTTTTTTAGTGGGTCTCTTTTCACACCCTACTTTGCGTTCAATCATCTCCTTGGTAGGACTCGCAGTACCATTTTTAGGTTGAGTGAGGCTCTCCGTTATCTGTGAGCTATTATTATTACAGCTCAACCCTGTAATAGCGCGATCCGCTATAACGCGGATCCGCGTATAACGCGGTTTGAGCATGGACCCCAAATTAAAAACACTGCACACTGCACACACGCACACACTACGCACACACAGCATACACTCACTGCACACAGCACACACTCACTGCACACAGCACACACAGCACACACAGCACACGCTCACTGCACACTGCACACTGCACACTGCACAGCACACACAGCACACACAGCACACACAGCACACACAGCGCACACACACAGCCCCCCCCTTCTACCTTTGGTGTCACAGCCCACCTTTGGGTGCATCGTGGGGCTGCTGGGGGGGAGGGAGGAACGGCGCGAGGCAGGGGGATCAGTGCAGGGATTGGAACGCTGTTGTGGGGGGGGGCGCCGGTGCGGCAATTGGCGCTTGACTGGGGGGGGGGGGAAATAGGTGCGTGGTTGGCTGCTGAGGGGAGTGCTGGGGAACTATAGTGGCTGCTAGGGGCCATGTAGGGCTGCCGGAGCCTCACTCCTCATCGGGCGCGCGGCGGCCATTTAAAAAAAAAAAAACAGCGCGACTCCAGTTATAGCGCGGTCGGATCAGGTTGCCCCCGAGGACCGCGCTATAACGGAGTTGAGCTGTACTATGACAAGGCCTGGAACATGTCAGCATAAAAAGACAACATTGCCCAACTCTTACATGAGACACATTAGCTACTCAATTGACAGATATGTCCAAGAGGTCCAATGAGATGCCCAGCTTGAAGAAAAGATGGGTTTGATTCAGTTTACAAATCTAGATATTAATTTGGCAAGAACTGACAAATTGTCTCACATGAAAAGGTAACATAAGTTGCTTAGTATAAACCTTTTACATTTAAAGAAGCAGTTGTGCTTGCTTGCAATTTCCCCCCCCTCCCCCACCCAGCTTACCCAAAAGCTGATCTATGCCCCCCAACCTACGGGTTTCTGAATGCCAATGGGTATACAAAATGGTGATAGGTTAAAGGTTCACTCCCGTGGCCAACAAAGTTGCAACATCATCTGGAGATGTTGCAACTTTGTATTTGTGACCCCGCTGCCATAATTGCATTTTTTTTTGTCATTTCAGGACTCTGGGTAAGGGAGCGGGGTTGGTACCCAGGAACAACAGCATCTGTAAGCAGGGGGAAGCCCGATCAAGTAAGCTTTTCATTTTCAGATAGGACCCTTCTATATTCCTATAACATGTGGTTGAGATCAACTTCGAGAAGATAACGTCAAAGTTGTCATAGGGGAGAACAGATTTGTTATAATACACATAGTATAGCTTGTTTAAAATGTTTCATACACAAATCTCCAAGCTAAATCCCATGTTTCTTCAAATGGAAATTACACACACCTTCAAGGCTAATATTTTTACATGTAGCTAAAATTTGAATGTTCTGTGTCATGATAATATCATGAGAGATTAAATATTTTAATCAATCTGGTGCTTCAGGGATTAATGTAGCAACAGTTGGCATGTAAAAATACAATATATTAGGTTTATGTCAGGTTAAGATATTTCCTGGTTCTGTGCTGAGGACTTAATTGGGGGTGAGGGGGGCAGGGATGACCCACTAGAAGTGGCATGTGTGTTGTTTTGAAGGCCATAAACGATAACCAGAGACTACTCTGTCAGCCTCAAAGCAAACTAAATGTTTATGAATGATTGCTGGTCCATCCCAGAGAGAGGTGACACAAGTTATGCCTTAGTTGGAGGACTTTATTAAAAATGAGAATATTATGTGACATAATCTACTGTACATACTAAGAGTTGTATGTCTGTAATCGTGGCAAAGGGTCGAATGCAATGAGACCACACACTGCCAAGGACAGATATCCATTTGTCACTCAAATTTAGAAGCAAGACGGAAATCTTGTTGGGTCCATCATAAATCGCCTGAATCTATTGATGTGACTCACATGAGTCTAAGTATTAGAAACACTAAGTTATGAGTGTGTTTATATATTGAGGAAAAACGTAAACATTGTTTGGTAGAAGTTTTTTTTACTATGCTGCAAAACCGTAAATCTCGCAGCTGATTTACGACAAGGGTGGGTTTATGTTGTTTCAATAGGGAAAAAAATAGTACATAAAATTTAGCAAGGTATTATGAAAATCAGATTTCAACAGAGGTGTGTTTTGGACCAAACACATGATTTCTAATATTCCTACGCCAGTGATCTCGGTGATGGAAATCCTGATATATGGTAACGTAATGTAAAGGAATTTCTGTTTTATCCTGTTATTTTCAGAAACGGTCCTGCATTTACTGTCGTTTTATGTTCTTATAATCCTTTTTCTGTAATCTAAGCACTGTATTTTTATATCAATTAAAACATTTAATAAGTGATGCTTTGGGGCTGTGAATGAACTGTTGCACACTCTGGAGAGAGTATTTACATTTTCGGACACATTTTGATATAACAGGTGTGTTAAGTGCATAGTTTTTTTTCTATAATAAACAGGTACCCGAGACCCTGGCAGATATATTAATTTACATATTTTTGCATAATTCTTGGGTGGTGGCAGTGGATAGATCAGATTGCAATTGAGTAAGGGGTTAATATTAAATCATTGAAAGTACCTTGCACAGGATTAAGGCGAGTTGGCTAGAGTAGCCATGTGTATTAACCCTGGTTGCCTATCGAAGTCACGTGCTCACTTGTGTGCTGTTCATGACAGATGGTATATGGGGACGAATTGAGGGGAGATATTGTTAATTTGGGGGACCTTTACGAAGGTGAAAAGTGGCCCAGCTTGTGAGCTGTGGATTAACCCTTGTCCCGTATGCAGGTCACGTGCTCACAAGTGTGCCTTACGTGACATTCTGTTACTACTTTTAAGCATTAATAAAATGAACTATAAAAGAAAGAACATAATAAAAACAGTTTATTTGTCCTTCATGGTCAGAATTTACTTTTCCCCAGCATCTTTTTCTCTTCTCCTTTCCCTCTTCTCACACTTCCAATCCCCCCTCCCCCTCATATATTTTGCTCTTTTCTCCTCCTGCATGTGTTTCTTTTCCTTCTTCTGAATTTCTCTCCTTTATGTTTTTCTCTCTTCCCTTTCATGTCTGAAACACTTCCCTCACCTTCCTCAGCCTCGGCCCCGCCCACTGTCCGATGCCATGCTCCCGTCCCTCTCACTGCCTATCACTCATGCTGCAGCTTCCGAACCATACTGCACACAGACAGTTTTATCTTTTGGGCATCTTAATTTCTTAAAGGCAGTGTAGCAACCATGGTCCCTTATGTTTCCTCCACAGGTTATTTTCCCTGTCCGGTATGCTGCTGTGCACTCCTTTGGTGTTTGAGGTTGTAACAGTTTATGGCCACTCACCATCTGACCTCAACGTTCTACGCTGGGACAGTGAAGCCGAAGTTCTCAAATTTAAAAATTGCTTAAAAAGGCTAGGAAGGTATGCACTCAGCCCGTGTACAAAGGCTCGGAAGGCACACACTCAGCCCGTGTATCAAGGCTGGCAAGGCATGCACTCGGCCCGTGTATCAAGGCTGGCAAGGCATACACTAAGCCCATATATCAAGGTTGGGAAGGCATGCACTCGGCCCGTGTATCAAGGCTGGGAAGGCAGGCACTCAGCCCGTGTATCAAGGCTGTCACTTAATTTTTGATTCTGCAGGCTTCTGGCAGTCTCCATCATTCTGGGGGTCAGGATCAGATATCTATGAGCAGCAACAAGAATTATAAACGAAAATCTGCCAGAGGCTGATCTTTTTTTTAAACAGAGTAGGAACCAGGGGGGTCTCCACAGCTGATCCACACTATTTTCAGCTATAGGGACCAGTGTTATAGCGCCCTCCAGGAGAAAAATGGCAACAAAAATGGTGAAAGGCATTCCACCTGAGCCAGTACTGCACTACATGTATGTATTAACCCTATGAGCCAAGGTAATAGGACTTTCCCTGTTGCAATGGTATTTTGTATCTTCTGCTTGGAGTAAGCAGTATTGGTATTTTAGTACATACAAAGACAATTACATAAAGCTAGATTATAGCAAAATAGTGTAATTATATGCACACACTGTTGAGTGTTCTCAGCAGCATTTTCCAGGGTAAGGAATACGAGAAACTTCAGGATTCTATGCGTGTGTTTATTTTTAAACAAACAGCGGTATAATCAAAATAAACAAACTAGTGAAATAAGGAAAGCTCTAGCTCTGTTTAGAGCTCTGGCTAAACAGACGTTTAACCCCAATTGCTCCAGTCTTCATAACTGAGGTCACTTGGGCATGCCTGTTGAGACACTGGTCAAAGAGGATGCCGATGTTATGAACTTGGGACACGGGCAGCGGCTGTACACCATTGATATGGGGCAGTTTGCGAACCTCCTGTCCCATACTCCGGCGTCTTGCCGAATTTATAATCATTAGTTCTGTCTTGCCAGGGTTGAGCTTCAGCCAATTCACTTACATCCATGCCCCCACGTTGTCTAAGCAAGCCATCAATGCAACAGTTGTCCCTGGGCTGCCCTGGAAAGAAACAAAGATCTGGGGGCCATCAGCACACAGGTTGCCCTTCAGACCATGCTTCCGGATTATCTCGGCCAGCTGTCGAATATGGAACAGGAGTGGTGACAGTACCAAATCTTGAGGAACCCCAAAGGGGACTGACCCCACCTGTGACACATGGGACCCCATAGCTACCTGCTGGGTCCAGCCCTGCAGGAATGAGGCAACCCATTATAGTGTGGTCCCACCTATACCAGCTATGTCGCTCAGGCAGTGTAGCAGCACCAAATGATCAATCGTGTCGAAGGCAGTTGAGAGGTCCCACATGACAAGGGCAGAAATACAGCCCATATCCATGGCCATCAATAAATCATTTGTCACACAGACCAGGGCGAACTCGTGGGATCAAACAAGCCGGCCCTGTCCAGAAAATCTTTCAGCTGGGTGTAAACTACCCTCTCCAACACTTTCCTTTCGCTTGGAAGGTTGGAGATTGGACGACCGTTGGTGAGATCAACATCTAGACCCACTTTCTTCAACAGGGGAGGAACTAGCACCTTCCCGGCTGAGAGGGTTCTTTTGATCTCCACCAACCACGCACCCACTGCATCAATGGTCTCTTTCAGGAGCAATAATAGATAGGGATTCAAGTCACAAGTAGTCCAGTTCATCGCAGCCATGATTGAGAGGAAATCCAGAATTGAGGTGATGCTGAACTCTTGCAAGACCATCTTTGCCTGTGGGATCAATCGGGGGATGAATAGCGCCACGGACATGGGCAATCTTATTTAAGAATGGATAAAATTCACCACATCGCTGCTCAGTTGGACAAACCACGATGGAGGAACAGGCTAGATAAACCAGACTGTTCACGATCCTGAAGAGGTCCACTGGACGATTTCTTGAGGAGTCGATCTTCAGGGAGACGTATGAATTCTTCACCCTGAAGACTGCACGTTTATGCCCCATTGACATATCTGGTCAACATCCTGACAGGAACTCAACCACCGATGCTCTCCTTCAGAGAACCTGTCGCAGCTCCCAGAGATCGCTAAAATACCATAGCGAGTGTGCTATGGATCTGCAAGCAGGCATTCTCCGAAGAGAGGCCACTTTGTCCATGGGTACACGGAGAGCTAAGTTGTACTTAAATGCAGACAGAGACGAAGTCTGGAGAAAATTAGGCTAAATGGGCCCCAAGGGCAGCCATAAATCTAATGGGCTCAAGCAGCCTCCTAGCCATACCCAAGTTGTCTTAGGCCGCCCACCACTCTGTTTAAGGGGTGGTGAAGCACCTCCAATCTGACCCTGGATCACCCTATAATGTGTCTATAGGGGCAGAAAAAGAAAAAAAACTTCACTACCCCAACGTATACCCCCCTGTGCAAAGATCAAATCAAGTATATGACTATGCTCATGTGTCAGGCCATGCACATATTGACTAAATCTCATGGATCCCATAGTATCCATAAGATTCACAGCCTCAGCATTGTCTGTGACATCAACCCAAAGTTTGAGGTCCCACCAGCATCACAGAGCGAGGGAAATCCAGTAATATGGGAGTGACCACATCCAACAACTGAGACACAAAGTATCTCCTGTGTCCAGGCGGCCTATACACCAATATGAAATACAAAGCTTGATTGTCATGCATGGCACAGCGAATGGTCATATGCTCAAAAGACTTTATCCCGGGCCCAGGGTGGGAGGTGCAGAGAAGGTTGGCATGAAATATCCTGGCTACTCCACCTTTCTCCTTACCTCCCCTAGGAACATGCAACACAGAGTACCCATCAGGGACTACAGTAGGTCAAGCCAAAAGGAATGTCAAGCCCAGCATAATATCCAGAGCGGGCCCCTCTAGTTTGCTCACAGATGTTATCTAGTCTCCGGTACCTAGCTAGAGGGGGATTGTTTTCAGGACTCCATGCCTCAGTTTCCAACAACTTCCGCCTGGGGTACCAACACGGACAGTGGACAGTCTCAATCCTCTGATTGAGGACGGAAAGGAGATATCCCTCCCACTCAGCCCAAACGCCTGCTTCCCGACAGTGCACCTTTCCTCCCAGCCTACCTCACCAACCCAATACTTGGAGCTGAAGGGAGGGAGGCACGTAGGCAGGTCAGCCCCCGAATACACACGACCTGGGGCAACAAGAGACACAGTTCTCAAACAGACACAATGGATAAGAAGGAGATTAATAATCACTAGAAACACAAAGCAGGCAATACAACTGGCCTTAGGTTTTGCGGGGCCCAAGGCAGCATACCTGTAAAAAAAAAAAAACAAGGAGGGACTTACCTAGACAAGCAGGCCTCCTCCAGCAGCGTTATGAGATGTCATGTTGCCATGGCAACACCACGTCATATGACACCGTGACGTTGTGTTGCCATCACTGGAGGAGGCGGCCCACTGTGGAGAAGGTAAGAGGACACGTGCATGTGCACACACACCACCCAAACACCCCCACACCTACCTCTCTGTCGGTTCGGAGGCCTTGCGCTGCCTCCTGTCAGCGCCGGGATCTAACTTACGACCGCTGGGGGGAGCTGGCGGAGGGGCCCCACGCTCCCTTCTCCAGCTCCTCCCTCCGGTCGGGTGAAAGTCAGATCCCAGTGTTGACAGGAGTTAGAGGACAGGGGACTTGTCTTGCCCTAAGGCAGGCCCTCCCTGGATACATATATTAGACAATAGCTGGGTACCCTAGCCTTCCCTCCCCCCCTAAAAAAAACCTGTCTTAGAGCTGCATTAGAGTGGACAAGTGGCAGACAACATCAGATAACGTCACACTAAAACCCCAACCCCTAACATACCAGATTAAACAAAAGATAATTCAGGACGGAGGTTGATTTTTGATCAGAAGGGTTCTCAGGTGATTCAAATAAGACCATTAGGTTCGTATCTTCAGCGGAGAGAAGTCCCAAGTACCTTCCCTCCACTTTTCCCTGGAAACTGGCAAACACACACACCTTAAATATAGGTGTGAGTGTTGGTGTGTGTGAATATAATACATACATCTACACACATAGGCAACTGAATAAATATCAATATGAAGCAAGCAACCCAAAAGGACCTACATACTCCCATTTTGACAGTTTTTAATATTATGGGCCCAAAAATAAATGCTTTTAAGAATACGTATGTGGCTTTTCAAGCCTTACAGGTTTCAATGTGACACTGCATTCCAGTGTCTTATGTGCGCATTCTGTATAATGTGTTTTGGCCTGAAGACAAATTGCAAAAAAGAAACAACAAAAAACAGATTGTATTAAAAAAATATATATATTTAAAACAAAGTGTACACATTTCAAAATCGCAAATACTACAGTACCTGGTTCTTGAGTGACATCCACTTTTCCAACATTAACATCAAGTGCATGACTTTTTTTTCCAAAACTCTCCCACTCCGACTGTATTTGCTGACATGCTGGACACCATGGTGCATAACTGTGCAATACACAAAATGGAATTCTGGTTTAATTACCACCATAAAACGCTCACATACAATATTCACAGGTTGATGCAGATAGGAGGGGGGGGGAGGGGAAATGTACAGTATAAAGAACCTTCAGCTAAGAGTTGCCATGATACATAGATCAGGTATAGATTGAGTGGATATGACTGCTCACCTATGTATTAGTGTCCTAAGATATAGGAGGTAGGTGCAAGAGAGGTAAACATTATAGTATTTTCAGAGAGAACCCAAAGTAACGGGTTCAAAGCACCCCACTAATTGCACTCAACCATAAATCACAGTCTAAGTTCTCCTGTGGTTCACCAGCCAGATCCAAATCAGGGAAAGTACACTACCGACACACTTTATTGAAGTGTGGTCGGTACCGCAAGCCGGGAAATCTCCCGGCTTGCTAGTGGCCGCCCCTCGGCGTGCCGCGCGTCATAGACGCGCGGTCACGCGTCATCGGGAGCGTGCGCCCCCTGCACGCGTGTCCAGGGGCTCCCCGAGGGAGCCCTGGTGTCCCGCAATCGCGGGACAGCGGCAGGGGGTTCCGGGGGACCCGGCGGACCCGACAGCGGTAGGGAGAGCGCCCCGATCGGAGGGCGCTCTTCCGCTGCTTCGGCGCGCGCCCGTCACACTCGGGCGCGCGCCAGGCTACTGCTGCGGCACAGAACGGGCAAATGCTCGAATAAACTGTGCCGCAGCAGTAAGAGCGACCAAAAAAAAAAAAAAGTTTTATTACATAATTACACACAAGATTGTTAAAAAAGTTAAAATTCCCCACGGAGGAGGTAGGGAGAAAAGGGAGTAAGGGCTACCGGATAGCTATAATCCAATTTGTAGCCAAATAACTCTCTTCTCTCCTGCGATCCTTAGGTCATGCATTACCACTATCACTTGACAGTGGGAGTATATATTACACTCTAGATGCAGATCAACTTTGAAAACTTGTATTAACTCTGTATACACAACAACTAGGTACCTGGTGTATCCAAGTCAAAGCTTACTTTATCCTATAATTTCCACTGTGGGAATGGGTATGTATCCCTGGGTACATCAAGTATCCATGCTGGACAAACACTCATATTGAAACCAAGAAACAGCTAATGGTGTAATACTGTCACTTGTAACCTAGTTGCTAATCTGAGATTAGTATACCAGCATCTCAAGTACAGAAAATACAAAGCCTATACTGTATCACCAGATAGGGTAAAAATCCCCTCGCTGAAATTCTAGACTGTCAGTGTAGTCTTGCCACATAGTATCACTCTTAGTGTAGCCGTTAGTTTCAGAATTTCAGCCACACTGTATCCTCTGTATCAAATATACATATACACAAGCGCAGCCCGTTGCTCATAAAGGGTAAGCGTCCTGCTATAGTTATTGTGTATGTAGAGGGTTACAGCGGACCCGGTTGTTAAAGGTGTGTGATACAAACCGTGTAGTTGTGATCCGCATCGACCGCATGGACCGCCGCTCCTGCGTGACGTCACCGCCGCGACGTCCTACTCAGTCCAACATATGTTTCGCGTGATTCACACGCTTCTTCAGAGGGATGAAGCGTGTGAATCACGCGAAACATATGTTGGGCTGAGTAGGACGTCGCGGCGGTGACGTCACAAAGGAGCGGCGGTCCATGCGGATCACAACTACACGGCTTGTATCACACACCTTTAACAACCGGGTCCGCTGTAACCCTCTCCATACACAACTATAGCAGGACGCTTACCCTTTATGAGCAACGGGCTGCGCTTGTGTATATGTATATTTGATACAGAGGATACAGTGTGGCTGAAATTTTGAAACCAACGGCTACACTAAGAGTGATACTATGTGGCAAGACTACACTGACAGTCTAGAATTTCAGCGAGGGGATTTGTACCCTATCTGGTGATATAGGCTTTGTATTTTCTGTACTTGAGATGCTGGTATACTAATCTCAGATTAGTAACTAAGTTACAAGTGACAGTATTACACCATTAGCTGTTTCTTGGTTTCAATATGAGTGTTTGTCCAGCATGGATACTTGATGTACCCAGGGATACATACCCATTCCCACAGTGGAAATTATAGGGTTAAGTAAGCTTTGACATGGATACACCAGGTACCTAGTTGTTGTGTATACAGAGTTAATACAAGTTTTCAAGGTTGATCTGCATCTAGAGTGTAATATATACTCCCACTGTCAAGTGATAGTGGTAATGACATGACCTAAGGATCGCAGGAGAGAAGAGAATTATTTGGCTACAAATTCTATTATAGCTGTCCGGTAGCCCTCACTCCCTTTTCTCCCTACCTCCTCCGTGGGGAATTTTAACTTTTTTAACAATCTAATGTGTAATTATGTAATAAAATAAAATGTTTTTGGTCGCTCTTACTTTCCCCGATTTAGATCTGGCTGGTGAACCACAGGAGAACTTAGACTGTGATTTATGGTTATGAGTGCAATTAGTGGGGTGCTTTGAACCCGTTTCTTTGGGTTCTCTCTGTAAAATGATACATAGATCCCAAAGTTTTAAAATAGCATGCATCACTTTTATCCAATTACTGTATCATGGTGGCTCAGCCTTAGAATGAGTTTTAGTGTTCAAGATTTTATGAAATCTTTTAGGTATTCTCGTTTATTTGTGGAACGCCAAAATATTCCGCAGGGTGGTACAATGGGGTACAGAGTTATGTACATTACAAACACATGAACAGTTATATACAGGTGAGGACAAACAAGCACAGATACAAATAGGTAACGAGGGCCCTGCTTGTGAGAGCTTACAATCTGGAGGGAAATATATATTATTTTTTCCTAACATACACTGGCGACACATTTTATTCGAGCTCGGCTAGTCCCACGAATTCGGGTATACCCGGGTGTATTGAGGTTTGTGACTGTTTTCTGCCCGAGTGCATTGAGTTATTTTCCGGCAGGGATTGAAGCATTTTATTCCCGCTGGCTGCAATACTGCACAGTATATATATATATATACTGCATTACAATTTATGAATTTATGCCATCTGGTAGACACGCGAAGCATTGCAGCCTATTAAATCCTAATCATTATCATTTAACAGATCAGCCGCCCATCAGCCAGGCATGAACCCAGGCTGGGAAGGCAAACGCAACGGGGCTTGTCAGAGGTGAGGAGTGGCGCATTCCAGGTATCTGCCAGGTACATACCGGGTATTTGCTCGAATAAAGTGTGTCGGTGCAGTATCTGCCCACTGCCAATATTTTTTTACTAGTTCGTCAATACACGTTGTGTTTTAATACAAGTTATAGCTGATCCCACATTCCCAATTTATTTACAAAACAAATAAAACCCTAAAATGCTTTTAGCTTGTTCATTTCATCTCACTTAGAATATACTTAGAATATACAATTTAAAACAATTTCGTATCGTTTGAAAATCCATGCTACATCAAGATAAAAGGTTTTATGACAAATTGGCACAAGTGTGTTTCACATGTAAATTAAGTTGTAGCCGATTGCAACAAACGGAAAGCGATGAGTCACAGGCTGCATTACAAACATATTCCAAGCAGCAATAAGATCACATTTGTTCTTTACTGTGTGAGTGATCCTAGTTGTATCACAGCACATTGGACAAGACAACTTTGTACAGTACGCCATGACCTCTACAGAAGACAATCTTATACAGTACGATGTGTCCTCTGCATAAGACAACCTTATACAGTACAATGCAACCTCCCTTATACCGTAAGATGTGACCTCTGCAGAAGACAACCTTATACGATTTAGATGTTGGTCCATAAAAACCATCACAGTAAATGCTATTTATAGTGCTTGCTGATCAAATTACAAATTATTCCGGCCTCAAATGACATCAATAGCTTGTTAACCACTTAATACAACACTTTCAGACAAACCCCTGCTGGTCAAGTAAATATTTTGTCATTAATCTATTAAAGCAAGCTTCAATAATCTGCAAAAATCAGTGAGAGTTTATGTTACGATGGGGAGGATTTGGCCCGGGATTAAAGGGGTTACACCCCAATTGGCCACCCTCTAACCCGACCAGGGAGACAAGGGGTTAACTGGGCTGAGGCCCAGAAATGTGATTTAACCCTTGTCATAACCGGAAAATGTATATTCCACTGTTCCCCTGTTTTATTGTTATATCAGTGTCTGCATCACACACACACACTAGGATCCATCCGGGAGCACAAGGGTTAATAGTTGTCTAGTGATTATAGCCCTTTGTGTAATTTTCCCGTCTTTTCAGGCACCATTTTGCAAGCTCCCATAGGCCACCATTGAGCTCCATGTGTTTCAATGGTGAATCTTGCTGTTTGGCTCCTGTTTCCTGAGAAGACCAGCAGATGACGTCCGAGAGGAGGAGCAGCGGTTTCCCATTGTAAGTCAATGGGCTCATTGACTTCAATGGAAATCCTCGAAGGAGCTTTCCAGGAACAAGTTGGCTGCCGTCCAAACCGCTGAACCGCAAAGCGGATACATTTTCAATAGGAGAGCTTTGATCACTGATTAGCCAAGTTCAACGACAAGTGGTGTGGGAATAAACAGTTCTAGAGCACCTAGAAATAAAATTCTTTCTGCCCCTAGTTCCTAGACCTCCCCCCACTCGATCACAACCGGGTCCCCGTATCCTGGACCCCCGATAAGGGTCGAACCAAGAAGAGCGAGTCGCGCCATAGGTTCCAATGGCGGCGGCATAAACAGCTCAAGAAAACGGCTAAGTTTGAAAAGCTGAAATTTGTTAATCCATAGCTCCGGTTCCAGAGGGCCCAGAGGATCGGGGTTTGGGGTATCTGTAGCCACTGCTCCAGCATCGCTGCAGACCCATCCTTGACCCTCTGGGACCAACCCGGCAGAGTATGGAAACCCTTGAAAGTTCGGGACTTTTCCCATAGACTCCAATGGCGGCCAAACCCCATTGACCGGCTACGGCGGAAAACCCCCAATGACTTCAACGGCAGCGTCGCCCCATTGAAAGTCTATGGCGGGGATTCCCATAGCCGCCAACGGCAGCGGTTTGCCATTGAAAGTCTATGGCGGCGGAACCCGTTGTTTTCAATGGGGATTTAGTGAAAACCCGTGATTTAATTTACAGCGGAGATTTTTGTATTAAAATGTGAAACGGTTTTAAGTGTATTTGTGTATCTCCGGTTCCGAAGGTCGTAGCAAGTCGCAAATTGGACCATAGGGTGTCCCAGTTCCGGCATTGAGAACTGGGAAGTTTGGACCTGCTGGACCTAACGGAACCGGATATTTTAATATGTTTATGTTTTATCTTTCATACTGTGTTTCAATGTATGGGTAAAACCCAGAGGAAATTCCTTTGCATACCAGGGTAGCATATGGCCAGAAAGGCGACCCAATGTCTAGGACTTAAGTATGTTTCAAAGGATTTTGTCACCTCCACTGTTTGCATGAGGGCGGAGATTACTCAAACCAGAGCAGTCTTCAAGTGTTCCATTTCACACCTCACAACAAAGCATATCCTGCCAGGAATCCAATCTGGTAGACTAGCTGGCATTCCTGATGCAGAGGAGGTGTTACAGAAATGAGACCCCAGAGCTCTACTGCGCATGTACCAGCTAGCAGGGGGGCATGTATCAAATTGTGTTCCCACGTTAATGAGTGGCTAGAGTTAATTGAAAACCAATCCACTGTACTCAAGGTTAAGGATAGGGCCACAAAAGGTATATAATCTGTGGTCAACCCTTTATCCTTGGTCTGTTCTATACCATCTTGATTGCTGAGAGAAACGCTATGCAATGTCTTCATGCCAGAGGTCTTTCATGTCTTTGGTGTCTTGATGACTATGCAGAGTGCTGTATGAACTGCCAGTCCAGATATGACGGCTTCATCATTTCCATTTTAAGTAAGTGTCTATATTTTGCCTGTTATTTGTATATCTGATGTGTTCACCTTTATCAAGGAATAAATTATATTTTATCATATCTAAGTCTCGTCCCAGTTCAGACCCAGTTATAAATATATATTATCTTTTATATATATTTTTGGTGTAAATTACAGCCTGCCATAAAGTCACTGTGACAGCTTGTGTGCATCACAATGGCACAGACAGATATATACTGGTTTTGCCCGATTATAAGATGTTTTTTTTGGGGGGGAGGGTTAAATAAAGTTCCGTTGAAATCTACATACTCTCCTTATAAAAATCGGGCCACAACAGACACAGACACAAAACACACACAAAACAGAGAGACACACACAAAACAGAGACCCACAAACGCAGGTAGAGAGACACAGACGCAGAGAGAGAGAGAGAGAGAGAGAGAGACACAGACGCAGAGAGAGACAGACGCAGAGAGAGAGACAGACGCAGAGAGAGAGAGAGACACAGAGAGAGAGACACACAGAGACGCAGAGAGAGACACAGAGACGCAGAGAGAGAGAGACACACAGAGAGACACAGGGAGAGACACAGAGACACAGACAGAGAGACAGACGCAGAGAGAGAGACGCAGAGATGCAGAGAGAGAGAGAGAGAGAGAGAGAGAGAGAGAGAGAGAGAGAGAGAGAGAGAGAGAGAGAGAGAGAGAGAGAGAGAGAGAGAGAGAGAGAGAGAGAGAGAGAGACAGAGAGAGACAGAGAGAGACAGAGAGAGACAGAGAGAGACAGAGAGAGAGACAGAGAGAGAGACAGAGAGAGACAGAGACAGAGAGTGTGAGAGAGAGAGAGACAGACAGACAGTGTGTGAGGGAGACACACACACACAGACAGTGTGTGAGGGAGACACAGTGTGTGTTTTCTTTCCAGCTGCTTCTAAAATTAGGGCAATGTCATGGAACAAGAACTGCATTTCTGATTCACCCCCCTCTCTCCTTTGCAGCTTCTGCCTGTCAGTTCTTATTTTCAGCTGCATGGAGTTTGCACACACATACTGTGCCTGTGTGATATGCAACAATGTTGTATTTCTTGCCTCTGGGCATGTAATCAGTGAACTGCTACTGCAGCCTCTGAGATCCTCCAAGTTAATGGGCTTTCCCATTTTCCCCCTGTCCTTGCTGACAGTTAGTGCGGTCTCACTTCACTTTTAGTGTGACCCTTGACCCTCACTTCCTTTCCACCATCACCTCTGGATGAGTGAGTACCCTGCTGTAACGGTAGGATTACCCTTTTCACCTGACCTTAACTACAAGGCACCCACAGAGAGACACTATTTAAACATCAACATCTCTACACAAGTGCCTGTCTCTTACCCTGCTTTCCCTCAATAAAGTGAAGAAAAGATACAGGACTTGTTGTGCTTTGAAAAGAGGGCCGAGTTGAAGCTATCTGGGCTAAATCATCTTACATATGACCCTGGCCTCCAGAATAGGCAAATATGGTACAGTATTAACTCATTCACTAAACTTTAGAATGCAAATTACATTGAAGGGAATAATTGAGCCTATAAAATGCTATATCCATTGCTGCTTTTATTATTGAAATGGGCCAATGAACCATGTGTTTACCAAGTGACCGCATATACACTTTTACATTGCCTGACGCCCTATACTTTAAAAGCGGTGACAAAATAGAAACAACAAACTAAGATTTCTACTGTATTTCTACACTTTGAAGGCGCACATGCATAACATAATTTAAGATTTCCTAAGGCTGCCACATCTCTCCAAGCTGTCCTCTGGATTATAAATGAGTTTTAAGATAAAACAATTTGAGCTCCTTTAAAAAATAAAAAATAAATAAACAATGTACTTTCATAGCCACTGTGCAGTTGAATCTTAAATCATACTTGAAGTTGCCTCAAGGAAGATATTTATTAGAAGAACAAAGCATTAAAATGTATAATAAGGTTATTGTTCTCCTTCTCCACATTTGTATGCATTTAACCCCTCCAGTTCAACTGATGCCCATACTGTATTACAATGCATTCATCATCATGGGGCTTCAAGAACTAAAAAGGTGAACTACAACACTTTTTTTTTGACAGTGCTACTCAAACACATAATTAATATTTTCTTTTGTCACCTTTTGTAAATTGACTTCTAAGAGCTGAATGATTTGAAATCACTGTCAATCATTTGACTTCTAAGGCACTTACACACAGCAGGGGTTAACACACAGCAGGGGTTAGTCTACTTAGGCCAACTCCAAAGTGCTTGCTCTTCCTCCTCGAAAAATGAACATCGCTCACTGAACATTAATAATTATGCAGCAGTGCATTTCTATGTTTCTTGAACACCTCCCACTAGATACCCGAGGATGCTGGGGACACATTAGTTTGTATTAAGCCATTTTTATCTGAAGGTTTCTCACAATCTTATTTTTTTGCATATTTAGTTTCTATAATTGAAATGCAATGCGACCATTACATTAGAGGACAGTTTTTTTGTTGGCTCCTGGGTCCTGGAATTTGACCACCTCTCTATTCTGAAATTTCCATATAACTAGTGTGCATTAGAAACATGATGTAATGGAAGAGGTCTATTGACCTTTTCTGGCTCTGGTTTTTGTTTGGGATTATAGTAGTTTGCGATTGTACAGTTAGGATTAAAAGAATAGCAAACAATTCTTAAATATTAATCCAACTGAAGCCCTAGATGAAAATCTTCTGGTAGTTTCAGAATTCATCCAGCACATCATTGGATTTCTCTGCGGATATTCTGCCACAGTTTTTTCCATCAAATTCAGTAACGTTGTGGATACGGTTTTCTCATAAAGCACTTTATATAGAATTTTACATGGCTTTTATTAATAAGATTTGGTTTTCATACAGTACTTGTTTTTTTTTAAATGTTACAACATTTAACAGATTAACCCTTGTTTGGACTCAATATATTCATCTGTCTTTTGAAAGACAGCAAGGCTCAAATGTATTGAACTGTGCCAAATCCACAACACACTTTGAGGCAGATACAGGTTAGTGCATCCACTCCGGCGTTAACGCCTATTGACTTGAATGTGTGTTAACGCCAGATGTTGTACACTAACCGATACCCAGGGCTGGTGAATCTGCGCCTTTTAAAGCCATTTACTTGAATGTGCCTTTCAGTACATTGGAAGAAAACACAAAGCTACCTAAAAGCAGAAAAATAGAACACTTGTATAGGGTGCTAAAATTCACAGGGCTAGACCCCACAATAGTGTGAAAGATAAAATATATATGTAGGGAATCAGCACAGCAAAACTAGTTACGCCCAACACCATAGGCCTACAGACCAACACGATGCCAAAAATGATGTTGGTTATTTACAGTAATCTGCACCGATCTGATGACTAAACTACATCCTTTTGGCATCTTAGTTCTGTATGGTGTGCTAATCCTCTATATATTTTTTCTTTTGGGTAAATTGCCTATCAGATGGGCACAGCTAAAGTGCCACAGTTTTGTATATTGATGAAAATCACTGGAATTTTAAAATAAGCGCCGCCGATATATTCCAAAAATGTTTAAATTATCAAATTCTAAAAAAAAAAAAAAAAATACTTGCAAAGCAAATTGCGACACATTTGCCCATCTTTAAATGCCAATGAACCAAACATGCATGGTAACATCACAGAAACAAGCACGAAGATCATATATATTTAAAGCAGCAAAGCCCCCACTTCCAATGCTACTTTTTTTTTTCTACTTAACCTGATTTGATCCAGGGGGTTCCCCAGAGCCAAACTCCTTCACCCAGACATGGATTTCCTTTTTAAACTACTGGACAAGTATTTTTGTCTGCCGGGGTCAGACTCGCTCCAGCACCTTTACTCCCATTCATAAAGTTTAGCACCGTTTTCGTGGATTAGGGTCAAAGTGGATCAAATAAAAACACTTTTCGTTTTTTACATCTCGCAGATTTTTTATATCACAGATTACGGTTACAGATCTGTTACGTATGTACACACAGCAACTGAAATCTGGATTTTTGGAGCCATGTGTAAAGTAGAATATACAGAGTTAAAAAAAGAATTGGTAAATTTCTCTCAATATGTCTCCATTGATTATTTTACTCTTAGCTATATAAATGATTCACGCTCCTTAAAAATTGTGCTCTTTTGACGATGCTTCTATTGAAATGACGATCTAGAAATATTTAATTCGCATTCCATCTGCTTTTACAAACTTGAATGAGTCAATCACTGAAGTTGGGCAGGAATTTTTTTCTTCTTTTAAAAACTAGGTCCTTTATTAAAGCACCCCTCTCCGATTGTAAGGCTAGGTTCCCAGTGGCCGCTGCGGTGCATGCGCCAGACACCACAGCACAGCCCTCTATGGGGCAGGCCCAAGAGGCTGTGTGTGTGAGCACGCAAAGCGCTGTGACGCGTACGCTGGCAGGTAAGACAAGAATTTTGTCTTCCCGTGCCGCGGTCACATGCTCAACAGGCAGTCAATGGAAGGGCAGATATGCCCCGCAATGGCCGCACCCCTCCATCATGACCCTGTCCTCATCCCATCACTCCCTTACAGACCAACGCTGTAGTCTGTGCACGTACCGCCAAGCACGTGCAGTAGTGAGGACTGGGGCTGTAGCCATAATGCAGCAGTTCACACCACTATGACTGTCAGACATAGACATTTGCCCGTTTGCCAGCCTGCTGCATCATCACCACTTAGGCTACGGTACAGTGTCGGCGCTGCAGGCCTGCTTGGCTGGCGGCGCATGCAGCGGTGATCCCCGGTCGGTGTAGAGCTGCAGGGGGAAAGATGGGGTGAGGGGGGGGTGTGATGGGGGCGCAGCCTTGAAGTCACCCGGCAAATTCGCCCTCATTGGCTGAACCACCGGGGGGCGTGGCCAGCACTCCATTGCCAGTTCTGAAGACAGTTCTACTGTCTTCAGAAAAATCTGGCCAAGGCAGCAAGCGGGCCCGGCCCCATTGAGTGGCAGTTCTTGTCCCTGCAGCGCACGCTGCAGCACGCACCGGGGACCTAGCCTTAGCCACAAAAACGGTCGCCCTGCTTGGCTTGTGATCTCTCCCGAACACATTTTCCATCTTCCTAGTGTACATAGCACTCTAGAACAGATAAGTGATATACAAATAATGTTAAGAATGGTTATTGTATATTACACAGACTGGTTTATATAAATTAAGGATTTGGGAGATATAATAAATAGAAATGCATCAGTGGTTTCTTGGTCTATTTAATGGAAAATTAATTCCACTAAAAACCCATTAAGTGAACATCCTGAGCACATTTTCTATCTTGAATCACACATACTGTAATAGCATAAAACATTTTGCACATGGCTTCTGGGCAGATGTTTTTCCTACAGCCATAGAAATTACCTCTTTACAATATGACATCACTTCATTATGTTGATATAATGAAGGCACTACCATTCACTGGGAGTTTGGCCATCTTCTTTGAGACCTCCAGTGTTTTTTTTACATAGGGAGCGTAAATTGCACTGTTTTGACAAAATTACAAACGAAAGAGAATCCACCCACTCAGAGTGGCAGTCAGGGTGCATTAAGGTAAAGTGCAAAACACACACAGGGGTGCTTGTGAAACACTCATGAGCGCCGGTGAACAACCCTTTACTCAGCTCGCAGACGCTGTGAAGTGGTGGAGATGTACTCGGGCTGACATCACCACGTATCCCGACGTACATTTCCCAACGGCGCTTTGTCAAGAGAAATATTGCCCTTCTGAAATGGCAAGTATTTATACCTTGGAGATTGGGGGATGGAAGCCGGTTGTTAACCCTTGGGGGTGTGGCTACACGGTCTTAGAAGATACTCTATAAATATTAACATTTTCATTCAAATGACCCTAAGGCTGAGCTCAGACAGGATGCGATGCAACTTGCGTGTGCACGTTCGCCCTCTTTCGCTTTGGTGTGTGGGAGTTTTTAAACTGAAAACGACACCCGCCGGCGAAGTACAGCATTGTCGCCGCTGCACTTGAAGGAGACAACTGAAGTTGTAATTTCAAGCGGCAGCCGCGTCACGTGTACTTCGCCAGCCAATCACAAACTCTTAGTTTTGTTTTTTTAAAGTCCTGCCTCCAATCACATAATTCTGTCTGCTGGGGATGATCACACATCGCCCAGCAGAGAGGCGCGGTAGTGTAACAGCCGGTCTGAGCTCAGCCTTAGAATCATGAGCACTGGATATAAAACTGCGTGGCTTATCATTTGCAGATATCAATCAATTACTTTTCTCTCCAAAAATGACGAAAGAAAATGTTTTAATATCAATATGATGAGCAAAAACTATTCATTTTAGCTTCACACTCATCTTTGTATAGAACAATACTAGTATAATGCCTTCATTCATTTCAGTTCCATGGTTATATTTTCAATGGTCCCTTCAGTTGGAATAATAAATCTATTTCTACTTTCTGGGGCCTCAAACTTGACATAGCTTAGGGCAGCGATTCCCAACCTATTTTGTTTGAAGAAACCCTTGAAGTATTTCTAAACATCTTGGGGAACCCCTATCTGGCTGACACATATTAGGTTCCACCGGGGTAAATCACAAAATGTCACACCTCAAGAGCCCCCTCTATTTCCCACCCTCTACCCATGTATTTAAGACCCCCGCCATCCCAATACTTATATCTCCCCCAGCACCCCTCATCATCATCCTCATATGCCCCCCCCCCAATCACAGATCACCCTCCCAAGCCAAGCCACTACCACGGATCATCCTCTTCCCGACCCCCCCCCCCCGTAGCTAACAAGCCAAGCTGCCACAGATCTCCCCCCCCATAGCTTACAAGCCAATCAGCAGCAGCTGCCACCACAGATCTCCCTCTCTCCCCCATAGCTCACAAGCCATGATATCCCTCTCCCATCCCTTATGCTTACCTCACACGGCGGCAGGCAGAAGCGGCAGGCAGTAGACTTGAGGCGGCGATGACTGCACGCGCTCTATAGCAGCAGGCACCGGAAGGGCCAGACTGCTAGAGCGCACTCCTAGGTAGGAGGAGGGAGGGGGGAGAGCCAGGGAAGCCGTTGCAGGCCGCAGTGAGAGCAGGCGGCTAGGCAGAACCCCTGGGAGTGTTCCGTGGAACCCTGGTCAGAAATCAGTGGCTTAGTGCCTCAGAATGTCAAAGTCCGGCCCTGGTCAGAGAGTGTATATGTGACACACAGACACTCCTACCCCTCCCCCCCACCTACCACTGTCCAGCAGCTCCCATTGGTTACACTGGCACTAGAAGGAGAGCAGAAAGTGTGGCTAGAGTCCTGGAGTGCTTCCCCATGCTCCCATTAAAGTTTAGGTGACAATAGCTTATCCTAGTAAAATGGGAGCACTAGGAAAATAATTGGTTTCAAGTGCTGTGCAAATCATGCCACAGCTGTTTCGACCATGTACTTTTCAAGGCAGTTAGGATGTCTTACATTGTTGCACGTATTTGCCTCAGATCACAGAAGCATACCCCTTATATACCAACAAGTTGCTTATATTTTCACTGCCACAATGTCTAGTGCCACAAAGTGATTAGTGATTCATGGTATATCGCAAGGGATTCATTTGTACGCAGAAATTTGGGAGCGATTTTAAATTTTCCTTTTTGTTTAGTGACACTGGGCCATATTTAATAAGCAGTGCTACTTCAGTGATTGGGCTTGAAATCGGTCTTATGGAATAGCACCGCTTTGTAATGTGGCCCATCATGTTTGGACTAGGACCTGCCAGTTTATTGCAGGTAAAATGTGCTTTCTCCGCTGGATTTAAAACAAGAAAAAGAAGTCCTCTCAAAAACGATGAAATAGGTCACGCGTCGAAAAAAAAAAAATCTAAGGATGGTTAAATGTGTAAAAGGTGCCGTGCCCATCTCTCTTTTTTTGCCCCCTTTTTTATATGAATAATAAGCAGCGGATTCCTGGAGATGAAACACACCTATTTCAGCTCCTGTGGCCCCCAAGAAACTTATTTTGGTACCGTCCCCTCGAGGGGAAACAAAATTGTGGTTTAAAATCTCGTGTGTACAGTATGTAATCACCACGCTGGCCAATAGGAAGACGCAGCCTCGCCAATCGTGACTTTCTATTGATCCGGGGCATTTAAATACAAAGTACCACCGGTGGCACCTT
This sequence comes from Ascaphus truei, assembly GCF_040206685.1. NCBI lineage: Eukaryota > Metazoa > Chordata > Amphibia > Anura > Ascaphidae > Ascaphus > Ascaphus truei. The sequence continues at coordinate 70,167,449 of NC_134486.1, forward strand.
ACCCGGTAAGTATCCCTGACTCCATGAGGGAGCTGAAATTAACGCCAGCTCCGAGGCCAAAAAAAGCATTACTTTTATGGTGCAAGATATCAAATGCTGTACAACAAAAAATAACGCTTTTTTTTTTTTGGGCCCATCCGATAAAAATATAGAGATTGGTACCAAAATGACTAGCACCGAAATTATAATTTGCGGTATTTAGTCATCAAGTTCTGATATTTATCGGTATCCCAGGCTGTCAGGAATCAGCCCCATCTTGATGTAAGAAGTCCAAGTGGCCAGTTAGTCATTAGTTTCCATGACTAGCTGACCACTATGGGCTCCAAAAAGGGGTTAATACACAAATAAAACTATACCAACAACCCCACCTATGGCTACCTAAGTTGCTAGTAAGGCATTGCCATGGAAACATAACACAATTTGTAAAATAATAACATTTAAATGACAAACATTTTAAAAAGAATAATAAAAACTCATGGCTTGTCACTGTGTATTCCAAGACCCTCTCAATGGGAGGGAGCCTACAGTAGATAGCCACATTTTCACTCAATGGGAAGATGGAAGACAATTATCACTTACTGTGACAGTAGGGACAATGTGACTCATATTAATAAAGGTTAAGCAAAGTAATTGCCCCTACCTGTTTTAAGGGATATTCAGGAGTTATCCCTGGGCCTAACATAATTTGGTTTGTGTATGTACTTGTGAAGATTAAGCTGAACATGGTTTTGCTGTGGTCACTGTATGCAGGGCAGGTAATTCACTAAACTAGCCTGCACACAAAGAGAAAGGTCCTGCTATCCAGGGTGTGGCTGGTGAAGTGCTCCAGCCATTGTTAGGAATGGGGAAGGGTGCAGACTCAGGTGTGGAAAACAATACCTCTCGGAGTGGAGCCTCTGTTCAGGCCAGACTGAGGCATCTATCTCTGCGGGAGATATCAAGCTGGCTGTGTGGAACCGTTGCTGGGCATGAGCCCTAAAGGAACGATTCCTTTTGGCCGGTTTGAATTTCCCACTCCTCTGTTGGCTGGCTTAGATGGCACGGTTACGTCCCACATTGGTCCATCACCGGCGAGCCTCCACTCGGTGATTGGTCCTTTGCAGCATCCGCACGCCGATTGGTTGGTCCCATCTTCCATGCCTTTCTATGGAGACTTCGGTCTAAATAAAGATTTATATAACCTCGTCTGGTGTCAGCGATCCCGGTGTTAAGTGTG